>NC_133407.1:16887500-17512500 GCF_049350105.2 Macaca mulatta
TCAAAAAAATAAATCCCACCAGACTTTAAACCATGTTATAAGGCCTTAATTATTATCATTTTTGAGACAAGTTCTTGTTCTGTCATCCAGGCTGCAGTGCAGTGGCATGACTGTGGCTCACTGAAGCCTTAACCTCCTGGGCTCAAGCAATCCTCCCATTTCAGCCTCTCAAGTAGCTGGGACTACAGGCCCAAAGCACCATGCCCAACTAATTTTTGCATTTTTTTTTTGTAGAGACAGGGTTTCACCATGTTGTCCAGGCTGGTCTTGAACTACTGGGCTCAAGTGATCAGCCTCCCAAAATGCTAGGATTATAGACATGAACCACTGCGCATGGCCACTGTCATAATTTAAACAGACTGGTACCAACACCATGGCTTAATACCAGGCAGGGCTGGCTCTCTCAATTACCCATCCTCATCTCTGTTACTCCTTTTCAGAGTTTTCTTAAGTGTTCTAGCTAAATTTTTCCATATGAATTCTAAATTTGGCTTCTTTAATTGGGGAGCAGAATGTTAAAAAAACTGTGGTAATTTTTTCGGGTTAACTTATAAATTAACCTCTATGAGGAACAATTTTGGCACTCTAGGTAAAAAAATGTAATTTCTGAGTCAGAAATTCCTTTTCTAGGAATTAACGCTACAGAGATACTTGTATATGGCCAAAATAATGAATGCAGCAAGTTATTATGCATTGTTCATAAGACCAAAATATTGGAAACAATCTAAATTCCATCAATGGGGACAGGTTAAATAAATCATGGCACACACACAAAACATGCAACATACTGTGCAAATGTAAACAAAGGAATGAAGAAGCTCTCCATATTCTAATACGGAAAGATCACCAAGACATATTATGAAGTGAACAGGGTATATAACTTGCTAGAAGTAAAAATCACAAGAAAATAACCAGTGATGACCAGGGACTTTTCCCTCTCTATTTTTAACTGACAAATAAATTTGTGTATATTTATGCTGAAGATCATGTTTTGAAATATGCATTGTGAAATGGCTACATCAATCTAACATATGCATCAATCATATTTATTTTGTTGTAGTGAGAACACTGAAATATCTACTCTCTTAGCAACTTACAAGTATATAATGCATTGTTATTAACTATAGAGGAACTTTCTGGGTTTTTTTTTGGGGGGGGGTAGACTTGTTTGTATATCCTCTTATACTTTATTTTTGAACCACACAAAGAGGGGTAGACATTTATTGTATATCCTCTTATACTTTACTTTTGAACCATATGACTGTATTATCTATTCATGAAGTTTAAAAATAATTTAAGATGCACAGAAATTTAGGATTTCTGTATATATTCACGTTCAAAGCATACATTTAGAAACAGTGATCTATCACATGTCACAGTTTTAACACTGCTAAAGCAAATCCACAAATAAAAACCACATACTGGGAGAATTAAATTTCAGAAGATTAATGCAAAGAAATAATGTTTACTAATCAGTTAAGGGAAACATTACAGCATTGACATTTTTGATCAGGAAATCTGAGGCTTTAACTTCACCCCCATCACCTGACACCTGCATATATTTTCCCAAGATTCCTTTATTCTGCATCAGTGGCAATTACTCTTATCTTTTGTGCCTTCATCATGTAAAAGCACAATGCTGGACGTCCATCTTAGCTCACAATTTAGTAAAAGAGGTAAGACAGACTCCAATACAAAACAGCAGTGGTTCCCAACCTTTTTGGCACCAGAGACCGGTTTTGTGGAAGGCAATTTTTCCACGGATGGCTGGGGGCTGGTGGTTTCTAGAGGAAACTGTTCCCCCTCAGATCATCAGGCATTAGTTAGATTCTCATAAGGAACGTGCGCAGTTCACAATAGGGTTTGTGCTCCTATGAAAATCTAACGCTGCCGCTGGTCTGACAGCAGGCAGAGCTCAGGCGGCAATGCTCGCTCACCTGCCCCTCACCTCCTGCTACGTGGCCCAGTTCCTAACAGGCCACGGACCAGTGCTGGTCCGCAGCCTGGGGTCTGGGGACTCCTGCAAAGCAGGTATAAATAATTTGGTGATGAGTACAGACGTTGAGTATACCAGAAAAGGGCTTTCAGAGAGGGGACAAGTCTGTGGCAGGGAAAGTATTCCAGGAAAGGAACAGTAAAAACACATGTGTCAGGTGAGTCAAGGAAAGAAACCACAAGCAAGTTTCAGGGGCTGGAACATACTGGCAGAGTAGAAAAAGGTGGCAGAAGAACGAGAGACCAGCAAAGGAAGGCAAAACATGAAGAGGTTTACATTCCAAGCTAAGGGGTTTACACTTTATACCAATGTTTTATCAGAGGTTGTCTATTTTGTACCAGTCCCTAGGCGGGGGCTTCAACTACTTTACTATAAATTCTCATTAAATGGCACTACAAATTCATTATCTTTGGCAAAAGATAACCTAGTCTGCCTTGGTCACCATTTTAATTCCAGATCCTAGAACTAGACCTAGCGCTCAAAGCATATTATGTTGAGTGGCTAAAATAACTTGCCCAAGTTGACAGTTTTAGTTTTAACTCATATCTGTCTGGTTTTAAGGTCCCTTCCCTTAATCTACTGACATCTTTTGGGCCTAAAAGTAACATGATCAATTTCATCTTATACTGGGAGGGAGGAAACAAGGTAAGGTAAAGACAGCAATTTCAAGGTTACTATCTTATTTCAGGTCTACAAGCATAAGGGTCAGTACCAGAGTGGAAGCAATGGAAATGGAAAGAAAGGGACGACGTGAGAGGCTGTGAAGAGGCGTAAAAGAAAGCAGTCTTGGCAAGGGACTGCTTCATAGGAGAGAATGGAAATATTAGTTCCATTTTGAGTTCAAAAAGTTTTAATCTAGGAAATGCCTCTAGTATCTTTAATAAATAGTAAAGTCAGGGTAAGGAACTAATCTGAGGGATAGGATGATGAAACAAATACAATGCAATTATCAGGATCAGAGAATTACTTGGACACAGTACCTGGAATTATCTTTCACATACCTGGAATTATCTAGTTTCTTACCCGAATGTCTTTGGGATGTTCCCCTTCAGCTATCCTAACCATCCAGAGAAACTTGTTGATATCATCACCAGAATAGCCGATAACCCCTCCAAAAATAACCAAAACATAATCTACATCTAGAGTCCTCATGATTTTATAGGCTGCTGTTTCATTAGAAGACATAGCTTTTCCCACCTGAAGAATTTAAAAAAAAAATGAGAATGTTTTTGATTACTCCCACATTCATAAAAATCAATGTATATTTTTACTACAACAGGAATTCATCAAGAGTTTGTTTTACATGGAATTTTTTTTGCAGAAATGATTTCCTATGAATTCAACAAATGCACTGAAATTTATGAACCTCTCAACTATAACTAATTTATAGTCAAAAATCAGAATACACGTTCTAGTATCTTGCTAATAATTAAGTTCTATGACATTAACATTTTATGATGAAAGCAGGCAAGCTTAGAAGAAACAACTTCTCACAACTGCAGACCAGGGCTGGCCAGTGATCTTGCTAGCACATACATTTCTTCTCCCCAGTCTAGCACACATCTGATAATTAGCTACAACAGTAATACAAATAGAATTCATTTGGTTAAACTACTCTTTGTATTTAAAATCTTTGAAGTACAAAGAGGTGATTACATTAATCTATGTAGATTAGTTGTTTAATAGCTAGAGGAACAGTCTGCCTATCCATAAAATACAGTGCATTTACTCTACATATTTGCAAATAATTTTTAGTTTATAACATCAAAAATACAAGCCAAACACTTTAAGTTTCAGATTTTGTCTAATTCTTTAGTAAGCTAAATTTATCATAAAATCTACCAGAAATCAGCCTGTAATTCTGAATGATACTCAGTACCATTCTTAAAAACAAAATAAATAAGCACAACTTGAACTCACTTTATGTGTAAAAAAAGTATTTTGAGAATTCAGCAGAGTACTTTTCATCCACATTTTTCCTAGTCACAAGTGAAGCCTGATTGCTAAAGAGTCAACAGAGATTTTTTAATCTTGTGTTTATTAAATCCTTACCAGTGCTATGTGGCTGTTATTCCAGGTGTTATTATCCACCAACGTAGTTCTATTAGCCATTCCAGCTATCTGATAGCCATAATCCCACCAAGACATTACTCGTGCATGTTCATCTGTATTTTGCCTTAGCCAAAAGTAAGCTTCTCTAAAATCATCTAAGATATTCCTGGTGCTGAAAAGAATCACAATACTCTTTTAAATGAGATGTCACAAATGTGAAGAGGCTAACTTAAAATCTTGAGGTATTAAACCACTGAATGTGTTCAGATTTTAAGGATGGTAGTTATTAAATAAAAGCTTCTACCGATGAGGAAAAAAAAAGTGAAACAATGAAGAGCCAGACTAGTGTTATTCAAACTGTGTGTGTGTGCACAAACCACCTGCATATCTTGTATTTAAAAAAAAAAAAAAAAAGCAAAAAAAGCCGATTCTGATTCAGTAGTTCTGGGGTAGGGCTTATTAGTGTACAAGCCTAATAAGCTCCCAAGTGAAACAGTAGTTGAAAGCCATGGCAATACATAAATCAGCTGTTCTTACATTTTAGCTGCATCCGAATCACCTGGGTCTGTTAAGTCACAGACTGCTAGGCCCCAGGCCCAGGTTTCTAATTCTGTAACATTAGGGTGAGGTCAAGAATTTGCATTTCTAACAAGTTTCATGTTAATGATGATGCTGTGCGTAGGAAGACCACACATTTGAGAAAAACTGATGTATATGATTACGCATGCAGAAATACTCTGGAAAAGAGCATGAAATACAATGATTACTACTGATGGCACCAAGGTGAAGGAGAGGACAAAGAAAGGTAGATTCAAATACAGAGCTCCACAGAGAGCAGAAGGCAGAGGCTGGCAGGGGCGGGGGAGAGTGCACAGGGATGGTTAACAGGTACGAACACAACAGGGTGATTACAGTAAAAAATAATTTAATTGTACATTTACAAATAACTAAGACTGTAACTTGATCGTTTGTAACTGAAAGGATAAATACTTTAGGGGATGGAAACCCCATTTTACACGTGATTATTACACATGCCTGTACCAAAAGACATAAATAGAATGTACCCCATAAAATATGTATTTACTATGTACTTACAAAAATTAAAAAATTAAAAACAAAAAAACAAATGCAGAATCTCACAAACATTCCATTTTTTAATTATATCCTTTGAGACAAAGAAGAAGAAGTGTAAGTATAAACTGTTTTTGTATCTGAGTTATTTTCTTACCCATCATGATTGTATGAGGCCAGGACTACACTTGGACTAGAGTAGGCATTGCTTGTGACCCAGGTACAGTGGACAGCAAACATCATCAATAGCATCAGCATCAACATGGTGACAATGCTTTTTATATTAGGGCCTAATCCCTCTTCAGTTTTTTCCTGTTCAGTTACATGTTTCCTCACTTTACCTGCCTGAAGATATTTAAAAAATTGGTTAGACAAATTCATTATTTGACTTGCTTCATTAAGACACTCAATGGAAAAAGTTGGGAGACTGTTTATCAATTTAATTCTATGACTCAGAAAATGTATAACCATCAGATATTCTGATGTGGGTGATGGAGTGTTTTCTAAAGTCAAATGTGAATCAGGTTTCCTGGGAATATACCAATCCAGAAGCTGGTCATAGAGCAAAATAATTATCTACAGTAAGAAGCTGCTTTCAAACCCAGTTGTCCTTACACTTTAATTAAATACAAAGGAGATTAACCAAACGACCCCATTCTAGTGAAATCCTAATATGTAAATTCTTATAAAATCTTAATTCCACATCCTGAAAATGGCAATGCTCAGCTATAATTTTGACCATGTACCATTTTAGTACAGGAAAAAACTGCATTAACAGAATCAGTCTTCCAATTTCCAAATCCTAAAACCAACAGACTTGTTAAAACTATGATTATCTTAAAAAATCAACTTCCCCAACAAAAAAGGGAAGAGAAAATATAAAAAGTCACAATTTCTAAATTTCAAGGCTGGTTAAGAAACCACAAAGCAACGATAACAACAAACACAAAAATCAGGAATGTGGGCTTATTAACACAAATCTTGACAAATTAAATTCATCTTACAGAAGGAAAGAATTTCAAAGTTAATACCGATACTGGGAAGTTTAATTTCTTATTGGTATTTTAAAGCCTAGGCAATATTCAAACAGCAAAGTTTAATATGTCATCCAAGACAAGTGCTCTAATTCTTACAAGTCCTTTTCACACTTGCACCAATTGAGAAACTACAGATTAAAAACAAATTACCTTGTATTATTGGCTGGTTACCGATTGCTAACGAACTGGAGGGTTTTTAAAAAGGCATTTTGCTCCCACCATTTTACTGTTCACCCAACCAAATATCACTTCCAAAATATTTTGGAAGTATGCACTGAGTATGGACCTGAAGAATAAGCACTTGTCTGTCCACACGGTTTCAGAAGGGTTTACAGTGCCAAATGTTATGTAATTTAGTAAAGCATCAAGTTTTTGCTCTCAAAAATGGAAGGGTATATTAACAAGGGTATATATCTTAAGTATTTAGATAACAAATGACCAAAAAGAAGTAAGAATTCCTTCTCTGATTACATTCTATTTTCTAACTCTGGGCTAAAAGACTGACCAGGATTCACATTTTGAGGCAAACAGTGAAGACCAACTAGAAAAGTCACAGTTTGTCAAAATCATCATTTAATAACATTTCTTGGTATGTATAGTTCTTACTGTGGTGGAAAAATTAAGAAAGTACATAGACAATTTAAAGGCCTTACTTTAGATTCCCCACCTTATCATACAAATTTCCTGGATTTCTTTTGTCATCCTCATCACTGCTGTCCTCCACAGGTGGATTTTCCCTTTTCATGTCATCCCCCAAATAGTGCTCAAAAACATTTGAAAAGGCAATGGCAGACAGCATACACACGACTGGAGTCAAAGTCAACATCAGTCGCACCATCACTCCAGCAAAGTAGACAGCACTGATTGCATATAGAGCAACTGCAAAGACAAATTCTCTTACAATATGTCGGAGGGAAAAAGTTCCCAGGAAACTGAACTAGATACTTAAAACCACACTATAAAACCAATCTGGAATTATATAAATGTCTCACAAACGATCTAATTGTTTCTAAATTGATACTATTGACCAACTGATTAATTAGCCACATTTAGAAATTATAGCTAGTGTTCACTAAATAAAATCTACATATCCACAGTTTAGAAAAATGTATATTATTCTAATTTAATTAGTTATGAAGAATTAGACTTAATTCATTATTTGTCAATAACATAAAAAATCCATAGCTGGCAGAGAAAAACATATCTGTGCATGATATCACCAGGCAAAATAAATATATAGATTTTAAATCTATAAAAAAACCAGTGCCAAAATCTGGCATGAAGCCTGCTTTAAAACAAAAACGGGATAAGAAGAACATAAGTTATCAATCAAAGGAGGAACCGGCAAAGTTACTGCCAAGAAACTTAAAAAAATTTTTGAAACAAATTTCCAATAGCCAGAGCTTTCTGGATAACGTGCTAATAACCACAGGAAAAGGCTCCATTTCTGGCTGAAGGCTATGTATGACTTTACAAATTCAGTGAGTCACGTGAGCTCCTATCTTACCTGACGCTAATTTTTTTCTGACTAAAAAGTATATCACATCATATTCTTAACTGTGTATCTCCATGAATTTGTATATATACACACCTGTGTAACTACAACCCACAGTGATATAGAACATTTTTATATGTCCTCATGCCTCTTCTCAGTCAATAACTATCCCCTCCCCTACAAAGAAAGGTAACCACTATTTAGACTTCTAAAGAATTAGTATTCTTTATTCTTGAACTTTACAGGAATGTAATCACATAAAAATGTTCTCTTTTGTATTGGCTTCTCTTAATTCCCCATTCTGTTCTTTTATTGATTGCTGTGTTGTATTCCACTACAGATATATAAAAATTTATTCATTCTACTGCTGATGACTTTGGAATATTTACCATTAGGGGTTACTGTAGATAAAATTACTAGTGCATTCTTACACATGCCTTCTGGTAGATATATGCACTCACTTATCTTAGATATATACATAGGAATGGGATTACTGAGTCATGAGGTTTAAGTTAAATCTTCTTGAATGATGCAGTATTAACAGGGTGTGGGGAAAAGAAAGAGATCAGCCTGTTACTGTGTCTATATAGAAAGAAGTAGACATAAGAGACTCCATTTTGTTCTGTATTTGTGATGCTGTTAATCTGTGACCCTACCCCCAACCTTGTCCTTTGCAAGAGACATGTGTTGCGGTGACTCAAGGTTTAATGGATTTTGGGCTATGCAGGATGTGTCTTTGTTAAACAAAATGCCTGAAGGTAGCTTGCTGGTTAAAAGTTATCACCATTCTCTTAATTTCAACTACCCAGAGACATGTACACGGCCAAAGGTCGCAGGGACCTCTGCCTAGGAAAGCTAGGTATTGTCTAAGGTTTCTCCCCATGTGATAGACTGAAACTATGCTGCCAAAAGGTTTATGGAGATGTTTGCATATGCATCTCAAGGCACAGCATTGTCCTTTGAACTTATTCGTGTCACAGAGGTTTTTGTTCATATGTCTTACTGTCGATTTCCTCTTTTTTCTTTGATCCTATTGTCCTGCCACTCCCCTGTCTTTAAGATGGTAAAGATAATTATCAATAAATACTAAGGGAACTCAGAGACCGGGGCCGGCGTGGGTCCTCTGTAAGCTGAGCGCCGGTCCCCTGGGCCCCCGCTTTTCTTTCTCTATACTTTGTCTCTGTGTCTTATTTCTTTTCTCAAGTCTCTCGTTCCACCTTATGAGAAACACCCACAGGTGTGGAGGGGCAGGCCACCCCTTCACAGGGCCTTATCCAGGGTCCATTAACCTAGAGAATGAGTGTGCCATCCTTTAAACTGAACCCCTACAAGTGCTGTTCTTTCTTTCCTGATTCATATGTCACTCATGGTCCAGGCCCCATAAATGTACAAGTTTCTAGCATTACAAATTACTGACTGGTGTGATCCTGTGCACGTGATAAAGCTTTTCTCAGTTTCAGTTTTTATCTTATACCAAACAACCACGGCATATTTCATGTGTGATTAAATCACATAGAAGCCTTTGATATCTACTTATTTTGTCCACTTGTATTAGAAATATCAAATCCTAAATACTTGGCTTTTAAATATTTTGTATTTCAAGTCTTATTAGTTGGAAATATACAAATCTATCAATGAAGAGGATGTTTACTGAAAGGTGATCCTTATTCCGTTATAAAATGGACTTTGCTCTGAAATCTGGAAGATGAATGTCCCTAAAAGCTTCTTCCTAAATAAAATTTTACTCAGAAAATAAAGTCAAGGCTATTGTCAACAAAGTTAAAATTTTCAGTTCTCAAACACAAACTATAATAACATTAACCTCTCAGAAACCATAATATACTAGTCCTAAATTAAAACAATCAAAATACTTAATACAAATTCAATGAATTTTTTTTTTTTTTTTTTTTTTTTTTTTTGAGACAGAGTCTCGCTCTGATTCCCAGGGTGGAGTGCAGTGGCTTGATCTTGACTCACTGCAACCTCTGCCTCCCAGGTTCAAGTAATTCTCCTGCCTCAGTCTCCTGAGTAGCTGGGATTACAGGCATGTGCCACCATGTTTGGCTAATTTTTGTATTTTTAGTAGAGACAAGGTTTCACCATGTTGGCCAGGCTGCTCTCGAACTCCTGACCTCAGGTGATCCACTCGCCTCAGCCTCCCAAAGTGCTGGGATTACAGGCGTGTGCCACCATGCCCGGCCTCTCCATGAATTTTTCTTGGTTAAGCACCTATGCAAAATAAGGGAGAAAATGTATGTCGAATATACAGAGTCAAACAAAGAGAAACAATAATTTAAAGTAAATAATCTCAAAAAGAAAAACAACTATTCCATATCAAAGTATTCATTAAAAACCTCTCTTACCAAATACTCTTTCATCGTTGATATTTTTGATGCAGAACCAAAGGCCTGCTGGGAAGGTACATACAAGAATATGTAGATCAAAGAAGAAAGACACCCAAGTCGTAGGTTGATGCTCAGACACTGATGCAATAATTGGAATGTGTATTTTTGCATACCTGGTATTAAAAAAGTTAATATTGTTTACAATTACGTGATAAAACAGTTGTTCCTTTTAGATGAAGAAATCTTGTTTGGTTGTATAAATGGTACCTACTCCCTACCCCTTCTTATTTAAATATACCTTCCAAAGTAACCAGCTATACTGGATATAAACCTGTTTGGTCTATGTTGGTAAAACTAAAACTAATATGCAGTCTGTAAAATTGAGAGAATTATCTAGATCCAGACGTAAGAATGTTGGCTCTGAATTCCAATAGAAAAATCTCTGTTCAAATGGCAATTTGTTCTGCAGTTTAAGTCAGCATTTTTCATGTTTGCATCAGTGAGTCTCATTACCTTTTGGAATTATTACTACAGACTGAATATCCTTTATCTGAAATGCTTAGAACCAGCAGTGTTTCAGATTTTAGAATATTTGCATTATACTTATCGGTTCAGCATCTCTAATCTGAAATTCTGAAATGCTTCAATAAACATTTCCTTTCAGCATCATGTTGGTGCTCAAAAAGTTTACGATTTTAGAGCATTTCAGATTTGGAATACTCAACCTGCAGCAGAAATACTTTACCCAATAATTACACCTTACACAAAGACGATGCCTTGCTTGACACAAAGCTAGCATGGAAGGCAAGTGAAGGAAATGGAAAGAACTGAAAAAATTATTACTGAAACACTCTGAGATTCTAAAGTAGTCAATTAAAGTTTAGAAATTAAGAATAAATGTAACTGCACAAGTTAACCTAGCAATTTAACCTAATCAGAATAACAGTCTACAACTTGGGTTATCCTTCAAATTCGTTAGTGATTCATAGGCTGAACTCTTGAAGTATGTGTCTAATTGTTAGTTCCAGTCATTCATGCATAATTCGCTCATGTCCTTTAATTAGACCTGGACACAAGTCCTTCTGGTATCACATCAGAAAGCATGTCTGTTCAATAAATTTTTATTGAGCCACCTGGGGAGTAACAAGACAGAACAGCAGAAACAGAGGAGGGGCATAAATTATAATCAATAGATGTTTTCTAATCTCCAGGAAATCATTTTAGAGACAAAAAGTTTTACTGAACTAGTCTAATTCAAAACCAAACGTATTAACTCATTTTCTAACAGCACTCTAGAAAAACCCCATAACAGATATATATTCTCTGTTTCACAGATTTAAAAAACTTAAATCAGATGGTATTAGAAAAAAATTAAACTTTCTTCCTATCTATGGCAATTAAATTATAACATAGTATCCTTAACAATTCTTAAGAATAAAAAATTATTACTAAAGATGAAAATGTTACATGGTAGGTAAAAGAAAAATCAATCTTTAAATTGCACAAAGTTTACCTAAATATTCTTACAAACAAAACGGAAACAAGGAGTTGCCCATGCAGAACAGAAATACACAATGTACATTTCATACTAAAGGTGCATTCAAAACAAGTATCATAACAAGATAAAATACAAGGAATTTAACATTTACTAAACTAGCATCTTTGGTACTTAAGAAATGTTGCCCAAGAACTGAATGAAGCACTGACAAAAGAGATAAAAACCAAGGAAAAGGGGTATTTCAATAAATATGACACCAAACAACAGAACTGCACTTACCCAGTGTCCCACAATGAATAAAACCTGCCACTCCATGGTGCAATGTAACCTTGGAAGAAAAAACACAGAGGAAATTAACCTGCCTTTTTATTATTTTGTAAATCTCTTATTGCCTTTATGTTTATTGTTAATTACAGATAGACTTAAACTAATGTTCGAAGAATTTCAGTTTGCATTTATAGATGTATTTCGGACAGTTGGCAGTCAGAAAAAATAAGGTAGTGATCAAATAAAAACAATATCCATGGAGAATCCATTTCCAGAGAAACCCACTTGAGATAAAGTTGTACAAAGTTTTCCAATTCTCTTAAGCTTTTAGTTGACTAACAATGCTAAGGCATTAAACAAGACCAGATCATTTAAAAAAAAAAAAAAAAAAAGGAGTTGGGGGGGGCAGGGGGAAGGGAGTTTCTAAATGATCTAATTCGTATGCCATATCTCACCAGATAAATTCAAAGATGATTTTAAACACTCATGGCTTTTACATTAATTTGACAGAATAAATTTAGAAATAATTTAATTTGTTTCTAAGGACTGGTAAATCAAGGTTAGAGGGTAACTTAGAATCCAGAAGCAGACTGAAACTGATTCTGTTAGTAAACTGCTGAAAAGTAGGGGAGAAAGAAGGAGTGTGTGTGCATGCAAGAGAAAGTGAGCATATAGTAGGTAAATAACAGTTCTGATTTTTTCTTTTTTCTTTTTATAGTTTGGGACTATTCATCCAGCAAGAGAAGGATGCTTTAAAGTAGATTTATAAGAGCTTGACGCCACAAAATTAAGATACACTGTTCAAAAAAAAAAAAAAAAGAAAGAAAAAGAAAAAAAATCACTTTGTAGTCATACTATTACTCAGATTTTAGAATGTTTGGCTATTATTCTTATATTGTTTGTACAGACAGTATTCACATCCTACAGGTGATAACACCTACCTGTATAAGTCAAATAGATGACACTAAGGAACACAGCACCTGCGGCTAGTGATACACCCAAAAAGAAAAGGGTCTGGAACTCTTGTTTTGTTAAGCGGTCTCTCAGATACTGCAAGAAAGCATAAGCTTGCAGCAACGCAAAGACACCTAATTAAAGAAAAGGGTCATATAATCAATAAAGCAGTTTTCCAAGGCTATTTAAAAACTTTCATTTGAAAGAGCTTCTTTGAATGTCCTGTACCATTCATATCAAAGACTAGTTATTTCATTTAGCCAACATTTCCTTTGTCAAATGACAGCTGCCCAACTAATATATACAAAAAATTCTGTCACTTTTTTTTTGTTTTTAAATGATCAGACTCCTCACACATGTACCAGGCCGAAGGGAGAAAAATTCCCATTTGAGTAACAAGCCTATTTAACACATTAAGTTCCTCCCTTTTCCCTATATTTTAGGGGGGTTTTCTGGGGTGGAGGGAAGTAATTTTTTAAAATCGTTGAAAAACAATTCTCCAATTTGTTTTGCTGAGGGATACAAAGACTTAGGATCAGGATAATCTTGATATATAGTTACTATTTTTAACTGAATAATAAGATGTGACCTTAATTACTTAGACGAGATTCTAAATTCGCATCAGGGCCCACGCCAAATTATGGCATCTTGGCATTTGAGAAACCAGCAGAAGCTGGGAAGTCTTTCTCATCTTTTCTGTTTGTTCTCCCCTGAGGCAGGTCATAAAATAATTCTCTGACTTTCCTGTAAGTAGGTTATAAGATCCTCATTCCAGAGGGGTCCTTCTACTACCCAGAGGAAAAGATGAAGACACAAGAGATACCAAGAAGAATATGAACAAATAGGCTTTAAGTTCTTCCCAGTCTATTGCCATTAGATCATACTTCTCTTTGTCCAATCTTATTTCTACATGACTGTCCACTCTTCATCAAACCTAAGCATAAAAATAGTTTCCCTGCCTTTTAAAAATGTTCACTTCTGAAGACTCTTGTGTCATGTAAAATTCATGCTTTTCTCTTAATCTGTCTTTTGTTACAGATAACAATCTTTTCTCCCCTACATTAGTAAACACAAAGGTGAGTGCTAAGATATACAAAACTAAAGGAGTAATTGCAAAAATGGATTCTCAAAAAGTACAAAACATGATACAAAAATATTAAACATAAAACTTTGTAAGAATCTTCAACCACCTAGAACATTAATTTTAAAAAATAAATTTAATTTTAAGGGTTGTTTTTTAAAAGTCCATTTTACAACGGTTACGTTAAGTATTATCAAAGATTTAGAGTTTAGGAAATGTTGTAATGCATATGTGTAAAGACAGGTGACTGTGTAAACAAAGACATTCTATTCATTATTGTGTACACAACACTAAATACACATCTCTCCGTGTCTCAAATTACTACTTGGTAAAGAGATGACATCCATTCAGAAATCTAAGTATAACAGTAAGTTAGTGATTCTTAACTATTCTGGGAAGATGGGGATTAATTCAGACTCCACTGAGAATCTGATAATAAACTCTATAGAAACACCATGTCTGAAAGTTATATATTGCTATCTATATAATATCAGTGTACAGATATTACAAACAAAATAACTACCCGCAGACTTCCAATGGGTCATGAACCTTGCAATGAGAATCTCTGATAAAATTTTTATCTACAGATTTCCCATAATTGTGACTCAGATTACTTTGGTTGTCACTGCAACAACTAAAATGATCAAAAACTGTCATCTCTTGGAAGACCGCCAATCACACGTCCACATGTTCTTTAGAAGAAGGAAAATACGTATTTTTTCATACCTGCAGCTGCCATGTGTTCACTTGTTCTGATTGGCTGGAATCCCACAAAAGGTATCTGCATGGATAATATTAAACCCACAATGTAGAAAGTGCTATATGCTATAAAGACAAAATAGGAAACAAGGATAATTTACTACTACCATTAATTACCTAAAACATAAAAGTATATGTAAATCCTGTTTTTTAGCAAAGTATTAACTGAACTTAAGAACAGAATCTTGAAATGACTTTTATTAGATGTACATTTGTTAACCATATATTACAGATTGTGAATATTCTATCCATTTTCAAAAAAATTAGTACTGTATTTTGCAGATCATTACAACAGTTTGTGAGACTTGTGTTGCACTCCTTTCCCAGAAATGGAATCAAGTTTGTTTTGATCTACCATTAGTAATCATTAATATGACTCAAGAAGCCAAGTAACATATACATAAAATTAAGTAAATACCAGTCCTACTGGCATTAATCCAAAATACACATGACTTAATACTCATCACCACTGCCAGCATGTGTGAATACCTGCTACTGTCTCAAAAGCTCTCAAGTATTTCCTACCTTTTTATTATCCCATAATACTCTTTGAATAGTACTATGAGTTAAATAAATTCATATGTCCACCAAGTTTTCTGTAAAGAACTAAGTACACAGAAGTCAAGCCATTTATATACACCAGCTACTGAATTTAGCATCTAATAAAGGAAACTCACTTCTTTTCACACTAAGTATATTATAGTATTCTCGTCAATCTAAATTAAGTTTGTCAATCTAAATGGACAAGGAAACTGGGGAGGGATTTACAATTTGTGTCAAATACTTGGTTTATATGCACAGACCACTGTTAGGCAACTGATTAGAGAGAAAGTATTTGAAGTCACTGAAACTAAAAATTCAGTAGAAATAAAGATAAAGCCCATCTGAGATAAGTCAATGTAAAAACTACTCCATTTATACAGATTACACATCATTTATACAGATTATACATAACTTAATTATACATCATTTAATGCATACCATTTAATAGTTTTTGGCAAATAAACTACTCTATCAAAAACAAAGATTGGGGGTATATTTAAGAATACACAATACACATATTTGTGTATCCTATATACTGTGTAGCACAGACTACTGCACACACTTTCCTCCTCACTCAACTTAGATGAGAAAGAATATTGATTTGCTTTTAAAAGAAACCCATCTAGAGAAGGTAAGTTATGGGCTACTGGTTCAAATATTAAGTTGCCTCACAATCTATATGATGAGATGACCATAGTGTTAGGAAGACAGTAAGAAGCTCATAAATTTAATAGGAAGGACCAAAGTAAGTAAAGTTTTCATTGACCTCAAGCTAATGGAGGACCAGCTGTCTAGAGAAGACAACAGAAGTAATCCATCAGATAATGTTCTTTCCAAACACATTAATGTTGGAATGGAATTACCCTCTGTGACATACCCAAATCCAAATGTAATCAAAGTTAAATAAGAATTTCCCCATCACATGACCTGAAATGTCTACAAATTACAAATCAGCCAGTTGAAGCCCTGATAAAGGAGAGTTACAGAGGCAGAAGAAAAAAAAAAAAGAACCATGCATACTAACGTATAAAGAAAATTAAAAACTGAGAACAAGATCACTATGTAATCCTGAACGACTACTTAACAGCAAAAGCTTCAGTTTCCTCACTATAGAATATGGGTTGGACAAGACTTGTAGATCCCTCCCAACAATTATAAACTAATATTCTATTGTCAACAGGCCTTTCAGATATCCAGAGCTGAGAAGTCACACTCTAGACAAACACAGAACACACAAAGGCACAACGAGAAATTGACTACGCCTGAGAAAACCTTATGTCATTTATGTTTTTATTATAGCTAAGTCCACTTATGTTGAAACACCACAACCACCTCTGAAACTGGATTTCTTTCTTCTAAGTACAAATAAACATTGAATGCTGTAACACTGTCACAGAATTTAGATTCAGTATAAGAAATGAAACAAACTGAATGAAAAAGCCCTCTTAAAAAACTGAGGTGAAAGTCACACTACATAACCATTTTAGAGAGAACAATTCAGGGGTATTGAGTACACTCACAAGGTTGTGCAACCACTACCCCTCTATAGTCCCAAAGAATTTTCATTGCCCCAAAACAAAACCCTACACTCATTAAGCTCTTACTACTACACATTCTCTCCTATTTCCGCCCATGCTAACCACAAATCTGCATCTGTCTGTATGGATAACTGGTTCAATCGCAAAGGTAATAGGTGTTGTTTTTGTCTTAAAGTAGAAAGTGAAGAAGTTTCCACCCTATTTATTTCCCTATAAGTCACATTCTCCAGAAATAATCACTAGCAGGTATATGGGTACACAAATATATATTCATACTCATATTCATTCATACTTTCTCTCTCTTCAAATGGAGCCACACTTTGCTTGACAATGTAAAAATTTTAGCAATCACGTTTGGTAACTAAAGATGAAGTTTCCTCTTAGACATTTGCTCAAATTCATTTCCAGGCATACTGGAAAAGAAGAGTAGACCTGACAATACTCTCAATTGGGCACTTTCATGCAACTTCTCAGAGACATTTACTGTCATTAGTAAAGCAGAAAACACTTTATACAGAAGCAAATGCACTGGGGGTTAAGTTAATAATAAGAGTGATGGAGAGTTCAAGAAAAAGAAAATATCACGAAATGAAAAAGCCCAGGTGGGACTTTAATTTGTATTATTTGGTAAACATACGTTAATGCTAAATAAACTAATAGAAACAGACAAGTTTTAGACAGTATTTTACCTTGAAACTTCCTCTATCCCAATTAGTCTCATTCATACCTACTTACCAGCACCAATGAAACAAATTTGATAAATGTGATATCTGCAACATTCCAAACATAAGCATTTACTTTTAAAAGAACTGGACCCAAGTCCCTATTTTTTACATTTTTTGGATCACTGATCCTGAGATGTTTACATATTGGAGAGACACGTTTTATGTGATAGTACTCTTCAGTACACGGATAGACTGTTTGAACATCCCTTATCTAAAATGCTTGGGACCAGACGTTTTTTGGACTTTTGGAATACTTGCATTATACTCAACAGTTGAGCATACCCAAACTGGTGATGCAAAACAGGAAACGCTCCAGTGAACATTTCCTTTGAGCATCAAATTGGCACTCAGAAAGTTTTGGATTTTCAAATTAGGCGTACTCAACCTGTACTTCCATTAAATAAAGTTGAAGATTGCTTGCCAGATAATATGTCAAATACCACAAATACCTTGCTTAATACTGACTGCTCTGCTTGAATTTGTAAAATTACACATATATTGCTATACCTCAATTTAAATATCATTTATAAATCTACATTTTAAGACACAGAAAATAAGAAATGAGATACATTTGAGTAAAAGAAATGGTGAAGTAACTCAATTCTTAAACACAATCTTGGCCAGGCGCGATGGCTCACACCTGTAATCCTAGCACTATGGGAGGCTGAGGCAGGTGGATCACTTGAGGTTGGGAGTTCGAGACCAGCCTGACCAACATGGAGAAACACTGTCTCTACTAAAAATACAAAAATTAGCTGGGCATGGTGGCATATGCCTGTAATCCCAGCTACTTGGGAGGCTGAGGTACGAGAATCGTTTGAACCGGGGAGGCGGAGGTTGCGGTGAGCCGAGGAGATCGCATTGCACTTCAGCCTGGGCAACAAAAGTGAAACTCTATCTCAAAATAAATAAATAAACACAATCTCCACTGCAAAATGAAAACATATGCTTTTTGCCAGACGTTGTACTATAGCATCTAATACATGTTCAGAAATTACCCCTTCAATTTATGCATTTAAACATTAACTTTAGTATGGTCAATATATTCTAAAAGCAGAAAATCTTAAGATCAATCCTATCCTCTAAGAGTCAGATAAATTGGTAAAAATCAGAGATGGTAAACAAATAACCATAATATTAGGAAGGAAGGTCATGTGACATTTGGTGGAGGGTAAGGCTCTATAAAACTTAAGATCTCTTCTCTTCTTGACATGGACAATGAAGAGGTAATTAATGTCTGGTACTGCTCTCTAGTGTTCTCAGAAGACCTCAACAAGACAAACCCACAGCCATCATTCTCTACCAATTCTCCTTCCAATGAACTCTTTAAGAACCCTGACTAAACTACTATATCCATCTATTACAACTTTCTATCCATCCATGTAAACCTACGTTTCTTACCCTTCAAGTTAGAATAAAGCATTCCATCAAACTGGTGAGCTCTAAGGAAATGCATGATACCAATAGTGTTGTAAATCATTTATTACACCATGAAAATGTTACCACACTGCCATCCTGTGGATGCACAGTTACTGGCATTCATTACTGCAGATCATAATTCCAACGTGTGAGAAAAATTCCATAAAAAATTACCATTAGAAAGATATGTACATACATATACACACACACACATATTATTATTCTCGTTTATTCTTAACCAAAGAAAATCTCTAATCTGGGACAGATGAGTAATAATCTTCTCAAAAGAACGTAAAGATGTCTACATTCTTGGAAGTATTTTATATCCAAGGGTGGGATGAGACTGATATAGAGAATATACCATAGCCCTTGACTTAATGTGCTCAAGTAAAAGAAAAGGTACTGAAAAATCTGACTCAAATTTAAATGAAATTTTAAGTATTGAAGAAGTTTGCTGTTCCCCAAAGCAATCTTTAAGTACCTTCTTTCTGACAAGGCATTACAGCTTAGGTTGACAATACTCTTTACACTTTTAAGTTATCATTATAGTTTTTATGTAAATAAAGTTAGAAAAGGTTATGCAAATACTATATTCCCATTAACTTTAACCCATGTTAAATCACATTAGCATTTCTGAATTGCTTTGCTCTCTCTCAACCAAAATAGTATCAGCCAAAAGAAACACAATGGGTAAATACTTTAAAATCCAACCAATTTTGCTTTATTATAAACAAATATGATTAAAGGCTTATGAAGGCTTTGAATACTAAAGATATTTTACTTCTTTGTAATCACTTTTGGTTAATGTGAACTCTGGTAGATATGCAGGGTAAAGAACAGTAAGAAACATGGATTAAAAAATAAAACAACAAAAAAACACAAAACACTGATTCTTCTTGACCAGCAGAGAGAAATATATGATTAACTTAACAGGCATACATAATGATAAAAATCATTTCCCTTTTCCAAGGACAACGCTCACTATAAACTATGTTGAGAATGAATCACTGAAACTTTTATTTTACAAACTCCAGACTTGTAAAAGCAGCAAGAAATTACTTGTTCAAAACACTTCAGTAGAGATACTTAATCACAACATTTTTAAAACAGCAAGCGTGGCTGGGTGCAGTGTTTCCCGCCTGTAATCCCAGCACTATGGGAGTTCAAGACCAGCCTGCCCAACACGGTGAAACCCCATCTCCACTAAAAATACAAAAATCAGCCAGGAGTGGTGGCATATGCCTGTAGTCCCAGCCACTCAGGAGGCTGAGGCAGGCGAACTGCTTGAACCCAGGAGGCAGAGGTTGCAGTTGAGCCAAGATTACACCACTGCACTCCAGCCTGAGTGACAGAGTGAGACTCTGTCTCAAAACAAACAAAAAAACCAAAAACCAAAAAACCAAAAACCAAAAAAAAAAACAAAAAAACTCAGCAAGTGTATCTTGTACTGATAATTAAAATGAAAAAAATAATATAACAGGAAAAAACAAATCTAAACAAAGTACATCTTGGTTTAAGTTCTACCACGTGGGAACAATTCATTTAATTCTGGCAATGGTTAATGAAATAATATTAAAATATAGTGAAATTACAAATGTACTCTCTGTGTGTGTGTGTGTGTGGGTGTGTTTGGAGACTATGAAAAACTCATGGAATATACAATTTTTATGTAACTTAAAAGGTGTTAGGTAATGATCCTCAGTAACTTCTAGAGCTAAGTAGTGACTATACCTAACAAATCAAGAAGCAGTAAAAACCAACTACTAGCAAATTTAATTCACTTTTAAAGAAGAAAGTGAAACACACACAAAATAAAAAAAGATTTAAACCACAGGATATCACAAATCCTGTCACCACAAGTCATGCTACCACTGAAAACGTTTCGGTTCTTCTCAACACACCCTTTTCTTTCTTTCTCTCTCTCTTTCTTTCTTTCTTTCCCCCTTTTCTTTTCTTGAGACAGAGTCTCTTTCTGTTGCCAGGCTGGAGTGCAGTGCTATGATCTCGGCTCACTGCAACCTCCGCCTCCTGGGTTCAAGCAACTCTCCTGTCTCAGCCTCCAGAGTAGCTAGGACTACAGGTGCGCGCCACCAAGCCCAGCTAATTTCTGTATTTTAAGTAGAGATGGGGTTTCACCAGGTTGGCCAGGATGGTCTCAATCTCTTGACCTCGTGATCCAATGTGCCTGGCCAACACATCCTTTTCTTAATGTCGACTACTACTATCATTTAACTGATATCACGAAGAATTCATAACTACTTCTATGCAGGAGTTAATTCTTCCGGACTATGAAACACACATGTCTCAATGGGAAGAACAGACCTTTAAAGGAAATCTCACTCAGGTCTATTCTTCTAGATAATAAGAGTACCAAGTGATTTATTACATCTTTTTGGCTTGTAGAACATGAAGACTGTTTCTATTCACTGAAAAAGCCTTTTTGATCAGGCCAATAATTATTGCTACAACATAGGTGAGATCCTTGCTCTAAATATCCTGAGTTTTAATACAAGGAGATACTGGAGGACTAATCCTTGTGAACTACACAATGAGTCATATCAGCAGCATAGGTGGCGCAAGCAATACCATCTTGCCTTTGTGTTTGAACTTTCAGTTGCCCCCAACCCCAATAACCTCTAAAATATCCACTGGCAAAGCTGCAAAAAAGATCCATAAATACCGTAAACCGATCTAAGGAAAATCCCATCTCTTCTCCCCAATAACTAGCTTCAATGCCTGTTACAAACACTCACCTTGAAAACTCACTTTATGTAACCAACACTGAAACTTCTAATTTTAAATGAAAATCTATGGAAAAAATGGCGGGGGGGAGGAGTGTACTTATTATAGTCCCCTGTTTGCCTGTCTGCTCTTGGCTCACTTACCTTGAAGGTACAATAAAAAGTAAAGGCAAAACAATTAATGCAAGTAATATATTCCATCTGTAGAAGAGTAATCTCTTGTCTTGATAAAACTTTATCTGCCACAAACATAAAACTGTACAGTGTCTTACTGTTTTCAATACCTTAGATCAAAACCATCAAAACTACTTGTTTAATTACATACTGAATATCACTGTAAATAATGGGGTGTAATCCCAAATATTTTGTGGCAATAAAACTTAGCTATATTAAATAAAATGCTGCTGGGCACAGTGATTCATGACTGTAATCCCAACAATTTGGAAGGTTGAGGTGGGAGGACCACTTGAGCCCCAGGAGTTCGAGATCACCCTGGGCAACTTGACAAGATCTCCTCTACCATTTCTACAAACAACAACAACCCCCCCCCCCCAAAAAAAACAACAAAAAACAAGAAATCAACATTTTATTTGCTATAAACCCTGTACATATTTGACTTTTTCAACTATACACACTTATTCAATTATATACATTTATATTAGTCTGTTCTCACACTGCTGATAAAGACATACCTGAAACTATGTAATTTATAAAGAAAAAGAGGTTTAATGCTCACAGTTCCATGTGGCTGAGGAGACCTCACAATCAAGGTGGCATGCAAGAGAGAAATAAAAACCAAGCGAAAGGAGTTTCCCCGTACAAAACCATCAGATCTTGTGAGAGTTATTATTCACCACCAGGAGAAGAGCATGGGGAAAACCATTCCCATGCATCATTTCCCACCGAGTCTCTCCACAACATGTGGGAATTATGAGAACTATAATTCAAGATGAGATGTGGGTGGGGACACAGCCAAACCATACATTCTGCCCTGGCACCTCCCAAATCTCATGTCCTCACATTTCAAAACCAATCATGCCTCCCCAATAGTCCCAAAAGTCTTAACTCATTTCAGTATTAACACAAAAGTAAAGAGTCCAAAGTCTTATCCAAGACAAGGTAAGTCCCTTCTGCCTACGAGCCTGTAAAATCAAAAGCAAGTTAGTTACTTCCTAGATACAATGGAGGTACACGCACTGGATAAATACACCCATCCCAAATGGGAGAAATGGGCCAAAATAAAGGCGTTGAAGATCCCATGCAAGTCCAAAATCCAGTGGGGCAGTCAAATCTTAAAGCTCCAAAATGATCTCCCTTGACCCCATGTCTCACACATCCAGGTCACGCTGATATAAGAGGTGGGTTTCTACGGTCTTGGGCAGCTCTGCCCCTGTGGCTTTACAGGGTACAGCCTTCCTCCTGGCTGCTTTCATGGCCTAGCATTGAGTGTCTGCAGCTTTTCCAGGCGCATGGTGCAAGCTGTCAGTGAATCTACCACTCTGGGGTCTGGAAGACGGTAGCTCTCTTCTCACAGCTCCACTTGGCAGTGCCCCAGTGGGGACTTTGTGCGGAGGCTTCAAGCCCACATTTCCCTTCCCCACTGCCCTAGCAAAGGTTCTCTTTGAGAGCCGCCCCACCCCTCCAGCAAACTTCTACCTGGACATCCAGGCACTTCCATACATTCTCTGAAATCTAGGTGGAGGTTCCCAAACCTCAATTCTTGACTTCTGGGCACCTCAACACCATGTGGAAGCTGCTGAGGTTTAGGGGTTGTAACCTCTGAAGCCATGGTCTGAGCTGTACCTTAACCCCTTTTAGCCACGGTTAGAGCAGCTGGGACACAGGGCACCAAGTCCCTAGGCAAAACACAGCAGGGAGGGCCCTGGCCCTGGCCCATGAAACCAGGTTTTCCTCTTACGCCTCTGGGCCTGTGATGGGAGGGGCTGCTGCAAAGGTCTCTGACATGCCCTGGAGACATTTCCCCCATTGTCTAGGCATTATCAGTTGGCTCTTTGTTACTTAATGCATATTTCTGCAGCCTGCTTCCATTTCTCCTCAGAGAATGGGTTTTGCTTTTCTATCGCAGTCAGCCTGCAAATTTTCCATTGGACGGCAAATTTTCCATCACATTGTCAGGCTGCAAATTTTCCAAACTTTTATGCTCTGTTTCCCTTTTAAAAACGGAATGCTTTTTAACAATACCCAAGTCACCTTTTGAATACTTTGGTGCTTAGAAATTTCTTCCACCAGATACCCTAAATCATCTACCTCGAGTTCAAAGTTCCAAAAATCTCTAGGGCAGGGGCAAAATGCCACCCATCTCTTTGCTAAGACATACCAAGACCCACCTTTACTCCATTTCCCAAAAAGTTCCTCATCTCCATCTGAGACCATCTCAGCCTAGATTTCATTGTCCACATCATTATGAGCATTGTGGTAAAAGACATTCAACAAGTCTCTAGGAAGCTCCAAACTTTCCCACATTTTCCTGTCTTCTCCTGAGCCCTCCAACTGTTCCAGTATCTGCCTGTTAATCAGTTCCAAAGGTGATTCCACATTTTCGAGTATCTTTTTGGCAGTGTTTCACTCTACCAGTACCAATTTACTGTATTAGTCTGTTCTCACACTGCTGATAAAGACCTGAAACTGGGTAATTCATAAAGAAAAACAGTTTTAATGGATTCACAGTTCCACGTGGCTGGGAGGCCTTACAATCTTGGTGGAAGGTGAAAGGCACACCTTACATGGCAGCAGGCAAGAGAGAAATGAAAACCAAGAGAAAAGGGTTTCCCCTTATAAAACCATCAGATCTTGTGAGACTTACATGGAACAGTATGAGAGAAACCACCCCCATGATTCAATTATCTCCCACTGGGTTCCTCCCACAACACTGGGAATTATGGGAGCTACAATTCAAGATGAAATTTGGGTGGGGACACAGGGTGGGGACATAGCCAAACCATATCAACATTTATTATCAAATTTTAAAATTATCAAAAAAACACCTCTTACAGGTTATATTTTAATTGCTATTTTGCACTTTATAACACACAAGTGTTATTTCTCCATTATGTTTCTCAAAACCAAAAATAGCTGAAAGTTTATTTTCACTTAAAAAAAAAAAAAAAAAGAAGGAACACTCCTTTGATTCACACTGAGGTTTTACGCCCTCAGTCTTAATACAGTAATCATGTCTCCTACCCTCTTGAACTCTTTTGTCTATCTGGCTATTCCTCCATAACTTTAACACCAACAACAAAAGCAAACACTTAAATAGTACTTTTTTGTGTTCATCTATTATTAAGCACCTTTCATACATTAACCTATAACTCATTAATCCTTAACAATCTGTAAGGTAATAACTATTATTGTCTTTATTTGACCAATGAGGACATTAAGGCCTAAGGACATCAAATGACAGTAATTTGTCCAAAGTTACACAGTAGTAAGGGAGCAAGAATTGAATCCTACTAGATTGACTCTGGAGTATGTACTCTTACCTTCAATGTCATGGTACCTTTTATTTATGGTTACATTACCACAAATTTTAAGTCTGCTTCTAGACTATTCTGTCTTCTCAAGATCAAGACTTAGCTCCAAAACTTTTAAAAGAACATGGTTAAAGTCCAAACTGATTTTCACAAATTTTTCCCTATTTCCATTTTGATCATATGCTATTAAATTGATTACATTGTATAATATACACTCCTTACAGGAAGGTTTTTTAATTCATCTTTGTATCATAATGGCTAGCACAAAACACAGTATTTATTTTTTCAACACTTAATGAACATATGGTGAGTGAAATTTGCTTTAATTTCCTCAATAGTACGGTAGAATTAGACAAAATAAATTTCAGAGCTTCCAGCCCTTGTATCCTGGAATTTTCCCAGCAAATATCATCCAAAAAACACATTTTAGACATAATATGAAAAACAACTGTTACTCTCCTCACATCACTGCAGAAAAAATAGACAATACCATAAACAAGCTGTTCTAGTGACATTTCAAAAGCATTCATCAATATTAGAAATTGATTTCTTCTCTGTGCTTAAATTACTAACCTAATCTAGTTAATGCAGCCCTTGAGGTAAAATTCTTATGTCTATAAACCAAAAACCAAGTCTCATTTATTATAAACTTAACACATACTCATTGTATGTATTTGGAAAGCAGAAAATTTGGAAAGCAGCAAGAAGTATGAAAAAAAAAAATCGCTGGTAATCCTTACTGTCTGTTTTTTATTAACATTTTCCCATGTCATCAAAAACTCAAAAAGATTAAATTTAAAGGCTGCATAATATTCCATATGGCAACACTGCAATTAAAAAATCATTCCCCTATTGGTCATTTAAGTTAGTTCCATATTTTCACAATTACAATTTATACCACAGTAAATATCCCTATATTTGTCTTCATATCTTTAATAATTTCCTTATGACATGAACACAAAGTATGATAAGCTTTAATCAAATTAGAAAGCTTAAATCACTTCACATCCCATCAGTTTTACTGTGATTTCTTGCAAGAGCCATTCCTTCTACAAATGCAACATAAGGTTTGGGTGTTCCTCTTAAAACAGTAGAATCCTATGCATAACATAATTTTTAAACATTTACTTCCCAATATAGTGAAATTCACCAAGTCAAAAATATCTCTTAACAGAAAATTAAATTTTTCCTCCCAAAATTTCAAGTAGAGACGGCCTCCCATCTCAGCTTTTCTTACACCTCCCTTGCTCACTTCCCATGCCACTCTTCTACCACTATACATCCACATTACCTCCCATGTGCCTCCTTTTCCACATGTGAATAAACTTTGACAGTTTTCTGTGGTTGTGTTACAATTGATTTTAATGACACATGCAAAAAATCTACTCAAAGAGGACACAATTTTTTCATAATTATTTAAAATAATTCAAGTCATTTAATTCAATGCTTAGAATACAACTAAACTTTTAATTAATATAATTTTGAGTTTGACATTTATCAATCATTATTTTTTTACCTAAACATTTGTGCTCAAGCGGAGGGAGAACAAAAGACAAAGGATGTTACGTGCCAAAATCAAAGAACTTTATATACAAACACTTTACAGTGCTTCCATAGTTTTAAGACCATTAAATTAGGAGAAATTGAACTTAAATCCTGACACACTCTGGATGAAGGAAGAGCAACACTTGCTCTATCATACTACTTTCCATCCATTTACAAGTAAACCCTATGAAAGCAGACTAGAAATCATCAAAATACTCCCGGATAATTATAAGTAAAAGATTACAAGTTGGGTAGAGAGGAGAATTTGAACAGTATGAACATTAGCTTTATACACACATACATCCCTAACCCATTTTATTTATCTTTCTTCTCAAAATACTCTCAAGAGTCAACCAAAGTAGTATGAATTTCATATTTTTCCAGAATGACCAAAAAAAAAAAAAAAAAAAAACAACCCAGTTACCAAATACAAAGGCCTTTCTCAAATGCTAATCCTTTGAAATATTGGTGCTAAGGTTAAAGGGGAGTTGGACACTGCCTGAATTTTAAACTTTTATGTAGAATACACTTCCATCTGACCATTTTAACAATATACTTATTGGACTACTTCTGACATCTCCTTTGACTCTTCTTCCTGAATCATGGCATTTCATAAAGTGTATTTCTCTGTCTTCTCTCTCTTGTATTCCTCTGACCATTCAATTCCCAAGATTCCAGATTTTTAAAATTAAAGCAACAACAAAACACCCTCTTAGTTCCTTCACTGTAACCTTTTAACTTTAAAAAAAGCTTAATCTATTATTTATTATTCTCCTTTCTGGATCCCAACTACTGTTTATAGTGTTTTTGGGGTACAGAAATACATAGGTTTATTTATTTCAACAGTAAGGTTATTTGTTTATATGAGAGGCACACAGATTTGGTGGATTTTAGCATCATGGGCCATTCATTCAGTCATTCACGCAATCACAGACAGGTCTCCTCTGTCACCCAGGCTGGAGTACAGTGGCAAGATCATAGCACAACGCAGCCTTGAACTCCTGGACTCAAGTGGAACTCCAGCCTCAGCCTCCTGAGTAGCTGGGATAAGAGGTGTGAGCTACTATGGCTGGCTCATTATAGGCTTTAAAGCCAAAATCTGAGTTCAAGCTTCAGCCCCATTATTAGTTAGCTATATGATATTTAGCAAATTATTATGTCTCCTCTTATTTCCACATCTGTAAAATGAGAATAATAGTACCTACCCTCACAGTATCCAATGAAAAAAGTATGCTGAAATGGCTATAAATGTAATATACTATGCTTTTTTTGTTGTTGTTGAGATACAATTAATATACTATAAAATTTATCTTTTAATAACCTATCCAGTAATGGTTTTTGGTATATTCACAAGGTTGTGTGACCATCACTACTATCTAATTCTAAAATATTTCCTCATCCTCGAAAGAAATCCCATATCCATTAATAGCCACGCCTCTCCTCTCCTCTCCACTATTCTCCCCCTCCTAAATTCCCAGGCAACCACTAATCTACTTTGTTTCTATGGATCTGCCCATTCTGGACATTTCCCACAAACTCTACTTTCTGTTTCTACAGATTTGCCTACTCTGGACATTTCACACTAACAGAACCATACACTATGTGGCCTTTTATGTCTGGCTTTTTTACATAATGGCATAAAGTTTTCAAGGTTCATGTTGTAGCATGTATCAGTATTTTATTCCTTTCCATGGCTTAATAATACACCACTGTATGAAAATACCATATTTTATGGTTTCATACAGTTGACAGACATTTGGGTTGTCTTCATTTTTGGCCATTATGCACAATAAACTCTGCTATGAACATTCACATAGAAGCTTTTGTATGAATATATGTTTTTGGTTCTCTTGGGTAAATACCTAGGAGTGGAACTGCTTGGTCATATGACGAATCTATGGTTAACTTTTGAACCAAGCTACTATGCTTTTGAAAATGAACTTAAGATTTATCTTTGTGTTATTGTTTTCCAACATGATTATAACAGAATTGTATTATTTTACTAAGACACTGGTTTCAGTTCACAATTGCTCTCTAATTCCTTCAACCCATAAAAGTTCTAACCCTATCATGGAAAATGAGATCTAAGGCGAAAACATCATCTACCGCTAAGCATCACAGTGAAAATACTGTTTTAAAACCTGTAGAGAAAAATGAACATTTTTCTAGAGACAACAGAGACTCAATCTATTAGTACATTATCCAAAAAAGAGCTTTTGAAAGCTTATTAAACTGCTTACTTTGAGGATGTCAATCTCTTAGTGAGTTGAATTCAATACAAAAAATGTGAATGATTTTCAAGATAAAAATTCCCGTTCCCCAAAATTAAGGGGAGGAAAAAGTGCTGACAAATATCAAACCCAGACTAATTTCTACAAAACAAAACAAACAAACAAAAAATCCAAAAAACAACTTACCAAGGAAAAGTTGATGACAAAGCACTTACATAAAAATGTCTGACCTTCTTATCAATATAAACAGCAAAATGAACACAAAATTATTTTTACCTTTTCATGCATAATATTGACCAAATAGAAATATCTCTTCAATAAAAAGAATGTATACAAAGCATCTCTTAGCTGACAGATGTCAAAAATCAAATTACTTACCTATGTAGACTCTTTTGCTGTATCTCTGCATCAGTAACAACACAAATACATGCAGTGGAATAAGATTGATGATAAATACATAACCACCCCAAGCAGAGACCTATAGGAAAAGAAGTGCTAAGTTAAATTTATTATTTTTACTTTTTAAAAATATTTAGGAATCTAAACATACAATGAGCAAATATAAACATGAAGATTTTAGCAATTTTGAGAAATGCTTAAATAAGAACTTACTAACCTATGAAGAACGTATTCCTCATTTTTATTTATCATTAAAATAAAACGATCCCACAAATCCAATATGCTTTTCCAAATGCACTGGAGAAATGTTCAAATTAAATTAGATTTAATAGAAAAGCTGAGAGTATTATAATTTGTGAATTGTCAGTAAACAAGCTGTCATAGAGAAGGAGTTTTAGGATATAGATCATAAATTTTGAAAATAAAAAAGTTTTTACTTCACCCACTTTTTATTACAAATTTGTTGTAAGAAAGGTCACTGAGAGTAAAAGCAATGAAAGGACTCATTGACAACTAAAAATAATTCAGATGACATGAATATGCTTTGAGATTTCTCAAAAAAGTGCTAGCTGGGCATAAATTTTTTTCTTAAAAACGGATTTATACAAAGCAAGATCCCATTTTATTGTTTGGCTTATACAATATACACATTTAGCCAGAATAACTGAGGATGTTTTTGGTCTACATTAATGAATATTCTAAAGAGAATCTCCATTCTCAACCAATAAAATTAATTTTTTGGTACACTAAATAATAGGTAATAAGCTCTTGTTAATATCAAAGCTCTCAGATGTCCTCTAATAATCAGAGCTTGAAAGTTTCATTTGTATCAACAGTCACGTTAGCAGACTATATGCTAGCACATCTATTCCACTAATGCTGCTCTTACCTAAAATATTTCAGAACCCCTTGTGGAGAACTGCCATCAGTTTTCCACACATACATCAGTTTTCTGCCTTGGTCACAAGCTATTTTTCACAAAAAACAATGTTACTCTAATGGAGCGCCAGTCCTAACAGAAAGACTTCTGATTACTTTCAAAATTTAAGCCTAAATTTGAAAGAACAAGTTTGATATTGCTAAGTACAACTACCCAGAATGTGCCCCAGGCTCTAACCACTTAAAAGGAGCCACGGATAACTTGGGTGCACATATTCTATGGCATTTGTTTAAAAAGAAAAAAAAGATTAGCTCAAATTATCATTAATTTTCAGAACAAGACTACTATACAGGCTATGGTGTAGAAAAGAAGAGAAAGAATAATAAAGAGGTAATATTGAACCCCAACCTTAAGAAACCTGTTTAAAAAAATACGTAGGTGGGCCAGGCGCGGTGGCTCACAACTGTAATCCCAGCACTTTGGGAGGCCGAGGTGGGCGGATCACGAGGTCAGGAGATCAAGACCATGGTGAAACACCGTCTCTACTAAAAATACAAAAAATTAGCCAGGCGTGGTGGTGGGCGCCCATAGTCCCAGCTACTCGGGAGGTTGAGGCAGGAGAACGGCGTGAACCCGGGAGGCGGAGCTTGCAGTGAGCTGAGATCACACCACTGCCCTCCAGCCTGGGTGACAGAGCGAGACTCCGTCTCAAAAAAAAAAAAAAAAAAGTAGGTAGCCGGGCACATTGGCTCACGCCTGTAATCCCAGCACTTTGGGAGGCTGAGGCAGGCGGATCACCTGAGGTCAGGAGTTCGAGACCAGTCTGACCACATGCAGAAACCCCTCTCTACTAAAAATAGAAAGATGAGTTGAGCCTGGTGGCACACGCCTATAATCCCAGCTACTCGGGAGGCTGAGGCAGGAGAATCGCTTGAACCCAGGAGGCAGAGATTGCGGTGAGCCGAGATTGTGCCACTGCACTCCAGCCTGGGCAACAAGAGCCAAATTCCATCTCAAAAAAAAAAAAAAGGAGGTAAATTTACAGGTTAACCTAGAGGATATGACCATTATTTCAGTAATGACTCTAGGTATCTACTACATCAAGGTTGAAAACTAAGTATAATATCAATATGCTACCTTACCTACTCTCTTCACTTGAGAACAAAGAAAAGCTGAAACCAATCTGAAAGTAAATCTGATTTTCTGAAAAGTACTTGCTGATCTTATGCATGATCTTTAACTACAGTGATTTATTTCTTTTCGGACCCACATAAATTCATTTTAAGAGTTTTCCTTCATTTACTTTAAGGAGTGAAATGAAAGCAAATGGGCCAGAAGAACATTCTTTCTACAACCTTTTCTCATTCCGTCTCTCCTTTTAGTTAACTCTTTACTTAGGTTATCCTTTTCAACAAGACTTCCAATTACTCTTATTTCTCTGCTCTAAGTTCACTTCACTAAACTGTTTAGATAATGACTGTTAAAAACTCAGATTATTTTAACATTAAGGAGTTACCTAGTCAACTCCAATATGGAAAAACTAATTTTTAATATCATATTTAAAATTGAGTGCTAACTAAAAGCTTATTTCATCTAAACATGGTTCCATGCTCGATATATGACAGGCAAAATTTCCTGTTGTTTTTGAGTATGCAATCTAACTTGGAAAATATTTTACTTGTCAGAGCTATTTGAAAAATAAAGCTAGGGGCTGGGTGCCGTGGCTCACACCTGTAATCCCAGCACTTTGGGAGGCCGAGACACGCAGATCACTTGAAGTCAGGAGTTTGAGACCAGCCTGATCAACATGGTAAAATCCTGTCTCTACTAAAAATACAAAAATTAGTCGGGCATAGTGGCACACATCTGTAATCTCAGCTACTTGGGAGACTGAGGCATGAGAATAGCTTGAAATAGCTTGAACCCAGGAGGCAGAGGTTAGAGTGAGCCGAGATTGCACCACTGAACTCCCAGCCCAAGCGACAGAGCCAGACTCTGCCTCAAAAATAAATAAATAAAAAAAAATAATAATAAAATGAATAAAGCTAGGAAGAATAGAAAATAATATTTAAATTTAAGTCATTAAAAAGTTAAAACAGGCACAGCGGCTCTCGCCTATAATTCCAGTGCTTTGGGAGGCTAACGTAGGAGGATTGCTTGAGGCCAGGAGCTTAAGACCAGTCTGGGCAACAGAGTGAGGATCTGTCTCTACAAAATATTTTTAAAAATTAGCCAGGCGTGGTGGCACATGCTTGTAGTCCTGGCTGCTGGGGAGGCTGAGGTGGGAGAATCACTTAAGTTCAGGAATTCAAGGTTATAGTGAGCTATGACTGTACCACTGCACTCCAGATTGGATAACAGAGACAGACACTCTCTCTGAAAAAATAAATGTTAGGCCAGGCGTGGTGTCTCATGCCTGTAATCCCAGAACTTTGGGAGGCCGGGGCCGGCAGATCATGAGGTCAGGTGTTCAAGACCAGCCTGGCCAACATGGTGAAACCCCGTCTCTACTAAAAATACAAAAATTAGCCAGGCATGGTGTCGGGCGCCTGTAATCCCAGCTACTCAGAAGGCTGAGGCAGGAGAATTGCTTGAACCAGGAGGCAGAGGCTGCAGTGAGCAGAGATTGTGTCACTGCACTCCAGCCCGGGCAACAGGGCAAAACTCCGTCTCAAATAAATAAATAATGAATATAATCTTTAAAATTTTTAAAAAATTCTTTTTTTTTTTTTTGAGACGGAGTCTCGCTCTGTCGCCCACGCTGGAGTGCAGTGGCGCGATCTGGGCTCACTGCAAGCTCCGCCTCCCGGGTTCACGCCATTCTCCTGCCTCAGCCTCCCGAGTAGCTGGGACTACAGGCGCCTGCCACCTCGCACGGCTAGTTGTTTTTTTTTTTAGTAGAGACGGAGTTTCACCATGTTAACCAGGATGGTCTCGATCTCCTGACCTCGTGATCCGCCCGTCTTGGCCTCCCAAAGTGCTGGGATTACAGGCTTGAGCCACCGCGCCCGGCCTAAAAAAAAATTCTTAATAAAACGTTTAAGTATTTTGAAGTGGTACATTTGAAAACATTTTGCTTCACTTGCTGCAAATATTTTATTTGAGGGTTAAATATTAGCCCTCTCCATCAAAGCATGTGTATACAGGACCTGTGAGTAGGAGAAGGAAAACAGATGGTAGTAATGAAAGATTACATTAAACAAAATAAAAATCCTATAGACTTCAGGGGAAAAGAGAACTGTTTTAACCTCCAAAGACCTATTAGACTTCATGTAGTCTCAAATATGAAATCTTACCATATAGAAATAGGATAAGCAGCAGCACATTGTCCAAAAAACTGACCCAGTTTTTACGGATTTTACCTAAAAAATAAAAGCAACTGATATGATAAAAATGTTTACAAATGCTCTTGTGGAATTTTTAAAAGTTAAATGTTTGGTAACCACATGCTACAAAAAGTCAAGGTTATTTTTAAAAGTACTGTGGTTATTCAGATATGCAGACGTACTTAATATATGCGTTTATAATACTGAGCAGCACACTGAGACATTTTAAGAATAGCTCTCATTCTCTGTTATGCATGTTATGTTATTTAAAAGAATCATCTTTTAAAAAACAAATTACATTTTTTTCATTTTCTGCAAAGTCTCTTGCCCTCACTGATATCCACATACCATGCCACAGGTCACCATGGCCACCTCCCACCCCTTCTCCTTAAGTGTCTACATTCCAGAGTGGTCTTTTGCTTGTTCAGCAGTGCCAAACCAGTTCAATGGGCTGAACCACACCCTATGCAATGAGGTGTGAAAACCTTCCAAGTTTGCCCTTTCTTGGGTACCCTCCCTCAGCCTCAGGATACCATAGAGAGTTTCCTTCTATTTTAGTTACTCTTTTATCATAATTAATACTTCTCTCTCTCTCCTAACCGAACCCAGACTGCTATAATCTATTACAATAAAACCAAGGCATATTTTACAGCCACTAAATACAGTTCATACCCTGAAACTTCCTCAGACTCAATCCAATTGGCTGAAAGAGAAAAGTAAATGCAACGTATTTTTCAGTATTTACTAATACACAGAAAACTTTGCTGGGCTATGTTGGACACAAACTATAACTCAGTCCTGTACTAGGGAGATAAGATACAAAGGCAAGAACTTGAGTCGAAGCATAATATAAAAGAGGCCCTATGGTGAGTATAAACACTGAGTACCAAAAGGTCCTTATAGAGCCTGAATGCCAAAGTCAGGAAAGCAGTTCTGGCTGGGATAAAATCACCAGAAGCTTTACTGACGTGGTGGTTTTGGGCAGAACTCTGAGGGCAATGAAGCAGGAAAGATGCAAGGCATCCAATCAACCACCCACAGTGGATTCAGTAGCAGGCACAGATGGAAGAAGTAGAGGTGTGGAATTTAAAATTTTTAAGCCCACAAAAAGCTCACAATCTAGAGGAGGAAGCAAATTGAAAAGCAAGTAATCAATATAGCATATTTCATAGAATCTATGGCCATCACTCATAACATACATCCTAATTTCAGAGATGTCAAAATCTGTGGAGAAAGTATACATTTTAGGATTGATGAAAGGTACTATATATCAAGTGCTATAATAGAGGTAGGTATCAGAAACTAAGCGCTATGAAAACAGAAATGAGAGTAACAAAATCTATGTACAAGAATGGTCAAAATGTCAAAGCAGGCACTGAAGAATTATAAACAAGGAGAGAGGGATCAATAACGAAAAGGGGAAAATAGCAACACCTGCGAAAACAGAAAACAGCTGAGCCACTCAGAAGGAACTGAGAAGACTTTAGGAGAAAAGTTAGGACTTTGTAAGTGTGGTATTAGGATATATGGACTTTCGTCCACAGTTCGTGGCTTGTAATTCCCCTTGTTACAGAATGTCTCTCTAAACTTCTCCTACTCACTTTTCACTTCTCCACTTGGCAAGGCTCTAATTTGATTTTGGGTCATAAGACCCTCTATTTCAGAGAGGGTTCTGTCCCATACCTGGAGGAAGGAATGCTGCACAGAGAGGCCAAGAAGAATCTGAACAGATAGGCTTTGCTAAGTTTAGGTCACACTCTTTTTGTCTAGTCACATTTTGACAAGGGTGTCCATGCTTCAATCATGGACAACCAATAAAGTCTCCATAAAAGGCCCAAGGACAGGGTATGGTGAACTTCTAGACAGCTGAATACAAGGAGGCTGACAGGAAGGTGATCAAGAACTCATCCATGTACCAGGATGATGGTGCACCCCAACTCCATAAGAACAGAAGCTCCTGCTCTTGGGACTCTTCCAGATCTTGTCCTACGTATCTCTTCATCGGGCTGTTTATCTGTATAATTTAGGATATCTTTCATAATAAGCCAATAAATTGAGCTAAGTGTTTCCTTGAGTTCTGTTGGCCGATCCAGCACATCAATCAAACCTGTGAAGGGGGTCTGGGCCCGGTGGCTTATGCCTGTAAATCCAGCACTTTGGGAGGCCGAGGCGCGAAGATCACGAGGTCAAGAGGTCGAGACCATCCTGGCCAACATGATGAAACCCTGTCTCTACTAAAAATTCAAAAATCAGCAGAGCATGGTGGCGTGGCGGGGTCCCAGCTACTCAGGAGGCTGAGGCAGGAGAACCACTTGAACCCGGGAGGTAGAGGTAGAAGCGACCCGAGATCGTGCCACTGCGTTCCAGCCTGGGGACAGAGCGAGACTCTGTCCAAAAAAAAACCTTGAGGGGGTGATGGGAATCCCTAATTTCAGCTGGGCTATCAGAAGTTCTAGAGGCCTGGACTTACAACTGGTGTCTGGGGGCATAAGCTGGGACGGTGTCTTGGGGACAGGCCCCCAACCTGTGGGATCTCATGCTATCTCCAGGTAGACAGTGTCAGAAATTATTTAGAGGACACCAGCTGGTGTCTGCAGCAGAATTAACTGCTTGGCAATGGGGAGAAATCGCCAAATATTTTGAGGTCACATGAGTCTTCTGTACTGATGATTATTGTTTTGGTGTGAAAGCAGAGAAAAAATACGGATTGAGTTTTTTCCCAGACAATAAGTCATGCTCACCATTTGGTCTTCATTTACACATATTAAGGAGTCCAGTAGTAGAAGCTTTGAAATAAGAAAATTGCATGTTCAGATAAGCTATTTTAAAAAATAACACAGGTAAGCTTCAACCCAAAACTACAAGACATGCAAAGAAATAAGAAAGTGTGACCCAAATTTGGACACGTATAGGTTGGGGAAGGGGACATGGTTGATAAGAGCTAATTGTGAGTGGGCCCAGATGTTGGAGTTAGAGGATAAAGACTCTAAAACAGCTGTTGTATGTTCAAGGAATTAAAGAATACTATATTAAGAAAATTAAAGAAAAATATAATAACAGAAATTTCCATATAGAATATATATTCTCCTATACATGTGAGAAATAAGAATGACCTAGAAATTTTAGAGCTGAAAAGCGTAATAAATGGAATAAAAAATTCATTAAGTAGGCTTAACAGCAAATTTGAGATGGCAGAAGAATTAGTGAGCATGAAGATAGGTCAACAGAAAGTATCCAACCCAAAGAACAGAGAAGTTCAAGAAAGGAGAGGCTACAAAGACAGACAGATAAAAACATTTAAAGAAACAATTATGACTTCCCAAATTCTAACGTAAGCACTAATCTACAGATCCATGAAACCCAAGAAGCCACCAAATATAATAAATACAGAGAACGACACCTAGACAAACTGTAGGCAAAGTACTGGCAGATAAAGACAGAGGAAAGTTGAAAAGAGAACGAAGAAAATAAACCCCACAGGGAAGTAACGATACAATTGACTTTGCATCAGAAAAAAAAAAATATTTGACAGAAGGCAGTGGTATGACATACTCACAGTTTTAAATGAAAGAGAAAATTATCAAGTGTTAAATGAAAGAGAAAAGTATCATTAAAAGTAATGGGAAAAACCACAATTACTTTTGCACCAACCTAATACATTCTTATACAACTATCCTTCAAAAAGGAAGGCGGGTGAGGATTCTGGGAAGATAGTGAAACAAGCAGCAACAGAAATCAGCTCCCCACCTAGACAATAATTGCTCAGGCAGAATCAATCTGATGTGAGGAAACTTGTCCTCCAAGTATTGAGGTTCTGCACTCTGATCACTGATTGCTGCTTTTTGTCATAGAAGAGCAGACAAAGAAGTGATCACCCTTGCACTTTGGCCCCATTGTTGCAAGCTCCTCCTCCTCTGGCTGAAGTGACTGACAGGGAATTTAAAGGGCTGGCACTTCTTTCCCCTTCATTTTTCTGCTTTTCCCCACTTTGGAAACCAAATACTGAAGACTATGACATTCAAAATCAATCACATATATGAAGAAATATATGACGGGAAATTAAAGTCACTGTGAATACTCTGGAGAAGGTGTAGGCTTTTACAAATGGGCAATAAGCATATGAAAATATGCTCAACATTACTACTCATTAGGGAACTACAAATAAAACTCTAAGATGCCACCTCATACCCATTAGGATGGCTACTATCAAAAGAACCAGAAAATAACATGTGTTGGCAAGAACAGGGAAAAATTAAACCTTTGTGCAGTGTTGGTGGGAATGTAAACTGCTACTGCTGTTCTGGAAAACAGTTTGGCATTACGTCAAAATTTAAAAATAGAATTGACATTTGATCCAACAATTCCACTACAAGGTATATACTCAAAATAATTAAAAGCAAGGTCTTGGAAAGAGATTTGTATAACCACTTTCAAAGTAGCTAAACCATAAAAGTGTTCATCTGCAGATGAATCAGTAAGCAAAATATGGTATATACATACAATGGAATATTATTCCACCTTAAAAAGGAAGAAAATCCTGACATGCTGCAACATGGATAAACCTTGAAGACATTATGCTAAGTGAAACAAGCCAGTCACAAAAAGACAAATACTATATGATCCCACCTATGTGAAGTATTTAGTCAAAATCATAGAGAGGGAAATTTGAATGGTGGTGCCAGGCGCTGAGGGGAAGGTAGAAAGGGGAGATATTGTTTAATGTGTATAGAGTTTCATTTTTGCAAAATAAAGAGCTCTGGAGATGGATGGCGGTGACAGTTGTATAATTAATGTACTTAATGCCAATAAAGTATATACTTAATGATTAAAACATACATTTTATGTCAATTTTACCCTAGTTCAAAAAAATTGGGGGACAAATGAAGGCAAAATTGAAAAATGCCATTACAGCAGATTTGCTCTAGAAAAAATATTAAAGAAAATCCTTCAGGCTAAAAGGAAATTGTAACAAATGAAAACTCAGATCACGGGACAGAATAAAGAATACTGGAAATGGTAAATATGGAGTATATAGAAGACTCTCTTGATTGTTTTCTTAATAAGTATAAATTATATGAATATAATCTGTGTTGTTAGGTAGATAACATACGTAGATATAATACAGATGACAGTAACAGCACAGAGGAGAGGAGAAAAAAAATAAAGCTGTGTTGGAGCAAAGGTGCTATATTTTGCCAGAATTATGTTAAGTAGAAGTAGACTGTCATATTAAGATGTATAATTCATTCTCTGCATCAAGTGCTATACATAAATAGCAATAACAGCTAAACAATTAGGGGAATTAAAATGGTATACTTAAAAATGCATTTCAACACGAAAGAAGACAACAAATGGCAGGAGCAAATCAAATAATATTTAAAACCTGCATTAAATGTAAATTGACTAAAACCTCCAATAAAAAGGCAGAGATGGTCAGTCTGGATAAAAAAGCAAGATCTAACCATATGCAGTCAACGAAACTTTTAAAATCCAGAGATACAAATACTTTGATTTTAAAGGACAGAAAAAGATAAGCCATAGAAACAAGAATCATACCAAATCAATCAAACAAAGCAGATTTTAAGACAACATTCCTAGAGACAAAGAGAACTACTTCGCTATAATAAAAGGGTCAATATACCAGGAAAATGTAAAAATTTTAAGTGTACAGGGACCTAAAACAAATCCTTAAAATACATAAAGCAGGAACTAACAGAACTAAAAGAAGAAACAGTTTCTGAGAGGCAGTTATTGAAATCTCCAACCATATTGTTGAAGATAGAACTTGAAAGAAAAACAATGAGCATATTGAAGATTTGGACAATATCAACCAACTTGACCTGACCATTAAATTACGAAATGCAACCTCCAAACAGCAGAATACATGTTCTTTTCAAGCACATGTGGATTACTGTCCAGGATGTAGAACATGCTTGACCAGGATACAGCAATCTTGTTTTAAACAGTCAAGATGGTAAATATTTACACTTACGAGCCAGATCTGTCACAACTATGCAATTCTGTCATTCTGGTGTAAAAGAAGCCAAAGGCAGTATGTTTATGAATGGCCAGGGCTGTGTTCCAGTAAAATTTTATTTACTAAAGCAGGTAACCTACATATGGGCCATACTTCACAGACTTCTGTGCTAGATCATAAAACAAGTCTCAATACACTTAAAAAGACAAATTATGCAAAGTATGGTCTTCAACAGAATTAGAAATCAACAAAAAAAAGTATGCTAAGAAAATCCCAAATATTTGGAAATTAAACACCATGCTTAGAAAAAACCCATGAGTCAAAGAAACTGAATTCGAAGAATATTCAACCACATAACAATGAAAACACCACGTATTAAAATAGAATACAGTTAAAGAAGTAAATCCAGTATAATTTTAAATAGTTATACTAGAAAAGTAGAAATGGAGAAAATAACTTAAGCTTCAACTTCAAAAAGCTAGAAAAGAGTAAACCAAATGCAAATTAGAAGGAAATAACAAAGACCAAGAAATCAATGAAACTGAAAATGTAAAGGAAAAAAAAAATCAGTGAAACCAAAAGTTGGATAAGCTTTATCTAGACTAATGAAGAAGGGAGAGAAGATACAAATTATCAGTACCAGGGATAAGGAAGGTGACATCACTACAGATTGTACAGAAATCCAAAGACTTATAAAGAAATATTATGAACAATTTCTGCCTACAAATTAGGTCACTCAGATAAAATAATAAGACTTCTAAAAAGATACGTATTACCAAATTACTCATGAAAAAATAGAAAATCAGAATAAAACTATGCCATTAAAAAGTTGAATTCATATTAAAAATCTTCCCTGGTCCACATGGCTTCAATGGTAAATACTGCCAAACAATTAAGGAAGAAGTAATACCAATCCTATGAGAATTATTTCAGGAAATAGGGCAGGAAAAACTACCCTGTCCAACATGACGTTAAAGGTTCCAGTCAATACAACCAGGCAAGGAAAAAAATGAGAGGTATACAGTTCAGGAAAAAAGTAGCAAAGACCCTCTGTCTCTAAAGATAACATGATCTTGTGTGTAGCAAATCCTAAGGAATCTAAAAAGTAAATTTTAACATGCAAGTTTAGCAAGGTCACAGAATATATGATCAATACATAAAAATACAATACTTCCCAATTTTAAAATGTACAATGAAGTTACAGTAATCGGGTCAGTACAGACTTCTAGATCTATGTTTATGAGGTAGGTATAGACATGTAGATCAATGGAACAGAACAGAGTCCGGAAATAAATTAGTAATTATGTTTTCCCCCTGAGATCAGGACAAGATAAAGTTGTCCTCTCTCACCATTTCTATTCACATTGTAACGGAAGTCTTAGCAAATGCAGTAAGACAAGAAAAGAAAATAAGAAGTACACAAACTGAGAAGGAAGAAATGAAGCTGACTTTTTTTCATGCATGACATGACTGTCTATGTAAAAGACTCCAAAGAATCAGAAAGAAAATTACTGGAATCAATAAACGATTATAGATAACACTGGAGGACAATGTTGTTAAGATAACAAACCTTCTCATCTTGATCTGTAAATTCAATGTGATCACAATCAAAATCTCAGCAAGTGACTTTGTGGACATCAGCAAATCAATTTGAATGTTTATATGGAAAGGCAAAAGACTGAGACTAGCCAACATGATACTGAAACAAGCCTGATACTACACCTGATTTCAAGACTTATTACACAACTATAGTAATCAAGACAGCGCGGGAAAAGAACAAACAGATCAGCAGAACAGAACACAGCACAGAAATACAGCCCCATAAATGTAAAATGACCTTTGACAAAAGGCAATACATAAAGAATAATCTTTTTAACAAATGATGCTGTAACAGCTGGACACCCACATACAAAAAAAAAAAAAAAAAAAAAATCAATCTAGACACAGATCTTATACTTTTCAAGAAAATAACTCAAAATGAATCACAGACATGAATGTAAAGTGCAACACTATAAAATTTCTAGAAAACGACACTGGAAAAATGTAAACTGGAATAAAAGGCAAAAATCTAGCGGTAGTCCAAACATGGCACAAAAACTGTATTCCAACAGAATTTACAAACGGCTTTCTTCCTCTATACTCAGCAAATCTAGCAGAAATTTAGTGAATCCAGATGACTAGTCTAAAGAGATATTTTTGTAATGGATTAGGCTTAGGGAATTAACTTTATATAATTCTCACAAATTATGAGGTCCTCTGTTTCTAGAATAAGTTAACATTTCCTAATTGATTTAAAAGAAATAAATATTTTAGACAAATATTTTAAGGGTAAAACTCAGTTCTATTACCTATATTATAGTGAAGCACCTAGTACCTACACAAAAAAATGTCCATATACATATGGCCAGTGACTATCTTATTAAACAGAGTAGATATAAAACACTTCTATCATTATAGAAAGTTCTATTGGAAAGTACTGCTCTAGGCCTACAAACGTGGACCATCTTGTGTTTTGGTTCACAGTATTAGGAGACGCACTGAATTCCACTTGTGCTTGGGATGTGGAAAGCTGCAAGAGAATGTTATTTTCACCTCAACAATAAGGGAAAAATTCTCGATGATCTACAAAATAGTAAGTTTTCTTAGGCTTATCAGAGAGCTAAAGTCACAAGGCAAATAAACAAGTGTTAAAACAGCTAAGGAAACCAGACATAAGAGGAATTTACATTCACAAGCTCTTTTCATAAGCCCAAGTAGTCATGAGAAAGATCTCGAGTAGGATAGAAGTTCAGCATCCTTGGTGACACTGTCAGTCACATGGGAAATTAGAAAATATCTGAGCTAGAAAATTAAAATAGAGCATAAAAACTCTCTGCAATTCTTACAGTAATTTGCATACAGATGTTTATACATTTGTTTAAAATGTAATAAAAATGTACATAAATGTTCACAGCAGCATTATTCATCATAGACAGAAATTAGAAAGAACCCAAACGTTTAGTCAACTGAAAAATGGAGAAATACAATGTGATAATCATACAATGGAATATTATTCAGCCACAAAAAGAAATAAAGTATTTGTAAATACTTCAACGTAGACAAACCTTGAAAATACTATTGTAAGTGAAAGAAGCCAGATGTAAAACAGGTAAGGTCACTTACACTTTGTGAGGCTGAGGTGGGAGGGTAGCTTGAGGCCAGGAGTTTAAGACCAGCCTGAGCAATATAATGAGACCCCATCTATATCTGAAAATTTATAAAAAAAAAAATCTAAAAGGCAACATATTATATAATTCCTTTTATATGGAATTCCAGGATAGGCAAATCAGAGAGGCAGAAAGCAGATTACCGGTTGCTAAGGGCTCAGAGGATGTGAAAATGGAAAGTGACTATCATGGGCACGGGCTTTCTTTTTGGAGTTAAAATGTTCTGTAACTGGATAGTGGTAATGGTGGTACAACTTGGTTAATATACTAAAAGCAGTGGTAATGATGATACAACTTGGTTAATATACTAAAAGTCACTGAATTCCATTCTCTAAGAGGATAAATTTTATAATACGCAAATTATTTTTCAATAAAAAAATGTATGGGGTACAGCTAAAGTAGTACTTAGAGGAAAAATTATAGCTTTAGGTGCTTAAAATAGATCGTCACTAACCTGATCATCCAGAAAAATTAAAGCAAAAATGAAGAAGATCTAAATAAATGGAAAGAAATACCATATTCACAGAAGGCTACATATTAAGATAACAATTCTACTCCAAACTGACTTATACATTCAATGCCCTTCCAATCAACATCCCAGAAGGCTTTTTCATTAAATAAGTTAATAATGTGATTCTAAAATTTACATGATGCAAACAGCTAAGAAAAGCCAAAATAATTCTGAAAAAGAGAAAACAACATTAGATTATTCATGCTACCTGATTTCAAAAGTTTCTAGAAACTAATGAAAACATAAAGTATTGTTATAAAGACAGACACAGATAAACAGAAGAGTCCCAAAACAGACCCATATGTATATATTCAACTGATTTTGACAAGGTTACCAAAGCAGGTAATTCAGTGGAGAAAGAACAGTCTTTTCAACACATGATGTTGGAAAAACAGAACACTTATATTGCACCAACAACACTTATATTGCACCACACCATAATCAACATGAAATAGATGACAGACCTGAGTGTTAAACCTAAAACTATTTAATTTCTAGAAGTAAACACCTGAGAAAATCTTTGTGATTTTAGGGTAGACAAAGATCTCTTAGATAAGACACCAAGAGCAAGATCTATTAAAAAAAAAAACTGATGAATTCCATAAAAATCAAAATTTTCTGCTCTTAGAGACTAGAGAAAATGTTTGTAGGGCACACATCTGATAAAGTATTTATTTCCAAAATATATAAAGAACTCTCACACCTCAAGAGTAAGAAAACAACTCAACCAAAACATGGGCAAGATATGAACAGACATTTCATCAAAGAACAAGGATGGCAAATAAGCACGTGAAAAGATGCTCATCAGTCATTGGGAGAAAGCAAACGAAAGCCATAAGATACTACCACCTACCTACAAGAATGAGTAAAATTTAAAAATGCCATGTGATGGAGTAGTAAATATTACTCTCATGTATTTCTGGAGGGAATGCAAAATGAATACAGCAACTCTGGCAAAATGCTTAGCAGCTTTTTATAAAGTTAAACGTATACTTATCACACAAACCACCAATCTGTGCCTATGCATTTACCTGAGAGAAATAATAATATATGTCCAAAGACCCATATGCAAACATTTGACAGCCACTTAATTCATCATTGCCAAAAACTGGAAAACAAATTGCAGTACATCCATATAATGGAGTACTATTCAGCAATAAAACGTAACAAACTACTAAAACATCAACAACATGATTGACACTCTCAAAAATATTATGCTAAGTGAAAGAAGACGGATATACAGGGTCACGCCTACTGTCTGTATTATATGGCATTCTAGAAAAGAAACTCCCACAGCTATACAGACAGAGAGACAGAAATCAGACCAGTGGTTGCCAGAAATGGGGTAGGGAGAAGACTGACTACAAAAGGTACAGGAGGGAACCTTAAAGAAACAAAACAAAACCTCTAAGAGGCAATATGATGAACACTGCTCCTTGTACTACTTTATCTGTGTTAGTTTTCTGAATCATGTACTCTGGTGCTTGTAAATAATAGTAACAAACATGTACTAACCTCTCACTATGTTCTCACAATATTCTATACCTTTACGTGTATTTACTTTTAAGTTATATGAGGAAAGTACAATTATTACTTCCATATTATAGTTGATTGAACAGACACAGGGTGGGGATTTAAACAACCTCCAGTGACAGGCCGGAAATCAAACCAAGAAAAAACCAAACCCTGGCAATTATGCTATAGACTTTACTCTTAATTATTCAGTCATGATGAAAATGTTTTAATCTCTGCAGAACACAAATCCAAAAGTGTATCCTAAAATGTCTGTCAACACCAGCTTGTAACAGTAATAGGGCATCAACAAATAATAATGCTATGACAAAGTACTTATCTTTTAAATTTTAAAAACATATACCTTGTAAAAGAGTGGTTTAAAAATAAAAACACTGGGTGAGGAATTAGACAACTTAATATTTATATATTAGAGATTACAAAAATGTTTTCACCTTTTTATAACTTCATGTGGGTTACAAACAACTTTTCAGAATAGTTAGAACTGTAATTCCACTTTCAATTAGTAATAATGAAATTTTAAATAAATGTCATTATCTATTATAATTCTGTAGCCAAAACATTTTCTCTATCTTAAGAGAAAACTGAATGAGATTCAAAAGTATCAATGTGTCAAGAGTCAGAGAGTATTTTATGCCAGAACTCAAACACAAGTATTCTTATTTTCAAATACTGAAGCTATTTCCACTGTAAACCTAATTTATTTAAATGTATTGTTTTTAAAAAGAAAACAAAGGAAAAACTCACTAGAAAACCTCCCAGTTTCTGGGTGAGAATGTTTTATCATTCCATCCTTCTGTTAATATGATCCTTCAAAGCAATGATATCTATAATTTCTTCTACTAGATTATCAACTTCATATAACCTTGTATAACCAACACATAAAACAGCACCTGCTTCATATTGTATTCTACGAAAATTTCTGTTGAATTAACAAAACAATATCATGCCACTTAAAAAAAAGAAAAGCTGTAATGAACAAGCTAATCCTAAAACTTATGAAAATGCAAGGGACCCCATATAGCCAAAGCAATCTTGAAAAAGAACAAAGTTGAAGGACTTATGCTTTTGGATTTCAAAACTCATTACAAAGCTACAGTAACCAAAACTGTGCAGTAGTGGCATAAAGATACAACATACTGATGGCAAGGGAATGGAATAGAATTGAGAGTCCAGAAAAAAACCCATACATTTATAATCAATTGATTTCTGACAGAAGTGCTAAAACCATTCAACAAAAGAGTATATTTTTTTTAACAGTGCTAAGATAAGTGGATATCCACATGCAAAAGAATGAAGTTGGAACTCCTCTCTCACACCACATACAAAAATTAACTCGAAATGGATCAAATACCTAAGTGGAGGAACTTGACATATAAAATCTTTAGAAGGAAACAGAGGTGTAAGTTTTCATGACCTTCAATTAGGCCAACAGTTTCCTTAAATATAACACTAAAAGCATAAGCGACAACAACAAAAATTAATTAGACTTCATAAAAATTTAAAAGTCATGCAAAGGACACTATCCACAGAGTGAAAAGGCAATCCACAAATATGCTCAAAAGGGACTCAAACGATTCACTACCAAAAGAATCCACTAAACACAAAAGAAGACTAATGGAGAAATGAGGGACAAAAAAAAGCTATAAGGCATATAGAAAACAGCACAACCACATAAATCAGTCCCTCTTTATGAGTAATTACTTCCAATGTGTATTAAACTCTCCAAAAACAGAGATTGTCAGAAAGAATAAACACATGATCCAACCACATGCTGTTATGCACTTCAAATTCAAAGACAAAGAGACTGAAAGCACAGAAAGTTATTCCATGCAAATAGTAAACAAAAGAGAGAAAAGACAGACTTTAACCCTGCAAAATTCAAAACAAAACAAAAAACGGCAGGGTGTGGTGGCTCACACCTGTAATTCCAACGCTTTGGGAGGTGAGGCGGGAGGATTGCTTGAGCCCAGGAGTTCGAGACCAGCCTGGGCAACATGGTGAAACCTCATCTCTACAAAATTAGAAAAGAAAAAACAGACTTTGAATTTTTTTTGTTTTTAAAAAAGGTTACAAAAGAGAAAGAACCCAAAATATATATAGCAATGAAACACTTAAATACAGCAAGAAGGTATAGCAATTACAAACATTTATGTACCTAATAACAGACCATCAAAATATAGGAAGAAAAAACTTGACAGAATTGAAGAAACAAACAGTTCTACAATAATAGCTGGTGACAACAATACTCTATTCTCAATAATGGATAAAACCGCCAGAAAGGAGATAATATAGAACTTAACACAACAAACCACCTAGGTCTAAAAGACATATGCAAAACACTTTATTGAACAAAGACAGCATATGCAATTCTTCTCAAGTACACATGGGACATTTTCCAGGATAGACAATATGCTGGGCCACAAATTAAAGACGAAAATTAAGTTTCAACAGATTTAAAAAGATAGATACCATACAAAGTATCTTTTCCAACTACAACAGGATGAAGTCAGAAATCAGTAACAGAAGGAAAACTGGGAAATAAATTTGTGGAAATTAAACAAGATACTTACCAATAGATCAAAAATAAAAATGAAAGAATACTGAATGAAAACAAAATCGCAATGTATCAGAACTTATGAGAAACCGTGAAAGTAGTACTAAGGGAAAATTTTATAGCAAAAATGCCTACTTTCAAAAACAAAAAAAAAATCTCAAATCAAAAACCTGACTTCACAAACTAAGTTGTGAACTAGAAAAAGAACAAACTAGGGCCGGGCATGGTGGCTCACGCCTGTAAACCCAGCACTTTGGGGGGCCAAGGCAGGTGGATCACGAGTTCAGGAGTTCAAGACCAGCCTGACCAACATGGTGAAACCCCATCTCTACTAAAAATACAAAAATTAGCCAGGCGTAGTGGCGGGCGCCTGTAATCCCAGCTCCTCAGGAGGCTGAGGCAGAGAATTGCTTGAACCCAGGAGGCGCAGGTTTCAGTGAGCCAAGATTGAGCCACTGCACTCCAGCCTGGGCGATAGAGCAAGAAAAAAAAAAAGAAAAAGAAAAAGAGAAAGAATAAACTTTTAAACCCAAAGCTTCCAGAAAGACAAATTGAATAAATAATAAAGACTGTGACAGAGATAAAATAAAGTGCTCACTTCAGCAGCAATATACACTAAAAGAGAAAAAAGAACACAGAAAAAAAAAAAAATCAATGAAACCAAAAGTTGGTTCTTTAAAAAGATCAACACAATTGACCAATCTTTGGCTAGATTAAGAAAAAAAGAGAGAAGACTCAAATCACTAAAATCAGAAAGTGGGACATTACTACTGATTCCATAGGGGACAAGAAGGGTTTTAAGGGAGTATTATCACGTCTTGTATGCCAACGAATTGAATAGCTTACATCAACACATTCCTATTAATAGAAACACAAAAACCTACCAAGACTAAATCATGAAGAAATAGAGAATCTGCAGACACTTACAACTTGCAAGGAAACTGAATCAGTAATCAGAAATCTCCCAACAAAGAGAAGTCCTGGTCCTGATGGCTTCACTGGTGAATTCTACTAAAACATTTAAAGAACTGAACCAACACTAATCCTCAATCTTTTCCAAAAACTGAAGAGAAGGGATCACTTCCTAATTCATTCTATGATGCCAGCATTACCCTGATCCAAAAGCCAGACAGACACTGCAAGTAAAGCATATTATAAACCAGTATCACCTTATGAACACTGATGGATAAATCCTTAGGAAAATACTAGCAAACCAAATTCAGCAGCGTATGAAAAAGATTATATACCATGACCAACTGGGACTTATTTATGAATGTAATGTGCTCAAAATTCAAAAATGCAAATGGTAGTTAACTCTGGGTGATTTTTTTCCTTATGTTTTTCTGTTGTCTAAATGTCCACAAAATAGAATATTTTATTTTTTAAATTTATTATAAAGTATTTGAAAAATACACAAGTGTAGAGAATATTAAAATAGTTACAAACCTAGCTATTGAGACTTTCAAATTCAAAAATAATACATTTGCTTCAGAATATTTAAAATTTTTTTAGCTGACATAGTTGAAGCTCCCTTAATACTGGCCACCTCAGTACCACCCACTCACCCTCAGGAAAACCCATTATCACAAAGCTGGTGTACATGCAACTTTATCTATCACATTTTTATACTTTCATTATAAACTGCTATTAACAAACATAGTATGGTTTGTACTGCTTAAAAACTTACATCAAAGATTTCTCATACTGTACATATTTTATCACAACTTATTTTTCCACTAAGCATTATATTATCAGGATCAAGGCACAAACGCATGTATTATTTTTATAATTTAAAATATTATATAGTTTATTAAAAGGCATTCAACAGAGGTTCTAGATTTTGAGGTTTTTCTGTTTGTTTTTTTTCTCAGCTGCACACAATAAACAGTTTTTTAAAACACTTTTTGAAAAGTATAGCAGCACTGGCAACATCCTACTGCTTGGTATCATCTTCATTTCTATGGGTATTTTTCTTCTCTTTTAAACTCAAGATTAAGACACTGTCTATACAGATCACATAGAAACATTCTCCTCTGGAATTCCATGCTAGAGCAAAAATACTCATTAGCCAAGTAGTTTTGAACAATGTAAAATAATTATTAAAAAGAAAATTTATGCTGTCATTCACCTAGCTACCTAAAAATATACTTAATAAAATATACAAAAACGTATTGACACACACAAATTTTGGTAATTTCTATCACTGGAAAATTATAAGCTAAAGCTAAAATAATAAATACGTAAATAAAAGCAAGCTCTAAATTGAACCCAAGATTAAGTAGCATCATATTTCATACGTAGGGGAAAAAATAATTAAGTTTAAATAGCCTGGTAGCAGCAAAATAAATAATGCTGGTTTCAGAAACAATTTAAAATTCTAACCCATCAAAAAATGCTTCAACTTTCCTGGGTAACTATTTCTTACCTATCTCCCCAAAACAAAGAAACAAAAATATCAACAGATTGTTTTATGATAGCCCTTCTTTTGGAGTTCTGACTTATTTAAAAAGGATATTATCATCACTGGTAAATCAGCCATAACAGGACTTTTGTGAAAAACCATGATTTATCTATATATTAATCTAGTTACACGTAACTTGAGAGACGCCTGACATATTTTAAAATGTTATCCATTATTACATTACGAACAGTAATACAGATCTCTGCACGCAACTCTGTAATTTGTAAAAGACAAATCTGCGTACAGCCTAAAGTGTTTCACGAGAAAGGTCACGAGCATTAATGGCAGCAAAACATTAAATGTTACTTACCCACAAGTAGTATGTGAACTGAAGTGCAAAAATAGCAATGCCTTCATTATCAAAGGATCCAGCTACTGACCGAGATATGTAGCCTGGTACAATAGCAATAAAACAAGCAGCTAAAAGTCCTGCTCCTTGGTTCCAAAGTTCTCTGGTAAGCAAGAAAGTAGATATAGATGTAAGGCCGCTAAAAGTTGGGGCAAGGAACACACATACATCTCTTATGTGAACTGTTATGTTCAATGTATTTAAAATCCAATGAATAAGGCCAGCTGTTATCATCAATCCTGGGTAAACCTAGGAAGAAAAAAATGGAAAACTTAATTACATATAAAATGAGACACAAAAATATTAATATATGTACTCTTCTTTATTATTACTTTGTTTACCGTAAGTTTGAAAGCAACATCTCAAAACAATTTGCCTTCTTTATAAACTACAAAAAAAAACCCACACCATTCTGTGTTGCATACAAAGAACTAGCTCATATATGGAGGAAATACATAAAAAGATCAGAGAGAAAATGAAACAAGAATGATTAAAATTGAAAATGCTTAACAATGGAATGATTAAAATTGGAAATGTTTAACAATGTTAACTGTAGGTAACTTTCTTACTGATCCCACTAACCTTTTTTTTTTTTTTTTAATCAAAACAGGGTCTTAGTGTAGCTTATCCTTGAATTTGGGGTTCTAACATACTCCAATTTTGCCCATACTTGTGTGTACATAAGAAAATGAGAAAAGAAAGATAAGATAAAGAAAAATTACACACAAAACTATTTAAGTCATATTTATAAAAAAAAGTCCCTTCCTTTCAAGCCCTAGATTTGGAAAGTAAGCAACTCTAGCTAGGAAAAGAGGGAACAGTCAGTTGGTGAATTCAGAGATAATGTTTTGGGACTCCTGAAAAATTAAATTTTTTTATACCACATAAATACTTAGGGATACAAGCGAAATAATAAACTAGAAGAGGCCAGTTAACAGTTAGACCCACCCTCATTCTAAAAGAGAAACATTAAACATTAAAAGGATTCAAGAATAGTAAACAGGACATTCTTCCTGAGTTACTATTCGGTGACTAAAACATGCATTTACATCTGCTTCCTTAGGTAAGTCCTAAAAGACTCTTTTTTTACTCCACAACAGAAACTACAAAGGTTATAAATTTCCTTTCCCTGCTCTACAATTTGTAACTGCAACCTCTCTCCCCCACACTCCCGTCTTTAACTCTCTTGCTTTTTCTCCATAACACTTACAATCATTTGACGGACTACTTATTTTACTTATTTACTTTCTATTTCTTAACTGCCTATGCTCACAAGAATGTAAGCTCCAGAAGAGCAGGAAATTTTTCTCCAGCATCCAGAAAAACAACTGGCACAAAGTGGATGTTCAATACCTACTGCATGCATGGAAGTTCAGGGGGAAGGGGAGAAAAAAAGTATGATAATTCATCCACATTCTCAACACATAAAAATTTTGTTCCTCTTCAGATTCAATACTAGGTACCAGTGTGTGATTCTGTCAGCAATATGAGGGGGAAAAGAAGGAAGTGAATTTAAAAATACTTTTCAAGGTAAGTCAATATATCCATATAATACAGTAGACTGAACTGACACACACAAAACAGCCAAGATTCATGGAAGTACTACTAAATGAAAGAACCAAAAATAAACCAACAAATAAAATCCCAACAACAAAAAAAGCATAATCAAGCTCAAGAAAGGGAATTCTCCAGATGCCAAAAATGAAGAGGAAATTCAAAGTAGGTGCTGACGTCATGGGAGCTCACAGGAGACAAGAAAAAAGCCAAACATTACCAGGCCCGATACAGGCCTTAAGGAATGAAAACGGGGGGGTTTCACCCAACACAGGGATCAAAGTGAAGACCTAATTACCAGCAAAAAGTCAGGACCAGCTTATGAAACTAGACAAATTCTATTCATCCATCAAGGAACTCTGCTTGCCTTCCAATGCTCAGAGCAGAAACAAAGTCCTAAAGGAGAATATGGAACTCATTCAAATGTGTGAATGTGGACTCTACATTTATAATAACCTTAAGTAAGTATAAGAAACCTCAAACTAAGTAAAACTGTCCTAAAACCAGTGAAACCCCTAAAATTCTCCAGCAAAGGCAAATGAGAAAGATTATTACAGGGATTATCCCAAATCTCAGGACCTCAGGACTCTCAGAGAAAATAGGTTTCCACTGAGGATTAATTTAAGATAAAGGTATAAACCACACAAGAAAAACTATAGTTATCAAATGTAATACAATTTAGGTATATGATAAGATTAGCACCACAAGAACTGCAGGTAATAGCTATCTGCCATATGTACTACCCATTTAATACTTTTCCAATTCCACTACAGAACACAGTAACTACTATTGTGCCTTAATCTCTTTATGCCTTTCTATTTACCTCAAGGATAAGAAGATGCCCCAGACTAGAAACACAACACCTTACTATCATGGAAAACATGTTCTTTCTAAACACAAAGGGAACATTTATAAAAATTTGGATATATCCTAAGCCACAAGTCAAGTCTCAATAATTTTAAAGGATTGAAATTACATAGAAGGTGTTCTCTAACCACAACATATTTAAAGTACAAAGCAAAAAACATAACTGGGTAATCCCCTTATGTTTGAAATTAAATACAATTCTACATAATCCATGAGTCAGGGAAATTACAATGAAAATTAAGACACATTTTGATTGAAATAATGAAAACACTACACATCAGAACTTATGAAATGTGGCTAGTACAGTGGTTAGTGTGTAGTTTCTAGGCTTAAAATGCATCTCTTAATAATGAAGAAAAGTTGAAAATTACTGAGTAAACCATCTCAAGAAGTCAGAAAAAGAACATGAAAATAAACTCACAAAAGTAGAAGAAAATAAATTAAAATTTTAAAAATGCAAAACAAACATATACTAGAAGTAATCAACAGAGTCAGAAGTTTCTTTGGGTTAAGAAAAACCCTAATAAAATGAATAAGCCTGGCAAAATTGATTTAAAAAAATCAAACATATATTTCTCCAATACAAGACAATGTTGCCTTGTCTTTCACCTTCAAAATTCTCCTTATGCCCCAAATCCTAAAAATATATTCGCTTTTATGTCATCTTTCTGGATATCAGAAGTCTACATGAACTATAATCTTTAGTCAATTACCTGGAATAATTTGGAGACATTCAGGGCCTGAAAAATTCTAATTATCCGATTATTCTAGATATATAATTATCATGATTATTCTATGTTTTTATCTCCTTCCAAATTCCTTTTTCAACCAAATTGCTACAAGAGCAGATACACAAATAACCTGAACTTCATTCAGATGCATTGTGATAGCGGATCCCCACCCAGCCTCCACCACTTGTCAAAAAGAGTGGCTAGTGTGAGATAACCCAAAAACAGGTTGGGTATTAAGGGGAGGAGGTGTTAAGAAAAGAGCCTAAGTAAGCTGAATATTGGATAATAAGCCACAGAAAAATTTGTTAACTATACAAAGCTTTCCAAGAATCCCTACCACCTTGGCAATTAATGATTTACTCAAATAACAATAAATGTTATAATTAACATAAAGAACTGCTAATATACTTACAGTACCACCTACTATTCTTCCTAGTGGATACCATGCTCTTTCATCAAACCAATTTAAAAATTCATAGAACCCATGAGATGCAAGATGATGTGTTGATCTATAGTTAAACCTAGAGAAAAGAGAAAAAAAGAAATGTTATAAAACTGCTTAATAGAAACAGCTCCTTCTTTATATCAAACTCTGTGGCTACATAAATATATCTCACAGAGCGTTTTTATCAAACTTGAATAACATAATCTGAAGATATCAAAAGAACATGCTTATACCTCTAATATAAATAAAAACACCCCCAACCTCAAACCCACACCTACAAAACCAGTAATGCCCCCAGTAACATTTAGCCATTGCTTGGGGTCCAGGTGGTAGAGGGCTATAAAGAAGTTCATAAATCTCAAAAGATTAAGAACTGCTGACAGAAGATAACATCAAAATGGAAGAAACAGTACACTCACCATAACTGCCCCAAATCCTGCAACCCTAAAAACTATAATAGCACTAAAAATACAAAGAGAATAAACCATAACAGCACTATAAAACAAGAATATGGCCTTATAGAAAAAGAAATTATAATTTCTGAAAGAGACAAAATGAGAAAAAATGAAATTGAAGAAACCAGAGCCCAAAATGAAAGCAGAAGAAAACCACAAACCACAGAGGGCAATTCCAGGGATATTCCATGTTTAATATAAAGCAGCTGTGATAGGCAGGAGAAAAGCCTGGAGCAATCCTCAGGGTAATGCCATTACATATACTCAGTCAGGTCAATCCCCTTCCCCTACTACTGCGAAGTAGGGAAGTGGGCATCAGAGGTGTCTGCCTGAGGTAGAAGCACTACATGTAGACAAGTGAGTCAAGAAGCAGAACAATGCTGGATACAAGACAAAAAGGAAATCCTTATACCCCAGACCAGTTTGATACATCCTTTCCAGCAGCAAGTTATGATCTCAACTCCAACAATCACTAGATGCAAGCTTTGTAGCACTTTTACAGTCTTTTCGAATACTAAAATAAGCAACACATCCAAAAAAAAAATCAAACATTTGAGAAAAGCAAGCACCATGACAGCTAAAGATTAAAATCAACAAACAGAAAAATTAATACTGTAGAAACAGAAGCAAGAATTAATATAGTCAGAGGGTTAATATAACCCAGAGTTATATGAACTCTGAAAGAGTTATTAATATTAAACTTTCAGACCTGAAAGGAAGCATAACCAAGAGGTTGAGAGGTCAGGTTCTAGCATCATACTGCATGGGTTTGAATGTTAGTTCCACACTGACTAGCTATGTGACCTTGGTTGGGCAAGTTACTTATGTTCTCTGCATTCTAGTTTCTTCATGTGAAAACAGGGATTAACAACAGTACCTATGATAGTACCAGTGTAGCTATAAGTAAACAATATAGCATCTCTGAAGCACTTAAAGGCTATAGTTACTGTAATGAAACAGACTTAAGATAAAGGATCCATTTAAGATTTTGAATGGCAAAATTATAATTGCCAAGATAAAATAAAAGATAGGCTAAATAGCGTAAAGGACAAAAATGAAGAGCGAATTAGAACGAGATAAAAAGAATGAAAAAAATTTAAGTAGTCTAGTTCTTACACTGATTGGAAAAAAAAAAAGACTATGCTCCACAGAGCATACACATCCCAATACATTTCAAAACACTATAGTACAATTTAAAATCATTCATTCAGAGAGAAAGGTTTTCTACAAAGGAATGACAAAATCAGATTAATACCTTATTTCTCAGTGGAACCACTGGATTGCTATGAGGCAATAGAGTAATATATCCAAATTTCTGAGGGGAATTTTAAAATCAGAATTTTAAGTAATAACTTTGTGTGCCAATAACATGTAAAACTAAGCTAATGCTAGAAATGCTACTCTGCTCCCTTCCTCCTCCAAGAAGTATTTACCAGATCAGAATTTAAAAAGGGATATCTTCAAATGCCAGAAACAAAGTAGTGACTGTATTTACAAAGCCAGGATTACAGAAAGGCTGCCTAGTGAAAGATGGAAAACAATCTAACCACCACCATGAAAGTGACAAAGTTCTTCTCCATCTAAAGGCTTTAAAGGCTCCAATTAAAAAAAGCTAAATTAAACGTTGTGCTATGCATTAAGGGTCTAAATTTACAAAGAATCCCCAAGACAAGAAATTAACATTGAAAACAAGACCCAAATACCTGGATTAGCAATAGAAGCAAAACTAAAAATAGCTCTACCCAGAGAAGCTCATAAATAACAGTTAAACTATGTAAGGAAGAGATTCACCAAACAAAGTTGAGTATACACCAGAAAAAGTAACACCCCACTGAAACTTCTGAAAATATTTTAATGGAAGAGGCCTAGTATTTTAGCAAGAATACCGAGGTTTTAAATTTTCAACTTAATTTTTCATTTTAAAAAACTGACTTCAAGGGACTATTAATAACACGTTTTGAAAACCAGGAACCATGAGAGTCCAACCTCATAAAGCTTTCCTGACAAGTATTTTTCACTTTCCATTTTATATAATTCTTGGCCTCTTTATCAAATCATTCTTCTTTATCAAATCATTCTTCCTTTGGCTTTAATGACTACAACAGTCTCTTGATTTTTTACCCCCACCTCTCTAATCTTCTTTGTTTTCTGCATAGGTAGCCTCCTCTACCTAAGATCCTCTTATTAATTCACTCTGAAATCGCTGCCCAAAAGACGTCATTCACACCCAAGTCTTCAATTATTACCAGTATGCCCACAATTCACTAATATTATCTCCCTACCTAGATCTTTCTTCTCATGTCCAAACCAGTGTTATGTAACTACCCATGTGGTATGTTTTTCTTGAATGTCACAAAGGCATCTCAGACTCCACATTCAACTAAACTCATGATCAGACACCTACCATCCAATCCCAAAACAAATATATACACTATATCTGCTTTCAGTATTCTCTTACCACCACCTGAGCTGAAGAAACTTAGGTGTCATTTTTGAAAGTTCCTTCTCTCTCACATCCTATACAGAAATCAAAACAAGGCTGTCACTTAACTTCCTAAATATCTCTGAAATCTGTACACTATTTTCTTATTCTGCTACTAGCACTGTAATCCAAGCTATCATCTTTTAACTAGACTACTGAAATAGCCTCTAACTGGTCTCTTTACATCCATTCTGCCCACCTTCTAGTTCCCCAATCTGTGCACTCTGCCACAAGAAGGAAGCTCTTTTCAAAATGTAAATGTGATCATATTGCAACTCTCTGAATTATTCAAAAACTTCATTGCTTTAAAATTAAAGCAGAGAAACCTCCACTTCTTAACATAATGGTCAAAACCACACTGTCTACCTCATACATAACTCTAATCTCACCTCATACCATATTACCTCTCTTCTTTCCATCTTTCAGTCCTCCAGGCTCACCTCATTCCTTCCTGTCACAGGATCGTTAAGACTGCTAATCCCCTCTGCCTGGATCACTGATGTCTCCCCCTCCCTACCCCAGTTAACTCATCCTGCAAACTTCAACACATTTCTAACAAATTCTGTCACTTTTCTATCTTGACATATATAAAATTTCACATTAGTTTCCTTGATTAATATCTATTCAAATAGATGAATACTGCTAAGAAGACACCACTGTGTCTCCAACACCAAGCGCAGCATCTGGTACTTCACAAACTCAAAGGATGTATGAGAATTTTGTTTCTGTTGCCCATGCTTCTGCAGTGCAGTGGTGCGATCACAGCTGCAGCTTCAGCCTCCAAGGCTCAAATGATCTCTGACCAGAGCCTCCCAAGTAGCTAGGATCACAGGTGTATGCCATCACACCCAGCTCATGTTTTATGCTTTGTAGAGATGAGGTCTTGCTTTGTTGCCCAGGCTGGTCTCCAACTCTTGGGCTCAGGCAACCCTCTAGCTTCAGCTTCTCAGAGTGTTGGGATTACAGGCGTGAGCCATTGCACCAGGCCAAGAATATTTTTAAAAATATAAATGTAAGTTCAAACTTACAACATTTAGTCAATAGTAAGAACAATTACATTGTTTCAATGAACACAAAAATCTTAAAATTGATGTTAGAGATCATAGTTGCAATGACGCCAACCATGTCATGAATCTACTTCTGTATTTTGTTTTGGTTCACAAAATTGCAAAAAACATTTGACTTACAGAGATAAGTGTCAAAGAGTAAATGTTTTTTTAAAAAGTTTTCCTTACTGTTAAATTCTACAATTAAATGATACAGAAGTTTGTTTGGGGCCTAAGAGAAAATGCTGGTTCAAGGTTGAGTAACTACATAAAATAAGTGCTTGCATTCCTCACCTAATCTAAATTTATAACACATCATGAACTTACGTTACAGATTGAGTTGTTACTAAACAAAGCATAGTCTGATTATTTTCATTCCTGCAACTTCCCAGGATACCTCAGTTGGAACATTAACAATTCAATCCAAAGCAAATATAAGGCATATGAGCCTAATACATGGCTCCAAATCTATCTCAAGGACTTCTCTGTTTCCTCCAGCTTTAGCTGCCTGATTTTCTTTTCCTCAGTTCATGTAAATATAAGTAAGAATATGATTGGCTCAAATAATTTCATACAAAGTCGTATGTCATAGGTAACAGACAATCTATGTGTTGGCTGCCATGAGATTCCATGCTCATAATCCAATACCTGTAGCCAAAAGGGCAGGGTCATATGATATAAAATATGGCTGTTCTGGCTTCTTTGCATGTGCTGTGAGTAGAAGATGATGGGCATGAGAATTGTGCAAGGGTTGTGAATGTAGTAGGCACTATAATTCATTTTCCTAGAATAAAATAAAGCCCTTAGTGATATTGAAAATACTTAGATACCTAGTGCTTCCTCAAAGTATTGAAGACATAACTGGCTTATTTGCTTCTCTTTTCTACACCTCCTTCAAAAAAAAAATGCATGAGGCTTCCCCGTAACACTTTTTCTCCCTTTTGCCCCCGTAAGACTACCCTTAAAATCCACTTAATAAAACCTATAGTGTGATTATCTCTGGACAGTGCAGTCTACACAGGATTAGAGCTGCCTGTTCATGTCAGAAGATATAGCAATACCTATGTAATTTTTTCTTCCTAGTTGATAAATACTCTCCTCTTAACCAAATATTAGGTCCCGTTAAACCCTGTTCTCAACTAGGCTTCAACCCTGGGCTTCAGTGTCTGTTCGTGTTGGGCCTGGACTGCCCAGTTACAGCAGGAATGCTGTTCAGTCAGTTCAGAAAGATTCCCCACCCTCCATTTCTGATCACCTCAATATGATCAAATTCCTTATCCCCAGAATCCCCCAGGTGGTATCTGGTCACCCTGGCCTGCCTTCAGCAAGAATCCCTGTAAAGCTAGTTTAGCCAGAATCCCCGTACTCCTTTCCTTACATCCTCCTTTCCTTACATCCGTGTTTTCTACCCACTGACCCTATCCCTGCTCCTTGACTATAAATCTTCCATTGTTGTTGTATTCAGAATTGAGCCCAGTTCCATACTTAGGTATCTTCTGCATTAGTTCCTGAATAAAAGCTGTTTTTATCATTCAAAAAAAAAAAAAAAAAAAAGGACACTTGGATTGATCATATTGATCCTATAACTACTCTTTTCCATTCCATTTTTAGAATAACTAAAAACTGAATGTATTTATCACACCTGCTTTTTGAGATATTTTAGCATGATCTTTTCCTCAGCCCTTGGCTCTGTCTACATAGAAACATGCCATAGCCAAGTACTTTTTCACTTCTTCATACGATCATCTCAGACCTGAAGTTCCTAATCATTTTTTAAGAAGTCTTTTCTAACGTTTCCTCCTCCCAGTCTACCTTAATTTCTGCTCTTAAAACATGTTGGAACCTCTATGGAAGTTCACTTCACAATGAACTACCTTTTCTTAGTAATTTCTGTAACCTGGAGTTTTCTCATAGTTACTGGCAGTTCACTCATGAGGTTCAGTTAATACTTGCTTAGCTAATTACCCCTTTTTAGCATACTAGTATCAACACTTACTTTAATTTTCGTCTTCCATTCCCTTCTTCATTAAACTCAAACACCTGTATGTACAAAGGTAGTCTTCCATTTTGGCATGTCCTACTTACATTATTTTTAATAATATTTAAATAACTGAAAGGAGAGAGTTATAGATGAACCACAGATTGAAAACTGTTGAAGCTGAGTGATGTATTCATGGAGGTTCATTACAGTATTAGTTCTACTTTGCTGTATGTTTGAAATGTTCCATAATAAAGGTTATATATACATAGATATAGCTTATATCTATACATATATTTACAAATATGCCCTTATAATAAATAGAACTTTATGAGCTGGTAGGTGTATTCAATAAATACTGTATTATTTCCTGACATAAACATTAGGAATATCAACCTATTTGTAAACCAGGGCTTTTACAAATAAAGAGGGGAAGTCACAAGGAGCTGCCTTTGCATTTTCCTTCCACAGACCTTGTCAGAGATCCAATCATTTGATACATTTGGTTTCAGATTTATTTCATCTTATATTATACTGATACACCTAATTTACACTCAAAATAACAACAAAGAAATCTCATGATTATGTCCTGAAGCAAAATACCACAACATACTTTTAATCTTAGGTTAAAAAAATTATGTCTCTATAAATGGCCAACAGATATATGAAAAGATGTTCAACATCATTAATCATCAGAAAAATGCAAATCAAAACTATAATCAGATAACATCTCACCTCAGCTAAAATGGTTTGTATCCAAAAGACAGGCAGTAACAAATGCTGGTGAAGATGTGGGGAAGGGGGAACAGTACTACACTGTTGGTGGAAATGTAAATTAGCACAGCCACTATGAAGAACAGTATGGAGGTTCCTCAAAAAAACAAACAGAACTACAATATAATCCAGCAATCCCACTGCTAGGTACATATCCAAAGAAAGAAAATCAGTGTACCAAAGAGACACCTGCACTCTTGTGTGTACTGCAGCATTATTCATAATAGCCAAGATTTGGAAGCAACCTAAGTGTCTATCATCAGATGAATGAATGAAGAAAATGTGGTACTTATATTCAATAAAGTACTATTTAGCCATAAAGAAAAGAATGAGATTCAGTCATTTACAATAACATGGATGGAACTGGAGAGGTCACTATGTTAAGTAAAATAAGCCAGGCATGGAAGGACAAATTTTGCATGTTATATCTCGTATGTGAAAGCTAAAAATTAAAACAATTGAACTCATGGAGATAGAGAGCAGAACGATGATTACCAGAGGCTGGGAAAGGTAGTAGAGAGGGGTGCAAAATGTGGGGAGGGGTAATGGATACAAAAACATACTTAGGATGAATAAGATCTAGTATTTAAGAAAAAGATCTAGTAATTGATAGCACAATAATTAATCACATATTTTAAAATAACTAAAAGATTGGAATTGAAATGCTTCTAAAACAAAGAAATGATAAGTGCGTGAGGTGATGACTATACCAATTACCTGGATTTGACTGCTACACATGGTATGTTGGTATCAAAACATCACATGTACCCCATAAATAGACAAACCTATTATGTACCCATAATAATTATAAAAAATTAAAAATTGTATCTCAGCCTTAAAATTAACCTAAGGCTTTTATATCTTAAAAAGAAATTTTGAGGTGGCAAAGGGTTTCGTATGTTTAATTAACATTTTCAGTCCTCATTAAAAGTGACACCGTATCAGAAAGAAATATTAATAATTGGAGACGCCTAAGAATAAATTAAGTGGAAGAACAATATATTGTTAGCCATAATGCTACGGCTACAATGAGAGACAAACATGCCCCACATTCCAAAAATGTTCAGTTCACAAATGTAATTTTAACAAGACAACACAAATCCAGTTTAGTTTAGCCTTTGCAAATTAAATCCAACAAACAGAAAAGAATCAGTCAGGAACAGAAAAAAAAAAAAACAAGAAAAAGGAAAGAAGCTTTGATCAATGATGGTGATGAAAGAACAGCAAATGTTAGTAGTAAAGGAGGGTAAAAGAGGAAAGAGGTGCAGCAAAAGGCAGCGGGGTGGAGCACTGTACCAAGTATTACATTTCAACACAGCTCCCCCTTAAGGCCAAGCAAAGCCAGGGTCCTAACTTGCTCTGAGTTGACAAACAGGTTAACTAAAGTTTCTGTCTATCAAAATAACCACACATGGGCTCCAAATGAGGGCTCAGGGCTATCTCCCATGGACAGAGAGAACTGTCCAGTTCACAATGTCAGTTTAACAGCACATAATGTCAGTTTGACAGCACAGCTCCTAGAGACTCCCAGAATGTCTTGTATGACAAGATATTGTGAAGTCTTTAAGGATGGGGGTAACCAGCAATTCAGAGTTAAAGAGCTGTCCCAGGCAAAGAAACTATCAAGTGCAAAGTCTTTGAGGTAGAGAAACAGTGTGTTTAACGAAGAAAAAGATGTTCAAGAGGGGGAGTGGTAATTTATGTTGTGTACACTACTTCTGCACAATTATTATTTTAAAAAAACATATCAGACACTATAATATTTTTCATTTAATCATCACACAAATATACACTCCTTTGAGGCAAGACACTATACAGATGATTAGACTAAGGCACAATATGTAACACAGGTTGTCCAAAGTCATACAGCCATGAAGTGGTCAACACATGGGATTTGATCATGGCAGCTTTGACTCTGGTGCCCACATTCTTAAGCATAATCACAAGGTGATTCCAAACAGCAACAGGGCAATTAATGCAGGTAAATCATTTGTATCACCTTCTGGGCACTGTGAACCTTAAAGATTTCAAACTGTTCCCAGTATCTCAGGGATTCCAGACAAGAGTGGGGTACCAGAATAGACACACAGTTTTGAATGAAATACGGTACCATCTTAATATAACCTTACCTATTTGTCTATTTATATATGGGGCTTTTGTACAAACTCATTTGAAGAAAGGATTCAAATGCTAAACAAGTGTTTGAAAACAATGGCAAGCATATCTGTAGAACTATATCTACGTATGTTTAAAATATCTAAAACAAAAACCACTGGTGCAATTCTCTTAAGATCTGTTAAGATTTAACTTTGAACATTAAAGCTTATGCCCTTTCTAAAGTTACTTTGGAAATAAAAGGACAGAGAAGTCTAATATATGTCTGACTGTATCATTTCAGATTTCAATTCTTTGGCATAGGTATGCCTTTTTAAAAATCATGGCCAGAAACCTTTATTAAGTACTGCTTGACCAGTAAAACTATCCTCATTCACCACCTTTTAAGAGTCATACATAATTGTTGGTTTTACCAAACAGTAAGTGTGACTCTCACAAAGAAACAAAGCCAAGTAGTCCCTAACTCGAGCTCACATTGCTCTCCTTTTTGGCACCTTTCTCATACTTCTTATATTAACCAGTTCAACCACTGCCAATCTTTAAATAACTGAACTCTTCCCAGTAAGCTATAATTTGTCATCTTTACTTCTCCAAAGTTTAGTTCTTACAAGGTTATGTGTAAGTATGTGTACACTTTATTATCAAAAAAATGTACAACACCTCTTTCCTCTTTCAACCAACAAACGCTTATTTTATTTCAATCCCTCCTCTGATCACAGCCAAGTTTGTCACATGTTACACAACTACTTTGGAGATTGTCCAATGAGAAATATAATGTCTGCCTGCTATCATTTGAATACTAAGTGTAACAAGAAGAATGAAGAAATGGAAAAGTATTTGTTCTCACACAATTTTTCCTTCCCGCTTTTACAACTCTATTTATGAGATATAAAAACAAGAAATAGGAATTTCTATTTGGTCTAAAAAGGCCAGTTCATCTTTATAATACACGTTATACATGGATCAATAATCTGAGAGAAAGTAAAGTACAATTTCTCATGAAAAAAGAAAGAATGAGAAAATGCAAGGAAGGAAAGAAGACAGGCAGGCATGTTAAAAGATTAAGCCTATTGTTTCTATTGTCCATTATTTGCAACATCTTCCAAGAGATACAGAACTTCCATTATTATCACCATAATTATTATATATTGGGATTTAAAGTTTAACAATTGGTTCGGAATCTCTTCCTCTTTCTTGTCATCAGGTACTTTCTAATCCCCCAGGAATTTAAAGTATGATTGTTTCTCCTCTTCCACTGAAATTAAAAAAAATCATATTTTACTTTTTATTGGCAATCCTTCCTTTATATCCCTGATGAACTTCGCACCTTGCACTCTACCTTTTCCAAACTAATATATAAAATAGCATTGATTTACAGATTTGTCTCCTCCATTGGATTGCAAGGTCCTTGAGAAAGAAACCCCCAGCCTAAGAGAATAACGAAAACAACAAAATCAATAAATTGTTAACATTTAATGAGTGGTTATTATGCCTTAAATACTTTTATTTGTTATTAATAATTTGATCTTTATGACAACTTATTGAGATGCATATTATTGTCATTCCCTGTTTACAGATAAGAAGATGGAAGCACAGAGAGGTTAAGTAACCTGCTTTTGCTCAAGGTTACACAAGTCAAAGTAGAAAAGCCAGGGGTCTATTTCACATCATTTTGCCTCTGGGCAAATATGAAGGAATCAACCTTCCAACTCCTAGCACCAAGGCCAGTGCCTGGTATATCTAGTAAAGCCAATAAAATATGTGTTAAAGCTCCTCTGAAATATTTTATATATGACCCAATTTTAAAGCATTTTTACACAACTGCCCCCCAAGCAAAGTGATTTAGTGCCAGTGTGAGGTTATAAATTATGTGAAATGTTTAAACATGCCCACTTTACTAAGGTAAACTATTTTTTTATATAGAAATATACTATTCAGGTAGAGGGCACTAAGATAGTGTAACTGGTTTAATTACATTTTCATTCAGGGAATACTACCATATACTTTATTCAATGCTGTTTGGGTCCCGGTTCATGTTCTGGCCTCTGAAGTCTTTCATCAGCAATCACTCACAGAACCATTTAGTATTGTATATAGAAATGGAAAACACCTGGGGCAGCCAGCTACTCGGGAGGCTGAAGCAGAAGAATCGCTTGAACCCGCGAGGCTGAGGTTGCAGTAAGCCAAGATCGTGCCTACTACACTCCAGCCTGGGTGACAGAGCGAGACTCCGTCTTAAAAAACGAAGTCTGAATAAGGGTTTAATTTCCACAATTACCAATTTCAACACTTGTTCTGGCTCTATCCTAACACTATTCATACCACTTTTCTAACTCTATCCTGGTCACAGGGGCATTATTTCTGTTCCTTCAACATATCAACTTTTTTCCTGCTGAGAGAAATGCTCTTAACCCAGATCTTTGCAGGGCCCTAATTCCTTGTCATTCTAATTTTAGTACAAATATTATCTCAGAAAGGCCTTCTTTCACTTCTCAATCTACAGTAGTGGCCCCATAGCCACGGTCTACAAACACATCAAACACTAGTTAGCATATTACTTTTTTTAATAGCCTTTATCACTAACTAAAATTATCTTGATCTTTTTATTTACTTGTTTGCTTGCCTATCTGAAAAATAAGCTCCATCACAACAAAGGTCCTTCTATATATTCCAAATGCTTAGTACTGTGTCTGGCACATAGTTATCACACAAAAAATACCTGTTAAATGACTGAATGTTAAAGGCACTCACCATGCATACTAAAATAATTTGCACTATTATAGTTTAGATAAGCAATCAAAACCAACAAAAATCAATGCCGAAGATGGCTGACTAGATGTATCTGGTACTTGTCTCTTCTATGGAAAGGAACCACAATAGCGAGTAAAAAAGATCACCTGAGAGAGAACAATGAAATTCAACAGAGTAGTGACGGGAAGCATCAAAAGCAAGGAAAAAGAGGGGAACAAGGAAGCCTGTTTGGCTGGGATCAGCTTAGGAGGCTGGAGCGGCTTGTAAAGCAGACAAAGGGTGAGAGACCCCCAGAGGTCTACATTCCCACTGGAACCACTAGGACTCCTAAAATCCTAGCAACAGGAGAGCTCCTTTACCCTCTCAGGTCCCAAGACTAACACAGGGAGCTGCCTGACGTCCATGCGAAGGCACTGCTCCAGAGAGAGAGCTCATGCTGGATCCCACGAATCACTGAAACCTAAGCAGCTACAACACGGTGCCCTTTTGAGAACAGGCCCCACTCAACTGCATCCCGCCCAGCTGCGAGGGCCATCACAAGGCAGGGATACTGCCCCCGCAGCAGAGGGCGACTGTGAATTTTTACCTGCCCTAAGGACAAATTCCATTGCTTACAGCCACTTGAGGGAGGCAGAGGTTGCAGTAAGCCAAGATTGTGCCTACTACACTCTAGCCTGGGTGAAGTGCCAAGGTTGCTGCAGAGCCAAGGCAGGAAACCCATACCACTGCAGTTGCCAGCCTACAGCTACTCTCAGGGAAAGCAACCTCACCTTCCGTAGTAGAGCAGGGGTGCAATGCAGCTGCTGCTAGCCCCTCCTGAGCATTCCACAAACTGGGGATCACCCATCCCTTGCCCACCACTGCCAGGCAGTCCACCCAGCCAGCTCCATCCCCCTACCAAAGCAAGTATCCAAACACACAATCCAAGGTGTGGATGATCTCTGGAGATCACTTCACCAAGTCTACCACCAGTGACACGTGAACACTACTCCCAGGGTCTGAGGTCAGGCTCACTTAACCTGCCACTACCAGCAGAGCTAGGACCCACACTCATGCATCACTTGCAGGTCTGGGGACCAGCCTGCCCAACTCACTGCAGCCACCACAATACCAGCACAGACACTTAGGTTCCAGGGAGTTGTCCACCGCTGCTACTGCAATCGCCCATGCTACACCTGCTGCCCAGGGGCTCGAGAAACTGCCCACTTGCATGACCCACCACTGCAATCCCAGCACTTGAGGAGGCCACCTGGAGGCCTAAAATCAGCCTAGATGCAAGAACACTGTCACTGGCATAAGCTGCCCTGGGGCCAAAACACTGATGGGATGCTCAGTTCACTGCTGCCACCACTGCGTCCAAAAGACTGTCACACCTGGTATCCCTGACCCCATCAAAACTTCACCACAGCCTCCACTAACAACCACATCTTAAGCCCCTGGGGAAATCACAGACACACTAATGCTGTTTACAGAAAAAAGAAAATCATACGGAGACTACACACTACCACACACACACAGAATCAAAATCAAAGTGCCATATCCAACCAACACCATACATATGTCTTCAGAAAAAATTCTCTCCAATAAAAGCAATGTCAAAAAATGCCATTACACCAGATGTGCAGATACCAAAGTAAAAACACAGGAAACATAAAAAAGAAAACATGATACACCTCCAAAAGAACACAGTAATTATCCAGCAACAGATCCCATTCAAAAAAAAACTCACAACAAACTTACGGACACAGGAGTAGAAAGATGGCTAACAGTGGCTGGGAAGAGCAGTTGGGGGTTTGGTGGGGATGTGGGGATGGTTAAACGGACACACACACAAAAGATTCCAGCATGAATGAATAAGACCTATGTGATAGCACAATAGGGTGACTACAGTCAATAATAAGCTAATCGTATATTTTAAAATAACCTAAAGAATGTAATTGAATTGTCTGTAACTTAAATGATTAATGCTTGAGGGGACAGATGCCCCATTCTCCAAGATGAGCTTATTTCACATTGCATGTCTATATCAAAATATCTCACATATCCCATAAATATACATACTTGTGTACCCATAAAATTTTTTTAAAAAATAAAAAACTTTGAAAAAAAGAAATTCACACAACCCCAGAAAAAGAACTCAATTTATTTACTCTAAAAAAAAAACTCAGTAAGATACAAGAGAATTCCGAAAAACAATATAAAGAAATCAGAAAAACAATTCAGGATATGAATGAGAAATTTACTAAAGAGGTAGATATCATAAAGAATCAAACAGAAATTCTAGAACAGAAGAATTCATTGAATGAAATACAAAATACATATGAAACCTTCAATGACAGACTAGATGGAGCAGAAGAAATACTCTCAGAATTTAGACAAGTCTTTTGAAATAACCTAGTCAGACAAAAATAAATTAATTTTAAAAATGAACAAAGTCTTCGTAAAAGACAACATAAAGTGAACAAATATTAAAATTTTCAGTGTCCTAGAAGGTGAAGAGAAAACAAAATATTTTAAAAGCCTGTATAACAAAATAATGATGCAAACTTCCCAAGTCTAGCAAGAGATCTGGACATCTAGACACATGAGGCTCAGAAATATGCAAACAGATACAATGCAAAATGTTCTATCCACAACACATGACAGTCAAACTGTCAAAAGTCAAACACAAGGAGAGAATTCCACAAACAGCAAGAGAAAAGAGTCTAGTCACTTATAAAGAAACCCTCATAAGACTAATAATAGATTTCTTAGCAGAAACTTATAGGCCAGGAAAGAAAGGGATGATGTATTGAAAGTGCTGAAAGAAACAAATTGCCAACCAATGATACTATAACCAGCAAAACTATCCTTCATAAATGAAGGAGAAATAAAATATTTTCCAGACAAGCAAAAGCTGAGAAAATCCATAACCACTGCACTAGCCTACAAGAAATGCTCAAGGGAGTACTTAATCTGGAAGTGAAAGGACAATATCTACCACCATGAAAACACACAAAAATATAAAAACCACTGGCAAAGCAACACACAAAGAAAGAAAAGACTCAAATGTTATCACTACTACATGAAACCACCAAACCACAGTGATAAATTATGAGAGAAAGAACAGAACAAAATAACCAGAAATCAATTAATAAAATAACAGGAATAAACCCCCACATATTAATAATAACCCTGAATGTAAATGGATTAAACTTTCCACTTAAAAGATATACACTGGCTGAATGAATTAAAAAATAAAAGACCCAACTATATGCTGCCTACAAGAAACTTATCTCACCTGTGAAGACACATATAGACTGAAAGTAAAGGGAAAGATATTCAGATATTCAATGCAAATGGAAATCAAAAGTGAGCAGGAAACCAAAAGTGAGCACGAGTACCTACCCTTAGATAAATCAGGCTTTAAGTCAAAAAAAAACAGTAAAAAGAGACAAGGTAATTATATAATGATAAACGGATTCAACTAGAAGAAATAACAATCCTAAATATATATGTACCCAACACTGGAACACCCAGATATATAAAGCAAATATTACTAGATTTAATGGAAGAGATATAGTCCAATACAGTAATAGCTGGCGACTTTTAACAATCCACTCTCACCATTAGATAGATCATGTAGACAAAGTTAACAAAGAAACACTGGATTTAAACTGCAAATTAGACAAAATGTACTTAACAGACATGAACATTTCATTCAACAGCTACAGAATACACATTATTCTGATTAGCACAAGAAACATTCTCCAGGATAGATCACAAAATAGAACACAAAACAAGTCTTAACGAATTAAAAAACAATATCAAGTATCTTCTCAGACCACAACAAAATGAGAAATTAATAACAAGAGGAACCTTGAAAACTGTACAAATACGTGAAACTTAAACAACATGCTCCTGAATGGCCACTGGGTGAAGGAAAAAATTTTAAGAGAAAATCAAAAAAATTTATTGGAACAAACAAAAATCTAAACATGACACACCCAAACCTATAAGAACAGCAAAAACCATGCTAAGAAATAAGTTTATAGCAATAAACACCAATATCAAAAAAAAAAAAAAATACAAAGACTCCAAATAAACAATCTAATAATGCACCTCAAGGAGCTAGAAAAGAACAAACCAAATCCCAAATCAGAAGCAAAGAAACCATAAAAACCAGAGCAGAACTCAATGAATGAAAGACACACACACACCCCCCCCCAAAGAATTAATGAGACAGAAACAAAAAGTTGGTTCTTTTGAAAAGATTAAAAAAAAAAAATCAATAAGGCACTTCCTAGACTAACCAAGAAGAAAGAGAAAGACCCAACTATAATCAGAAGTGAAAAGATGCTACAAATTAGTACCACAGAAATACAAAAGATCATCAGAGACTATTATGAACAACTATACTAGAGAACCTACAGGAAACTGATAAACTTCTGGATAAGCATAACCTACCAAGATTGAATCAAGAAGAAGGAAAAACAAACAAACAAACAAAAAACCCTGAACAGACCAATAAATTGAGTAATGATACAGAATCAATAACAGAAGTTCTCCCAACAAAAAAAGTCCAGGAATTGATGGCTTCACTGTCAAATTTTACCAAACTTTCAAGGAAAAACACATACCTATTCTCCTCAAACTATTCCAAACAACTGAAGGGGAGGGAATTCTCCCTAACTCTTTCTATGAGGCATTACCCAGATACCAAAACCAGACAAGGATGCTACAACTGGCTAAAAGCCAATATCCTTGATGAACACAGATGCAAAATTTCTGAACAAAATACTATGAACAGAATCCAACAGTACATCAAAAAGATAATACACCATAATCAACTGGGTTTATACCAGGGAAGTAAGGATGATTCGACAGACACAAATCAATAAATGTGATACATCACATCAACAAAATGAAGGGCAAAAACCGTATGATCATCTCGATAATGCAAAAACAATTTGATTTTTAACTCTGAATTTAATCTTGAATTTTCAAGATCCCTTCATGATAAAAGCTCTCAGACTATGTATAAAAGAAACATAACTCAAAACAATAAATGCCATATATGACAAACCCAGAGCTAACATCATGCTGAATTAAGAAAAATTGAAAGCCTTTCCACAAAGAACTAGAAGACAAGGATATCTACTTTCACCATTCCTATTCAACATAGTACTGGATATTCTAGCCAGAGCAATCAGGTAAGAGCACAAAAGTAAAAGGCAACCAAATTGAAAAAGAGAAAGCCAAACTGTCCCACTTTGCATATCACCTGATCTTATATTTAGAAAAAACAAAAGACTCTGCCAAAAAACTCTTAGAGCTAATAAGCAAATTCAGTAAAGTTGCAGGATACAACATCAACATATAAAAATCATGTATTGATTCATTTTTATATGTCAATGACGAAATAGCTGAGAAAGAAATCAGGAAAGCAATTCCATTTACAATAGATATAAAAAATATATAGTGGCTTACGCCTGTAATCCTACCACTTTGGGAGGCCGAGGCCGGCAGATCATGAGGTCAGGAGATCAAGACCATCCTGGCTAACAGTGAAACCCCGTCTCTACTAAAAATACAAAAAATTAGGCTGGCATGGTGGCAGGCACCTGTGATCCCAGCTACTCCAGAGGCTGAGGCAGGAGAATGGCATGAACCCGGGAGGCGGAGCTTGCAGTGAGCTGAGATTGCGCCACTGCACTCCAGCCTGGGCGACAGAGCAAGACTCCATCTTAAAAAAATAAATAAATAAATAAATAAATACACACACACACACCCCCACACACACACCCCTAGAAATAAATTTAACAAAGGAAACGGAAGATCCCTATAAGGAAAACTACACAAAAATGATAAAAGAATTAAAAGGACACAAACAAATGGAAAGACATCCCATGCCCATGGATCAGAAATATTAGTATTGTTAAAATGAGCATACTGCCCAAAGCAGTATACATATAGTTTGAACACAAGCCCTATCAAAATACCAATGTCATTTGTTACAGAAATAGAAAAAACAGTCCTGAAATTAATAAAGAACCAAGGAAGAGTGCGAATAGCCAAAGCAACCATGAGCAAAAAGAAAAAAGTTGGAGGCCAAACTACCTGATTTTATAAGACTACAGTAGCCCAAACAGCATGGTTTTAGTATAAAAAGACACATAGACCAACGGCACAGAACAGAGAATCCAGAAGTAAATCCACATATTTGCAGCCAACTGATTTTCAACAAAGGCTTCAAGAACACACACTGGGGAAAGGACATAGTCTTTAATACATGGTGCTGGGAAAATTGGATATCGATATGTAGAAAAATGAAATTGGACCACCTCTATCTCTCCCTTTATGCAAAATCAACTCAAGATGGATTAAATAAAGGCTTAAACATAAGATCCCAAACTATAAAACTAGTAGAAGAAAACAACAAAAAACCACTTTAGGACAATGGTCAAGGCAAAGATTTTATGCTAAGACCTCAAACGCACAGACAACAAAAACAAAAAGAGACAAATGGCACTATATCAAACCAAAAACCTCTGCACAGCAAAGGAAATAATCAACAGAGTGAAAACACAACCTATTGAAAGAGAGAATCTACTATAAACTATTCATTCAACAAGGGACTAATATGCAGAATCTAGAAAGAAACAACAGTAAATCATCATCATCATCACATTAATAAGCAAAGGAAATGAACAAATATTTCTCAAAAGAAGACATACAAATGGCCAAGAAGCATATGAAAAAATGTTCAACATCACTAATCATCAGAGAAATGCAAATAAAAATCACAATTAGGTATTGTCTTACCCAAGTTTGAATGGCTATTATTGAAAAAAACAGTAACAAATGCTGACAAGGGTGCAGAGAAAACAGAACTCTTATACACTGTTGTTAACATAAAGTATATAGCCACTTGGAAAACAGTGTGGAGATTTCTCCAAGAACTAAAAATAGAACTATCATATCCAGCAATCCCACTACTGGGTATTTATCCCAAGGAGAAGAAATTAGTGTATCAAAGGGACATGTGCATTCACATGTTTACCACAGCACTATTCACAAAAGCAAAGATGCAGAATCAATCTAAGAGTCCATCAACAGACAAATGGATAAAGGAAGAGTGGTACATAAGCACAATGGAATATCACTTGGCCATAAAAAGAACAGAAGTATGTCGTCTGCAGCAACATGGATGGAACTGGAGTCATTATGTTAAGTAAAATAAGCCAGACACTGAAAGACAAATTTCACAGTTCTCACTTATACGTGGGAGCGGGGGGGGGGGGGGTTGATCTCAGTGAGGTAGACAGATACCAGAGGCTAGGCAATGTATGGTGGGGGATGGGGGATAGGAGAGAAGTAGAGATGGAGAGGTTGGTCAATGGGTACAAAAATACTGTTAGATACAAGGCATAAATTTTAGTGTTGCATAGCAGAATAGGGTGATTATAGCTAGCAACAATTTACTATGTATTTCAAAGTAGCTAAAAGTGAGAATTTGAAATGTTCCCAACACATAGAAATAATAAATACTCAAGATGGATACCCCTAAATACCTTGATTGGATCATTACACATTCTAGGTATGCAACAAAATATGATATGTATGCCACTAAATATGTAAAATATTATGTATCAATGAAATAAAGTGATATTAACTAATGCTTAAGATTCTGAGACCTTTAAGGGTATCCTAATTTATCACTTTCCTGGTTCTACAAAAATACATAATAAAACAAAGATAATGTGGCCGGGCGCAGTGGCTCAAGCCTGTAATCCCAGTACTTTGGGAGGCCGAGGCGGGTGGATCACGAGGTCAGGAGATCGAGATCATCCTGGCTAACACAGTGAAACCCCGTCTCTACTAAAAAATACAAAAAAACTAGCTGGGCGCGGTGGCAGGCGCCTGTAGTCCCAGCTACTTGGGAGGCTGAGGCAGGAGAATGGCGTAAACCCAGGAGGCAGAGCCTGCAGTGAGCCAAGATCCGGCCACTGCACTCTAGCCTGGGTGAGAGCGAGACTCCGTCTCAAAAAAAAAAAAAAAAAAAAAAAACAAAGATAATGTAAAAAGCCTAAAGAACAAGAGAAGTATAAATAAGTTGAGATTGGACAAAACACACAAATATGTAAGTAATAAGGGACTATGATTTAAATGTGAAATGTGACTTAGTTTCCCAGCAATCAGGGCCAAAACAGAGAAGCAGGAGTAACAGAACTCTCAAGGAGAAAAAGTAAGAAACGCTATTTCCTTAATCAAATTAAGTTTTGATTAAGTGTATCAACATCTAACAGTGTTCTTAGAATACAGATATCAAAATGCAGACTCATGAATTTTCTTCAAATATAAAGCTTATCCTAACAATTAATTTTTTGCAAGAATCATGTTATTTTTATCTTTTCATAGGTTTTTATAGCTAGGAACCACCTCAAGAATAACAACAGGATTTGAAATAGAGGCAGCACAGAGTAAGTGAGCAGGTGACAGGATATGCATGCAGCCACACATTTAGATTTTGGCATTCCTAAACATCTTGCCAAGAAAGATATATATTCCCTACAAAATTGGTACTATAATTGAGAACAAGTATATTCTGACCAGAGACTGCAAAACAAAAACCAGGTATGCGGATGGAAGTATTTCTTCATCATAATTTTCTTGTATCTATGTCTGGGATGGTTTGGAACACAGAAGCAAAGAGGCCAGTCAATGGAACCCAGTAATTATGATCCAGTTCTGCACCCAAAAAGGTCAGAAAGACAGTAAGAACAACAATGAAGAAAAGGGACCCAACAAACATATCAAACACATACTGATAGTCAATACAGGGAAACAATCACTATGGAATAAATTCTTGTTGATTTTGGGGTTGTCATGTTTCTTAAAAGCTGGCAAAACCAGCAGCTGGCAAAATAAAAATCTTAGAGAAAACAGAGGTAAAGGCAGGGTTTTTAAACTTTCTGGGTGAGGATCTGTAAGAATCTGATGAAAATATGGATTCTCTTACCAGAAAAATGGGCATAAAGTTTTGCAGAATTTCAAAATTATTTTTTAGAAGACCTCCAACATAAATAACAATAAAAAGGCATCTACGTGATGAATAAATTAAAACTCACCAGCACTGAAAAATCTGCTCTGAGTTTTCTTAAATAGTTTCAGAGAAACTACACCTGTGGAGCTGCTGATGTGGTTTTGGGAACTTCAGGCTGTCTACACTTACCTTTCAAGTTTTTGACACAGCCATTAAACCGTTTAAAATTTAGTATTTTTTCATCTGGGAAAACAAAACAGCAAAAACAAAAACAAAAAACAACAAGAGATAGTACTAGTTAGGCAAAATGTTATGTAACCACCTGGTTCTTTTTCAAATTACTCTGGTGTTTAAGGACTTTTGATCAAAAAGGTTAAAAGACCAAGGCTCATTTTTTCCGCTGGCTCAAAAAGTTAAGAAGTGGCAGGAAGGGATTCACAAGAAAACAAGATCAATATTGAGTTTTCATTTTTTTAAGGAGAATAAAATAAACCACAATTTGTTTCTTAAAAATCCGATTTTTAAACTTTGGTTTACAAATATAGTACTGTGCTATCTCAAACTGTGGTTGGCAAAATTGTAGTTGGAGCAAGATTACTCTACCAACACTTAAACAGATGTCTTTTGTGAATCCTAGAACAGAAAAAGCTAGAAGCTACATAAAGAAAAACACTAAAATAAGATTCTGTAACAATGCAAATATTTTTCTTAAAAATGCAGCCATAAACTATGGATGTAATCTATGAATAGATTATAGATCTCAAATAACTATTCACTTCAGGGCCAATAAACTTGGGCATTCTGCATACAAGTACACAATTCTAAAAACCACAGGCAAACTTGGTCCCTGACCTCACAGAGCTGACTATCTCGCAGGAGGACAGGCAACAAGAAAATATAATTAAGCAGAGAACCCAGCGGGTACTAAAGGATACCTTCTTCACTCATTTTTTTTTTCATTTTAAAAATGTAAAGTATAATTTAGATGTATTAAAATACACCAACTGACATGTTTCATTGGATGAGGTTTGACAACTGTATGCATAACATCACCCTTATCAGGGCAGAAAGTTCCCACATGCACCTTTAAGCACTTCTTCCCAAACACACTTTGACTTGTTTCACCATAGATTCACTATGTTTGTTCTCAGATTTCAGATAAATTGAATAATTGTAATTCTACTTTTTAAAAAGGTGAGTCAGGCTTTTTTCATTTAACACGTTTTTGAGATTTATTCACATAGCAACAGTTTATTAGTTTTTACTGCTGAGTAGTATTCCATTTCATGCATACTACAATCCATTCCCCTTCTGAAGGGCATCTGGGTTGTTCCCAGGGGAGGAAATAATAAGGCTGTACATTCATTCTTATAAAATATGAACAAGCATTCTTGTAAAAGCCTTTTTTAAGGACACAGGTTTTCACTTATTTGGGTCAATACTTAGCAATTCCACTCCAAAGTTATATAGTAGACACGTATTTAAGAAATACTAAATAGTTCTCCAAAACAGTTACCATTTATACTCCCATCAGCAATGTATAGGAGCTCCAGGTCCTCCATATCAAGTTATATTTAAGAGCCTACCTTATATATCACGCTGGGTGCTAGAGACACTAGCAAATAGGACAGACCTGTCCTCACGAAGCTTACTGTCCAAAGGACTCACGGATGGCTTCTACAACTGACATCTAACTTAAACCTGGATGAATCATTGAGCAAAAAGGCAGAAAAACAGTAGAAGTGTTCTTGAGAGAGGAAAGAACACACGTAAGGGTTAAAAAATACACATAGGTAGTTTTCATAATGCTAACAGAAAATAAAGATAGAACAACTTTGTGATGGCAGAAATATGCTTTTAAAAAAAAAAGGTAAGAAAGCAATGTAGTAAGCGTAAGTTTTTAAAAGTCAAATAAGGATTCCTAAAAAGACAATGTGTTTAGTTTATCTCCCTATTATAAGCTCTCATTGTATCATGTTCCTGCACAGCATTGGTCATTCTTACTGGTTCAAGTTTAACTTCCTCACTAAACTAGAATCATGTCTATTTGGGTTCACACTACTGTAGCCACAGTCCCTGACAAATAAGAGGTATTCAATCAATATTTTTTGATTACATGAGATCAGAGAGAAGTTAGGTAGCAACATTCACAGATGGAAAGAAAGGTTTATGAAGGGTATTTGTATTAGTTTCCTACTGTTTATAAGAGCAATTTTAAACAAACTCAGTGGCTTAAACCAACATACACTCATTATATCACAGCTTCATGGGTCAGAAATCTAGGCATAGTTTAGCTGGATCTTCTGTTTAGGGTCTCACAAGGTTGCCATTAGGATGTCACCAGGGTTGGGTTCTCATGTGGAGGCTAAATTAGGGAAATAATCTGCTTCCAAGCTCACTTAGGCTGCCGGCAGAATTCATTTCCTTGAGGTTATAGGACTGAGGGGCCCTGGTTTCTTCCTGGCTGTTGGTGGAAGCATCATAGAGGCTGTTGATAGTTCCTTGCCACGTAGGCTTCCCTAATAGGGCTGCTTATCTGATAATGCTAGCAAGGAGTCTCTGGTGCAAGTCTACGGGTAAAACAAAGTTTTACACAACATCACATAATCACGGAAACAACATTCCATCACCCTAGACTCTGTCTACCACTCTGTTCTTCAAAGACTATCAATAAATAGGCTCTCTTGAAAATAACCCTTTTTGTAAAGCTTTACAAAGCCACCTATAACTGTTTGTTTGTGAAGTGTACCATAAGAGTTTACACATACAACTACCAAAACTGGCCAAGTTAACATGTATTCGTGGGAACGGTAAATGAGAAAGCGACTAGTACCACCAACAGAAATGACCAATTACGAATGCTAACATAAGCATAAAAGAATCAGGAAAGAGGCCAGGCACAGTGGCTCACGCCCAGCACTTTGAGAGGCCGAGGCAGGTGGATCACTTGAGCCCAGGAGTTCAAGACCAGCCTGGGCAACATGGCAAAACCTTGTCTCTACCAAAAATTTTTCAAAATTAGCCAGGCGTGGTGGCATGCACATGTGGTGCCAGCTACTTGGGAGCCTAAGGTGGAGGATCATTTGAGCCTGGGAGGCACAGGTTCTAGTGAGCTGACACCACTGCAGTCCAGCGTGGGCAACAGAGCGAGACCCTATCTCAAAACAAAAACAAAAAAATCACCCCAAAACCACAATCAGGAAATAAGGGAAAGGAGTATAATTCAACAAAGGGAGAATAAAAATATAAAAGTAGAGGGCAAAAGATAAAGTGTTAGAACACCTCAAGGATTATTCTATTCCTTCTCCTTTTTCCTGTTAGTAGGTCCTCTCAGGCTATATAAGGTATCAGGTCTTTCTTATAGGACTAAGTACCACTATTTGGAACACTTCATATATACACAAAATTCAGCACTAAAAGGGACAGAGAACAACCAAGGTAAAGTACAAAGCAGCTAAGGCCAACTAAAGTTGGTATTTCAATCTACCTTTTATTGCTCCTGCCATCTAGTGGCAGGATCAAAAATGAAAGGATGCCAGAATGATGAACTCTACTAAATGTAACACATGGGGAAAAAAAAAAAAAATCCCCCTTCAACAGAACGAAAAAAACAGCCTAAATTCAATCTCACCAAGTGATACACATGAGCACTGTCTAGATAATCACATTAAACATAGCCAATTTTATAACTTAAAATATGGAAACTCATGAGTTATGTTCAAGCCTAGTATGATTACATAAATTCCTATCAGTGTTTAACAACAGGAAAACAATGATACAAATTCATAATGATTACTAATGATATATGAGAAGAACTTTTTTTACTAGGTTACTTTTACTAGGTTAACTGAAGGGAAAGACTCACAAATGTACCACCATAAATGTGGCATTGTACAGTTGCAACTGGATCTCAGACTACTCTCACAAACCTCTGTCTGCTCTTGCAACTGATGGCTAGTCATTTTGATTGAAGCAGAGAGCATGTCATAAGCTTCAGATACACAAAGTACCTGTTTCTCTACTTTGAGCAGCACAGAGAGAAAACCAAGGGTTGTTTAAAGGCTGCAAATGTCTTGGAAGACTCCTCAGAGCTACTCTGCATCTTCCAACTTAAAGTTAGATGCATGTGCAAATCAAAAAAAGAACACACAGAGCAAAACTTTTGAACACACATTAACTGAAAACAGGATTCCTATTTTAGTACCATCTCTTCTGCCTCAATCGGCAGTGACAACTGTCGATTTTTATCAGTATCCATTTGAAAAACGAGGGTCTATTCTGATTTATAAAGGACATTTACTAAACTAATTAGAAAAAAGAAAAAGCAACTGGCAACAAAAAAAAATTACAACAAAGTAAGAGGCTGTTAGAGCATTTTAATGGCACTCAAAAAAATCTGAAAAAAAAATCCTAAGATCACATACAAAATAGTGTATTTGATCAACTAAAACTATCCGGTGACACTTTGCTCAGCTAAGCCCAATAGAGATGGAAATCTAAATAAGGTAGGCAGAAGGGATAGGCACAAATGTTCTTTCTCTTTATATAACGCACACACAATGTGTATAACAAATCTTTAGGTCAGGCATAAATATTCATATATTATAGAAACATATCTCCAGTAAATATTATATATAAACATGTTATATTTACATTTGTTACTAGCTATTATCTAAATTAGACATATGATTACGCATTATACTATATAGAGGATTTCTAACAACTATTAGATATACAAATATATAATACACGTTTACGTCAGACCCATAGTCATATACTATAAATATAAAGTTTATAACTAACAAGCATTATCTGTAGTAATAATATCCCATGGCCCACAAGTTGGTGTGATGGAAGAGCCAAAGTGGTTGGGCAACTAAATAATAGTCAAAAGCAAAATGACCAACTTTCTGAGGACAGTCTGGGTGGAAAGCAACAGCAAAGGGTAAACTAAAATAAAACAATCACTCAGAATAAGCAATGTATACAGGCCTGAGAACTTAATACCATTGAGGTTAGTGGTATAATACTCAACTTAGTCATCAAGACAAATCAGGAGAATCAGGGGGGATGTTATCAATGAGGAGATACTCAACTGTCCCATTTGAAAAAAAAGTATGTTCCTAATATGGATATACTTGTTCCTAATGCAGTAATTCAAATAAACAAATAAAAAGATATAAAACATTGAAGAATGTCAGTCGTAGTTTTATTATCTATATGACTTTGGTAAAGTCACTTAGCCTTAGGCCTCATGCTCCTCATCTATCAAATAAAACATCGACATCAGTCTTTTCCATGAATTGCAGGGAACACTAACTAAAAAAAAATTAAAATCTTACAGTGATTAATAAATTAAATATGGTAAATACTAAATAAAATTAACAGTTAACTGAAGAACTTGTTAAGACTGTAACATGGTAATGTGTATCAAAAATCAGTATCAAAGAATGTAGTAAGCAGTCTTTTCCCAAATTCAAATTATCAAAGATTATTTTGTTTAGAAGGGTAATTTCTGGAATATGTGGTTTGCAGAACATACTTTGGCAAAATAATAATTTCTTTGTGCTTGCCAGGTATGAAGTTTGTTCCATATTACAGGGAAACCAAAACTTATCTCCCTCAAATGGGGAAGATTCTTCACTCCCTTTCCAAACAGAAAATAACAGCAAACTAATGAGGGAGCAGAGAAAGAAGAGTATAAAAGGAGAACAAATCAGTTTTCTCCTACCTTTAGAGAGGCTGAGGAGAGATGGTCAATACTGAACTATAGGGAAGCTTTAGTATCCTTAACATATTTAAAATAACTTAAATTTCTGTAAAATAATAACATGCACTAAATGCCTCAGAGATCAGCATGTTTGGTATACTCTATTTTAAAATTTATTTTGAGAATACAAATGTCAAAAATACTTTTATTAAATTTTAAATGGGCTCATTTTGTTCCCTGTTTTGCAAATGAGTCATCCGTAAAACAGGGGAGAAAATGGCTGTTCTCCCCCCCACCACCCCCTGATTCACAGAAACATTTTTTTCACTGTTTTAAAATGGCTCATTTTCCCTGTGTTACTATGCTCAACCTGGTGAAATCTTTTTGCCAAACTACTTGACACCTAAACTTTATCACAGTAACATTGTATCAGCATTATTATAGCAAGTATGTTATACTTTAGTTTACTTCTTAAGCAAGGATAACTACCTCTTCAAGACACTTAAAGTGGAAGAATTCGGGGCAGGAAAGAATAAAAATGAATGAGGCTCAATCATGCAATGGCTGGAATCACCACTCCTGTTCCAGCCAAACAGGAAGGTAAACGACTAAACATTACTTGGTCAAAAGTCTCAAGATGCTCTGTATTTCACTACATGTCCAAGAATCTTTCCACTAAGTATTATTATTTCCACTCTGTCTTTGAATGTTAGATCCAAGAAATCTGAGGTGACATGAAAATAAGTCATGCTGCCTGAAGCACTGTTTTTATACTGCAGAGATATGCTGAGGTGCCTTCAACATATAGAATTGTAAGGATCAGAAACTATACTTTTACACAGAACAAATCTTCCTAATTTGAAGGTTGGGAAGAAGTGTCTACAAATTTATTAACGTCTTTTTGTACTTGTTCAGGCTGTTTTATCCAACGCTTTGCATTTTGGAATTCAGAATTGTTCTGTGGCATTTCAGTTTAAAGCAACTGAGTTGTACTTGATGCATGCCTACAGTGTTCTTCTTAGATTGAGTCTTGTTCTGTCATGCAGGCTGGAGTGTAGTGGTGCGATCTCAGCTCCACAACCTCCGCCCCCCAGGTTCATGCAATTCTTGTGCCTCAGCCTGCCAAGTAGCTGGGATTATAGGCATGCATCACCATGCCCAGCTAATTTTTTGTATTTCTAGTAGAGACGGGGTTTCACCATGTTGGCCAGACTGGTCTCGAACTCCTGACCTCAAGTGATCCTCCCAAAGTGTGGAAATCACAGGTGTGAGTCACCGCACCCGACCTACAGTGTTCTTTTTAAAGTATATAATGCAAACATTTGAATATTAATTATAAATCTCTGGCTTCTATTATAATTTTGAAAAATATTTTGACACTACATTTAAGATGGATTTTGAATATGCTGGCAGAACCTGGTTGATCCAAATGAATAATTTAGAGAAAAAAAATTGAGGAATAAGGAGGGCAGGTAAAACTAGAAAGAACTTGGCGCTGAACTTACTGCCTACTCTGTCACTCTGGGCAAGTCATCTAACATCATATGTCCTCAGTCTACTCATAGCAAAAGTCACAGTTACATTAAAATTTACCACAAGTAAATAAAAGTAATTGTAAATTCTTCCAAGCCTCAATTATTTAGAGGGGAAGGGGTATAACAGGTAGGTTGAGCAAAGCATCATGCTGATTCATAATTGTACACCTTTGCAAATGCTATTCTTTGCAACAAAAATGTCACCCTGGAGGCTGACTTCAAGGCCTATCCTTTTAACATACTAAGCAGTACTCTCTCTTCTCATCTGTAAAACTGGGGCAATAAAATATCTAATAGGATTGCTTTAAGGACCAATTAGCCACAAACTGGAATAAGATATCTGCAACAAATTTAACCCAAACTTAGGATGCAAAATACATATACATAAAACCTCCTACTAAATTAGTGAGACTAAACAACCCAATTTAAAACTTTGGGAGAGACATGAACAGATATTTTACAGGACATAAAAATGATAAACACATTGTGGTGTTTCCAAAGACGACCCTAAACAATTCTGCCCCTACCTGTATATGCATCTCCTCTCAACATTGAGCTAAATCTGTGTGTATTTTGAGAACAACAAAATATCATTGAAGTTACTTGTGTCTATTTCAAGCTTAACCCTTAGTTGACCTGGCAGCTTCCTCCCTCTTTGAAATGTTCTCTTTCTCAGAACCCCGCTGCAATGCTGAGGCAGACTAAGCAGTCACATGGAGGAGTCAAAAGCCCCAGCTGAGATCCCAATGGAGTAAGACTCCAGATGACTCTCAGCTGTCCAGGCATCCCAAACATTCTAGTCCCAGCTCAACAGCCTACTGAGCCTCCAGGTGACTACAATCATCTCAGCACCTCAGCTGACACATGAAGCTGAAGGACATCCCACTCAACCTATGAAATTGTGAAATAATAAAATGCTGTTTTGTCATTAAGTTTTGGAGTGGTACATTTTCATAAATAACTGAAGCATATTTTGACAAAATCCCACACACAGGTATATACCCCAGCAAACATCCACACATATGCATCAGAAAACAGTTTTAATGTTCATAGTAGCATGTTTCATAATAGAAAAAAACTGGATATTCAAACATCTGTCAACTACCAGATGTATAAATGAAAGTCAGAGAGAAGGATAAATAAGCTAATATCATTTTTTAAGCTCCAAACAAATCAAAAATTAGCAATATATTGTTTACAGCAGGGGCGTCCAATCTTTTGGCTTCCCTGGACCACAGTGGAAGAATAATTCTTAGGCCACACATAAAATACACTCACGATAGCTGATGAGCTAAAAAGAAAACACACACACACACACACACACACACACACACACACACACACAAAAAAAACCCCACAAACTCCTAATGTTTTAAGAAAGTTTACAAATTTGTGTTGAGCCTCATTCAAAGCCACCCTGGGCTGCAGGGTAGACAAGCTTGGTTTACAGATATATACATGTTAGAGTTTTATTAAAATATGGCAATGGACATGTTAAACAAAATTCAGCATAATGTTGCCGAGTCCTAAGGGGGAAACTAAGGGGACAGGCTAGAGAAGAAACACAGCCAGACGTAAAATTGGTAACGTTCTGGTTCTGTAGTTGGTTAGGAGGTTCACAAGTATTTATCATTAAGTTTTATAATTATATATAGAATATGACAGCCCATTTTATATGCAAGTTATATGTTAAATATACTTCAATTTACTTAAAAATTTATAACTTTGTATTATGTTGTGATTCTTATACAGTTATATCACTTAATGTTACACACTTTTTAAACGTCCAGAATGATTTCAAAAGGAAAACCTTTCATATAATAGCTGTTTATATCTGACACTTCATTTAAATGCAGTAAATTATTTTAACAACCAAAATAAAGTATTTAAACACGTGAAAAGATTTTTCTTTCTAATGAAGTGACTGATTTTAACAACTTTAGAAAAAAAATCTTCATTTAAAAAGATTTTGGTTGCTCCTCAAACTCATGACTTATGACTGGCCTTTACAGTTTTAAGATTAGATTCATTTCATCTACTTCACAGTTTCATTATCCTGTTCCTTCAAATGCCAGAAAGCTGCTTAGCATATTAAAATAAAAGCCTTCTTTAGCGATGGTCTAGAGTAAAAATAATCTTGGGATTGAAACTAAACTTCTATGGAACAAGGTTATTATATTTTAAAAATTAAGAGCATATGCAACGTTCCCCCCTCCTCCCCGAGATGGAATCTTGCTCTGTCACCCACGCTGGAGTGCAGTGGTACAATCCTGGCTCACTGCAACCTCTGCCTCCTGGGTTTAAGCAATTCTCCTGCCTCAGCCCGGCTAATTTTTGTATTTTTAGTAGAGATGGGATTTCACCGTGTTGGCCAGGCTGGTATGGAACTAGCTAGTCTCGAACTCCTAACCTCGTGATCCACCTACCTTGGCCTCCCAAAGTGCTGGGATCACAGGCATGAGCCACCGCGCCCAGTGGACCATAGGCAATGCTTTAAGTTTCAATGTAGTCAACAAACCCTGCTCACTGTAATAGATTTTTTAAAAGCCACACTGATGGACAAAGATTTGTTTTTAAAAAAGCACACATTTTTAAAAGCAAAAACATCTAGTGAGATCATTACAGCATACTGTTTTAGGATTCACAGGAATATTGCTATTATTACATGGAATGATTCTATAACTAAAGAACTGACCATTTTGTCAGGATTCAATTCATAATAAAAGAAAAATAAAGACTTTATATCTGGTTTATTTAACTCAAAATATCTACAATATTCAATGATCCTCTCCAGTAATTAGACAAAAACAAAGCTATTTCCATTGCAAAGACACTTTAATGAAGACAAGCAACTTATTTCATCCCTAATGAGTATTTTCATTTAGTATCCCTTTAACCTCTTACGGGAAAGTTTAAATGAGATCAGTCAGAGCTGGGATGGTTTCCTAAAGTGTTGCTTAATTTGCATATTAATTCACTATAATCATAAAGTTAAATCAAGAGCCATGAAACCAAATGGATCATTAATCCAACCCCACCCAAATTCATCATGTGCATGAATTTAGTATATTCTAACTAATGCCTATGTATGCAATGATAATTTCAATTCTTACTATTCCTTCGCATCAGAATATATTTCTCAAGTTCAATTAAAATGGCAGCTTGTGAATTTTACTTCTATTGCTGACATCTGTCTTTTTTCATTTCTCATTTGAAAAGAATAAAACTTTCATAACTCATATGGTTTTTGGATATTAACTAGTTTGTCTTCTCTTATTCAATGTTCCCTAACTAGTGAGTTAACACTTGAGACAGACCTCTCTAAGAGTTACTTGTACTTGGAAGAAATACTCAGGAAACTAAAATCTTCCTCAAAGTTCTTCCTAAGTTATCCATCCAGCCATTCATCTCCCAATTGTTGATGGCTGTCATGATGCTCACATATACCACTTCTTCCATAAACGTTACCTCCTTTCTTCATCGTCAACTCTTTCTTTCTTCTATTAAGATTAATACGACATATTTATTGAAAGTGGGATGATGATGTTCACTGCACATGTGATCTTACTGACATCACAGTCAAATCCAAAATTTCAAAGTATTGCACAACAGAGACTTACCATAGTATTACTATTATGACCAAAACATAAAACGTGGTTATCATTAAAGGATCTGTCTTAATATTCATTGTGCACTAACTATGTTCCTAATACTGTGTAGGATATTCTAGAAAGATCAGAAAAATGTTCTTGCCCTAAAGAATCTTTTGTCTCTCTACAATAATAGTAATAAGTTATTATATTCATTGGAGGAAAAATGAGCACCAAAATTTAAATCATCATACCAGTACGCTACCAACTTTGGCAAAGAACAGTAGGTCTCCCTGAGTGTTTTTACATACACAGGTGTTAAAATCTCCAAAACGGCTCTGGCCTAGGTAGACAAATAAACTCCTAAGTAAAACTTAGTTTGTTTTGTATTAATAAAACCTGTACCTAGACCTCTCACGTAAGACACATATGATCAACTGTGATTTCTGAGAGAAGTAGGCCTGGAATTTATCTCTCTGTTTGTTTGTTTGTTTGTTTATTTATTTATTTATTTATTTATTTATTTCGAGACGGAGTTTCACTCTGTCGCCCAGGCTGGAGTACAGTGGCGCGATCTCGGCTCACTGCAACCTCTGCCGCCCGGGCTCAAACAATTCTCCTGCCTCAGCCTCTCGAGCAGCTGGGATTACAGGTGACTGCCACTGCGCTTGGCTAATTTTTGGGGGGGGTGTTTCACCATGTTGGCCAGGCTGGTTTTGAACTCCTGACCTCGTGATCCACCCGCCTCAGTCTCCCAAAGTGCTAGGGTTACAGGCATGAGCCACCACACCCAGCCAGCCTGGAATTTTTCTTAATAGTCAATATATCTCAGAAAAAAATCTACATTTGAGGAATTCATATAAGAAATACACTAGAGGCGTTAAAATAGGTTAAATCACCCAGTTGGACCATCATCCAACTAGAACCTAATTTGAGCCATTTATATTACTCTCTGGCAGGTACACATGGGATTTTGTGAAGATGGGACACAGTATGTACACCTACCCTAAGACACTTGTTTAAATATTAAGTTTGAATTCTGTAGAAATACTGGCTGACTAAACAAAGTTTGAAGAAAGACAGTCCTAGATTTAAATTTTTCTTTAATAAATAATTATGACAGAAATGCAAAATTGCTAAATCTACACAAATAAACAACAAAATACCTAAAAACCAACCAGGATTGACAATCTCTGCAAATACATCAATACAGCAAACACTCCATGCTTAGGGTTTTCCTAAATTCCTCAGCTCAGACCTCCACTTCCAGTATTCTCTTTCTTGCTTTCAAGAAGTATCAACCAATCCCTCCTTTACGCCAATTTTAATATACAATACTTTAAAATAATAGTTGACAAAAAGCCATCATTTAAAAACTAGTCATTTTGCATTTATCTGATTATCATTTGTCTCCTGAAAGACACTGATGTCTCTCTCTCCCACCCACTTTCTTAAATTCTTGGTTTCTGTAGATAAATTAAATCTCTGGACAATTAGTACCTTAAAACAAAGCCGTCAAAGTTACTCTAGTCAAGGATGACTCCAGCTCAAGGGTTCAGACGTAAGATAATTCTTTTAAATCTCAAGTGAAGAGAAGAATACCTTCCCCTTCTCTTTCCTAGAGGCACTTCCTGCTATTAAAGAACAGGCAACCCCATCAGGTGAATAAGATACCTGGTTAGTCAAATTATTGCTGAACGTTATTACTTACATACTGTCAACGATCCTTTGACCAACAAGGATGAATCTTAAAGAAAATGCTCAGCCAAAAAAAAGAAAAAAAAAAAGAGACACAAAAGCCACAACTCCATTTATCTAAAGTTTAAAAATAGGCAAAACTAAATTGTATTGTTTAGCAATGCACACAGAGTTTATCACCTATGAGAAAGAGGAAGGATGTCATCACTATAAAGTCAGGGGGTGGAATGGGTTGAGAAACACACCAGGTTGTCTAAGGTGTGGCAATGATCTTGATCTGGATAACAGTCACATGGGTGTTCATTATACTTTACATTAGATTTATATTTTTCAGGATGTGTCATACTTCATCATAAAAGAAAATTGTTTTAAAAACTGAAACTGAATTATCTTTTCTCCTCTAATGAAATCCTTTGCAGAACTCATTTCTTTGCTCTTGTTTATAGAACCATTTAAGACTTATTTTCAAATAATATAACTGTACAAGAGTGCTGCCTTCCAACAGTTCTGTACTCACTCCATTTCTGATGTGGGTTACATAAATAAGATGTATAATAGTTTACTTTAATAACAAACCTTCCAGGCTGGGCATGGTGGCTCATGCCTGTAATCTCAGCACTTTGGGAGGCCGAGGCAGGCGGATCACGATGTCAGGAGATTGAGACCATCCTGGCTAACAAGATGAAAACCTGTCTCTACTAAAAACACAAAAACTAGCTGGATACGGTGGCGGGTGCCTGTAGTCCCAGCTACTCGGGAGGCTGAGGCACGAGAATGGCGTGAACCCAGGAGGCGGAGCTTGCAGTGAGCCGAGATCGCACCACTGCACTCCAGCCTGGGCAACAGAGCGAGACTCCGTCAAAAATAAATAAATAAATAAATAAAATAATAATAATAAACCTTCTTAAACAAGGTATATTCTACAGGTGTTACTGGTATTTTAAGAACAGGCATCAAATAATAAACATGTGGTGTGCATGGTGGTCACGAGTGGGTTTCCAGTTATGATCCTTTTCTCCAACTCCTTATGGCCTGTGTTCTCCTTAAGACAAATTTGGTCAGCAACTAACAATAATTTAAGCTGTGGATATACTAGAATTTTGAAAAATCACACTACACTCATTTTAATTTTTTTTAACAGTGTGGGCAAAAACATAAAATTTTACCTTCGAAACTAGTATTTGCATATATATGTATACCTTATATGTTACAACATTATCTATCTATTGCGGGGGTGGGGGGACAGAAAGTAAAACAAAGCACCAATATTTAAAATTCAACACAATTCATTTGAAGGATTTTATAGGTTGGAGGGGCTGCTAGATATCACTAAAGAATACCATACTGGGGAGAAAAGTCTTTAATTACTTGAGAGTAGCTAATAAACCTGTAAGGCATGGAAAAAAAAAAAAACACCCCAAAAGAAAATATTAACTTGGTTATCAACTAATCATTAATACTTTAACACACTTTACTAATATCAACAAAACTCCTTTAAATATGTCTTTATGCAGTAACATTTCCCTTTTAATAGGAATGAGCAAACAAGGTAAAAAAGAAGAAAGTTTTAAAACTTACACTGCTAATTTATGGAGATTACAGACAACCAGTACACACAATTTTTTAAATAATCAATTCCAAATAAGTAAAGCTTCACACAAAAGCTCTATTTGTTTCCATATCTAAGCCTGAATTGTCAACATTTACAATATTGTAAATTTAAACTGAGTGGTAGAAAGTAACTTCCCCTCATCTTCTGAAGTAACAATTTCAAACAACTTTTCAAAATATTCCCTTCTACAGCAAACACAGACGCAAAGAAAATGGAAAAGAATCTAGCCAAGCTATAAATGTATCACCTTTGAAAAAGTATTATCCTTCTGGTCCTTAGCTTCTTAGAAAATAGACAGGTGGCCAACATATACTCTTAAAAATCCTGTGGGTTATAGAATTCTGAGTCTACTCTGAAAGTTCAGCTCTCCATCTCCCAATTCCCTTAACTGGCACGGCTTAAGACTTCCAATCTCATTATTATGAACTTTTTACAGACAAAATAAATCTTAATATTCAGTTGGATTTGATCATCTTTTCCTCTCATTCATTCAGCTACTCTCTTCGAAGTTTCTGAAAATCCCATAGTAATTGAAGGTTAAAAGTCTTAAAACCATCAACTCATCTCTTTGCTCCATCAAAACTATCAAAGTAATCAGCTACTATCCAACTAGTAAGCTTAGTTAGCTACAGCCCAGATTGTGAAGAGGTATTTTGATAGACCAGTATTTTAAGACTTGATTTGGGGCACCTGATAAAAAACATAAACAGAGGACACTTTTAGTTAAGCTGGCCCTGGAGGCAGAGGGTGTAGTAAGAACAGACTTTGGAGTCAGGCAGACCTGTATCCTTCAATTCTTGTGGGAAATACTGAATTGAATTATCTTTTGTCTACGGAAATAAAAGACATTACCTCATCTCCTCAATTCTAAGATGTCATTGGATTGTAAAACACTGTAAAAACCAAGCATCTACTCATTTAAAACAAACATTAAAGTTATCCTGCAACATTAAGTTCCACAGAAAGTAAAGAATAGACACAGTTGAGAGTGGTCAATTAGTGCCAACTGTCACAATTTTTTAGAGATTCGTTTGTCTACATATAATAGCACAATCTTGAACAACACAAAGAGGCATTCACTAATTCATGTACACCTTATATTCCAAAACATGTTTACATGTTTTTCATTTGAAACTATGAAAGCATTTTTCCAAAGACATAAAATTCTAAATAGTGGTTAGTTAGATTTCCCGGCAAGCCTACAAATGCAGATTAATGTATATTTACTAAATATGCGAGCCTCTGGGGCAACTGATCCTATCTCCCCCAGCACTAACCCTCACCTCCTAATATATTCCACTTTAAAAACAAACAAAAAAACCCTACAGTATTACCACTTTCTATCAATTTCTAAATTCCCGGAAATTACTCCTTGTCAGAAGTAGGTAAGAGGAGGACAACAGAAGCCTTCTCAGAAGAATTACTGGTTTAAATACAAAAAGCATCCACCAAAATCAGGTAGAGATGGTTGAAGACAGAGTAGTTGGAGAACCATTTACATGTTTTCCCCTTTCAACAGCATTAATTTGGCCAATATAGTGTATCTGTGGGTCCTATATCATTTGGAAATGTTTTTCTTTTTTCCTATTGCAGGGATTTACAGAAGCCACTTTTGCAATCACACTAAAGCTAAACCATTACCTCTGGATGAAAGATGACAGAGACAACAGGCTGACCTATAAAAGTCTTCTAATAATTCAAGGAATTTAGGAGTTTCACATGAATTACACCTAATAAAACCAACATCAACATCAATATCCATCTATCCACTTCAGAGTTTCTTCTGAGACACCAGATTCAGCAAAGTCAAGTCATTTAACAGATGTGGAACTAATGCACTGACAATGCACTCAGGTAAGCTGCTAACCAAAACCTGGAATGATGGAATCTAATCCTAACTTCAGTCTGAGGATACTGAAACAGCATTTATATACAAATGTTCAAATAATATAGAAAACAAACACTATGCAGAAATAAATCCTCTTTATCATGGCACTGGGGAACAAAGATGGTATTCTTCATATCATAGTAAACAATGTCTGTCTACAAGCAGGATTTAAAAGTAGTAATGGACAGGAAGATATGCTAAAGCAAAATATTAATTGTAGAATCTAGTTGGTGAGCGTGTATGAGTGTTCACTATAAAATTCAACTTTCTTGTGTATTTGAAAATGTTTGTAATAGTTTAACAATAGGTCTGTTGAATTGTGGGGTCTTTATAAGCCAACTGCAGTATTTTCACTCCCTAAGATCATTAAGTCTTAAAAGTAAACAAATTGAAGGGAAAAACATGATTTGGTCACTTGAGAATAATATTAACCTTTCCATCCTTCATTTCTGAGAGCATGTGTGCACAGATGAATACTAAGATATAACAATAAACATAAATGTTAACATTTTCTCAAACTTATTGAGAGTACAAAAATTGATTCGGTACAGTTAAGTTAGCCCATATTTATTAACAACTGGGTCAGAGATTATTAAGTAAATCCTTATATGGAGTTTCTAATGTTTATAACCAACGTTGTCTTTATGCAAACTATTCATGGCAGTTAAGGGGCACGTAGTCCTACCCAAGTTAGCCTTTAAGATATGAAAACTCTAAAAAGGGAAGAAAAAGTCCCAAGGGCATTCATGACAGACCCAACTACCCTAGGGACCACACTTCATGAAATCCATGATTACTACCTATGGAAGCCATCACGCTCAACCGAAATGGGAGTAGTACCAATCTTATCATAAATTTACACAATTTAATTGCCAATGAAATCAGTAATCAGTAATAGTAATACCTGGTCTGAAGTGCAGCTGGACTGCTGATGCTAATGATCCCACAGTCAAAGTGACTTTTTAAGATTTGGGGACGTTTGTGTTCTAAAACTGGTTTTGCTACCAATTTGTCCTCTTCAGAACTGAGGCCTCTTTTTTTCATCTGCAAAGTGAAGGAAAACATGGAGACCTCAAAGTACAGGAAGTAGTCCCCAACTTATAACAGCTTATGTTCCAAAGGTTTATCACTCCTTTGAAAACATATCTATACTAATTAACCAATTTATACCATAGTTTCTTTGGAAAAATTGCACTCTAAGTTCCAACTCTAAATCGCAACTTTCTGCCCAGCAAAAAGGCATCTGCTGCATTTTTGCTAACTACAGCCAAAACCTAACGCTCAGAGAATTCTCCCTAGGGAGAACCCACTTTATAACCTGCGAAGGCAGGAAAAATAGACAGTTCTCACATAGGGAACTTCATTGCTTCTATGGGAAAGGCTACCACAATTTAACAAGATAATGGATAAGGAAAAGGTATCTGGCTAATATAAAGTAAAAGTATTATCAGTTACAATAAAAATATGTAGAAAACGCATTTTGCTCCAGATAAAAAGGTATAGTTAAGTACTATTAAAGTGGTTGATTAATCAAATGTTTGGCAAGTACAGAACACATATTTCCAAACTGCTTCCTCCTATCTGTTCAACTCAGCTGATAAGGGAGGAATTACTAAAGTGAAGTCAAATTGTTACCAAAAATGTTGCTAAATTCTAAAGTGCAGTGTATTTCAATAAATAAATCACACACCACCCCTCACGACAACTGGTAAGATATATAAAATAACTTGGGTGACAAATTTAAAAACCAAGTATAACTCTGTGATGAGAAGTCACTTTCAGCAGCTAACTTGAGTCTTTTACACAATTTAAGAACTACTGTAAAATTTAAAGAAATAGCTCACAGGGAAAGTAAACCCTTCACTTAAAACGACTTTCAGAAATGAAACCACTGATAGAGATATGGAAAAAGAGGTCAGGGAAGGTATGAGCAGGCCAGAATAAATTGGTTTGTGGACGCACAGCCTGAGAGTAACATTTAAATATTATTAAAGGTCTGTGTCATTGCTATATATGATGGTGATCTGAGCAACTCCCAAACTAGAAACACTAGAGTGTTCACCTACAGACCAGTTCAAGTGTTGCGACTATTAGCAGCTATAGAAGAAAACTAAATATTTAAAAGCCCAAAAACGCTTTAAAAGCCCAAAGTAATAATGGCAGGCAATCTACACATCCCCCTCCTTTTAACCTTTTCAAAAAGAATGACTGTAAGAATTAGGTAAGAATGAATGAGATGCCTAACTACTTGAGATCTTCAAAAGACAGAAAAAAAAAAAAAAACAAGAAGTAAACAACTTTTTTTTGTCTGAAACTTGATTCTCTCATTAAGTCACCTGAATTAGACGTTAGATTCATACTGACAAATCTCCATTCATGGTAAGGCATAGGGACATTCCATTATTCTGTAAATCTCCTTACTACTAAGCAGGATTATCTAACATTATGAATATAAACATTTAATTAAGAATAAATGTCAATATTAAAACTATATGCAGAATACCTAAATTAAGTAGCTCTTTAAAACAGATATATATACTTTCAAATGGTACAAACTTAGCTAAATGATAATGTGTCAGAAATACGTTTTCACATATCAAAAAAATGAAGCAAAACACATTTTCTTTTTTGAGACGGAATTTCGCTCTTTCTTGCCCAGGCTGGAGTGCAGTGGTGCGATCTTGGCTCACTGCAACCTCCATCTCCCGGGTTCGAGCGATTCTCCTGCCTCAGCCTCCCAAGTAGCTGGGATTACAGGCACCTGCGCCACGCCTGGCTAATTTTCGTATTTTTAGTAGAGAGGGAGGCTTCACCATGTTGGCCAGACTGGTCTCGAACTCCTGACCTCAGGTGATCCGCTCGCCTCGGCCTCTCGAAGTGCTGGGACTACAGGCGTGAGCCACTGCACCCAGCCAAACATATTTTCATGTGCATGAAAAAGAGTTATGCCCTCCAAACATATTGTTGCAACTGGAAAAAGAAAACTTTTAATTCTTGACTACACTAAAAAAAATTAAAAATAAAAATAAAAATAAAAAAATGAACCACCTTATCTGTTGAGCAACCCAATAAGCCTTTTCATTACTGCATTACTCAATTTTAGTGGGGATCTTTGGCTGACTTGATGCAGATTTCTAATCTTAAAGAAAAATGACAAAACTCTCATCATTAGTTGTGAATTTTTCTGCAATCTTTAATTTCAGCCCCAGAGTTACTATTAAACAGTACTTAGCCTTCTATTTTTAAAAATGTTACTATGGAAATAGTCACAATTTTGTTACCTGAAATGTTTGGTCAATCATGCATTTCTGCTATTTTAATCTGAAAAGAGAACTTTCTCTTTTCATATTGTCTAGTAAATACTAGCTTTCATTTTCTGGTTCCAATTTCATTTTTATCTAATTTGCTTAAGTGTTTCAAAATAAGACCACCTAATATTGTGACAATAAGCCTTCACAAGTATTCTTAGGCTCATAAACAGTCCACAGTAACATATTTTCTTCTGTGATTGCACGTTAACAAAAAGGTTATTTTTTTTAAACTAGTGTTAGAAAACAAAATCAAAACTTCTAAAATGTAATGAAAACATTTCATGGAAGATTGTCACAGTAATTAACTGATCTAAATTGAATTGCCCATGAGTGGGCCCCTATGGTGTTCAATAGATGTTGCAGTATCAATTTTTCTCTCCTTAACAGCACAACTTAAATCTGATATATTACTATACAGGTAAGTCACCCCCCGCCCCCGAACATTTATTATCTATATAGTTAGTAACTCTCAAAAAAGATTCTCTCTCTCTGTATTTCAAATGATAAAACAAATATCCTGAAATTTAATTAGGTCTAACCGTGAGGAGGTAAGATTAACTCAAGGCTGACAGGTCTACAAAATACACCACTTTAAAAGGCATACTCTCAGGGGGAAAAATCCTAACTCGAGTTGGGCAAGTTGTGAAAAAAAAGTTAAAGCAATCTTCCCATCTAGATAATTCACAGACCAACGTAGTGTCTAAGTTAGCTAGTGCCGTTAAGAGTGGGGTAATTTCCTTTACACTATGTGCAACTTCGATATTATAATCTAGGACTCCCATCACTGTGGTACTCTTTGCTCTTATCCACAAGCCTTCCTGCAGACCAATAAAGGAATTAATGTAATGCTTTCAGATGTTGTGCATAACACACTAAGGGTGACAGTAGCTAAGAGAGTAAGGATCTTGTTCTAAAAAGCAACCCAAGACGATAGTGGAACAGTAAGGAGCTGAGTGCACTTAAGAGCTCTGAAAAAAAGCCACTCTTTAAAATACCTAATGATAAATAAATAAGAGTAGCTAGCTTTCAGATCACTTTCAGGGATATTATTTCCTTCCCTCCAACACGCCACTCACTCTCCTTTTCCCTTCTCGTATGAGAGCAAAAAAATAAACAGTAAAAGCGTAAAACTGCCAAGGGTGAGCAGCCGGGGTTCCAGCACATCTGGACCCACCTCCGGCGGCAACAGGGCAGCCCCCTGGCCAATTCCGTCTGAACTAGCAAAAACGCGCCCGCAAAAATGAAAGAACGCGAAAGCAGCGGGCGAGGAGGGCGGGGAATCCGCCGACAGTCCGCGGAGGAGCTACCTGCCGGCTCGTGGCGTGGCGGGTCCGGACTCAGCGACTAAAGCCGGCTGCGAGGGGCTGCACCCACACTCCTGGCAGCCGTCGCACTAGCCCGGCCGAGGGTCAAGGTTTCGCTCCCGGACCCCGACGCCCCGCCTCAGGCTGCTCAGGGCAAACTTCGCCCACGGGCAGGGGGCGCGCCCGGAGCTCCCGGACCCGCGCCCGCCTCAGCCAGGACGCGAGCGGGGCTCAGCGGCGGCGCGGGGCCAAGTCGAGGAGAGCCGCGGCCGGCAGAGGAGCGGGTCCCGGTTTCCCGCGGGCCGCGGGCGGGGGAGGGGCGGCGGGGCACTTACCACGGGTCGAACTCGTGGATGATGCTTTCGAAGCGGATGACGGCGAAGAGGCGGGAGCTGAAGCCAGCAAGCCAGGCCAGGAAGAGGATGGTGAAGGAGAGCAGCGACTGCCACCCAGCCGGCTGCGACAGTCCCCCGGACAGCCCCGCGGGGGCCGGCTTCGGCGGCGCCGCGCCGCCAGCCTTGTGCGCGCACTGGGCCCCGGGCCCGTGGTGGCCGTGCCGGCTGTTCCCCAGGGCCATGAGGCCACTCCACGGGGACGAGTTGAGGGACGACTTATGCTTGCTCTCCGGGGCCGAGGGCTCCGCCATGTTGTGCCCCGGCGGCGGGTCTAGCTCTCCTCCTCCGCCGCCGCCGCCGCCTGGTGCGAGGGGTGCTGGGCGGGGACCCGGAGGAGGAGGAGGAGGAGGAGGAAGAAAAAGGAGGAGGAGGGAAGAGCTCTGCGCGCTCCCGCCCTCAGCGCCGCGAGGCCGGGGGACTGGGGGTGGAGGAAGCGGCGGCGGGGAGTCTCCGCCTCAGCAGCGGCCGCGAACGCCGCTCTCTCAACCCAGATGGCCCCTGCGCCCCGCTAGCCATCCGTATCCCCAGTGCAGCTGCGGCGGCGGCGAAAGCCGACGGGACGAGGGCGCCAGAGAAGCAGCAGCAGACGGAGGCGGCACCACGACTCTAAGAAGCAATGACATTCCCTCTCTCGCCCGCCGCCCGCCCAGCCGAGAGGAGCAAGGGGAGGAGCCCCCTGGAGTCCGGGCGGAGCTCAAGCAACCTCTGACTCCGCCCCCGGCCCGACAGGAACTGGCCCCTCCGCCTGTCACAAAGCGACAGGTCCGTTAGGGGGCGGGCCCAGAACCGCGGCGCCCACCAATAGGGGCGCGAGCTAGGGCGGTGCTCGACCCAACCGTCTCCCACTTCCCCTCCCTCTCCCGGCCTCGCGCCCATTCGCCCGGAGCGGCCGAGCTGCGCGGCTACGGCTTCATTGTCAGTTGAAAGACGCGGTTTCGCGCGCCTGTGCGGTCGGCGAGGAAGGGTACTAGGCGGCTCCGCTAGGTTCATGGAGCAGAGCTGGGCTGAGGGGCGGGAACTGCGGAGCGGCCTCGGTCAAACTCGGCTTAAAGGGCGCTGAGAGCGCCGCACCGACCAGCGGGACGCTCGCGGGCTCTCCGCGGTCGTGACTTTTAACCCGCTTTGCGCGGAGCCCTCACCACGTGACGGACGCGCAGGCGCATTACCATAGCCCTCGGCGCGTGGGTCTGGCCGAGGGTCTCTGCCGCCCGCGGCGCTCCTTGCCTGGCGTTGTGAGTGAGCCCGCGGTGGCAGTGACATGGCCTGCCCTGCTCCCTGTACTCCACGTCCCGCCTCCGGCTTCTGCGGCCGCGGGAATCCGAGAATGTGAGCGAAGACAAGTTTTCCGGCACCGGAAACTGGTTGGAGCCGGCAAGCGCGCCCCTAGCTCCGGCAGGCAAAATGCGACCTTCTCTCGCCCTTTGTCGTTTGTACTCCGTATTGCAAAAGAACTGTATGTTCACTGGAAATATGGGAAAATGCAGAAGTGCATTAACGGCTGCATACATTCCGTCGAATGAGTGAAACTAACTTACCCTGGACGTTAAGCTGTTTCCAGTTCTTACTTTACTAAATAACAACGAAGATTCTCGTGCACGAATTTCTGCACGTCTACCTTGTATTTGTATACCTTCCATTCCTTTCCCCACGTCCCCCCTCGTCCGCTAAAATAAAGTGTTACCAGATAAACTCAGGGCAAAATGAGCCTAAACTAAGTGAGGTAGTGGGGAGACTCGGATTGCTCTGATATAAACCCCATAGAAAGTACGGAGCTTTCGGCGTAATCGGTGCTCAGTAAATACTTGTTCATGTCAATTCACAGCTAATTGTACATTTTATTAGGTAAGTAACATCTGGATATTAACGGGCATACTAGTGTAAAACTATAAAGGCCCTGAATTATTTTCTTAGGTGATTCATATTTTTCTCTTTAAACTACAAATTGTGTTTCAGTATTAATAGAGGCCTTTTCAAAATGTTAGATAAATGAACTAGCTCTTTTGAGGTAGCTCTTTGAAAGTAAGGCAACTCCAGCTACCTTTTTAACCTGCTAAGTGGTTACGTTTTGTCTTGTTTCCTTAAAAAAACCGTAAATAGTCTTATTAAGGAAAGAATGAAAAGGTTTCCAGAAATAGATTTTCCCACCAACAATTTAATAGCCGACATTTATTGAACATCTACATTTTAAGGAGAATTAAGATAAAATATTAACTGCCTCTGTTACACAGAGAAAGACGACATGCTTTTCCTCGTAGCCCAAACGGTGATGCTGAAATGACAGCCAAGGATTTTTGTCTGTGTTCCCTGAACCAAAGTTTTATCAGCCTGAAATAAAATTTGTGTTTTAATTTGTTTGGATATTTCTATTTTATTGTCTTTGTGTATCTATTCCCTATTAAGTTCTATGTTATCTTCTTTTGCTTCCTGTTTTGGCTGTTTAATGGCCATAGGCCTGGTCTGAAAAGTGACAAGGCTTAGTTCTAGTCTAAGTCTTCAAGGCTAAGTTCTAGCCTATGGTTGCTTACTAGTCATGTAGCATTGGACATGTCGCCTGCATGGGTTGCCCTTTCTGCTGTTAATGTCAGTTGTTAATGTTAAAAAAGATAGCTTATTTGAAAGCATTTTAGGAAATTGTTAAGGAACGTGCAAATACAGGGTAGTGGTAAAGGTAAAAAACATGAAAACCCTTTGATTTTTGACCTTCATTTATTCACTCATTCATTCAGCAAGTATATATTGAACTCCTTTATGCCAACCACTGTGAGTGAACTGGGATGCATTGGGATTCAGCTAGGAACAGGAGAGACGTGCCTCCTACTCTCACAGAGTTCACCAGCCAGCCCTAGGAAGGGAGGTACTAACCAAATCATCACATGGTTCAGGACCAAAATGCAGGGTGACAAACACTGTGGAGGACAGGCACGTGGGGAATTTGATCTACATGAGAAGGATGAGAAACATTACCCTGAGGAAGCAGCACTGGGGGTGATGATGAATGGACTAGGAGAAGGATAATGGAACACGTTACGTAGACAGAGAAACACATGCAAAGGCTCTGCAGTGGGACGGGAGGCATACAAGGAATCCAGAAAAGTGGCTGCAACACAGACAGTGGGACAAGGTACAGTAGGAGTCAAAGGAATGATCAGATAGTGTAGGTCCTTTTAAGAGGTATTTTTTGCTTCATTTTAACTTCAGAATATTGAGAAGCCATAAAGGGTTTTAAGCAGCATGTGGTGTATTTGAGATAGAGGGAGAGAGTTGATCAGATGTGTGTTTTGAAAAGATTACCAAGGCTGCAATGTGAAAAGCATTTTGGAGAGGAGACCAGTAAGAGATCTCATATCTACCTGAGAATTCAGAGGTTACTTTTGTGAGGTATATGCTATTGTGGAACCACTAGAGAACTCATAAAAATAAATTGCAGCATTGTGAATTCGCAATTTCTAGCCTATCAACGTGGAAAAATCGTTTACAGTTTGTGCAAGAAGCTTGAATGTGTTTGCCTTTTTGCACTTGAGGTTCTTAATCCTGCTAGGTGCTTGTAACATCCTCCTGAGTTCAAATCTCTCAGGAGTCAGATAGTCAAACACTGTGGGTGCAACGTGATGAGCAGAGTGTGGAATCAGAGGCCCAGCTTCCAGGGGAAGGGAGTATTTGAGCTGAAACTTGAGGGATGAGCAGAAGTTCACAAGACACACCAGGAAGAGGGATAGGGGATTCCAAAAAGGAACAAGGAAGTCCTTCAAATTAATACACAAAGTTTAATATTAATGAAGGTGCATTGGGAGATGAAACTCAAAGAGAGCTAAGAACCAGATTATCAAGGACTTGTCTGCCTGGTAAAGGAGTTTAAATATTATTCTGTAAGCAGCTGGGACTCATTGAAACATTTTGACCAACAATAACATGATCAGACTTGGCTGATGGAAGAAAAAAAATGACAGTAGTATGAAAGATGTACTAGAATGGGTGAGAGTAGAAGGAGATAAATAAGGAAGCATTTACAGAAGTTTAAGCAAGAGAATTAGGTACGAAAACTGGGACAGACAGTAGGGCCCGGAGAGGAGAGGACAGATAGGAAAGGTATCAAGAGGGTAGAGTCCAGAAATTGGTGATTGGGGTAAAATAAAAGTAGGGTTTAGGACAAATCTGGAGTTTCTGGTTTGGTTATTTGGATGGAAAGTGATGTCTTAGAAATACGAAGCAAAGGACAAGCAACAGGTTTGGAGGGAGGAGGATCAAATCAGCTTCGGACATGTGATGTTTTAGGTCCCTGTAGGATACCCAAGAGGAGCTGGATAACAGACACTTAAAGAGATGTGATGCTCAGGAGGAAGGGTTTTCTGGGAATAAAGGCTTGGGACTCCATGGCTATGGGTGAAATTTTGCTGGAATCAAAGTTATAGACAAGGAGAGAAGGGTTGAGGGTAGAGCCCTAAGGACCTCCCAAATTTAGATGTGCCTATAGGAAGCCCAAATAGAGAAATCAAAGAGAAAAAAGAACCAGCAGAGAGAGTGATGTCCCAGCAGTGAAGAAAGGGAAATAAAGTGAAGTCAGAAGTAGCACAAGGTACAGAGAAATGGAGTGTGACACAGCTGAAAAGTGTACCTTTCTTTTGGCAACCAGGAGTTCACCAATTACTTTAGCAAGGTCAATTTTAGTGGAGTCATAGGGGCAGAAACCAGATGGCAGCAGGTGAGAAGGGATCAGTGGCAAGAGATGTGCAGGCAGGGAATGTATACCACCTTTTCTAAAAGTCTGGTTTCAAAAGCACAGACAGGACCACCAAATCAGACCAAAAAAAAAAAAAAAAAAAACACCTAAATTATGATCTGCAGTCCCTAGCATTTCTCACAGTGATCAAGAAAAGATTTAAGTGCCTGTAATGTGTCCCAGGAATGACACAGGTCAGAAAGTGGGTTTCATTCTTCCTAGAGAAACACAAACAACATGACATCTGCGCTTGTACCAGACACACCACACTAGGGGTTGCCACAGTCTGTCACATAATTGACATTTGCAAATATCTAGAGCGGAGATGCACTGTCACATTTTATCTTTATTTGCTACCCTTGAAACAACGCCACACCCTAGTCTTAAGATTCCAGATCATATATAGCAAATTAATTTTCTGTTTTAGTACTTCTGAAAATTCACATTTCTATGCCCACTATCTCATGATTTTCATAAAAGGACATTGTAACAGTGAGGCAAGCATTTGATTTCAAAAAGGGCCAAAGGATAATGGCTTAAACAAATAGAAGTTTATTTTCTCTCATAAAGTGAAATCTAGAGAAAGGTGGTTGCTGGTATGAAGTCACTTGCTCAACAAAGCTTTCCACTTTTTCTGTCTTTATACTCTTTGCTGGATTCTTGGATGTCATTTTCACCCCCTTTTATGCTGTCCTTTGCATTGCATAGCAGAAGCTGAGGAGTACTTTTCCCACATTCTTTTCTCATATGACTCCATGTTACTTTTTGTCAGTGAGGGGAGCTCAGTCGACAAAAAAGACAGAGGATTTCAGATAGAAAAGAAAGAATGGGCAAGTGTAAGATTTACACATCTTTTTGACTGGTGTGCCACTTACATAATTGTCATTGACTAAGACAATTTTGGGGAGCTTTTTGGAGATTATTGAGAACTGGAGCAGTTTCCTAGAGAAGTTCTGAGAGCTTCCTGCTTTAGTCCTTCAGGCTAAAGTTTTCAAAGTCTCCTTCATTGACCTTGACCTTCAGGCAACAACTTCCCTTATCTTTATTCCCTATGGTCTTTCAACATTAGTATAAATAATCATTCTTGATTAAACCTTTTATTCCTGAAGTACCTAGAGTATCTCTGTTTTCCTGATTGAACCTAGTAATACACTTTCAATTCACTTAGCATATTAGTTTTCATTGTCTTGATTATTGCCTCACTATTGTAAGATAGCTGCTGCAGTCCCAGACATCACACGGGCACTTGAGGCAGAAGGTTAGGAGACAGGAAGATGCCAATCACATATGTCTTCCTTTTTTAAGAAAAACATTTTCCCAGAAATTATTTTAGCAGACTTTCTCTTAGAGCATATTGGCACCACCACCTCTCATGACCATATTGACTTTATATTGCTCTAAGTTGACAGCTTCATTTCTTTAGGCATGCCTGGTTTTCCTGAGAGCACAAGCAAAAGTCCTGAAATTGGTTTCCAGTGGCTCTGATTAGTCTGTCTTAGATCATGTGCCAATTCCTCTTTTTCACTTTGGGACGGAGTCTCACTCTGTCTCCCAGGCTGGAGTGCAATGACATGATCTCAGCTCACTGCAATCGCTGCTTCCCAGGTTCAAGCAATTCTCCCGCCTCAGCCTCCCGAGTAGCTGGGATTACAGGCACCCACCACCACATCGGGCTAATTTTTGTATTTTTAGTAGAGAAGGATTTTGCCATATTGGCCAGGCTGATCTTGAACTCCTGACCTCAGGTGATCTGTCCACTTTGGCTTCCCAAAGTGCTGGGATTACAGGCGTGAGCCACCACACCCGGCCTATACACTGACGCCTGACCAAGTGCCTTTACCAAGATAATAAACACTCATTGGTTTAAGCCATCCTGGAGAGGATGCACCATAATTAATTCAACCACTAGTGGCTGTTTGGGCTTTTACTGGTCTTGTGCTACTACAGAAAAGGCTGTAATTAATAAATTTATGCAGAAGGAATTTTGCCTAAGTGGAAGAGTGTTGATTGGAATTTCCATAAGGAAAATTTGGTATAGGTATGTCCATTTGTAATTTCAATAGATAAGTTGTTCTCAGTGAGGGGTTGTACCAATTGCATTCCCACAATGTGTGAGAAGCCCATTTCTGAGGGCTCACCGAGTGTAACGAACTGTTGGCTTTTTGCCAACAAATGAGGTACAAACTGGTAGTTTTAATTTGCATTTCCTTTATGAGTAAGGCTAAAGGTACTTATTTAATATTTAAGACAGTCTTTTCACATCCTCAATGAGGCAGAATTGCCATTACTGATTGTATATTCTTAAGCATAATTATTGGAAGAGTATGCTCCTATGTTATGGAAACCATTAACATGTATAGTTTTATTTGCTAGTTGCTCAGAAAATGAGGTCATCTGTATTAAATTCACGCAAATCCGTTCTTGCAAAATAAAAACTCTTCTACTGTTCAATTTAGCATATCCCCTAGATTATCTATTCTAGATCATGTACTTCCTGAAAGTATCTTTGAAGCAATGAAGCAATTTTTAATGATGTGTTGTAATGTCATTACGTTGTGTGCCTTCCTGATGTCTAACTAAACTGTCCACCTTTTCCTGAGAGCTTTATAGAAGTAGATGAATAAGTAGGTAACTTCAGCAAATGTTTTCTTTCGATGCAGTTTAACTACAATTAGAGTGCTTCAGATGTGATACCATCACCTATGCCCATAGATTTGTGTTCGTATTTTTAAAATTGTAATCCAAGCAATCACAGAATCAGTATCTGCACTATATTTTTAAGAGAATGTATTGTTATGTTCTTATGTGGTTGACCATAAAATAAGTCAGTGAAGTTCCAAACAGAAACCTATAAAACAAAGATTTCAACCTATAGGTGTCAAGAAAACAGAAGATTTGAAATAGGGACTCTCTCTGGCTTAACAAGAGAACTTAATATGTTGAGCTTCAGAATTACACATTTTTAAAAATTCTTCTACTTGTTATTGTTGTAAATTGTTGATATCTCAAATGTTTAATTTTCAATTTAGTTACAATAAATTTTATACTGAAGAAATGTATTCCACTTAATAATTACACATAATAAATTCATTTACTAAGGAATTAGAAGGGATTTTGTTGGTTATTAAATTAGTGACACAATAAAGAATGGAAGTTGCATTAGCTAGAAGTCATAACAAAGAAAACCACATTATAATTTTAATAATAAAAACAAAATTAAAAGGAGCTGAAGGGACCTACTTAATATATAATCTAAACATCTAAAGCATTGGACATGCATATGATTGGGGTGTTATTTCTACTTCTGATAGTGGGGGTTTCTCAGGCCCTTTGAGTTTTCAAAGAACAGAGTTATATTTGGGTCACTGGGTAATGGAGTTTATTAAAAAGGATACACAGAGGAGTAACAGACAGATATCATTGCAGCTGTACAGCCATACATCATAGAAAACGGGAATTTATTTCATACAGCAGTTCTGGTGGCTCAACAAAACTCTACTAAGCCAGCAGCATGACCTGTCATCTTCCCTGCACTCAGCAGCTCCCTACCCCACACCCTGTCCAGACACTTTCTCCAGTGTTCCGCCGTGGTTTCCTCTGTGACTGGCTCTCCTCCCCTAACTCACTCACTAGTGTTCTCCTAGACTCTTAACATAGACTTCCCTCTGGCTCCTACTGCTCTTATTCTGCCAAGAGAATAAGAAACACTCATTGGTTTAAGCCATCCTGGAGTTGAACGGAGTTATATTTGGGTCACTTACTGATTGCCCCCTCTTGAATATCTCTCTGCTTCTCATGAAATCTTTGCGCATCTGTCTTAGATAAGTTTCTTCAGAAGCAGAGCCAGAACTTCTGTGTGATTTGTTAAGGTGAGTTATTAAGTGTTCTCAGGAAACATCAGTAGGGGAGGGAGAAGGTTAACAAGCCAAGCAACAATGCAATCTCAGGCAAAGACCATGGAGAGTCCTTTAGTTTCATCCCAGACTAACACCTCTCAGTCACTGACTAATTGAAGAGATGCATGAGCTTCTAGGCACTTCCAGCTTTCTGGTCATTGGGAAGAAAAGCTCCAGGGAAGGGTACGCACAAATGCTTGTGTAATCTGAGAATCTTGGATATGGATGGAACACTGCTTCAACATTCCTCTCAAATGCAAGTATGACTCAGATTGGAGCTCCCAAGGAGAGAATATGTGGTTGGGTCAAGAAGTTACCCTCCAGTATAGGGCTCTCTTATTGGGTTGTTGTATGGGGTCACTCGCTCTATAGGCTAGGAGACATTGGCAGACTTTTAGATAAGGCTAATTTCTCTGGCCTTGTCAGTTGTGGCTAGGGTAATAGGGCCACATGCTGCAATATATGGTCACTTATGTACAATAAGCCTCCAATAGGGGTTTGTGGCTCTGACATCATGCTGAAGCCTCTTAGAAAAGAGCACAGTAACTGGCCTGCATCTTGTCTAGGCTGTTCCTAGACTAGTTTGTTGGCACCTAGATATATACTTGTTACTTTGGTTTTTGGGGGGTGAGAGAGGTTCAAGTGTGTCTTGAAAGTAGCCACCCTCACGCCTGTAATCCTAGCACTTTGGGAGCCCGAGGTGGGTGGATTGCCTGAGTTCAGCAGTTCGAGACCAGCTGGGCAACATAGTGAAACCCCGTCTCTTCTAAAATACAAAAGAAATTAGTTAAGTATGGCAGCGTGCACCAGTAGTCCCAGCTACTTGGGAGGCTGAGGCAGGAGAATTGCTTGAACTTGGGAGGGGGAGGTTGCAGTGAGCTGAGATGGCGCCACTGCACTCCAGCCTGGGCAACAGAGCGAGACTCCGTCTCTCCAAAAAAAAAAAAAAAAAAAAAAGAAAGAAATTAGCCACCAACACTTTTCTTCTGCATATGAAAGAAAATACCTTATCATTTTTATTAGTTGTTATCATATTCTTTTAAATTCATACCTTTTTAAATTTTCCCCTAAACTTTATTTTAAAATGTATTTTTGAATTTAAACAGCTTTTGGGGTACAAGTGGTTTTTGGTTACATAGATGAATTGTATAGTGGTGGAGTCTAAAATTTAGTGCACTGTCACCCAAATAGTGTACCTTGTACTCAAAATATAGTTTTTTTTTTAATCCCTCACCCCTCCTCTCACCTTTCCTCTTTCGGAGTCTCCAAAGCCCATTATATTACTCTACGTGCCTTTGTGTACATAGCTTAGCTCCCACTTACAAGTGAGAACATACAATATTTGGTTTTCCATTCCTATTTGCCTCACTTAGAATAATGGCCTCCAGCTCCATCTAAGTTGCTTCAAAAGACAGTATTTCATTCTTTTTTTTTTTTTTTATGGCTGAATAATATTCCATTGTGTACACATACCATATTTTCTTTATCCACTCATTAGTCAATGGGCACTTAGGTTAGTCACCAACTCTTGATCTCAGATTTAATTTTTTTAAATGAATGTTACAGTGATTATTGTTCATGTATGGGAAAGGGAACCAGTGCTTGATAGTTTCTCACTTAATTAATTTTTTACTACTATATTTCACAAAACAAGAGTACAGTAATGCTTACATCATAAATTCTTGGGGTGCTTCCTAAAAATGCTGCTTTTTGGGCCATCTGTTTAGTATGTCTGGGTGTACCCTAAGTACTCTGCATTTTCAGTCAGGACTCCAGATATTTTTCTCAAACTAATGTCAAAGTTTAAGAACCACTGCTTTACAAAGTACGAATTATCATCTTCAGTTTACTGTGAAGGAAATCAAAGCATTAAAAGACTAAAATATTTACCTGAGGTTACAAAACTAACACCAAAAGTGTCTCAAAGTTGTTTTTCTTAAAAGGAAGTTTCCACTGATGCATTGTTTGCAATATGAAAGTTCACTTGTTTACAAAAATGTTTGCTATCATCTTGAAGCAAATTTCAAGGTGTCTATGACTACATAGTGTCTGTATCTATTATCTCATTTAGTCTTAAGTGCAGCTTCCCAGTTGTGTGACTACAAAATCATAATTTGAGTACTTCTACATTACTGCTAGAAGAAAGGACTTGAGTGCAAAGGCAGCAGCTGAGCAAATCTGTAAAATTTAAGGTGAAGGAATTGGTAGAAGAATACTATCAAGTGATTGAACTGGTGGTTCAGCAATTTTGTTCCAGATGGACAGTGTATATTTGGTTAAGTGCTGAGAGGGTTCAGCACAACATACATATTCCGTGTGTCAGGGCCAATATTGCTGTCCTATATGTAGGATAACCTGAGCGTGTACATGGAACCTTGGAGTGTTGCTTTTGATCCAGGTGAGAATGCAGGAATAGGATGGGGTTGAAGGTCGGTCATATCTGACGTATAATGCAGAGCTTGCATGTCTGGACCTGGTTGTATAGAGAAATGGCCATGTTTCTCCATAAAGTATGAATTGAAACATTGGGTAAAATCATAGCAGTTTTTCACCTCCAAATCCAAAGATTGGCCTGCTTGCAAAAAGGTGGAGCATAGTCCATAAAAATCTAATTTTCTTGTGTATTTTTGCCCGTAAGTCATTCTTCTATGGGAAAGAATTTAGAGATACCTTATGTAACAGGATCTGATGTTCATCCTTGCCTTATCTGAAACCAGAATCTGTGTTCCTTCCACTAAATTATTCTTTCATTATAAGTGTTGGTATGGACTGAACTTTGTCCCACCAAAATTCAAATTTGATGTCTTAATCCCAATATGACTGTATTTGGAGAGAGGCCTTTAAAAAAGTAATTAAGGTCATATGAGGTGATAGAGTAGAGCTCTAATCTGATAGGACTAGTGTCCTCATAAAAACAGACCAGAGATCTCTCTTTCTCTATTTGCACTACACAGAGGAAAGGCCACAGGAGGACACAGCAAGAAGGCAGCCATCTGCAACCCAAGGAGAGAACCCTTACCAGGAACCAACCAGTTGACATGTTGATCTTGAATTTCCAGTGTCTAGAGCAGTGAGAAAATAAAATTCTTATGTTGAAACCACCTAGTTTGTGGTATTCTGCTAATGCAGATTGAGTGGACTAATTAATACATGTGCACTGAGTACAACCTAGGTAATCAATACATTTTTCTTTAGGTCACTTTCTCTATTCTACAATATTCACAAACATTTTTGAAATTGTGAGACCTGAGTCTTATAAGAGTCAGCCAGACTAAATCTAAGAAACTTACTGATACACGTATCTCATTTATCTAAGAAACTCAAGAATACAAAAACATGCTCAGAATTCTTACACCTTGAATTATTATTTTACCTATATTTGAAAATCATTTAGCATATAACATAATTATTCTATTTCATTCTTATGTACACACATTACATGAACTTGAAGACCACAACTATAACATTTTGGCCACAGAGAATCTAGTTGAACCCTCATTCTATAAATAACTGAGAGGTCCAGAAAGGTTAAGCAGCTTGTGAATGACACATTACTTATAGTGGCCAAACCAGGATTAGAATCCAGTTCTAGTGACTCCTAGTATATCTTGAATGCTTTCCAATTTGCCATGCTAATTACAATATTGCAAAGGTAATACATTTTGATTATAAAAAATTTTAGAGTCTCAAGATACTACAAATTACCAGAGACAGAATACGTGACACTTTAAACTTGAAAGAGAAAGCATTATTTTTAGCATTATTTTATAATAGGGTTGGGTTGTATTAGTCAGCTACGGATACAATAATTAAAATAATTCTGCATAACACAAAACTCCAAAATTTAGTGACTTATCACAACAAGCATTTATTTTCACTCATTGGTCTGTGAGTAGTCTGTGATTCTGCTGGGCTCAGCTGATATCAAGTAGATTTAGCTTTAGGTGTGGACAGAGTTGAGATCTCCTCCATGTATCTCTTCAATGTCCTTGGACCCAGTGGCTATTCAGATCATCCTTGTTTCAGGATGAGTGGCAGAAGCTCAAGAATCAAGCCAAATCATGCAAACAGATTTTTTTTTTTTTTTTTTTTTTTTGAGACGGAGTCTCCATGCAAACAGATTTATATCCACATCAATGGGGTGGGGCTGTATACACCACCGATTCTCCTGGGAATCACTACAAAGTCTTATGGGAAAGAAGATGGTTGTATAATCCTATTATAGGAGAATGATAAATTGAAAATAATAATCTAGTGTATGAAAAATATTACTTGTTCCTGGTTATTACAATATAGTTTATAAAATTCCATGTAGCAAATTTATGAGCCAAAAGTGAGAATAAATTCTAATATGCTGTACACATTCACTTCTTTAAGATAAAGAAACATAGTATTAATTAAAAGTTCTATATTTCTTGAGCAAAACGTATGTCTCTTCCGAAGAATGCCTACTTTACTTACATGCAAGACTTTGTTTAAATGGGAGGAAAAGAAATATATTCTGGTTGTAAATTTGTCATTTTGGAAAAATTTTAATTATATAAGTAGTTTTAACGTTTAGGCAAGTAAGCCTAACTGCATTTACCTAATAATGGACTCAACCATTAGATAAAGGAGAGTTCTGAATCCAACAATACGGATTTTGAGGTAATAAAAATAAGAGGCCAATGCAGAGTCCAGGAAGAATGACAGTGGAAAAGCTTTGTAGAGCTCCAAGAATGGGAAGGAATTCTGTACAGACTCATGTGATCTAAATTTTACACCCATCTAGTCAGAATTGGGCACTTTGCTTTTGGGATATGCAAACTTCCCTTCTGACCAAAATCTCATTTAACACTTGATTAAACAAAAAAGTAATTTTTAGCTCACTAAAGTGAAAATCTCAATGTTTGATTTCAGAGGCAGCTTGATCAGGGGCTCAAACAATGTCACTAGATGCCATTTCTCCATCACAACCATGTGCTTTATATCATTCACCCCCACGTTGGCTTTATTCCCAGGCAGGCTCTTCCTTCATGGCTCAAGATGGCTGCCACATCTCCAACAATTTCAACATCTTATGTTCAAATGAGAAAAAAAAAATCGAATACCTTTTTTCAGGATTCCCAGCATTCTCATTGCATCTTATTAGCTCTGAGCAGACAGTGTGTTCATCCTTGAACCAATTACTGTGGCAAAGGAAATGAACTGTGATAACTGCCTTAGCCTCAGGTCACATGCTCTATCTTGGAACTTCAATGGAGCCCTAGCTGGATGGAGCATGTTGGTTGAGAATGTGGGGTGGGGGCTGGGGGGAAAGAGGATTTCCCATGGGAATTTGAATTATAGTTAACAAAAGGAATGTGAATGTTAGGTGCCAAAACATATTTATAAAATGGGTGCACATTATAACCTTGTTTACATGTTGTATTGGGAATAATCTTTGGCTGTTTTACAGTTATAAGCAATTTACAGGAACCCAGTAATAAACTCTGCTAAGCAAATGTTGTTCCCATCCTTTATACACTAAGTTACTTAGGCTGTTCTTTTTTTTTTTTTTTTTTTCTTTTTTTTTGGAGACATTGTCTTGCTCCGTTTCCCATGCTGGAGTTCAGTGGCTTCATCTTGGCTTACTACAACCCTACAACCTTGAGTGATCCCCCCAGACTCAAGTGATCCTCCCACCTCAGCCTCCTGAGTAGCTGGGACTACAGGCACACACCACGACACCCAGCTAATTTTGCTTAGTTTTTATATAAATAAGGTGTCACTATGTTGCCCAGGCTGGTCCCAAACTCCTGAGCTCAAGCAATTCTCCCACCTTGGTCTCCCAAAGTGCTGGAATTACACCCAGCCTTGTTTGGTTACTTTTATGAAGTGTAATACTGCATACTTACCATAGCTACTATTTATTGAGCAACTTCTATTTGCCAAGCATACAAAAGCTCTCATTTAATCCTCATGTCAACTGCCAGGAGAGTGTCAGTGTCCATATTTCAAAAATAATGAAATGAAGCTGAGAAAGGTGAAGTACCTTTTCAGTGATTACACAGAAAACCTGGTGAAACTTGTGGACTATATTAGATAATATCAGAAACAAACTAGTCTTATTAACCAGTGGTTTAACATAACTGAGGTTTCTTTCTTACTCCTAGTTCCTATCCAAGTGGGCTTATGAGGGGCCCTGTTCCATATGAATGGACCTAGGCTGCCTGAGTCTTTACCATCATTTAGCTACACCGTCTGAACCAAATAGCTTTCTCAATCACTGTGGCAGATGAACAGAGAACTGAAAATTCACACATTGGCTTTTAAATTCTTCAGTCCAGATGTGGCCTGTTTCACCTCCATTCATAGCCCATTGGACAGACTAATCACATGGGCTCGGCTAATACCATGCCGCCTAGAAAATGTAGGGGAGCACTTGGATATTCAGTGAGCAGTAAAATCACTACTATGGAGACAATCCCAGCTCTTTCTGACTTCAAAATAATTATTCTGTCCATTAGACCCCCATTGCTATATTTGATCTAACCACCTTTGATTTCACTGTTTTGAAGTACCAGTTGTTAAAGATCTTCTTTGACTGTAGAAAACAATACAATGGTAAGAGTAGTGTAATGATTAAGAGCATGGGTCTTAGAACCAGACTTCCTGAGTTCGTATTTTGGCTCTTGTTAAATGCTGTGTGCCTCTGGGTGAGTTACTCAACATCTCTATGCTTCAGTTTTGCAATCCATTAAAAAGAATAATAATTATATTAATAATAGTGTCTATATCCCAGGTAATCAGGATTAAATGAGTTCATTGAAATAAAGCATGAGACAGTGCTTAGTACAATGAAAGCTTAATAAATCTTGTAATTATTATTATAGAACCACTTAGGTTTTCACTGATAAAAAGTATTTTTCTTCTGCAAAATGTAACTTCAGCCAGAAAATTTGGAAACGTGTTCACTAGGTCACAAAGGCAACCGCATGAGAGGGAATAACAGTGCAAACCTGAAACCACTATTGGAAAAACAACTCAAAGGTCATGTTCAATTGAAAGTGGTTTAGCAGTGTGGCCTTTATTGGCAAAAGGAGTGTGTGTGTGTGCGTGCATGTGTGTGTATGTGCTCACACACTCGTGTGGGCGTGGGTTTTCGTTCAAGGTACAAAATGTGGTAAATGTACCAAGTTACATAATGTACATATTATGTACATAATATATTTGGTCTTGTATATTCATGAATCAAGAAAGTAAAACCTAGAACTAGAATATAGATTTTGTTTACTCTTATTTCACACACACACACACACAAAATACAATCTCTTTTTGGCTACTGAAGTCTGAAATCATTGCACAGAAGCCCAATACTTCTTGTACTCTCATTCCTTCTCTTCCAGACACTCTCTCTGGGGAACACCATTTCTCTGTGAGTGTGGGCAGGATTAAAAAGCACCATTAACTCTTCACTCTGGCCCACAGGGGTGGGGGACTGAAAATAGTCTGTCAACAGTTTGGCCAACTTGCCATTGGCAGCCTTCTGTCACCTGCCAGCATCCACTGGACACAGACCACTTGACTCCCTTTTATTTCAGCATTGAGAATGCAACCCACATTTGTGAGAACCAAATCTTGCTTAGATGTGCTAACACACCTGAATAATTAACTTTAACATTAAATTTATTCCTGCTTGAATTTCGAGTTTTTATTTCTCAAAATTGAGAGCACTCATTAAACCCAAGAGTCCACAAGCTTACTGTGTTACATACATGAGAACATTTAAGATTCTGAGTGTACTGTAAAATTTACTTTTGAAAAGCAAGAAATTTTGAAATAAGAAATTCAAATCTCTTCTATGTACATTATTTAACAAAAAAATGAAGGGTTAATAATAACTTCTATGAGTGTAATAAAGGCCTTAATTTAGTTCTCCTGTTTTCCCTATTCATCTTTGTGCCCTATAAATAAAAGATATTTATTTTATAGTTTACATGTAATTATTATTTTGTGTCTCTGCTTTAGCAGGAGATCCATTATTCTATCTTTACTTCAAAAGAGGGTTTTATAATTTCAGAAATAGTTAAGCATCTTGAGGCAGAGCGTATAAGTACAGATTATATATAGTAGACACTGACCAAATGTTGTTGGTATTAACATCTGCACAGAAATTTATAATGCCCAGGGTAAGTAGCAAGAAATAGTCCTAAGAGTTCTCAGTGAGTTTAACAGGTTTTCAACTCTATAGACCAGGTTAAAAGTAAGGTGTTTATTTAATTAATACTTATGTTCCTCTCAAGGAGATAGAGTACATTTTCACCAGGTTGATAGCGTCATTTATTATTCTGTTTTTGTTTGAGCTCCAAGTTTTCATTTGAGCTATTTATTTTCTAAACAAATGAACTCTGTTTTTAAACAACTTTAAAATGAACTCTGGTTTTAAATAACTTCATGTACTTGTACATTCATCTTCTTTGCCAAGTTGTACACCCAATTTACGACCTCTATAGAAAACAGGACAGAGATATCTCAAGTAACTAAAAGTAGAACTACCATTTGATCTAGCAATCCCACTCCTGGGGGCACCTACCGTCCACACAAAAAAGAAATCCTTATATCAAAAAATCACCTATATGTTCATTGCAGCATTATTCACAATACCAAAGATATGAAATTAACCTGAGTGTCCATCAATGGAAGATCGGATAAAGAAAATGTGGTGTATATACACAATGGAATGCTATTCAGCCATACAAAATAATGAAATAACATCTTTTACAGCAACACGAATGGGACTGGAGGCCATGATCTTAAGTGAAACAAGACATAGAAAGACAAATACTGCCTGTTCTCACTTATAAATGGGAGCGAAATAATGTGTACACATGGACGTAGAGTGTGGAATGATACACAACAGAGACTTGGAAAGGTGGGGGGGTGGGAAGGGAGGGAATGATGAGGGATTACTTAAGGGGTACAATGTACATTATTTGGGTGATGGACACCCTAAAAGCCCTGACTTCACCACTATGTAATCTATGCATGTAGCAAAATTACACTTGTACCCCACAACTTTATACAAATAAAAATGAATAAATTAATTTTTAAAAAGTAGTTTCAAACTTTCTTTGAAGTTATAAGACCCTTTTGAGGTCATGAAGATATATATTGGGCATACTTCATTATGGGCTGAGATGCTGTTGTAGAGATTTGAGAAAACGGAAGTGGCCAAGTGCAGTGGCTCATGCCTGTAATCTCAGCACTTTGGGAGGCCGAGGTGGGCAGATCACGAGGTCAGGAGTTTGAGACCAGTCTGGCGAACATAGTGAAACCCTGTCTCTACTAAAAATACACAAAAAATTAGCCGGGTGTGGTGGTGTGGGCCTGTAATCCCAGCTACTCGGGAGGCTGAGGCAGGAGAATCGCATGAACCCGGGAGGCAGAGGTTGCAGTGAGCCGAGATTGCACCACTGCACTCTAGCCTGGGCGTCAGCACGAGACTCTGTCTCAAAAGAAAAAAAAAAAAAAAAAAAGAAAAGAAGAAGAGGGAAGTGATTAATTCTGGATAGAGTCTAAATGATACACAACTTAAATTTTGAAGAGGTAGGGGTGGGTTTGTGTGTTGTTTTATAGACTGTTGAAAAAAAAAAAACAGTAACCACATCAGACCCCTTATTTCTCTGATAGTAGTGATTCTGATAGTAGTGAATTAACTTAAGTTAATCTTCCTTCTTTCTCTTCTGTTTCTTTCTTTTCCTTTCTTTTTTCTTTCTTTCCCCTTCCTTCCTTCCCTTCCTCCTTCCTTCCTTCCTTCCTTCCTTTCTCTCTCTCTCTCTTTCTTTCTCTCTCTCTCTTTCTTTCTTTCTTTCTTTCTTTCTTTCTTTCTTTCTTTCTTTCTTTCTTTCTTTCTTTCTTTCTTTCTTTTCTTTCTCTTTCTTTCTTTCTTTCCTTCCTTCTTTTCTTTTCTTTATTTCTTATCTTCCTTCTGTCTCTTTCTTTCTCTCTCTCTCTTTCCCTCCCTCCCTCCCTCCCTCCCTCCCTCCCTCCCTCCCTCCCTCCCTTCCTTCCTTCCTTCCTTCCTTCCTTCCTTCCTTCCTTCCTTCCTTCCCTCCTTCCTTCCTTCCTTCCCTCCTTCCTTCCTTTTTTTTTTTTTCCTCCAACTAAAAAAATCCTGACTGGTACAGAAAGGAAGATTCTCCCAACAGAGCATATAAGATCATCTTTATTTCTTTGTTCTTTCAAGCTTTCAATTCCCCCTGCAGTTACTCAGAATGGCAACTTAGTCTTCCCTTAGATCTCCTAAGGGCCAAATTACACATCTTTATGCTTCATTTCTTTTCAGCACAGAGGAGAAGGAGTTGCTTGTATTTCTTAGAACTTGCCTTCTTGGATTTGAAAATTTAAAAAGTATGTTTTGTAAATCTCTACTAAGAATATACACTGGAATTCACAGCCTTACCTATTCTAGGTATATTGATCTTTAGCAAACACTTCTTGGAATTCTTTTACTGTTCAGTAAAAACTCCTCTGTCTAAATATCCCGACTGCCTACCCACTTCCTCTTTCTCAATTATGACTTTTATTAACATTAACAATATCTGTAGAAATTAGAGCTTAATGGATTTCTTTCTGTTGATCTCAGAATCCTACCACAACAGGTCGTAGCCACACAGTGCACTTTTTTTTTTTTTAAAGTAACTTTGCCTACCCTGTTTCTAAGCATCAATTTACCTAGCCTGTTTCCTTGGCATCTTTTTTTCTGGGTGTTTCCTTTGAAGCAGAAGATACAAAACATTAGTAGGTTTTCCTATCAGATTCGGAAAGCATGGTTTTCACTTAAATTATCATGCTTCTCTGTACCTACTTATATCAGTAAAGTGATTAGGAGTGTCTACCAACTGCAATTCTCAGGCTATGAAATTTGGCTTTTTGAATTTAAATTATACTGCAGTACCATATGGCAGAGGAGAAAGGAGTGCTCAATTTCTTATCTCACAGAGAGTTCCTCTCAAGCAAGGGAAATTGCTGTCACAGCCTAAGTTTCATTGGCTTTCTATGGCTTAGCATTACCCACTGCCTCCCAAGCACATACATGTAGGCTTTTCTTGAGCTACTTTGAGAAAAATTGCTGCAAACCATCACAGATGAGGAGAGCCCATCTGAGTCAACTGCTGCTCATCTTCCCACAATTGGATGCTGAAGAAGCCCTATGTACAAAGTTCCAAGAATGGGAGAACTCTGGGTGCCTTTCACTTATGCTTTTAAAAAATTTTATTTAACTTGAGGCAGAGCCATGTCATAGAACATCATTCACATCCCTGAGGGTATTCTAAGCAGTCGTTACCAGCCTAATGTAATTATGCTTGGGAGCACCGCAGAGACTCCTAAAGTTTCTGAAATGCAAGGTCAAGTTCTACTAATGTCCAGGTATGCAGGAGGAATCTACTAATTTATGATTACGGCAACTCTTTTCTCTGAGTCTGTCACAAATTAATGGAACTCAGGGAGCTACACATCCTCTTTAGGATTATAAATGGGGTCCTGACATTTCAGACTCTTTGCCACTGTAGTGACTGAGAATCCTCTCTCTCATATCCGATATTAGGGAGCCCCTTATTGTCTAATGAGATGGCAGACTTCTCTACTTGCCTTCAGTCAAGTCGGCATAAGGACAACTCAGAAAGAGAGGAAATATCCAGGTTGTGTTGTTCTCTGTCATCTAACTTATGCAAGTTATGAACATATGAATCAAGCAATCCTCCATACAATGGTGGTACTGGATATATCCTTGTCCTCAAGATCCACACCCCTTGTGCCCTCTGTCCCTGGCGGCAGACCTGATGAGTTGTATCAACATGGTTACTTGTCCTCTGGCTTCTGGTTGGGTTTGTCCAGGGCAAGCACTGGCAGATGAGGTTAGGATATCTGTTCCTCTGGCACTGCCAGTGCTGACACACTGACCCAGCTCCTGCTGGGCAGCCCTCTCCTCGCAGTTCTCATTCTGATTACTCATAACTTCTCTCACCTTCAGGCCTTTCCCCTTCAGACCCTGAACGCCCTCCCTGCTGTTCCTAGCCCTGAATACTATACTAACCATTGTGGTTTCCCTAATCCTGCCCACACTTGTATAAATTACCCATTTATTAAACTCTCCTCAAATTACTCAGTTTGAATGTGCCTTGTGTTTTTTTCTGGAGCCCTAAGTGATAAAACAGCACTGTTCTGATTTGCCCATTTTCTCTTCTACCTTTTTCACATGCCCTATCTCTAATAGTCCTGTCTTTCTGAATGTCTATAAAAGATCTCCATATTTGTTTCTGTTTGTATTTATGTATTTTATGCCTGTTTGCCCGATCTCATTTCCAGAAGGATGTGATGATGCTGCATGTTTGCTGGTTTTGCCCCGGTACTGACTTGCCTCTGTTCATCTAAAAGGTACTGTATCTTTGGGTCCCCCAGGCAGCCTTTTAATAAATTGGGGAAAATCCTCAAACTGGCTATTTCCTGTCATGAAGACAATCACTATAAATAGATTTTATTGAATTCAGTCTTATTAAATTGAATTTGATTGAACTTGTTTGGCATGGACAGAACCTCAGAAATACAATAGGCAATTGATTGGTGACACTAAAACATAGAGTATTTTGGTTAGCACGGATTTCACTTTGATTCTTTTGAGACAATTATCTTCTTGTCTAAGATGGATAATTTCTTTTTCTTAGGTACCTATTGCCCTTATGAAAACATACAACAAGAAAAAAAACACTAATATATCGCACTTGTGATAAAAAATGATCAAGACATGGGTGCTAATGTCTGGGCTATTTAAAATCAGATTGATTATTTAAGACTAAATTAGACACTGCAAAATTTTTAGTACAAGGGAAGAGTATGGTATCTTAAAATAGTGGTAAAAGTGATTTGAATCCTAGGTATTCTGACGATGGCTTTGGGCCAGGACTAGTTTGTGCCCCAGTGAAAAAAGACATGTAGCAGATGCTATAAATGCCTCACTCGCCTCTTCGTGTTCCCCTGCCCCCCGGTCCCCTGTGGCCTCAGTGAAGGGTTCTGATACTTGCAAAACAGCTTCCTCCTGCCTGCATTTCTCTACCAGAAAACGTTTTCTGGCTGTGGAATTGTGCTGTGCCGATGTGAAGAAGATGCCCGCAGTGCCTAGGATTTAAAGCCCCAATAGCAATTCTCAGCCACGTAGGGACAGGAGTTGGAGAATAAATAGCCACATTTCTGGAGGATAAATAGCCACATTTCCTCACAATTCTGAGATGTGTTCTGTGCATTCACTCAGGGGGGTCCTCAGCAGGATTGAGCCTTTGTTGCTCACAGCAGTAACCTGCTAATTAACACACCCTTTATTGGTTTTCTTCCCTTTCCTGTCTCACTGCTCCACTCTCACACTTGCTTCCTGTGATCACCTCCCAAATACTTGCACCAAAATTCTTGTCTCAGGGACTGATTTTCAGGAGAATGCGTTTAGAATAGGAGACTTTAGAAAGACAATAAGAGGTGAGAAATACAGAATGAGAAGATCATGCCACTCTGAGCTTCAAGACAATAGTATCTTTCATGTTCTTCTGAATTATCTTTGTCTTTAGATTATAAACTATTGCGAACACTGGCTGTTTCTAATCAAATCTATAAATTACCACAATCTATGAATGCCGTGAAGGAGGACTTCATAAATATTTGATAATAATGACAATTCTAAGATTATACTATTTATGGTATCCATTACCATAATGAAGGGGCATAATTATTGCAAAAAAGCAAATAAAATTCTGTCTTAAAATAAGGTGAATGATGTTTTAGCTCATTTTTAGTCATCTTTAAAATCTAAAAAAAAAATTAGAATGGGCCAGGCATGGTGGCTCACGCCTGTAATCCCAGCACTTTAGGAGACGGAGGCAGGAGGATAACTCGAGGCCAGAAGTTTGAGACCAGCCTGGGCAACAGAGTAGGACCTCTCCTCTACAAAAAATTAGAAGACTAACTGGGTGTGATGGCATACACCTGTAGTCCTAGTTACTCAGGAGGCTGAGGCAGGAGTATTGCATGAACTCAGAAAATCTGGGCTGCAGTGAGCTGCTGTGCCATTGAACTTCAGCCTGGGCAACATAGTAAGACCCTGTCTCAAAAAAAAGAAAGAAAAAAAAAAAAAAGAATGTCTTACTCAGATGAGCACTGTTAGGGGATGATAAGTTTATACAATTGTGTGCAATGCAAACTGAATTTCTTCTCAGGTGTCTTGTCGATTTTTTATATTCCTCTACTCATATCAGGTGTCTAAGTGAAGTGATCATGGCACCTCTGCATGGTTCCATTAGACAGCAACACAATTTGGCTAAATGCACATCAGGGGTATATATATGTTTGCACGCACAGCTCAGTCTCACCATTTAGAACCGGCTAGAGACTTTTATAGACCTTATTGGAAAGAGCCCAACCCAAACATAACAGCATAGAGTTCAGTGAACTCTATGTGTGAACATTGAACAGCCTAAAGTCCAATGGAGAAAACAATAATGAAACAGAAGTTATGTGCATTATTTTACTTTAGGCAAGTTCCAGAAATCTGACCTTTATGCTTTGACTTATCCTATTCGGTGACATGAATATTTTTTTCATTATGTTGTTTTAGGAACTTTTTTCCACCATAATAACTCACTAGCATCCATTATATGGTAGAATAGTGAAAAGTCACACACAAGATAATACCAGACAATTTCTTCATCTAGCTAATGTAATAAAATTGAATAGGCTTGCTCCAAAATTCATAGGGAATCATTATTCACTGTCTGAGAAGCATTTAATCATATTCAGTTGCCCAAAGATTGCATTACACATCTCTGAGGAAGAAAAGTTATGGTATATAAAGTTAAAATCTCCAAGGCTGTACACAGTAGGGCAAAATACGTGATCACTCTTGGAAACCAAAGTAAGTCAGCTTAATTTAAAAACATCAAGCTTAATTTAAAAACATCAAGCTAAAATGTGGCACATCTTAGCAAAAAGAAGGTAAAGTGCTCCTTCAAATTATCACACATTTCATCCTTCAAAATGTATTCTATATTCATTTTCAAAATCGTCATCCTAACTACATTTAGGCATCACTGCAAATAAGCTAATGGTATAGCTGCACAAAATGCTGAGACAACTACAATTATCTCTTAATTATACACAGCAGGCTTCCAATGTGTGTCCCCTTCTGAGGATACTTAACAAGAAACAAAAAAAGTCAGGCAAACCAGTTAGACATCCCAGGCAGCTTCTTGATGACAGGTTTACTCTGAAATGCTGTGGGGCAAGATACAGTAGCAACTACTGTCACTAGGAAGAGCTTGCTCAGCTCAAGAAAATAATTGAACAGAATCGGATTTCTCTGTCCACATTGTGAGACTTGAGGAACTAGGAAACAAAGCAAAGAGGAAACTATGATCTACAAGTTAATGGTTTATAAGGAGCTCTGCCCCTCTATGTGTGACATAAGGAAATTTCAGGTAACTCACCCCAGATTGTGTTGCTCAGGGTGAGTTTATATCTTCTTTGAGAAAGAATCAATATTATCATGTTATTGTGAGATCATATATTTAGTAGGAGAAATGGTCTAAGACCAGAAATACGTCAAACAACTTTATTTCATCTTTGAAGAGATTAATGTAATTGGAAAAAGTATATCAGTTAATTATCCAATAAAAGTTTATTGCATGACTATTACTTGCCAGCATCATCCAAAGTGAGTTTAATAAAATCTTTGCATGTATTCTGTGCTGTTTCACACATTCTGTGACAAAGCTGTGGGGGAAGTAGCACCCAAACACATGTAGATGGTGCAAATGTGAAAATGGATCGACTGAGGATGATAATAATTATTCTATGTGTATAAATCATTTGCCAGACAACAAAGGATGTTCACAAGCTTTCTCTTCTTTGATTCATATTAGAACCCTGTGAAACAGATATGGGAAAATATTAACCCCTTTCTATAAGTGAGGAAGTTTCTTGATCAGTGGTCTAGAAATTGCCAAGAGTTGTGGGAGTTGAGTTTCCAGTACAAACCCATTATTATATACTTACGATGAGAGAAGGATAGGAGAGCGAATAAATGGAGGTTTCTAGAACCACACCTAAGAACAGCTGTCACCCCCCACTCCTCATATCCAGCCTCATATGAGAAATTTCAATTAGTCTTGCATGAAACTTCCAATCTTGCCATTTTCACAGAACATTTTTATATCTTTAATTTAGCCTTTCGTAGTGCTCCTCTTTCTTTGTTCTCTCTCTTCTGCTAGACCAGCAGTCTCAAAGCTGGCTTTATAGCAGTTACTTGCTGAGTTTATTAGCAATTCAGTTCCCTGGGCTCCACTGTAGAACTACTGAATCAGATATTCGAGGTGCTGTCTGCTACTGGATCTCCTTGTTTTTTGAGACTGGGTGTCACTTGGTCACCCAGGCCAGAGTGCAGTGCTGTGATTGCAGCTCACTGCAGCCTCAACCTCTCAGGCTCAAGCAATCTCCCACATCAGCCTCCCAAATAGCTGAGACTACAGGTACACGCCAGTACACTGGGTTAAGATTTTGTATTTTTTGTAGAGACAGATTTTCATCATGTTGCCCAGGCTAGTCTCCAACTACTGTGCTCAAGCAATCCCCCATCTCACCCTCCTAAAATGCTGGGATTACAGGCCTCAGCCACCGTGACTGGCCTCCACTTGGAAGCCTTGAACTAGAACTTTAGCTCCTCAAGGGCATTTTTTTTTCATTTTTATGACCTCATCCTGATACAGAATAATATTCTAATCAATAAAAGTTACATGGTGAATCTAAATTAGGAGGATATAGTTGTTCATTTGATTATTCTTGCAACTCTTCTGTGATTTTGACAGTTCTCAGTGTAAAACATTGGAGAAAAGAGATATGATTGGTTAAATAATCATTAACAAATTTGGAAATAGTTAAAAATCCAAAGTGAATTCTGCTTCACTAATAAATAAATATTTGTTGAATAAATGGATGAATGATCTACTCTCCAGCCTTTTATTTGGGAGAAGATATTAGAAGTGAAACATCAGATGAAAAATCATTTACATCAGAGAGCAGTAAATGGAACCAAGAAGATCTTAGAAACGTGAAAAAGTGGGGCTAAAAAGAACTTTCTCTCTTAGTTGCATTGTTGCAACTCACAGACTGATTTTTTTTTTTTTTTAAATCTTCCCATTCTTATTATCCTCTAATAGAAACCTGTTGCAGATTTCACTTCCAGCCAACCCTTCATTGTACATACAGTTGGACAGGGAGCAAGAATGTGGATCAACAAGAGCAGCAATGTGAAGAGGACAGACCAACAAAGAACAGGCTGGTTTTACTGTTCCTTTCTGAGGAGCCCCAGAGTGCCTGCCAAGCCCATCGTCCCTCTCTGCAGAGTCCTTTATTCAGGAGACATTGTGATTTGTACCACACTGCCCTCTCCACCCAACCCATGTCTGATTGGAGTAGTAATGGGTTCCAGGTTCAAAGATAGCCAAAAGTCAGCAGTCTTTGAGGTAGTCTGGATCTATCCTGGTTCATGATTAACTTCTCTTGGGGTGTTGGAGTATGAAGGACGCCAACATGGATGTTGGATCATACGTGACAGCAAGAGAAAGGCAGCATGAAAGCAGAGAGGAAACCAAGGGATGGCCCTAAGTGTGGAAGCTGTGATGGGAATATGAAGAGAGTCAGTTGACAATGACTGCAGCAGTAGAAGCAAAAGCAAAAAATTTTTGTCAATATTCTTAGTTTTAGGGAACAAAAGCCCAATTTGAATTTGCTTGGACAAAACAAAACAAAACAAAAAGAATTTATTGGCTAATATAACCAGGAAGTTTAGGTCTGTGGTTAAGTAGGATGAGAGGCAGGAATAAAACCCACCAAGAAATTGGAAATTACTGTCTTTTTTTTTTTTTTTTTGAGACAGAGTTTTGCTCTTGTTGCCCAGGCTGGAGTGCAATGGCGCGATCTCCACTCACCACAACCTCCGCCTCCCAGGTTCAAGCAATTCTCCTGCCTCAGCCTCCCGAGTAGCTGGGATTACAGGCATGCGCCACCACCCCGGCTAATTTGTATTTTTAGTAGAGATGGGGTTTCTCCATGTTGGTCAGGCTGGTCTTGAACTCCCACCTCAGGTGATCCACCTGCCTCAGCCTCCCAAAGTGCTGGGATTACAGGTGTGAGCCACCGCGCCTGGCAGAAATTACTGTCTTTGTCTTATACCTATGTTTCCCCCGTGTTTGCTTCATTCTTTTTTTTTTTTTTTTTTTTTTTTTGAGACGGAGTCTCTGCCGCCCGGGCTGGAGTGCAGTGGCCGGATCTCAGCTCACTGCAAGCTCCGCCTCACGGGTTCACGCCATTCTCCTGCCTCAGCCTCCCAAGTAGTTGGGACTACAGGCGCCCGCCACCTCGCCCGGCTAGTTTTTTTTTGTATTTTTTTAGTAGAGACGGGGTTTCACCGTGTTAGCCAGGATGGTCTCGATCTCCTGACCTCGTGATCCGCCCGTCTCGGCCTCCCAAAGTGCTGGGATTACAGGCTTGAGCCACCACGCCCAGCCTGCTTCATTCTCTCTTATTGTCAACAGGTATTGTGCATGAAGAGAGAGGGGGCATGGTCCCCTGCAGCTCCAACACTAAGAAAATCCTACGGTGGGCTCTAATTGGTCCTGCTTAGATCACCTAACCAACACTGGACTAATCCGTGTGTTCACTATGTACTGTGGTTGTCAGTCTTCAGTAGAACTACATGGTTTGCAAGGGAGACAAATTTCCAAGAGAAAGAGAGTACACTTCCCCCAAAGAAGGGAGAGAAATTCTGGATAGAGAATACTATTGATACCCACTCCAGTCATAATGGCAGAATGTTAAAGAAGGAATCAGTGAACACATACTTCAGAGCACATAAGCACTTAAGATTTGGTTGCATCATTAGAGCAGCTGCTGATCTCCTAGTGCTACAGTTTTTCATAGGTATTAGCCAGTTATTACTGTAATAAGCTCTATACCAACAACCCAAAGTCTCAGCTTATAATGACAAACATTTATTTCTTATTCATGGGCTGGGGGTCAGGAGGAATGATTCTGCTTTGGGTTATGTGTTGAATTCTGGTCCGCTTTGTGCATCTCCTCAGTCATGGACAAGTGGTATCTGGGGCATGGTCTTTTCATTATGAAGACCAAAAGCGTAAGAGATCAAGCCAAAATGGGCAACAATGCTTTTAAATGCCTCTACCTCTATTTGTATCGTGTCCTCCAACATTCCAACATTCCATTATTCATGCCCCACATCAATGAGGCAGGAGAGGTATACAAGCTCCAAAAGAGGTGGGCAAGAAAAAGGGAATACTTGCTGAAAAATTTTAAAAACCTCTCATAATACTGAATGGCATTGAATGACCTTCTAGAGGGTCTGCTGAAATTGTTTCTTGTGTTTTCCTACGTATTTACTTAGTGGATGCATATCTCAGCGCAGAAATTCAACTGTTTGAAATTTAACTTTATTTTTCTAAAATGCAACTTAATTCTATTTTGAGCCTCCAATCACCTGAGTGCCTGAAACTTCACCTCATTTAATTCAGAATTATCTGTCTCAGTTTCTTTCAAGAGTGTATCTAAATCCTAGAGGCTTATGTATTATCAAAACACATCTGGGTAGCGTCTGATCTTTGAGTCATCTCTCTGCACAGATATCCACTGAAGTGTTTTTGGTCCTTTTGTCTCAGGAGTCAATCCATGCAAATAACCTCTGAGATGTTACATCCGTGGCTGGCTTTAGGAACAGTATTTTGGAGCATGAGAATCATTCAATTGCTTCTACACTATAGTGAGCTCACTAAGGCCAGGGATGACCAAAGTTCTTCCTGCCTAGCTGCTTATGACTCTCCCTAGGTCTCTGCCTGGGGCATGGTCACCACAGATTATTGTGTATTCTGTGCCACATCCCTAGACAGTTCCACCCACATGAGAAGCAGAGATCAGGGACCCATCCCTTGGCCCAACAAATCTATCTGAGGTTTTGCTGTCTCCTGGGGGCTCTAACCAGGAAAAAACCTACAAGGCCACACTCTACAGGACTGTCTTATAAATACTTAATTTGTATTCTAGGTTTCTCCCTCTTATCCAGCCAAGATGAATCTTCTAACTGTGAGGGAAACCCCAGTCTACTGAACGGCTTTTCCCGACTCCTCCCTTATTCTCAGCCCAGGAATTTCTCTACCATATTTCTGCCTGTGCTGAAGATGGTCTCCAACTGTCATCTCCTCATCCCTCAGCGTGGCTGAGGATTTTGGAAACCCAAGCTGCAAATCATTGTTTCAGATGTCCATCAAGGCTAGTCCCTTTTCTGAAGCAATAAACTTAGAACTGCCATACTTCTTGGAGAGAAAAAGGTATAGGAAAAAAATGATCTACTGGGGAAAAGAATCTCAAAAATGCTGTCTTTATTACTTTTACAATTTGAGGTACACTGACCACCCTTCAGTTCTTTGAAATTTGAAGGAAATAAAAATCTAACAACACACTTTCATAAGTAATGTCTATTAGGCTTTAAATGAATTTTGAGACTTACATTAAATTCCAGGTTTGTTTTACACTGTGGAAAACTACAGTATTTCGAATCAAATAACAAATCTATTAACATTATGAAAATAAGGTCCAAGAAGAAACAGAAAGCTGTCTAAAGTCCTCATTATTTCTCAATGACAAGCTGAAAATGGTGGTCATTCCCTTTCAGAATGATGGGGAAAACTTGCTTAAAGCATTCCTTATTTTTCTCCCCAGTTACCAAGCTTGCTATTTTTCACCTTCAATGGGATTACAGAATGTTTGCATATTTTGGTGTTTTTTTTTTAACTTTTGAAGATGATGGATATATTTACTATTTTGATTATGATGATGGTATCACCGATGTTTGCACATGTCCAAACTCAAAATGTATTAATTAAATGTGTGCACAGGGTTTTTTTTTTTGTGTGTATATCAGTTACAACCTTAATAAAGCTGTTAAAAATGGACAACGTATTTTTAATATTTGTTCCATTGTATGATATGAGAAACTGCATTGGTAGTATTTTCTTTTCTTTCTTTTTTTTTTTTTTTTTTTGTTTGAGACAGCATCCCACTGTGTCATCCAAGCTGGAGTGCAGTGGCGCAATTTCGTCTCACTGCAAACTTTGCCTCCCAGGTTCAAGCAATTCTTATGCCTCAGACCCCCAAGTAGCTGGAATTACAGGCATGCACCACCACGCCCAGCTAATTTTCATATTTCAGTGGGGATAGAGTTTCACCATGCTGGCCATGCTGGTCTTGAACTCCTGGCTTCAAGTGACCTGTCCACCTCAGCCTCCCAAAGTGTTGGGATTACACGCATGAGCCCCCACACCTGGCTGGTAGTCTTTTCTTTTTAATTTTTTGTTTTTAATTATTCTGGATACAGAACAGTTATGCATATGTATGGAGTACCTGTGATATTTTGATACAACTCGCTTTTTTTTTTTTTTTTGGTAGTGTTCTCTGTGGGACTCTTGGAGATGTCTGATCAGCTAGTGAGACCATGACTCCATATTTTCCCAGGAACGGCTTCCACCCTAAAACTTGGTCCTTTAGCCACCATGGTTATTTTGTGTGATACCGTCTCTGGCTCTGGCCAACAGGACCCAAAGCTGGATATCAGACTCAAACTAGCCAATCTCCTGGGCATTTGGGATTGAAATGGAAAGAGTCTGTCTCTTGGCTGAGCCTGCAGGTTCTGAGAAACAGAAAAGGCTGGTTTGTGGAGAGAGAATGTAGAAGATGCCTTGGCTGAATGTTTCCTTTTAGTTTTGTAATTCTCAGGCTCTTTCACTTCCTAAGGTCATGTGTCTTTCTACCTTCAGGTCCTCCAGCCCTTTGAGACTCTGCACAGTGTCACACTAAAGTCCCCTCTCTTGTGAGCTTGAGTTGTTCTAGTTGTATTTTTGTTGTTTGCAACTAAAGAACTTTAACACACTTTTCCTTTTGCTGAGCTCAGTTAAACCAAAACCTTACTTATATCAACAAATGATTTAATTAAGCTGAGTGGGTAACAACATCAAGAAGAACTTGGATAATCATGAGTAGCTGATAGTAGTTACTTTAAAGAAACAGAGAACAGTGGTGACTACACATGGAGTTGTAGAGTCCCAATCTATAAACTGTGCACATCAGACTGCCAGTGTGAAGTGCCGGTGGTTTATATGAGAGCAGAATCAGAAGCAGTTATGCCCTCAGTTAATGAACAGTGTGAACAAAGGAAGGGGGACTTCTACAGCTTGCGTGGAGCAGCTGAGCATTTAGAGGCGAAGGGAGTACACGAGAGAAAAAGTTTTCACTTCAAACACGGGAGGTTTTTGTAGTGCTTATTATTTTAGGCTGACAGGCTGCCTGCTTTCATGTATTGATATATTGGCTTTGTAAAAAAAAAATCATTAAAAAAAAATAAGTTTGATCACATGTTCACAGCCATCTGCTTCTGGTGACTAAGTTGGGGGTGCCAAGAAAGGATGTACTATCTTTTATCAACCAAGGCAAAAATAAAAATCGCAGATCAAAAATCAGAACTTGGGGGAAGAAGCATCCGGATTTCTCAAATAAATCAAGAAATATGCAAACTGCAGACCTCTTTTGAACTCGGGAAAAATAACTTTTTGGGGTGGGTTTTGTCTGCTTGGTAGAAGATGTGTTCAGATCCATGGATGTGAGTGCTACAGGAAGTGACTACGGTTTCAGGGCCCAGATCCAAGCTCTTGCTCATGTCACTTGAAGATAAATTCCCCTCCTCTGCATCCACTCTGCTAGCTAAAATAAAACTTAAAAATGAGCCTATTTGAGTACCCCTGAAATCTTGCCTAATTTAATTTCTAAGTACTCCATTTACAGGCCCCAGTTCCCTATGCAAGCCTCATGAAAACACTTGCCCAGAAAAGAACTGTGATCACATCACACATTATTGGCCAACAAGAATATCTAGCAATTAGCTCTTATAGAATGGGGAGGCAATATCTCTTTTGAACTATGTTTCTGGTTCTTTAGATTAATGGAACATATTTTTCTTGGGGATGTTCTTAGAGTGTACCAGTAGAGCATTTATTCTTCATCCTTCAAGATGAGAATTTATTTAATTTCTAATTCAACCAAGTCTGCTCCTGGCCCTTGACCTCACTTCTAGCTATTAAATTTAGCTTTGTGTGATTGCTGTGGACAAGATGAGCTTTAGACAAAATTGGAAGAAGGTAACATTTGCTGTTGGCTTCTTTTCATCTCCCCCATTAGCACAATCCCTTTCTTCCCTCAGCCCTCCCAAGCCACTTATGTTGCCTGGGTGACACATCTTAAACAGACTCAGCAGTCTCTACAGTGCCCAGAAATCCCACTTCTGTACTTACCTATGAGCAAAAGAGTAAAATCATACTTATTTATTTTTGCTAACTTAAAACATGAAACTATTGAACATATATTGTGTGCCAGCCTATGTGTTAGGCATATTGATACAAAAGTAAATGCAGTGGATCTCTGTTTTCAAAGAATTCAGTCTAGGCCTGGAGACAGATGCATATAAATGTATATATCTACAAAAGAAAAACCTAGCCACTGTAATTACTATAATAATAATGCTTAGGTAAATAATAGAAATGTGACATAAGGAAATTGATCAGGGCCCTTGGGAATGAGAGGGAGACAGGCAGAATTGGGAGCAAGGGAAGATTTGGGAAGCGTTCAAGTTGTCCAAATCAAATCTATTCCAGGAAAAGTGTGAGATAGGTGATTTTCAGATTAAAGGAGTCTGTATGTCATTATTTTAAATGGGAAAAACAAGAATGCAGTCTTGGACACAGGGCTGAATCATCGACCAGGACCTAATGATGACAATTAAAAAGCATTTGAAATTGGGTTGGCCCTCGAAGATCTGGTGTATGTTGTCACTGTATCCATGTTTCTTAAGAGATTAGGGGATTAGATCATAAGCTAAAATGTAAAACGTTGACTGTTTCTTCTTATAAAAACAGTATACAATGAGATAGAATTGGAGAAAACTGGAGTTGAGATGAACCACACTGGCACATTTATTTATCTCCCTTGGCTTAGTAGTTCATCTTTTGCAATATAAGTTTTCATAAAGAAAGATAGTATTATGATATGTTTCTTCAAAAGTCTATCAGAAAAATTGAAACGACATTTTCTTCTCGGATGGATTTAGCCTGATCCCGCCAAATCTGTCAGGACATTTCTCTGTACACCGTACTTCCGAAAGAGCTTGACAGATGCCATTATTGGTGTTAGCGGGTAATGGGGGAATGCAGAGAAGCACCATGGTCCCAGCAGTGCTCACTCACATTCGTATTCACATGCAACACCATCAAAGAAAGCACTCGGAAAAATGGCATGAAATCTCCTAATGATGGTATGTAAATGCTGTATTTATCCCGGTAATTTTGGATATAGAATCTGGTTATATTAGTTAGGTTATAGATTTCAGTTACTGTCATAGAGAGACCCAAAATAACAGCAGTTTAAATGAGATAGATGTTTCAGTGGAAGCAGCACGGGGCTGATAGGGTAGCTCCCTGGGATCAGAAACCCAGACTCATTTTCTCTTGAATTCAAATTTTTTGAACTCCATGTCTTCATCACTAAAACGAGAGTGATGACACCTCATTATCTGTGTGAAAGTGATAGGAGATAATGCATGCAGGGTGCCGGTTACATAGTAGAATCTCAGTATTTCTTCCTTACATTCACTCCTAGTCATGCTGACTTCTATTGAAAATCCTGGGGCTTTCTTTTAAGTGAATGTATCATAAAACTACTCTATTCTCTGTCTCTCGAAACTTGGAGTTTCTCCCTTTCTATCTCTTCTGCTGGAACTATTATGTTTTTCATTTGATGTCTTACACCTGTTTTGAGGAAGTTACTGATGGGAAAGTATGACCCCTGTGAGGAATTGAGTGTCGAGAGGGAATTTCTGTTGAACACCAGGGAGGGAGGCCTCTGTGGATATTAACCTAGGAAGGCTCTCTCCAAACTTTCTTCCTCGGCATAAATCCTCCTCAAAAAGTGTATTCTACCTTGAAACTCCAAAACATCAGAAGTGGTTCCAGGTGGTAGGTCTCCTGTGTCTGAGGAAATTTCTCGTCTAAAAGAGAGCCCAGGGACAGACAGAGTTCAGGCCTAAGTTCCACAGGGTGAAGAATTTTCTAACTCTGTGTTTCCAGAAAGATGTATGTGCTTTCTATGTGGGTTGACAATTGCTTTTTATTTAAAAGGCTCTCCCTGTACTCCAGCCTGGAAGGAGACCCAAACTTTCTTCTCTTCCAGTCTGCTAGGGGCCCAGCAGGCATCTGTCTTCGGTTAGTTACTGGGGGCTTGGGCTTCTTTGGGCCTCCCTAATGACCTAGGGGTGTCACCAGACAGCTGTTTATTTGCATGAGGTGATTTGCTGCAGGGAGGAAGCTTATAATCAGGAAGACTACATACCTGTGGAATTGGCTTTATAGCTCCATGGATTAGGCCCAGCCCTAGTGAATAATTTCTCAATGTTACAAAGATAACGGCTATAGCAATGCAGTGTTAATTAAAATGTGGACTCTGAATACCTGGAAACTTGTAAACATAGATGACTGGATCTCACTGAGACCCACTGAATCAGCCTCTCTGGTAGAAGGGGCCTAGAAATCTATACTCCAAGTGATTCTAATGTCTACTAAGACTTTGTTGCTTAAAGTGCAGTACAGAGCTAGCCTCACCTAGGAGCCTGTAAGAAATACTGAATCTCGGCCGGGCGCGGTGGCTCAAGCCTGTAATCCCAGCACTTTGGGAGGCCGAGATGGGCGGATCACGAGGTTAGGAGATCAAGACCACCCTGGCTAACACGGTGAAACCCCGTCTCTACTAAAAGAATACAAAAAAAAAAAAAAAACCTAGCTGGGCGACTTGGCGGGCGCCTGTAGTCCCAGCTACTCGGGAGGCTGAGGCAGGAGAATGGCGTAAACCCAGGAGGCGGAGCTCACAGTGAGCTGAGATCCGGCCACTGCACTCCAGCCTGGGCGACAGAGTGATACTTCGTCTCAAAAAAAAAAAAAAAAAGAAATACTGAATCTCAGGCCCCACTTCAGACCTATTGAATGAGAATCTGCCTTTTCGTAGGATCTCCCAGGTGACTCTGCTGCATGTTACATTTGAGAAGCACTTGGCCTACCTAAGGGATTGAGAACCATTGAGCCCAAATTATTCTCTTCTTGACAGATTCTGTGAGCTGGGGGATGTAAGGGATGGCAAGGTACAAATAGTATTCTTTGGATGCCCAAGTGATACAGCATGGTACACAGAGGCCCTCTTCAGGGGCCCAGAATGACTCCAGTGCAGTGAGGACCCCAAGGAAGGTGGTATCAGTCTGTAATCTCCAGGGATGGTGTCCTTGAAAACTTTTGGAGGCAGCACAGACATCCTGAACTTCGAAGTTCAAGATACCTCCAGCAGCACTGACGTGGGGGGTATCCTCGGATGGCTTCCTAGGTGGCAGACATCATGGAGGGAGCTTGGAGCAGGGGGAAGGAATGGCGTCTCATGTTAACAGTAGCTGAAGACTTCAGGAATGTATGTGTAACAACCCCTGCTGATTCCCAGGGGGAAGAGGGTGAAACTTTGGAGCTTTGAAGTTCACCCTGACAGTCTGTGTAATATCCGTGGAGTAAAGGACTGGTGAATACATACTCATCGGCATGTTACATTACAGTTAGGCATACTAAATAAATATAATTAGAGGAAGTGTTTACGTGGCCCAGTGGTTCTCAGTCAGGGCATTTGGCAATGTCTGGAGTCATTGGCATCTAGTGATAGAGGCCAGAGTATACTGCTAAGCCTCCTACAATGCATAGCACAGCTCCTATAACAAAGGATTATCTGGGCCAAAATGCCAGTAGTGCCCAGATTGAGAAACTGAATCATATCCCAAAGTGAGATTTATATAAAAAAGCAGTATTCCCTATTGATCTTAACAACCACCACTGGGTGATATTTAAAGATCTACCATGGAGGGCTAAGCCTGCAAACTGCACATACTTTTGGCTGGCCATCGAGTTAACTAGAGCATTACCTCAAATTGACTATCTGTCCCCATACCTTGGCAGACACTGAAGTTAAGCTGATCAATCTGTATATCCAGGAGAGTCTTCTGGGATTTCAAAAACAATGGGCACTGTGTTTGTTGTCTTCTTTCAGGTATTTCTCTTCAGTGCTATCAGTTCTAAAAAGTAATGACAAGTAACTCAGCAGTAATGCCAGCAGTTTCTGTTGTGCTCCAGGAACTGTGTTATCAGGACCCACCACTCAGAATACTCCAGTTTTATCACCCACTCCACCTCCGGGCTGTAGTAGAGGCAGAAGTAATTATCCATCACATGCTTGCACCCAGCATTTGCTCTTCCTATCTGATCAACTTAGAGTTTAAGAAAAAAATTACATATATATATTTGTGTGTGTGTGTGTATATATATACACACACACAAAATTTTATATATATATAAATTTATATATATTTATATATATATAAATATATATATATAAAATTTTGGAATAACCAGTTATTAGTTTTTTTAATCCTATTACAAGTGGGCAATATTGAGAACTCACAGAATAAAGTAAAGACATGATTCTAGGAAGCCAAACTTCTTGGCATGGGAAACAATACACTTTCTAGGGAGGACTATTGGCCTCAGCAAAAACCAACCAAGAGACACATGAAAGTAAAAATCATATTTATTTTGTTTGTTTCATGGAAAGAGGAATATAAAGATTAAAGAGGAAACATACTGTAGATAAGACAGCATTGGCGTTTCGATCAGACAGACTTTGGTGTAGATCCTGTCTTTACGGCATTCTAGCTGTGTGTCCGTGGGCTTATTTCTTACTCTCAGTTTCCATTTTGGTTAGAAAAGGGGTAACACTACTGCTTATCTTACAGGATTGTGCATTGGTTAGCTATTGCTATATAATGAAAGCCACAGAATCTCAGTGGCAAAGAACAACAAGCCTTTATTTAGGTTTTGCATTCGGAGAGCTGGGGTCAGCTGGGGGTTGGCTAATCTGGGTTGCAGAGGCCTTGTTCTCTGAGAGACTCATCCTTCTCCTGGAACCAGAGGCCTAGCCTGAGAGTTTTTCACATGGCATGGTAGAAGTGCAAGAGAGCAAGCTCAATCGTGAAAGCGTAATTCAAGTTTCTGCTTGTAACATGTCTATACTACCATCCCATTGGCCAAAGCTTGTCACATGATTGAGACCAACGTCAAGGGGCAGGGAAGTACATCCTGCCCGATATTGAAGCCACAGCAAATCATTTAGGCAAACCCAACATCACTGGAGCAAGAAGTATCCTCTCCCATGAAAGTGAAGGGGAGGGAGTGAGTATTTCTGAACAATATCTAATCGACCACAGGCTATTAAGATGATTAAATGAATTTATGTCTGCAAAGCACCTTGCCTAATGTCTGGCACTAAAATGTTTAATAAATGTTAGTTCCTTTCTTCTCCTCTAAACCCTGACTTCATGATAAAGAATGGGAAATATGAACTTCAGAGATACAATAACTATTCTAAAATAAACTTGAATTCTATATCATGATCAGTTGTGAAAGAAGGAATAATAAGAGAGAGGAGATATTCAGGAAAATAATAAAACAGAAGAATGATGGGAGAAAGAAACAATACCTCCTTAAATTTTGAAGAGGTAAGGAAGGGGATAAATAAGTAATTCATCTATAAATGAAAAACAGAATACAAATAGAAATATACCCACAGAACAGTAGAACAGTAAAAAGAAAGTGGAAGGGAAAATGACTTATCAAGAGAAACACCAGGATATCAGGGGAGCTTTTTCAAAATACATGCACCTTTTTTCTCTCCTCTACCTCCCAAATTCTGAATTATACATGAAATTCTGTTATTCACATGGAGTAGGCTGGGAAAGAGAGAAGTGTTCATAGTTTTATCACTTCTTGCTAAGGTTCTATAAAAGACTAATTCGAGTTTTAACCATTGTCTATCAAGTCATGGAGTGAACTTTATCCTTGATGCTTCCAAAGGCTCTAATCTGTATGGGGTTATTATTGCAACCTACCAGATGAGCCATCATTTTCCGGGAATGTAGTATGAAGGACAGAGAAATAATACCAGAAGGATCAAGTGAAATTGAGTTGGGTTTTTTCATTGTTATGACTTAGTCTATACAGAGAAAGAATATTGTCAGCATAACACATTTGATCATACAGTATTTTGTATTATCTGACTTCTTGGTATTCTATGGTAGGAAAAAAGTAGTGTAGAAATTACTTTCTAAAGGACAAGAAAGCCTTCGATATAATAAGATGCCTGCAAATATCTTCTAGAAAAAGAGAAGAAAAGCTTTGGTCAAATTTGGCTTGGTTAACAACCAATGAAAAGACCCTTATTAAGATGAAAACCTTCCTATTTAACCATGCTCTCCTTGTGAAAAGGAATGGAAGTTGTCTTTGTGTCACCATTTGCCTGCAGAAGCAAAAATATCAAAAGTCCATCCTCTTAATTTTTCATATTGTTTGTTTCTTGCCAGTGCTCCTCTTGCTTTTTGGTCACATTGCCAATAATCAACACATAATAGTTGCTCAGAGATTGGAGCAAGGTCAGGAAAAGACCATTTCTGAAATTATAATGAGCAAAACTGTGATTTGCCTCAGATAGGTATATGGAAAAACAATCCTCTTTATACTCACATTCTTTTTTTTTTTTTTTTTAAAGAGAGTTTGTATTTGTTGTTGAAAAGAGAATGTTTTCTAAATATCCACAATTGCATACCAAAAAGATAAGCCTGCATTGTAAAGATGTTAAAAAAAAAAAAAAAAAAAAGAAAGAAAATCTCTTGAATTGTGCTGTAAACTGGTAGCCTGAGGTAAGGACTGACTTAAAAAGGAAAAAAAAAAGATTATTAACTGAACATCTTTGTGTTATCTATGGAATCTAGAAAGAGGAGGCTGGAATGCAAACTCTTTTTGGCATTTTTCTCCTCCCACTCCTCTTTGTGCTTCCTCAGGCACACCAAGCTCATTCTTACCTTCTGGTCTTTCCACTTGCTCTGCTGGTGGCCTTGTAAGTTCTTCCCTGACCTAGGGCATTTCTCACTTCCTCACTTCATCGACTTAGGGCTGCTTAATCATGGCCTCCTCACAGAAGCCTGTTTAACCACCTGTCTCAGTCTGTTCAGGCTGCTATAACAAAATTACCTTAGACTGGTTAATTTTTAAACAACAGAATTTATGGCTCTAAGTTCTGGAGATAAGGAAGTCCAACATCACGGCACCAGCAGTGCCTGGTGAGGGCTCACTTCTCATAACCTCGCTGCATTCTCTCTTCTCTGGCAGAAGGGGCACACAGGCTACCTCAAGCCTCTTTTGTGGGGCAGCACCCTTATGACCTGACCACCTCCGAAAGGCCTCATCTCTGATTACTCTCTTATTGGGAATTAAGTCAACATATCAATTGGGGAAAACATCATCTTATCTACAAATTATTCCCCCTGATTCCCTCTGTTCCCCAAATCAATACTAATTTTCTTCATATCACTTCCTACTATCTGTCTTCAACGTTCTATTATGTACTTCTTTTGCTTATTTGTTTCCAGTGTTTTCTGTACTAGAATATAAGTTCAATGAGGGAGCTTTGTTTTGCCCACTGCTCTATCTCAGTGTCCAGGGCAGTGCCTATACCTGACATGTAAATGAGAATTTCAGTAATCTTTGTTGAATGAATGAATGCTTGATGGGAGGAAAAGATTTTGACTATTCATTATAGTTCAAAGAATAAAAATATCCCTAATATGAAGAGGGCAGTACTTTGGCTGCCACAGCTTTACGAAAAATTCACTTAAGTATATCCATTCATTTCTCTAATAGCCCGCTGAACCTACAGGGCATGAAGCACTGTGTGGGTGCTGTACGTGGACCTCAAAGGATTAAGACAAGGTGCATGCCCTCAAAGAATGACAACTGAGACATGGACTAGAATTCCCCTGGTGATCTCTGGGGGTGCCATTCACATAGACATGACATAAATCACATTTCTCTAAAGCTAGGAAGTGTACAACCTGTCCCACGGTACACAGCAGCCCTAAGAGATAGGTATTTTTCTTCCTTTCATCTAACTAGTATTTCCTATCAATCCAGATGCCACTCAGACTTTAATTTATTCATTCAACAAACATTTATTGAACATCTACTACATGTAAATAAGTGGCTAGAAGCTGGGATGCAAAAATGATCCCCAAAGCTTCCCTGACTGTGGACTGTTTCCAGTGGTGAGACAGACAAGCAAATATAGCACCCATGGTAAACATGGAGTTGGGCCTTTACAAAAGGACGTAGCAGGGCCTTTCAACACTGTCCCAGGAGATAGGGGAGAGTCAAGCAAGTTTTCTTGAAGGAGATAATCTCTAAGCAGAATTTCTGCAAAGAAGCATGTATACCTCTATAATTGTAGTGGTAACTGGATTTATTGTCAGGTAGTCTTTGGTTCAAGACTTTGCTTCTCACCTGTGGGATGAGTAGGAGTTCTCCAGATGTGGAAAAGAAAGGGTCTGATGGGCAAGGGGAGAGCAAGAGCAAAGGGCCAGGGTTTGGGAGTGCAGAGGACTGAGTTTAGATCTGGGCACAGACAGGGCCCAGCTCACACAGGCCTCTCTGAGGAGTTTGGGCTTTATCTGCTAAACTGTTCTGGGGATCCCACTGGAGTTTATGTGAGCTTCCTGGAGGAGTGTGGAGGGTAGATTGGACAGGGGTGGCGGGAAGCCTAGGAAACGGCACCATGGATATGAAAGGAGAGAAACAGGATAACAAGGGAGAGGGAGAGAAAGCAGGCAAGACCATTCCCTCATCTACGGCTTGGTCTCTGTTTGAACAGATGCATCATTTACTGAGCTAGGACAAACAGGGGAAGAGCCAGGTTAGGGTCAGGGTGAGATAAGCAGGTGAGTGGCCCCATATGACTAACTGGGAGGCTCATTTAGGCGCTCCTTCTGCGTGTCCTGTTGGCTTGTCGTTTGCTTCCCTACTTACTCTCGCCCCTGCACAAATACCCCTTCACACAGTGCTGTGCTAAGCCACGTTGGAGCCTGAGGCAAAAGGAAAAGGACCCTGTCCTTGTTTAACATTTTGATATCTTGTGGCCGGGCGCGGTGGCTCAAGCCTGTAATCCCAGAACTCTGGGAGGCCGAGACGGGCGGATCACGAGGTCAGGACCATCCTGGCTAACCCGGAGAAACCCCCGTCTCTACTAAAAAAAAAAAATACAAAAAACTAGCCGGGCGAGGTGGCAGGCGCCTGTAGTCCCAGCTACTCGGGAGGCTGAGGCAGGAGAATGGCGTAAACCCGGGAGGCGGAGCTTGCAGTGAGCTGAGATCCGGCCACTGCACTCCAGCCTGGGCGACAGAGCGAGACTCCGTCTCAAAACAAACAAACAAACAAACAAAAAAAACCCCCAAAAAAACCATTTTGATATCTTGATCATCATGGATTTTTAGCATTAATTCTGATTTTAAAAATATTATATTAAAATATTATTTATCTTAATTACCGAGTTCTTGGGCACCCCCTTAAAATTTGCACCTGGGGTGAGTGCCTCCCTTGCCTCACCCTAGTCCAGCCCTGGACCCCCTCCCCATCCCCTATCTGCAAGCTTCTTGACCACAGAGACTAGGCCTAATTATTTTGTAGAATCTATAGCACTTACCCTAGTATCTGACACATTTTAAACGCACAGTAACTTCATCGAATTAATATAAATAACGAGTTATAGAACAAGGCACTTATTTGTTCTATGAATGAGCTAGGCATTGTTCCAGGAACAAGAGTGTGTCGTTTAACAGAGTTTATCTTTTGAGAAACTCAGACAGGTAGAGGGGATATGGGCAGGCAGCATGAGAGGAGCATGACAATAGAGACCTAGGCAGAGGCTGAGGAAGTACAAGACCTGGGGCTCATTCATTCCCTCAAGGCCTTGGAGGAAGCTTGACTTACCCAAGGAAGTGGCATTCTCTAGAGTTTGGAAAGAGAGGTAGGGCTTCCATGGTCAGTGACAGAGAAGAACATTTCAGGAAGAGGAAACAGTTCGAAAGGCACGAAGGGATGATGAAGAATGACTTTCTGGGGAAATGGAGCATGTTTGGGATGTTCAGTGGGTGATACGGCCACAAGGGAAGGGGATGCAGTGGTCTTTTTGGGTCTGTTGGGAGCAGGAGGGAAGCATGCTTGTGGAGACCCTGTGGGGTCAGGAAGCAGCTGCTCTGACTGGTGGTGGGAGGAGAACAGCTGTGGCTGTGAAGGGAGGCGAGGAAACAAGTATGGAGAGAAAACTGCAGATAATGAGAGTGAGGGTGGAAGGGTCCTGGAATAGGGATGAACAGAAGGAAGTTTGTATAACACTGTGTGTGTTAGGACGCACAGAAACAAAACAAGAATACCATTTTTCTATTTTGATATGCCAACATAGAAATAAATTCCTCTATTTACATAGTTATGCAAACAATTTATAGTGACATTAATATAATTCAAATACAGTAGAATTCAAAATGAATTCAGGTGAAAAGAAGTTCACCTACATTTTTGCCACCCCAACAAATGAGTACTTTCATTTTTGTATCTTTCCAGGCCTTTCGAGAACACCTATGAAATGCTTCTCTCTCTGTACTCAGAGTGTTGATATGATTTTATGGTCGGAGTATCATGGACTCAAGCCTTACTTAGATCCTAGGATTCAAGGCTTTAATTGTTACACCTGAGTCCAGTGGATGTTATGCAATGAACACCTGTACTTCTCTTTGCAATGCCTTTAGCAAATGCATGCTAGCTTTTACAACAGGACCTCGGTGAGGCAACTTAAAGGGAAATGGGGAAGTGAGTACAGCCAGCAATGTTAAAGCAAGCATAAGCAAGCATCGGTATGTGTAATCACCTTGCCAGCTCTAAGACACTAGGCCAAAAACATGCATGGGGTAGAAATAAAGGAGAAGCAAAGTAAGCAGGTTATACTGAAGTGATTTCTATTTTCCTCCTTCACTAAGGAGGCAGGATTCTTGCTTATGTGGTCCGTCCAGACTCTTCCTTTCTTATACAGAATTTGGGTATTGGGAAAAACGAACAAATAAAAAAGAAAAATAAACAAAAACAAAAACAAAAAGCTCTCAGCCAAAGAGATACGTCGTAAATATCTGAGGTGAAAAAAGGGCAGGGGACACTAAGAAACGGAGTGGTTATCTGGCAAACAAACATGATATAATAGGGATGTAGTGCTAGTAAATGTTTAATAACTGGCTTTCTGAAAACAAAACTGTGTATGTATATACATATATATGTGTTTATTATAAATTTTTCTGTGAAGCACATACTTTATAAATTAAACATGTAATATTCCTTTTTTTGTTTTTGAGGCAGAGTTTCACTCTGTCGCCCAGGCTGGAGTGCAGTGGAACGAACCTCTGCCGCCTGGGTTCATGTAATTCTTGCGCCTCAGCCTCCTGAGTAGCAGGAAGTACAGGCATGCACTACCACAGCCATTTTTTTTTTTTTTTTTTTTTTTTTTTGTATTTTTAGGAGAGACAGGCTGGTCTCGAACTCCTGATATCAAGTAATCTGCCCATCTTGGCTTCCCAAAGTGCTGGGATTACAAGCATGAGCCACCACACTTGGTCATAAAATGTAGTATTCTTTATTATAAATTCTATACAACCCATTGATCCTCACAGAATGTTTTCATTGATTTTTCCTGAATTCTTGTATTCATAGCCAACCTATGGCTGCAATTGACAAATGAATATAGTTCTAACATAAGCATCAGTTAATATTTTTGTTAATGAGTTAGACATAAGGAAATAAAACTACAAAGAATATGCTGGAACTTTACACATTGGCCAATGATGTGAATGAGTGACTTCTATGCTGAATCAGATAATAGTTTTTAAATGCTGATAAAAGTTTTTTTCTTTTTTCAGAGATAGGGTCTTACTATGTTGCCCAGGCTGGTCTCAAACTCCTGGGCTCAAATGGCTCTCTTGCCTCAGCGTCCCTGGTAGCTGGGACTACAGGCATGTGCCACCATGCCTGGCACTTTTTAAAAAGTGAATTTTCTTAATATTTTGTGCTGTTGACAGTGTAATGGTTATAGGCATGACATGCTTTAAAGTTTAATCTGCATTATTAGCATTTTCCCATGACTTTTTAAAGTCAGAAAATCAACAGAACAATAAATCAAGTTCTGATGTGTAGTGTTTGTCGATTTCCATAGTGTAAATCCTCCCACTATGGCCAATTTCAAGGTACCAAAGTGACATTATTGGGCGTGGAGTTGGGAAGAGATGCCAAGCAGCACATTATATAATGTTTCTACCCTATAGATGTAATAGATGTAAAGAAACTTCAGGTGTATAGATAAAATGTATAGTAAAATATAATAAAATAGTAAAATACCTGGAAAGTGATGGATTTTGAGTATTAAAATGTTGGCTGGGTGCAGTGGCTCACGCCTGTAATCCTAGCACTTTTGGAGGCTGAGGCGGACGGATCACTTGAGGTCAGGAGTTTGAGACCAGCCTGGCCAACATGGCGAAACGCCGTCTCTCCTAAAAATGGAAGAATTAGCCGGGTGTGGTGGCGCATGTCTGTAGTCCCAGCTACTTGGGAGGCTGAGGCAGGAGAATCACTTGAACCTGCAAGCTGGAGGCTGCAGTGAGCTGAGATAGTGTCGTTTTACTCTGATCTGGGTGACAGAGCAAGACTCCATCTCAAAAAAAAAAAGTGTTATTGAGGTATACTTGATATACAATAAGTTGCACATATTTGAAGTGTTTAGTTTGATAAGTTTTAACAAATGTACACACCTGTGATGTGTACATTTCAATCAAGATGATAAATATATTCATTACTCCCCTAAATTTTTTATGCCCTTTTGTAATCTCTTACTTTCACCACTTCTTACCCTTGCCCACTCAGACAACCACTCATCTGCTTTTTATCACTATAGATTAGTTTTCTATAGTTTTACGTAAGTAGAATCAGGTAGCATATACTCTTCTTTTGTCTGGCTTCAGCATAATTATTTTGAGATTCACCCATGTTGTTACATGTTTATTCATCTTCTCCCCCGAGTATTGTATATTTATTATCTCTGTTTGTAATTTATTTCATTGCGAGTTTATATACTTTAATCTTAAATAATGGCTATGTTTAACGACCTGGTGGCAAAATTCCTAAAAATTTAACAATTGGCTTTTTCAAGCTGGTGCAAGCCTGCTCTGCTATACCTCTAGTGGGCTGTGTGCATGTGTCTAGTTTTAGACAAAGAGCTCAGAGACTTTGGGGTAGCTGCAGGGTTTGGGAGTAATTGAAAACGAATGAAAAGGAAAAGAGATTTCTAAGTTCTTCTGTGCTCCCTATTTGGCTTTTTTCCCCCCAAGAAAATGCAGTAAAAATGCTAATTAAAAAAATTACTTTTGGGTTGCTGGCTTTTTGTTTTAATTAATGCATGACTGGACCACAATGCAGTTAGGCTTTGGGTACTTCACATGAAGGACTTTTATTACTGAAGTCTCCAAGGGAGAACTAGGAAGCCAGGGACAACTTGCTTATGATTCAAAGGGGTGAACTGTTAGAGAGGGATTTAGGAGTAATGGTTGGGCACAAGGATGCTGGAGTTTGGCTGCTCATATACTAGGAAGTCATGACCACCTATTAATTGTCTCCCAAACTCTACTGGACAGGCAGGAGTGTAGGAGAGGGCTTGGGCTGAGTCAGGGGTAGATTGACACTAGAGAGACATAATTTGAGATATAAAGCTCACTGTGGCCAGGCATGGTGGCTCACACCTGTAATCCCAGTGCTGTGAGAGCCGAATGGGGAGGATTGCTTGAGGTCAGGGGTTTGAGACCAGCCTGGACAACATAGGTAGACCTCGTCTCTACCAAAAAAAAAAAAAAAAAAAATTAAAAAATTAGTTGGGCAGGGTGGTGCATGCGTATAGTCCCGGTTACTCAGGAGGATGAGGTGAGAAGGTGGCTTGAGCTCAGGAGTTTGAGGTCACTGTGAGCTGTGATCACACCACTGCACTCCGGCCTAGGAGATAGAATGAGACTCTGTCATAGAATGAGACTCTGTCTTAAAAAAAAAAACAAAACAAAAAACCCAAAACCAAAAACACTCACTGTGCACTATCCTTGACATATCCTCAGGCAGAGGACAGGGTGTGTGTATGTGGGGGGGTAGCGGGGGGGTTATTCTATGCTTCTGTGCTGTAACGAACTAAAAAAGCCAGGAGCGCTGCAATAATAATATTTTTTGAGTGTTTGCTACATGGGTGGCACTCAGCCAAACACTTTATATTATCTGATTTAACACTCAAAGCAATCCTGAGGTGAGCAATTGTACTTGTTTTACAGGAAAGTTAAGTCTTTTTTCAGAGGTCACACCAGGGAACGGTGGAGACCATATGTGAACTCAGGTCTGTCTGATTCATCTGGTCTTATTCCTCTACACTGTACCGCCTTCTGGTTTGCAGAGCTCTAGGAAACTGAGTGTAAGACCCCAAAATAGGAATTACAACCCTGGTTGGAAATTAGGACCTTTCTCTAACTCAGTGACAATGTCCCTGGCTGCCTAGTATGTCTGGGGGTAAAGTTGAAGCCCAATCATTTGGAGTCTTTTAAACCTTTTTTTTTTTTTTTTATAGAAGTGTGGATCCTCTCCTAAGGGCAATTGGGGTGCCATTGACAGATTTTAGTGTGGAGGAATTGGCTCAGGCATACATTTGAAAAAATAGGTTGGAGAGTGACTGTATAAGTTGGGACAAAAACACTGCAAAATGCAAGACAGAGGTTATTTCTCTTTTGTGTAGCAGTCCAGTTGGAGGTGGAAGTCAACCTGAGATGCAATCCCAGTAAAGACCTTGGCTGATCCTGCTGCGAGTACTGAAATACAATGACTCTTCAGATTTATTTTGAGTTGGGACAAAGGAGCTGAGCCTTAAATCCCTACTTCCACCAGTAATTTGATGTGGGAAGGGGATGCTGCCTTAGGGTGAGATGGCCATCTTCCTGGAGGAAGGCTGACTGCTAAGTGTTTCTGCCAGCAGTGCTCCCAGCAGCCAAAGTAAGAAGTCCTTTATTTTTGCAGGGGGATCTGGAAAGTGCGTCACTGAATTCACCTCAAGTATACTGGTTGGTTGCAGCCCTCAAAATACAACCTGAAGAATACCAGCAATTAAGAAGTGGGAAGAAGTAAAGGACCACAGCAGAGACTGAGAAGGAATTCCTAAGAGGTCAAGTCCAGAGACGATCAAATCATGGAAAGAGGTGAGAAATGAATGTTCAGAAGGAGCCTGTGTCAGCAGTGTTTAATGCTTCAGAGTGGCCGACAAAGAGAAGAATTTTGCAACCAGAAAGACACTAGCAACTTTACTGAGCCATGCCAGTGGAGTGGTGGGTGCTCAAGCCAGACTGAAGGAAGGGGGAGGTTGAGGAATGAGTGGGAAGTGAGAAAGTGGGCAACCCGTTATGGATTTTGGGTTGTGAAGAGGAGAAACGGTGGTTGTTGATTTGACAGAATTCTTATTCTTAATTTTTAGGGTGGGAGAAATTTTAATCTGTTTAGATGCCAATAGAAAGAACAAAAGAGATGGAAAGGTTACAGATATGGGAGAAGTGTGGGTAATTGGTGGCAACAGGGAGCTTTCAGAACACTGGCGGGATGATTAGATTTAAACCAGGAAAGAGAAAGACTGACGCTGACATTTATTTAATGCGTTCAAAATGCCAGGAACTGCAGGGTAGTTTGGCTTTATTTAATCCTTTTGACAAATTATTCCAACAATTATTTCGCAGATTAGGTTTAGAGAAGGCAAAAAGGTTGCCCAAGGTCTCACTTCTCCCAAGAAGCTGTGTCAGAATTTAAGGCTGTGCTTTACACAGTGAAGGAAGCACACCTCTCATCCTCTGAAATTCAAGGCATGACAAAAGATGACTGAAAATGGACAGAATGGGATTGGATAAGGGGAAGAAGGCTGCTATAACAAAGATATATAAAACTCTAGTGGCTTAAGTATGTTAAAATTGATTTACCCCCAAAGGAACCAGAATGAGCTGTCTTGGGATGGTAAGGTGGCTCTCCTTTATGAGGACAGTCAGAGACCCCAATTCCTTCCATCTTATTGCTCTGTAATCACCTTCTAATATCCATATGGCAGATGTTGGCTTATGTCTGTATTGGTGGTATAGCCTGGGGTAAGATGAAAGAGTATTTGGATAGATGTTTTGGAAGACCCAGAAGTTGCACACATCATGTTTGTCCACATCCCATTTATCCGAAGTAAGTCACATGGCCACACTTAGCTGCAAGGGAGGCTGAGAAATATAGTTTTTTTCCTCTGGTGGCCATATGCCCACCTAAAACTAGGGGTTCTAAGAGAGGGGAAAAGGAACACTGTGCGATCTTTCTAAGTCTTTTTATCAGAATTACTCCTGGGGAAGTCATGTGGCAAAACCACAAAGGCTGTCCACATACTAGCTTCTTATAGAAAACAACTAATGAAAACAATATTCTATAACAATTTTTAAAATGTGACTTGTGGCAAGAAGTGTTTCCAGCAGACTGAGAGGATGCATTCATTGTCCTTGCTCCTGCATCATTCCTCTGTGACTCTTGGGATTTCAGCATCTTTTGACGATGGTGACAGTGTCAGGGTGGACACATGGCCAGGGCCTTTTAAGGACTGGTTGTTCCATAAGTGACCATAATAGTCTGCCTGTTCTCATGAGTGAAGGGAGCCAACAGAGACTCATTTTAGAATGGAATGAGGATGCTGTCTGATGGAGATAGTAATAGCCACTGAGGATGGGCCTTGGGCAACTAGTCCTCATCTTTAGCTGGTGATTGCCATGAGGGAATGTGGCCAGTGTTTTCAGAAATTTGAAATTTTCTATAGAATCTGGGTATCTGGAATTTTAGCATGTAATCCGGGTTTTTAAGCATGTAATCTTCTTATTTTTAAATGCTAGCTCAAATGTTTTCATATAGACCAAAAAGAATATCCATATGATCTAGAAGCAGCTCTGGTCTCTCTGACTTAAACTCTGAGAACTGTATTTCCTCATTTGTAACAAGGTGTCAATATCCATCTCAAAGGACTATAGGGAGGATGGAAGGAAATAGTGTATGTCCTAGGTTGACAATCATCACTGTATCTGATTTTTTTTTCATGATAAATCTGCATTAGAATGAGGTAATTCTCAGATCTCTTCCTAGTGGATAGGAAGTTCAGGATAGAAGTTCCAAAGAAGGCCAAGAGGATGGAGTCTACAAGATTTACTGAAATTGATTCATTTGAAGACATTCTGATTCATGTCTTCAAAACTACCCTGATTTACATTCCCCAACATTTTCTTTTGGAGGTGTCGTGGTCAAGGTTTGAGTCTAGCTAGTGTCTTCAGCTTGAATTACAGTGACAGATTATTCATCCTCTCTTTACCCCTTGTTAGTTGTGTGACTTTGGCTTAATTATTTAACATACCAAAGCCTTAAATTTCTTCTTGAAAAGTGAGAATAATAATGACTTAGCTCATGAAATAATTGTCAGGACTTAGTAAGATGACACATATAAACCCTAGTGTATATTGCCAAGCATATAGTAAGTATTGAATAAATATTAATTGCAATAAACTGTTATTTCTTACCCAGGTGGGTGATACATAAAATTGGTTTTTTATTGTTTTGATCTTTGATAATACTTATGTTTTCAAGCAAACCACCTTACTTAGTCACTGGACTAAGTAATGGATAAAATCTCAGGAACTATTGCTTAAAATATTTTTTTTGCAACTTCTAAGAGTAAGAGGATAGTGTCAGGTGTAAAGAGCTCTAAAACAACACAGTGACCTTAAAAGAAAAGCAATTTATTCATAAAATAAATCACCAACGAAAAGAGGAGAAAGGTCTTCTTTTATATTGCTAGCAATGAATCTCTGGGCTAATGCATTGTTTTGCATGGCTTGTGCTGGTTACAGGCTGTGTATAACAGTTTCTTATATTAGAGCTGATGGATTTCTATGAAAAGGAATGTTGAAATTTACTACAGTAAGAGATACACAATCTGTTCTACAGAAAGCCCCACAGGCAAAAAACAGTGGCTGCAAAATACAAATTGTGAATGAGTACTTCCTCTAAATTGTCAATTAAGTTTCTCTTCAAAAATAGACATTACCTAGGATGGTTAAAGGTATTGCTCTTTCTTATCTTTGTTGCTATTAGTAGTAGTAGTAGCAATAATAATCATTACTGATGTTAATTGTGCTCTCCCTATGGGTCACATATTGAGTAAACTACATTGCATGCTTTATCTCACTGAATTCTCTCAACAATTGTGTGAGTTAGGGCTATTATTATTCCCAATTTTCAGATGAGGAAACTGATGCTTTTAAATGTCATCTAACATGCCCAATTTCATTAGCTTGTAAGTGGTATGGCTTGGTTTGCAACTTAGCACTGCATGACTCCAATGCTCATGATTCTATGAGGAAATGGAAATTTTGTTGGGTGAAATTGAAAGAGAGAAAGAAAGACATAATTTTGGAGCTTTAAGCTGTTCCCCAGAGGGTTAGGTCTAAATTGGGTGCCTCCTTGTGGGGCTTTCACAGACAAGGAATGGGGCTGCTAGGAGCTGAAGGGTGAGGGAGAAGGGAAGCCAGAAGGTGCCAGAAAAGAAGCAAACAAGCAAAGAAGACTTTGCAATTTTAGCAACAGTGTTGACATGTCATGCTCATCCTTTGACACCTTGACTTACTTGCTCTGACTACAAATGGCTTCTATTATTGATGTTGGTGATCACCATTCTGGAATTTCTGAAAAGTCGTGCTTTCACATAGCCTGTCCAGTTGTCCTCATATGCACATTCACACTTGTTAGACTGTGTTTGGAATTATGATTTTGCAATTACAGGCACGGTTTCAGGAGCCCCTTGGTTACAGTTCATTGACTCCAGCTGGTGAGGTGGGTACTCTGAGTGCCATTGCCTCTGTCAGGAGACAGGAACATCTTGGTGACAGCTCTGACAATCTCCCAGTCTCTTGCGGGGAGGGAATGTTGTTTAGGACTTTGTACTGTTGATTATGTTATTTATTTGCAGTATCACCATTCTTTATTTATGTTGTTTAATCAAATAGTCTAAATCGCTTTAATGATAACAATTGAACATATAGCCTTAACTTGATCACCTTGAAACACAATTGGTAGTTTGAATACATTTATCTGTAACTACAGAATGTTGTCCTTGACCATCTGAAGGGGAATTTTTGACAAAGAAAATACTTGAGTATGAAGTTGTTGACCTTGAATTGGTTAAGATGTAAACTAGACACACAGCCATAAAAATAAGAGAAAGAAATATTTTTCTGTATAACAGGCTAAAAAAATTCCCCAAAGGTTCTTGTCACAGTAAAACAAAAATATTATTTTCATTTTTTTCATGTTGTTTTTGGAGTCTACCAATCACATCTTGTGTGTAAAGAAAAGTGGACACTGGAAAATCTAGATTCTAGTTTTGTCTTGGTCATTGTATCATTCAGAATTCCTTGGGTTGTAAGTTGAAAAAAAGGTAACTCAAAATTACTTAACCAAAAAGAGAGTTTATTGCTTAAGTAATCTAGATGTTTTGGCATAGATTGGACCTAGGTACCTCAGAGCTGTAAGTTACATCATCAAGACTTAATTTCTTTCCATTTTCAACTCTACCTTCTGCTTTGGCCGCTTTATTCTCAGGCTCCATTTGGCAGCTTACAGAATTCTGGTCTCATTTCCTTCCAGGCTCTAGACCAGCATGAAAGAGCAAGAATCTTTTCCAGTAGTCCTGTGGTTTGCTTGATCGGACAGGCCTAAGTATCATGGTATCCCGGAACCAGTAACAGTGGTGTTTTGATTGACCATGTCTGGATGGAGCCTCACCCAGAGCCTGTAAGAGTGGAGAGGACAGATCCCCAGACAAAAGTTGGGGCTGTTACCAGGAGAAAGGGGAATTAACCCTGCGGGGTGTCAACACCACTCATCAATTATGTGATCGTGGGAAGGTAACCTCTGTGAGAAGTAAAGTTATTAATGCCTACTGAAAAAATGGATTGAAACAACAGTTTGTACACTACTTGTACCTATAATAGTGCTTAAAAGACTAGAGTGCTGTATAATTTTGTGTTATCATTTTTAGAGGTTTTTCTAGAATTGATATGTGGCAGTGAAATGGATAAGTTTTACATAAAATATGTACATTTTCAACCAAGTAATGCCAAATTGTTTTCTACTATCAACATACTCTTCTAGCACTTGGTGTTAGACTTTTTAGTTATTTTCCAATCCAGTGGGGCTGCTGTTCTTGTTATTGCATTTTCCTGATAACTAATAAGGAACATTTAAAAAATATTTACTATATCAATAAATATTTTGACTATGTCATACTTGTTGGTTATATTCTGAGGTGTACTTGTTCATATATTTTGCCTATCTAACTATTGCGTTGTCTGTCTGCTTTCGTAACCATTTACGGTTCCTGTATTTTTAGGACACTAATATTTTGTTGTTTATCTTATTGCAAATATATACTCTCAGTTAGTACCTTGCCTTTTCACTTTCTTATAGTGTAATTTTATGAGTTTAAGGTCACAATTTTAATGCCCAATTTAGCAATAAATCTCATCCTATAAGATTTGTGCTTCTTATGCACAATCTTTTAGGGGAGAAATCTTTCTCCCCTAAAACCTTCAGGCCATAAATATATTGCCTCTATTTTGTTCTAAAAGTTTGAATTTTTGCCTTTTGCATTTGAATTCTTAAATTCTCAATAAATTGGGAATGAATTTATTGTGCATGATGTAAGGTAGGTATTCAATTTCAAATTTCTCATGTAGACAACCAATTTTTCGAACACCATTTATTCAATGACTGTCTTTCTCTATTTCTGTGAAATGCCACGTCTATTACACATCAAATGTCCATGCATCTGTTTCTTAGCTATCTGTTCTGTTCCTTTTTTTTTTTTTTTTTTGGCCTAATTGTCCACCTCTAAGTCAGTAAATTTTTGTGCAAACCTAGGGCTTGCACATTGCTTGTGCGGGGATATGACAGGCCAGAAAATAGAGAATCAGTATGGGACGTGTGGAACTCTTCCATGTCCCATCATATACCCCAACAGTGCTGTGCTGACCTGGGTTTAATAAGTTTTATTAACTTCTACCTAATAGATACTATTGCTAGTCCCTGTTCTTGTCCACCTAGTTAGGAACAAAGGCATTATTTGTTTGTTTTTTTTAAAAAAATCTTATGCTATTTGAATTAAATAGAGTTTTAAAATGTGAGAGATTTGAAAAGGTTATATATAACCTTTTTACCTGTAGAAAACCTGGAGAGTGAAAAATTCTTTTGGAGGGGGGCTAAAAAAAATAACAGTCTCTCTAGGATCTATACCTAGAGGAAAGAGGGTTTGGTGATTAGCAAAGCTGGGTAAGAAGAAGTGAGAAAGGGGTTGCTCATAACCTGGAGTTTCAGGGCATAAACAGATGCTCTAAATAAGAAAAGCCCAGAAGTCAAAGGAGCCTTATGGCTGTCTCAGCCTATGGCATGCTATTTGTACTCAATGAAATATAATGAGAATAAAACAATGGAAGATAAAATTAGCTAGATAGGATGTAGATTTTAAAACCATATAGCTTTTGTGAACAAGTCTTTTAGCCCACACAATTGTTTTTCCCTCTGTGAATAGGTCTAACTATCATTGTATGCACTATCTTAATGTGATTTTATATGAACAATATACAATAACATGATTCTTATCTCCATATTTTAATTTTCTGGCCCTTCTCCAGGGGAAATGACCACCTCCGTTGTTCTTCAAAGAAATTTCTCTGTCTGCAGCACTCTTAAAGAACAGCCTTGAGCAAAACTTAGTGGAGAAGCAAATTTGAATGGCTACCCACTTTAAATAAGCGAACCCAATTAGAAAAAGGTGGGAGAGTAAGATTTTAGGACTGAATGATTCGAATAGTCAGAAACGAAATAGTTTCACTCAGAGATCACATCCAGGCTGTCCTGCCGGGCACACTGTGTATGGATGTGGTGGCCACTGATAATAATTATAAGTATGAATTGAAGAATGTGTAGGAAAGCAGCTGCCCTAAGATGAATTGGCCCAGAGCCACAGTGAATGGTGCCCGATTAATTAAAATCCCCGGTCCTTGTTAAAATCACCATTCTACTCAACAGCAGCCAGTCGAGGAAATACACAGCAAGGTTAAAGTCGGCATGTGCAATTCAGATATCAGCTGCGCTCTTGGCCTTTGACTTCTGCATCTGAACATGTTGACTCTCTGCCAGCTTGGATGTAGAAGTTAATCAATCGTCTTCTACTTTCCTGACAAGAACGCCCCTCACAAGCATTAACAAGCAACGAAAAATTAGAATAAACCTTTTGTAGAGAAGATGGAGGATTGAGATTTATATTGTACACACCACAGCAAACTAGTTTGAAAGTCACCTAAAATATTTCTGATTTCCCCAATCTTTTGGGCCACTTCCAAGGGAATAACTTTCTCTGGATCCTCCCATGCAGACCCCAGACATGCTGGGCCCTTCTCTTTACATCTTGCCTTCATTTTTCTTTTCTTCATTTTTTTAGAGCATCTCAAGTTCTTCTCATTATCTTATGCATAGCAAGTTATCCACCATCTTTCATCATGGTGGGGGTGTTGAAAGGGTTAGGATTAGGGTTATGCTGGAGGCTCTTACATCCACTCTACGGGGCTAATTAATTTATTTGGCAAGTGTTTATTGGGCGCATACCATGTGCCAAACACTGTTCTAAGACCCGAGGAGACGGTGTGGGCAAAACAAATAAAAAATCCTTACCAACATGGAGTTTATATTCTAGTGGAAGGAGACTGTATTAGTCTGTTTTCACACTGCTGAAAAAGACATATCCAAGACTGGGCGATTTACAAAGAAAAAGAGGTTTAATGGACTCAAAGTTCCATGTGGCTGGGGAGGCCTCACAATCATGGCCGAAGGTGAAAGGCACTTTTACATGGCAGCAGGCAAGACAGACTTGAGAGCCAAGTGAATTATAAAACCGTCAGAGCTTGTGACGCTTAGTCACTACCACAAGAACAATATGGGGGAAACCACTCCCATGATTCATTTGTCTCCCACTGAGTCCCTCCCACAACACGTGGGAAGTATGGGAGCTACAATTCAAGATGAGATTTGAGTAAGGACACAGTCAAACCATATCAGAGAGAGATAAAATAAATAAATACAACCAATAAATAATTCAAATGTATAATATATCAGATAATGATAAGAGCTATGTACGAGAATAAGACAAACAAGGGCTAAGGGATTCTGGAGAGGGCGCTGCAATTTTTACAGGGTGGTCAGGGAAGATTTTGCTGACAAGGTAATATTTGAACAAAGGACTAAAGGAGGTAAGGGAGTGAATCTTGGGTATATCTGAGGAAAGAGAATTCCAGACAAAAGGAACAGCAGGCACACAGTTTCTGAGGCAGAAGTATGCCTGGCTTGTTTCTAGGACAGCAAGGAGGCCATGGTGGCTGAAACTGAGTGAGCAAGGGCCAGAATCAAGGGAGATGAGTTTGGAAAGATAATTAGGCAAGATCCTGAGGGGACTTATCCTATGAAGATTTTGGTATTTACATTGAGCAACATGCGGACACATTGGGGGATTTGGGGCAGGGAAATGACATGCTCTGATTTGTATGTTCAAATCTCTTTATGGCTACTGAGCTGGCAGTAGACTATAGCAGGAAAAGTGTGGTTGTAGGGACTGGTTAGAGGCTTATACCATAATCCAGACTAGAAATAGCAGTGGCTTGGAGAAGGGTGATTGAGATAGAGGTGGTAAGAAGTATTGGGTTGTGGATACATTTTTAAAAGTGTGTTAATAGACTTTGCTGAATTTTTTCGATGGGCATATAGAGGAAAAAAAGAGGAGGGTAAAGAAAGACTTAAAGGTTTTTGGCTTGAGTATTTGAAATAATGGATTTTTTTTTTTTTTACTTTCAGAGGTTGAGGGTGAGGTGAAGAAAGTCCAGAAATTTGATTTTAGACACAATAAGTTTGAGACGCCCATTAGACATTCTAGATGAGATGTTTTCTAGGCCCTTGGGTATGAAACACTGAAGTTCATGGAGAAGTCTAGACTGGAAATATGAATTTGGGAGTTGTAAACATACAAACAAGAGTTATTTGTCTGTTAATGAGAATTGTTGATATCATCAAGGTGGCCGATACGATCCAATGACATGAAAGTAAAAGCTTATCAGAATATTTCACCTAAACAAATAAGATGCTGTTCCCGAGTGAATGTTTCTTTATACATCATTGTGGTTGGGTTGCAGACGCCTGAGACTCTGTGTGCTCTGACCTTTTACCTCCCCTTTGACCAGTCTCCTATGTTTCTTGTACTGGCTTATTCTGTTTCTGGCTCACTGAAACAGTTGTTCTTTGAATATGCCACACGTGCTCTAATTGTGTGGCTTTAATACTTTCTTTCTAACTGAAAGTCTTCCTTCCCAGATACATGCAGAGTTTACTAGCTTATTTCCTTTGGGTCTCTCAATGTCACTTTATGCATTACTTCTCTCTTGCTGCATAACAAATTGCTCCAAAACTTAGTGGCTTAAAATAACAACAAATATGTATTATCTCACCTTTTCTGTGGCCAAGAATTTGGAAGCAGTTCAGCAGAGTGCTTCTGGTTAAGGGCTTCCAGTGAGGTTGGAGTTCCAACTTCTACTGGAGCTGCAGTCATCTGAAGGTTTTACTGGGGCTGGAGGTTCCACTTGCAAGCTTGCTCATTCACATGTTTGACAAATTAGTACTCTTGTGGGAGGTCTGATTTCCTTCCCACGTGGTCTTCTCCCAAGGGTGTTTGAGTGTCCTTATGCCATGGAGACTGGCTTGCCCCAGAGAGAGTGGTCCAAAAAAACAGAGTGGAAGCTTTGGTGCCTTTTATGACCCAGCCTCAGAGGTGAAATACCTTAATCTCTGCTCTTCTCTATTGCACTGATACCAGCCCTCGACTCTATCGCACTGAGACCAGTCCTAATTTATTTGGGAAGAGACTATCCAAGGGTGTGAACACCAGAAGATGAGGCCCATTGAGGGTCATCCTGAAAGTTAACTACCACATCTTATCAGGGACGTCTTCTCTGAATAACCTGTATGTTATGGACTGAATGCATGTACTGCTCCAAAATTCAAATGTTGAAACCCTAACACCCAGTGTGACTGTCTTTGAAATAGGGAGGTAATTAAGGTTAAATGAGGTCAGAAGGGTAGGGCCTTGATCTGACGGCTTAGAGTTCTTATAAGAAGAGAATCCGGAGAGCTCACTCTCTCTCCCTCCTCCAGCAAATACTGAAAAAAGGCCTTGTGAAGATATAGCAAGAACTTGGCCATCAGCCAATCAGAGAGACCCCCCCTCACCAGAAACGGAATCAGCTGGAACCCTGATCTTGGACTTCTAGCTTCCAGAGTGGGGAGAAAATAAATGTCTGTTGTTTATGCTAACCAGTCTGTGATATTTTGTTATGGCATTCTGAGCTAATACATAGCATAAAAGAGCAACTTCCTTCCTCAGCACTTTCCATCCCTTTATCCTGATTTATTTTTTCTCCATAGTACTTATCACAACCTGATATTTTCTCAATTTATTTATTGTCAGTTTCTCCTTAGTGGAGTGTAAGCTCTCTGAAGGCAGGGAATTTGTCTATTTGTTTACTGTTTTATCCTTGGGTCCCAAAACAAAGTCCGGCCCATGACAGGTACTCAAAATTACTTGTTGAATGATAAATGAGTGGATGAATATTGGATATTGGACTCTATTTTATTTCTATTGATTGTCTCTTTGATGGCTGGGATTGTTCGTTCTTTAGGTAGACTTTGCATTCATTATACTCTAGCACCATTTCTGAAATCAGGTACAAAACAGAAATATTTTAAAATTTCAATTAATCTTGTGCATGTATTACTAAATTGTAATGGGCTATCTGAAAATTAACACAGTGAAATATAAGCTCACCTGAGAAAATTTTGAGTTTGCTTTCACTTGATTAATAAACTGTTGGCAACCTGGAATTCTTGGGGCTGTTCTTCCTGCCTGAGGGTGAGAATTCTGTACCTTTGTAGAGAAGTGGAAAGAACAAGTTATGACCGATCCTGAGGAAATACTACATGTGTTTTTGTGTGCTCTGAGAGACTGAAAAGACATATAAAAGACATTTCTGTATATTCCAATTTTTCCATCATGCTTATGTACTTACTTTTGTAGTTAGAAATAAAAAAGTAATAAATATGAAATTTTAAAAAGAATAATAATTTTGAAATAGGATAAACTCATTCATGGCTGTGCTCTGCTTTTTACTGATCAGAATTGTTATTTAATCTCTCTGAGTCTTAGCTTCCTGCTCTGTAGACAGGAGACAATAACATGGAAGTTCAGCCTTGACTCACGTAGAAAAAATGTCACAGTCTTGGAGTGTGTTAGCTCATTCTTGTAGCCTTTGGTAAAGTTCTGAAAGAAAGGGAAGTGTTTAGTCCAAGCTGGCTCTTATAAGAGGAAACAAGACATAACCTTCCTATATGAAGTCCTTTTTGTTAGCAGAACCAGGGGAAGCCAGATTGGCTGACCAAGGACATCCCTTCAGTGCCATGGATGGGAATTAGTGCCAGTCTTCTCTGACTGGATATAGCATATGTTAAGGACCAATTGTTCTGAATTGTTCTCCCTATTTGCTTTTGTCCAAAAAGGAGTCTACCGTAGCTAGCTTATCTTCTTTCTACTATTATTCTGTTGAGTATGGTGTATTGGAAATATTTAAATTTATGTAGCCATATGTTGGTAGACTCTGAGAAGTTTATGCATGGGCCTAACTCAGGGAAATATGCATTCCTCAGAGATGCTGGGCTTGGATCTAGATGTAGTAATGAGGTGAGACTTCTGATTGTCTCCCTCATAAAGCACCTTTGCCCATAATAAATGCTCAGGAGGGTAGCTACCACCACCCCCGTCATTGTTATTCATGCCACTTCTTTCTCCCCCTCTACAGTAACACAGACACCACCATTAATTTCACCTCTATCTGGGCTTGCTTAACACTTATGGGCGTAAACTTCTGTAGAAGCATGGACATGCTTGCAGCCAAGATTCTAAAAAAGCTAGAGCAGCAAGAAATCAGCACACTTTCAGCCAACAGTTGCTGGGAGAATCTAAGTCAGTAGAGACAAATTAGTCACAATACTGATATTGATGGACTTGGACAATTCTAATCAAATTAGAATGGAAACACGGGGGATTCAGAAAGGCAGGTCAATAAACAAGAAAACCCATTGAAAAAAAATCACCAGTATAATGATTGGACTTCATGTCTTTGGCTTCTTTCCCACCCTCCTAGGGCGAATCAGTAGTGTAATCCTCTCTTTTCCTTGCCCCTGCCAGGCTCCCTTCTCTGGCTCCCTTCCTGTTGCCTTGCTACCGCTTTGTAGCTCTTTTCTGCACACCCCCACCCCTCACTTTTATATAGGCTTGACAGGCTTTTCATAGATTTTAAGGAACAGGTTTCAGACTTAATTGACCTTATAAATACCATCATTTTATTTCATTGTCTTGGACTTGGGGAAAAATTATAAAATCCCTTTCCTTAGAACACTAAATCCAAATGCTTACCACTCATCTAAACTCAGCTTAAAGCAAGGTCTTGTATTTCATGGATGGAAATGTGATGTCCTCTTTAAAAATATAAAGCTATAATGGGTTTTCTTTGGTCCACATTATTTCATTGAAAGATTGGTATTAGTTGCTCACTTCAAAAAGGTGAAGAGATTTCACATACTATTTTGAATTTCTGAATTTTTTTGAAAAATCAAAAGATCTGGCAACACTGAGCCTACATGTCTGTAGAACAAGGGCTGCTGTAGCTGAGTCATGGTTCCTCTCAATTAGTGGCAGGAGCCCTTCAGTTCAGCACAGTCCCCACATGGACAACTTCATGCATTCATGGTGCCTCCTTGGCTCTTATGGGCCTTTCAGCATTTGACTTCACTGGTAGAGAAAGTGCGTTGCAGTTTTTCTTTGAACTCTGTCATCCTTTCCCTCAAGCAGATGTAAGAACAGAGTTGTGTACAGAGGTTGATGGAAGATGCATTAACTATGATGAAAGAGCTATGGCCATTTTGTTTAGAGAGCTTACTCAGTCATTTATGTATTCAGTCATTCATTTCCATTATCCTACTTTCTCTCCATTATTGCCTATCACTTTATTTAAATAGACATCATAGAAATTTGAACAGCACAAAAAGGCATGTAATGCCTTTTTTGTAAAAAACAGTGTTCCTCTCACTCAAATCTCCTCATCCACCTTTCCAGAAACTACCTCTGTTACTTTTTGTGTCTTCCTTCCCCAAGATAGACTGTATTTGTAATATATGTTCCACTTCATGTTATACCAAATGGTGACAGAATACAGACTATTCTGCATTTTCCTTTTTTTTTTTTTTGCTTGATGATATATCTTGCAAATTATTCCATATTGGTGTAGATTTGCCTCATTCTTTCTAAAGCCTGCATAGCACTTCATTTTATTGATGCACTATGATTTGCTTAAGCTTATTGATGGGTCTGTAGCTGGTTTTTAATCTTTTATGAATACAAACAATGCTGCAATGAACATCCTTGTACACATTTACGAAGGGCAAATTGTGCCAGCATATTTGTTAGATTAATTTTGTGAAGTGGTGTTGCTTGGTCAAAAGGTATAAGCAATGGTGTGAGTATGCTACAGTTAACTCACACAGGCTTACAAGCAGCTGATTTCTCTGCATCTCTTCCCAACTCCATAATCAATGACATCACATTGGTAACTTGCTATTGGCCACAGTGGGAGCATTTATATCATGAAAATATGCAAACACCACAAACTAGGGCTTAGGGCTTCCCCCCTCCCTCCTGGAGAGCTGGTTGTCAAACATTGCAATATTGTAATTCAATTCTGATGCTAACTACCCAGAGTTAGCCCACTCCAAAGGTTAAGGGAACAGTCCCTAACAAGACTTCACTTCAGATGTCAGCCACAAGTTCAGGAATCAATAGGTAACCCACATTTTTGACAAATTGCTACAAATTTGGGAGTTCCCACAGTTCCCTCAGGTTTGATAATTCATTTGTTAGAATGATTCTTAGAACTCAGGAAAGCTGCATCTATAATTATAGCTTTATTATAAAGGATATGAATTAGGACCAGCCAATGAAGATACCCATAGGTGAGACCTGAGAGGGTCCCAAATGTGAAGCTTCTGTGTCCTCACCCTGTGGCTTCAAGATGCATCACCCTTTTGGCACATCATTGTGTTAACCAATCAGGAAACTCACTGGAGCTTCAGGTGTCCAGAGTTACAATTTGAGTTTCATTATGTAGGCAGGATTGATCAAGTCATTTGCCATGTGATTGTACTTAATCTCTAACCCCCCCTTCCTCATCCCTCCCTTGGGAGTCAGGAGATTATAAACGAATCTCAGGTGTCCCAAAGCTCAACCCTTTAATCATATGATTGGTTTTTCTGGCATGGCCAACCCCTATTCTGAAACTATGTAGGAGCCCACCTTGAGTCACCTTATTAGCATAAACTCAGGTGTGGTCCCAGGAGCTCAGCATGGATAAAAAAAGACACTCCTATTTGTCATTCAGAAAATTCCAAGGGCTTAGAGGCTTTGTCCCAGGAACCTGGGCCAAAGACCAATCAAATTATTTGTTATACAACAAACACAACAGCACATCACTGGATGTAAGTATTTAAAAGTGTTGACACATATTTCCAAATTGTCCTCCAAAGAGGTTGTACCAAATATGCATTCCCACCAGCAATGCATAAAAGTGTTTTTGGAGCAATAATTCTGACCACAGTGATTTGTCATACCGGATCACTAGAGTGTGCCAGTTATTTCCTTGAGACTGAGCATGAGGGAACTCTGGGTTATTTATATGTCACTGGGAGGATACATTCATATTCTTGCTGAGATCTTCAAATGCAACCCAATGCTTGTAAACTTTTCTTATGGCTCTCTGCTTCCATTACTTGAGCAAATAGTTGTTGGTAAAATTCACCAGCTATTAATAGAAATGAGAGGAATTCAGCTATCGCACTGTTGGTTTTAGCTTTTCTATAATCACTCTTCTTCATTAGGAAACGTCTCTAAAGACTGCTGCCTTACAAGAGTAGAGTCCATGCATGATAAAATCTCACAAACTTTGGGAAGGCCATCCTGAAATTGTGACAATAATAAGAACGTTTTGAAAATATCATTGTGCATTTTTATTGTTTCCTTCACTTGAGTACTGGGAATTTGTTTCAAAGCATCATCAAATCCCATTGGGTAATGCCTTAGTAGAATACATAAGAAAAATATATAATCATTAAATAAAGACTATTTCTAATCATTGAAGTTTAATTAATATGTTATTCATATACATTAATTCAAGTCTTCAAAAACAGCTTGGATAGTCAGTAGGTTAAACAGTCCTCTTGAAAATCTAGACCAACATTGTATAATAAAGTTTTCTGTGTGATATTAGAAATCTACATCTGAGCTGTCCAACATGGTAGCCACTAGCCACATGTGGCTAAAGTGACTGAGTAACCAAATATTTAATTTTATTTAATTCTAGCTAATCTAAATTTAGATATGTAAATAGGTACATGTATCTACTGGTTACCTTATTAGACCAGTTCTAGGTTATAAAGACAGATTTAACCTTTGTTCTTTTCTTTTCTCTGATTTCTGATCCCTTCCCCTAGCTAGTCATGGAAAATAAGGAAAATGAAAGTACCTAAACAGGTTCATTTCTAAGTGCTTGACACATATCAATTCCTTTAATCCTCTCAACAACTGTATAAGATAGGTACTAACGCTATCCCTGTTTTATTAATGCAAATGAAAAAATTGATGGCCGAGGTTCTACAGCTGATAAGTAATGACCTAAGACTTGAATACAGAAAATGTGACTTTAGGAGACCATGCTCTTAACTGCAATACCACACTGCCTCTAAATCTATATGCAAAGAAAATAAAAATCACCAGTGAGAAGTACTTTTTGTTTTCCAAATAAGCACTTGAGAATTGACATCAAAAGATCAAGGAAGCTGGAGATACGGGTGCTAAGATGAGAGGATAGGAACAGGGTAGTGATGTGGAGAGGTGTGGAGTCAGCCTAGCACCTTCCAGGGCCAGAGCCAGTCTGTGCATGGATATTTATCCTCCACCTACAGACTGTCTGCTGACATTTGATTAAACACATCATGGAGGCCCACACAGAGGAGCAGTGTCAACAGTTTTTCCTGGTGCTCATGGGCCTTTCATCGTCAGTGGCTGTGGATTTTCCGGCAAAAGGAGGCCCACTTCTAACCATGGACTTTGCAGAGATTGATTTAAAAGCCACAATAAAATGTGCTGGATTGCTGTATTATCAAATTGTTTAAGCTGGGAATTAGTTTCCCAGAGTCCCCTTCCCTCTATGGTTCCAGGATAGGGTTGGCCAAAAGAAGAACTTGTATAAAACTTGGGAGGCAGAAGTGAAGCATTGACCATAGCTCATCTTCCCACCTGCTGGTTCTTCTGACCAACAGATTCATTTTTGGCTCCAGGTCCACTTCCAGATGGCTGGCAGTGGACCCACAAGGTGGTAGCTCCACAGGGGAAGAGCTGCTTATAGGCTTCTCTATGAGCTCCCCTACCAAGATCTGCCTCAGAGGCTGGAGACCCCTCTGCAAACTCTAACTTGGCTATTGGTGTCAGTGCTTCAAGAAGACTGGTTGATAACTTTTTCTCTGACCCTCCAGCTCTTTCTGGAACTTTCTCTTCCAGCAACTTCCACAGTTGTGAGGTCTAATTCTTCTAATACTTTTCTGTCTTAGTCTGTTTTCTGCTCCCCTAACAGAGTACCACAGACTGGGTAATTTATAAAGAAAAGATATTTATTTTGGCTCACAGTTCTGGGGCTGAGAAGTCCAAGAGCATGGTGTTGGCTTCTGGTGAAGGCCTTCTTGCTGTATTATCCCTTGGCTGAAAGTGGAAGGGAGCCCATGAGACAGAGAGGAAAGGAGGGGGCTAAACTTCTGTGATAACTAACCCACTCCCACAGTAACAGCATTAATCCATCCATGAGAGTGGAGCCCTTATGACCTAATCACCTCTTAAAGGTCCCACCTCCCAACACCACTACATTGGCAATTAAGTTTCAACACGACTTTGTGGGGACATTCAAACCATAGCATTTCCTTGTAACATCCCAGTGGCTCTGCTTCCCTGACTAAAACTGTAATTGTTATACTATACTCTTAATAAGATGCTCAAAACAGAAGCTGGACTCCATGATACTTAGAGGAACCATTTAGGAAACTAAGTCTCAGCCCTAGCACTTGGGCAAGTCTAGAGTTGTGAGATCCTCCCTACTAAAACAGTTTATATTATTTGTATTCTTGGAAGTTTCCTTCTGCCTATACAAACTGCCAGGACAAACTCAGCTGATTAAGATGCTTCAGCTAGATGTTCCCAAGGCACTGTGGACTGCCCTGCACCCCCCACTGCAGAGCTTGTCCCATAATAGTATAATACTCTGTTCAGTGATTTGCATTCTCTGCCTTGCTGCCAGATATGAGAGTCTGGTAACCATGCATTGGGCTCACCACTTAACCCCCAGGGCACTGTGCCTGAGAGTGGTGGCTCATCTTGAATGAATGAAGTAGGAGAGACTGAGCTTTGAATTAATGTGACTTCACTGTGGTGAGAAACAGGGATACAGAAGACCTTGTCAGTGCCCTGGCCAGAAGCCCTTGGGTTCCTTTTACCTTTTCTGTGCAGTCCTTCCCAGCTTCAGTGTATTTTTGTTTCCAAAGACCTGTACCTGGGACTCTTCTTCAGAGGCCTGTTCTCAGGCTACTGGAACAAGTCAGAATTGCCTGGGAGTTTATGTGTCTTTAAGGCAGCTTGTAAACAATGACTGACCATGTGATCAGGAAAGCTCTAAGGCATAGCTTACGCTCCAAAGCTCCCCTGGGGATCAGCCTGGAGCAACCCTCTGTGAGACCTTACCTGCATCTCTCCCCTGCTTGGCTTCATCCTGCCTGGCTTACCTCATTCTTTTATAGGCCTCTCTTTGTTGCAGGAAGTCAGGGACCTCGAACGGAGGGCCCGGCTGGAGCCACAGCAGAGGAACATAAATTGTGAAGAATTCATTTTAATATGGACACATATCAGTTCCCAAAATTAATATTTTATAATTTCTTATGCCTGTCTTTACTGCAATCTCTGAACATAAATTGTGAAGATTTCATGGACATTTATCAGTTCACAAATAATACTAATAATATCCTTACAATTTCTTATGCCTGTCTTACTTTAATCTCTTAATCCTGTTATCTTCATAAATTGAGGATGTATGTCACCTCAGGACCACTATAGTTGTGTTAACTACACAAATTGATTGTAAAACAAGTGTGTTTGAAGAATATGAAATCAGTGCACCTTGAAAAAGAACAGAATAACAGCAATTTTCAGGGAACAAGGGAAGACAACCATAAGGTCTAACTGCCTGTGGGGTGAGGCAGAATACAGCCATATTTATCTTCTTGAAGAGAGCCTATAAACAGACGTGCAAGTAGGGAAGATATCGCTGAATTCTTTTCCTACCAAGGAATATTAATAATTAAGACCCTGGGAAAGGAATGCATTCCTGGGGGGAGGTCTATAAACAGCCGCTCTGGGAGTATCTGTCTTATGTGGCTGAGATAAGGACTGAAATACGCCCAGGTCTCCTGCAGTACCCTTGGGCTTATTAGGGTGGGGAACAAATCCCACCCTGGTACATTTGAGGTCACACTGGTTCTCTGCTCTCGAACCCTGTTTTCTGTTGTTCAAGATGTTCATCAAGATAATACATGCACAGCTGAACATAGACCCTTATCAGGAGTTTTTTATTTTTGCCCTTTGCCTTGTGATCTTTGCTTTTCCCTTTGCCTTGTGATCTTTATTGGCCTCAGAAGCATTTGATCTTTGTTCTCCTTTTTGCCCTTTGAAGCATGTGATCTTTGTGACCTACTCCCTGTTTGTACAACCCCTTCCCTTTCGAAGTCCTTAATAAAAACCTGCTGGTTTTGCGACTCAGTTGGGCATCATGGTCTAACTGATATGTAATGTCACCCCCCAGAGGCTCAGCTGTAAAATTCCTCTGTTTGTATTCTTTCTCTTTATTTCTCAGCCGGCTGACACTTAGGGAAAATAGAAAGAACCTACGTTGAAATATTGGGGGCGGGTTCTCCCGATATCTCTTAATAGCACTCTTGTAATAAGTCACTAACTCCTGAATTCTCATCTCAGGGAGTATGTCCAGAGAAACTAACCTACGACCATGAGTATCTAAGGAAGAACACTGGCTTCCAATCTGGTTTGCCATCAGTCTGCCAAACTCAAGCCACCTCCCCTTTCTGGGAAAGCCCTGCTCTGATTCTGTTGATCCTAATGAAATGGCAGTTCCCAAAACACAGATAGTAAAGATGAGAAAAGTGTTTCACTTGCCCTTTGTCCCTTGCTAAAGTAGGTGAAAGATGCAATCTTATCAGTCTGCATCTGCAGTCTTATCAGTCTGCATCTGATCAGGAAACAGAAGCTACTCTAGGTTTTTAAATAGGCAGTTGATTGTAAAGGTGTTAGAAGAGCCAGGGGAGAAAAAGGGGAAGGTAAGATTTTTCAAAGATCAGTAGCTGCAGGAAACAGATATCACCTCTAGGTCCAAAAGAGCAAAGAGAAAGAGGTGTTGCTCAGAGTACACAATGTGGTGGTGTTAGAACAAAGTTGGCAGAAACCCAGAAGTCACATTTGTCCATGGCTACCACCTTTTGCTGCTGAGACTCCTTCCTCATTTGTTGCTGCATCCTCTGCAAGAAGCACAAGAAGAAAAAATATGTCTTCCTTACTCTCACCTTCCAAACTCCTGCCAGAGCCTCCCATTGGTAGCATCTGACAGGAAGCTAGGTGGAAAGTAGGTCTGACAAATGTAATTTGCAGGCTTTCTGCCCTGCTGGTGAGAAAAGGGCATAAAAGGGGAAGTGTACGGCTGAAAGACAACAGATGCAATGTGGTACTTTACCTCAAAGTTGCCATCCTTTTCCTGATGGTAAAGATCATCTGAAGTCTTCCAAAGCTTCAGAATTGGTGCAGGAAAACCTTATTGGGGTACATGAGTAGGAGAGAAGGAAAGGGCAAGAGACAGAACAGTGAATGAGACAGCAAAAGGCATTGCCTACAGTCTAAAAAGCATCCCTTTATGAACACTCAGGAATTCTTTTTTTTTTTTTTTTTTTTGAGATGGAGTCTCACTCTGTTGCCCAGGCTGGAGTGCAGTGGTGTGATCTTGGCTCACTGCAAGCTCCGCCTCCTGGGTTCATACCCTTCTCCTGCTTCAGCCTCCTGAGTAACTGGGACTACAGGCACCCACCATCAGGCCTGGCTAATTTTTTCTATTTTTTTTTTTAGTAGAGAAGGGGTTTCACCATGTTAGCCAGGATGGTCTTGATCTCCTGACCTCGTGATACGCCTGCCTCAGCCTCCCAAAGTGCTGGGAGCCACTGAGCCCGGCCAACACCCAGGAATTCTTATGGGTTATTTACCCTTTCATTGTCTCATGTAGGACAGAAACTAAGGGGCCATGCTTCTTTGTATCTTCTTTTGAATGCAGATGGGTACGCTGTCCACTAAACAGAAATCTATACATATCCCAGAAGCAAGCAAGCATGCTTTTTAAACACAAGTGAGTTTTAAAGGAGACTTGTAGGTTCTCCTGCTTGATTGCAAAATACAGCTCATCTCCTGGAATGGGCCCAGAGACTTTGGCATTTGTTAAGAATCAAAGTCATAGTTGGTTAATCCCATCTGCTTTCAAGAAATAAGAAAAATCAGTGTCAATGTGTCTCAGACTCCATGTAAATTATTCTCCCTTGGGTCTCCCAAAGGTTCCTGTTTGCTCAGAGAATTTTAAGCCATGTCATAAGAAACATAATTTAAAACCCCACTCTATTAATTTTCAATTGCTGCTATAACAAACTATTATGAATTTGGCTTAAAAACAACATAAATTTATAATCTTACTGTTCTGGGTGGGTACCATTGGTCTACATACAAGATGTCAGCAGGCTTGTGTTCCTTCTGGAGGCCGTAAGGGAGAATTCCTTTCTTTTCCTTTTCTAATTTCTAGCAGCACTCCATATTCCTCAATTAAAGGCTCCTTCTTCTAGACTCAAAGCCAGTGGCATAGCGTTTCTCTCCTCTCTGATCTCTGCTTCCATCCTTACATCTTCTCTCTCTCTGACTCTGATCCTCCTGCCTCCCTTTTGAAAGGATCCCTGTGACTACACTGGGCCAACCTGGATAATCCAGGCAAAATTCTCCTTCTCAAGACTCTTAACTTAGTCACATCTACAGTCTTTTTGATAATATAAGGTAACATATTCACAAGCTCCAAAGATTAGAACATGGATATATGCTACAGAGAGAATGTTTATGTTGAAACCTGATCTCCAATGTGATGGTATTAGGGAGTGGGGCTTTTGGAAGATAATCGGGTCATGAGGGTGGATCCCTCATACATGTGGTTAGTGCCCTTATAAAAGTGGTCCCAGAGAGCACCTTTGCCTTTCTGCCACGTGAGGACACAGTAAAAAGACAGGCATCTAAGAACCAGGAAGCGAGCCCTCACCAGTCACTGAATCTGCAGGCACCGTGACTTGAAACTTGCCAGTCTCCAGCACTGTAAGAAATAAATATCTGTTGTCTATAAGGTACCCGTTCCATGGTATTTTGTTGTGGCAGCCTGAACAGACTAGAGCAACATCTTTGGTGGGGGTGATTATTCAGTCTACCACACCCACTGTTTATAATAGATATTAAATGGAGTGAAGGCAGAGGGTGTTAGGATTGATTATAATCCCACATCTAGCGAAAAAGGCAGCTTCTGTGTGGCTGTTGAAAATGAAAATTATTTGGCAAATAAATAAGTATTAATCCAAATTTTCTTGACCCCTTACTCTTTTTAACTAAAACACTTTAGGCTTTAGTTCCTTTTCATTGAAAAGGTATTTTTTTAGAGCATTTGACATACGTGTCCCAGGTTTTGGGACATTGGTAGTTCACACAGAAGGCAGAAAACAGACAGATCACCAGAAAAACAGAGTTGGCGTGAGAAGCTATGAGCTCAAGAGATGCCTACTGAGCAGTGTGAGCAGGCAGTCAGGTGAATCCGGACATGTGGGGATCAGCTCTCAACACATAATGGGCTAAGGATATCTCACCACCAATGAGCCAGTGTGCATGCCATACTGTGCCTAGAACTCTAAAACCACCACTGCCGTGCAGTTCAGCATTGGTATGCATCTGAATCACCTGTAAAGCTTGTTCATCACCCACCACTCTCAGAGCTTCTAAATCAAAAGATCTGGGGTGAGGACCTGGGATTAACATGTGTAACAAATGCTAAAGATTATTCTCAGTAAAGTTTAAAAATTTTCACACTCCTCTCTTGGATCCCTTATTGACATTTAAGTCCCAAAGGCAGTTCTTGTGAAACAGAGGAGTGCGTCATAGGAATCCAACCAAATGTCAGCTTCGTAATTGCCACATTTATGACCTTGAATCTATACTTTCTTTTTAAATTATTTGTATAATATGGGGTACAAGTGCAGTTTTTTTACGTGCATAGATTATACGTAGCGGTCAAGTCAGAGACTTAATGTATCCATCACCTGAATACTATATATTGTACCCATTAAATAATTTCTCATCATCCTCCCCCTCTCATCCTCCCACCCTTTTGGGTCTCCATTATCTATCATTCCACTCTCTATATTCATGCGTATATATTTTTTAGCACTCACTTATGCATGAGAGTATATCATATTTGACTTTCTGTGTTTGGCTTGTTTCACTTAAGATAATGACCTGCAGTTCCATTCATGTTGCTGTAAAAGACATAATTTCATTTTTTTTTGGCTTAATAGTATTCCATTGTATATATATACCACATTTTCTTTATTCATCCATCCATTCATGGATATTTAGGTTGATTCCATATGTTTGCTATTGTCAATAGTGCTGCAATAAACATACAAGTGCAGGTATCTCTTTGATAAATTGATTTCCTTTCCTTTGGCTAGATTCCTTTAACAGATTGAGAAATCTCCCTACTGTTCTCCATGTAGGTTGCACTAATTTAAATTCCCACCAAGATTATATAAGAATTCCCTTTTCTTCAAATACTTCCCAACATTTGTTATTTGCTGTCTTTTTAATAATAGCTATTCTGACTGGGTAAGGTGATTTTATCTCATTGTGGTTTTAATTTGCAACTATTTGCAAACTATTCATCTGACGGGGGATGATGATTTGTGAAGTTGAGCATTTAAAAATACATGTTTTGGCCATTTGTATGTCTTCTTTTGAAAAAATATTTATTCATGCCCTTGGCCACTTTTTAAAAATTTTAATTATTTTTATTTAATTTAATTTTATAATTATTATTTTCTAGAGATGGAGTCTTGCTCTTGTCCCCCAGGCTGGAGTGCAGTGGTGTGCTCTCCCTCAGTCTGGAGTGCAGTGGCGTGATCTCAGCTCACTGTAGCCTCCGCCTCCCAGATTCAATCGATTGTCCTGCCTCAGCCTTTCAAGTCGCTGGGATTACAGGCACTCACCACCACGCCCAGCTAAGTTTTGTATTTTTAGTAGAGACGTGGTGTCACCATGTTGGCCAGGTTAGTCTTGAACTCCTGACCTTAGGTGACCCACCCTTCTCTGCCTCCCAAAGTGCTGGGATTACAGGCATGAGCCGCCATGCCCAGCCATTTTTTAAATTGTTTTAAATTATTATTACTATTTTTTTGAGACAGAGTCTCGCTCTGTTGTCCAGGCTGGAGTGCAGTATTGTGATCTCAGCTCACTGCAACCTTTGTCTCCTGGTTCAAGTGATTCTGGTGCCTCAGCTTTCCCAGTATTTGGGATTACAGGTGTGCACCACCACGTCTGGCTAACCCTGTAGACATAGGGTTTCACCATATTGGCCAGGCTGGTCTCGAACTCCTGACCTCAAGTGATCAGCCCGCCTCGGCCTCCCAAAGTACACAAACATGAGCTATCTACCATGCCTGGCCTTATTTTTAATTTTTGCAGGTGCATAGTAGGTATATATATTTATGGGGCACAGGCTTTGACACTTTTTAATGGAAATATCTGTTGTTTTTGTTGTTGATGTTGAGTTGTTTGAGTACCTTGTATATTCTGGGTATTAGTCCCTCATCAGATGAATAGTTGGCAAATATTTTCTCCTATTCTGTGGGTTGTCTTTTCGCTTTGTTGATTATTTCTTTTCCCATGAAGAAACTTGTTAGTTTAATTAAATTCCATTTGTCTACTTTTGTTTTTGTTTCCTGTGTTCTTGAGGTTTTAGTCATAAATTATTTGCCTAGACCAACATATGAAAGAGTTTTCTCTAGGTTTTATTCTAGTATTTTTGTAGTTTTAGGTCTTACATTTAAGTCTTTAATTCATTTTTTGATTAATTTTTGTATGTAGTAAGAGATAGGGATCCAGTTTCATTCTTCTACATATGGCAATCCAATTATCCTAGTACCATTTATTGAAAAGGGTGTCCTTTCCCCCAGTATGTTTTTGTCAGTTTTGTCAAAGATTAATTGGCTGTAAATATGTGGCTTTATTTCTGGGTACTCTTTCTGTTCCATCCATCCGTGTGTCTATTTTTTTTACCAGTATCATGTTTTTTTGGTTACCATATCCTGGTAATATAATTTGAAGTCAGGTAATGTGATGCCATCAGCTTAGTTCTTTTTGCTTAGGATTGCTTTGGCTATTCAGGTGCTTTTTTAGTTCCATATGAATTTTAGGATTATTTCTCTAATTATGTGAAAAATGGTGTTTGCATTTTGATAGAAATTGCATTGAATCTATAGATTGCTTTGGGAAGTATGGTCATTTTAACAATATTAATTCTTTTACTCCATGAGCATGAGATGTATTTCATTTGTTTGTGTCATCCACAGTTTCTTTCATCAGTGTTTTATGGTTTTCCTCATAGAGATGTTTTACCACCTCGGTTAAATTTATTTATTAAGGTATTATACACACACACACACACACACACACAATCTGCTACTTCATTTATTTTATTTGCAGGAGGAGTTGAAACAAATTTTAAGGGAGATTTTCATTTCCCCCCTAAACATGAATCATTCAAGTAAAACTAACTTAACTATAGAAATGTAGCAAAGTAGGGGAAAGCAGCACAACAACCCAAGAGGAAAGTCTCAGGAGAAGAGGTGGGTGCAGTCTGCATATAACATATGCATAAATGCCCTGTGGTTCACTCACCCAGGACCATCTCCCTTGAAGGCAAAAGCACAAGGACCCATTTTAAGAGGATATTTTCCCCGCAAACATCTGAGAATGCTTCAACTTAAACACCTTAAAGTTAAAAAGACAAAAAAGAAAAAGAAAAAAAAACTAAAGACCCCAAAAAACCCCATGAACCACCCAACCATAACCACTTTCCTTAATTGATCATGAGTTTCTTTTCATTTTATAAAAAGATTAATAAAAATATTGAAAAAATTATTTTTTCATCTTACATTTGTAAAGACAATAGAATTCAGAAGTTTCTTAGAAAACAGACCAGACACTGCCCTCCAGTTTCCACCCCGTTGCTGGAAGGATCAGCAGGACTAGAAAGTTTGGGATACTGGAGCTGCTGGTGGAGAATGGGAAGTCCAGCCCAGAAGAAATCAGGAAATAGGGCTCAAGGGCACGTGGGGTGTGGTTAGGAGCAACTCCACGTGCTACATGGCTGTGCAGAAAAGGAGAACACAAGGTGGTCAGAAAGGCCTTAAACTCCTCCTTGACATACAAAACTTGTTTTTACAAACATCCAAGCAATTTGATCCCAAACTGAGGTGAACACTTCAAAGTTTATTCACATGCTTTGTTTTCTCTTTTAAGAATCAAAGTTTCCCAAATTAAATGTTTCTAATATTACTACATATGCCAAAAAAAAAAAAAAAAAAAAGAAAGAAAAGAAAAAAAAGAAGGGCTTTTAAAATCAGGATGGGGAGAAGAGATTGAAAATCATCAAATTAGTCTTCCTAGCTCCGGATGAAATGAACTTCAGAACAAAACTGTTGGTTTCTAATAGGAAACAAAAATTCAAGCACTGCTCTCCTGCCCTAACCCCTGCCCCCACCCCCACACACCAACGACAAATGAGAAAAATAGCTAAAGCCCATTGAGTTGTGTTCTGCTCAAAAGCTGGGCCTGACCCTTGGGTTCCACAGCCAGCCTCCTCTGTCCAGTGGGAGGCAATGCCAGGGATGCCTTCCATGGTAGTACAATCTGCATGGCTGGTGAGGGGTGGGGTAGGATTTTCAGAATCTTCTTGAGGTTCCTCTATTTAGCTCCTCACCAGCCATCTTCCCAGCGCCTCTCTCCCCTGGGCAAGGAATCCTGTCAAGAGTGGCCCCTACTCGGTTGTGGGTTGTAAATTGTCCTTCTCTTCTCAGTTCTCTGTCTCACTCTCATCATCTTCAATCTCCCTTTCCTCCCCCACTGAACTTGTCCTGGGCCAACTTGGGGCTGGTACTTGATTTCTGGAACGTGAACAGGACCCGATCCCGAGGAAAGGCTCCTCCACCTGGCCCCAGCTCACCCACTTGTCACTGCCTTCACCTTCATGGTCATCATGCAAATAATACTTCTTGCTTTTGGGTGTGTACTCTGGGTACCACTCCTCTTCTCGGTTTCTTTTCTGAAAATTGTTGCTGTTGTTGTTATTGTTCCCAGAGTAGCTGCCTCTGCACCAGCCTCTTCCTCTGGCTCGAAATGGAAAGGTTCCTCCAGTTCTGCCACCTCCTTTCACTTGGACCCACCAAGCCTTTGGTCCCCAGTCTTGATTTCTCAAAGCCCGTGGTGCTCTCCTCTCTTTCCTCTGTCTCTTCAGTGTACTCTTCTGCTTTGTAGGAGTGAGATGACTGGGAAGAAGAGGAAGAGGATCTGGACCTGTCTCTTGCTCTCTGGTGCTTCTTCTGCTTCTTTGATCCTTTATGAGTTTTCTCTGTTTTCTCAGCTGAGCTGTCCCTTGAGGGGCTGGAGTCTCAGGAATCCACTGATTCTCTTGATTTACCTCATTTAAGATCTCTCTCCTGGCTGAGCGCGGTGGGTCACACCTGTAATCCCAGCAGTTTGGGAGGCAGAGGTGGGTGAATCATGAGGTCAGGAGATTGAGACCATCCTGGCCAACATGGTGAAACCCCATCTCCACTAAAAATACAAAAATTAGCTGGGGGTGGTGGCACATGCCTGTAATCCCAGCTACTTGGGAGGCTGAGGCACAAGAATCCCTTGAACCTGTAAGGCAGAGGTTGCAGTGAGCCAAGATCATGCCACAGCATTCCAGCCTGGACAACAGAGCGTGACTCCGTCTAAAAAAAAAGCAAACAAAAATCTCTTACGACGTTCAATAGCAAGGCTGCGATCAACAGGATCATCTTTGTATTTTCCCTCAGCCTTGTAGACAGGTACTGGGGGAAACATCTATTCTGTGTATCTCTGGCCTATTCTTGTTTTTGGCTGCCTCCTGCTCAGTTCCTCTCTTTAGGTATTTAGTAAAGCGTTCATGTAATGTCATTCCTGAGGACCCAAAGTGATGCTCTTTAACATGGTGAACAATGGTCACTATATGTTGGGCAAACAGTTCTGAAGGGCTACGCTGAGACTGAGCTGACTGTATGTGCTGGAAAGTGGAACAAAACTCCTGTTCCTTTTTGTTGCTATGGACTAGATCTCGGCAAAGCTTGTGTTCCTGAGCCAATAAGCCACTGGGTCCTGCAAGGTCCTCATCAAAAGAGTCCATCTGGACATTGACCTGTGCCTCTCGAGTAATGGAAAAGGAAGACTTCCCTGTGGAAAAGTCTTTCACTTCCAGCTTGTCTTGGCTCTCAGAAGTCTTTCTTGGGGGAGGTGATGAGCTTTTCTCCTGGACAGCTTTGTAAGCAGTCACTCAGAAATTCTTCTCAGGTACAAAGACCCTGTGCTCACCTTCGGTTCTCTTGCCCCAGTCCTCCTTTTTGGATCTTTCTGGGAAAGACTCCTCATCCATCTCCTCTGTTTTCCTCTGCTTTCCCTTCCCTGGAGGTGCATATACCAGGCCCTCTCATTTGCCTGACTTCTCCTCCTCCTGGTTTTTGTTTGCATCTATGACTTTAAACACATTTTGGGTTCATCATCAAACTCAGACTCCTTCCTTCCCTTAGCTTTGTCCTTACCTTCATCATCCATCTCTTCCTTGTGGAAGTCAGCCATCTGCTTCTCAAAGTCATCTCGGTGCTTACACCTTTTGCGAGACTGACTGCCCTAAAAAGGCTTCTCCGAATCAGTTTTGGGAGCAAAAGAATCGGATTTCATTTTTCCATCACCCAAGCCTGTATGAGAGAAACTCCCTTTCTCTTTAATTTTTTCTTTATCCATATTTGTTTGTTTCTGTTCCTTGTCTTTTCTATTCTGTCTTCTGCTTTTCTAGATACCTCTTTGTATAGGCTGCTCCTCCTGGAGCAGCACTCTCCTGCTTCTGAGAGGAGACATATGTGGAGCCAATGGATGGTGAATTCCTACCCACAGGGCTCTTTTTGGATGGACTCAGGGACCCAGGAACCATGGTCGAACTGACCTTGGTGTGTCCCAGGCTGATACTCAGCACCGCTCAGCAGAGTTGAGCTCATCTGGAATGTGCTGGAAAGTGGAGGACTAGGTTTTGGCAGGGGGTAGGATGGAGTGACCGCTGCCTCACCACCACAGACTGGAGGGGCTTTTGAGAGCTGGGCCTCACTCCCAAGGACTCAGCTCAGAAACGGCTGAGACTCCTGATGCAGAACCAGTGCCGTAGGTGGCATCTGGCCATGGCTTCGAGCTCTCAGATGCTTTTGTATCTTGAGAGGTGCCTCCAGAGAATGTCTGGTCCTTGGCCTCATCTCCCTGGTTATCCCTAGCAGCCTGACATGGCCAGCTATCCTTGGAAGAGGACCTTTTCTCCCTTGCAGACTTGCGCTTAGAAGATTCAACTTGGCTATGGTTGGAGGAAAGAACGGGAGGATGAGGAGCGCCTTGACTGGTCAGAAGACGACTTATCAGAGTTTCTAGAATGGCTCCTGGACCTTGGTGAAGGGGAGCTTCTCGCTGAGGACTGGAATCTTCAATGGCCTGTATGCTTGCTGGTAATTCTGCCAATTTGAGTGGTAGTTTCCATAGCCTCCTTGGTTATACTGGCCCCATGGATAAAAGCCTTTGTTGCACCCACGGAAATAATAGGGCCTTCTATAGCCTCTGTTGTGACCTCGGAAATCCCGATTCCAATATACTCTTGAGTGGTTTCGTTCTCTGTTATGAGCTGGAGAACATGATCTGGAACCAGACCTAGCACTCAGCCTGCACTTCCTTGAACCAGAGACAGATCGGCCTAGATACTGAGACTTCGAACATGAATGAGAACGAGATCTTGATGCAGATCCTGAACGAGAAGAGCGAGATCCAGACTCGGATTTACTTGTTTTTGACGGCTCTGTAGAGAGGATCACTTTTCAATTACACCTTATTTGAACAATGATTTGACTTGCACTGGATCCCACACACTACCCCAAAAGAACACTTGCAGCACCACTGGCTTCTTCAATTTATGAGTCAAGATACACTTCTGGGCCTACTGCAGCGATCACAGCTGCAGCTCGCAAGGACACAACCAGCCAGAACCTCGCCCCCGGTATTTTATATTCTTATAGCTATTTTTATACCATTTTTATAGTAAATGTGATTGCCTCTTGATTCTCAGCTAGATTGTTATTGGTGTATAGGAATGCTACTGGTTTTTGGACATTGTTTTTGTATCTCGCAACTTTACTAAATTCGTTTATCAAACTAAGGGTTTTTGGTGGTGTTTTTAGGTTTTCCAAATAACACGGAGACAATTTAACTTCCTCTCTTCCCATATGGATGTCTTTTATTTCTTTCTCTTGCCTAATTACTCTGGCCAGTACTGCCAGTGCTATGTTGAATAGGGTGGCATCCTTGTCTTGTTCCAATTTTTATGGGAAAGGCTTTCAACTTTTCTTCATTCAGTATGATGTTGGCTGTGGGTTTGTTGTATATGGCCTTTGTTATTTTGAGGTACGTTTCTTCTATGACTAATTTGTTGAGGGTTTTTTATCATGAAGGGATACTGAATTTTGTGAAATGGTTTTCCTGCATCTATTGAGATGATTATATGGATTTTGCCCTTAATTCTGTTTATGTAATGTATCATGTTTATTGATTTATGTATGTTGAACCATCTTTGTATCCCTGGTATAAAACCCAGTTGACTGTGGTATACTATCTTTCTGATGTGTCATTGGATTTAATTTGCTAGTATTTTGTTGATTTTTGTGTCTATGTTATTCAGGGATATTGGTCTGTAGTTTTCTTTGTTCTGTTGTGTGCTTGTCTGGTTTTGGTATCGGGTTATACTGGCCTTGTGGAATGAGTTAGAAAGAATTCTCACTTCCTCAGATTTTTGGAACAGTTTCAGAAAGATTGAGATTAATTCTTTGTATGTTTGATAGAATTTGGCTATGAATATATCTGGTCCTGGGCTTTTCTTAGTTGAGAGATTTTTTTTTTTGTTATGGATTTAATGTTTTTATGCATTATTGGACTGTTCAGGTCTTCTGTTGCTTCCTGGTTCAATCTTGGGAGGTTGCATGTTTCCAGGAATTTATCAGTTTCCTCTATGTTTTCTAGTTGGTGAGTGTATAGTTGTTCATAATAGTCTCTGATGATCTTTTGTATTTCTGTGGTATCATTTATCACGTCTCCTTTCTCATTTCTGATTTTATTGGGTTTTCTCTCGTTTTTTTCCTGGTTAGTATATCAAGTGGTTTATTGATTTTGTTTATCTTTTCAAAAAACCAACTTTTTGTTTCACTGATCCTGTGTGTGTGTGTGTGTGTGTGTGTGTGTGTGTGTCTCTATTTAGTTTAGTTCTGCTCTGATTTTTCTTTTTGTCTTTCCACTAATATAGGATTTGGTTTGTTCTTGTTTTCCAGTTCCTTGAGATGCATCAATAGGTTGTTTATTTGGAGTCTTTTTTTTTTTTTGGTGTAGGCATTTATTGCTACAAACTTCCCTCTTAGCACTGCTTTTGCTGTATCCTGTAGGTTTTGGCATATTGGGTTTTGATTTTTGTTTGTTTCAAGAATTTTTTTGTTTACTCCTTAATTTCTTTCATTCAGTCATTCAGGAGCATATTGTTTAATTTTCATGTATTTGTATCATTTCCAGAGTTCTCCTTGCTATTGATATCTAGCTTTATTTCATTGTGGTCTGAGAAGGTACTTGATATGATTTCAATTTTTTTGAAACTTGTTGAGACTTTTTTGTGTTCTAACATATGGTCCAACCTGGAGAATGTTCCATGTGCTGATGAGAAAAATATGTATTATAAAGCCACTGGATGAAATGTTCTGTAAATGATTTTTAGGTCCTTCTGGTCTAATGTACAGTTTAAATTCAATATTTCTCTGTTAATTTTCTGTCTAGATGAACTGTCTTATGCTGAGAATGGGGTGTTGAAATCCCTGTCTGTTGTTGTATTGGAGTCTGTCTTTTCTTTTAATTCTAATAATATTTGCTTTATAAATCTGGGTGCTTCAGTTTTGGGTACATATGTTTAGAATTTTTATATCCTCTTACTGAATGGATCCTTTTATGGATCCATAATGAGATATTGGATCCTATAATGAGATATTGGATCCTATAATGAGATATTGGATCCTATGAGATTGTTTGTCTCTTTTTACTGTTTTTGACTTAAAGTCTGTTTTATCTGATATAACTACTCTGCTTAAGTTTGGTTTCTGTTTGCATATAGTTTCTTTTTCCATGCCTTTACTTTCAGTCTGTATGTGTTTTTACAGATGAGACGAATTTCTTGTAGGCAGCCTATACTTGAGTCATTTAAAAAAATCCACTGAGCAAGTCTGTATTTTTTTAAATGGAAAGTTTAATTTGTTTACATTTAGGGTTATTACTGATATATCAGGGCTTATTCCTGTTATTTTGATACTTGATTTCTGGTAATTTTATATGTTATTTTTTCCATTTATTTCTCTCTTATTATTTACTATTGTAGTTTGTTAGTATTCTACAGTGGTAACATTTGAGTATTTCCTCTTCCTTGTTTGTTTGCTCTACCTATGGCTTTTATATTTTTGAGTGTTTTCATGATGGTAGCTATTAATAATCTTTTGCTTCTGAGTATAGAACTTTCTTAAGCATTTATTGGAGGACTGGTCTAGAGGTGATGAACTTCCTCACTTTTGCTTGTCTGGGAAATACTATTTTTCCCTTATTTATGAAAGATAATTTTTCTGGACATAGTATCCTTGGCTAACAGTGTTTTTCTTTTAGTACTTTGAATATATCATCCCATTTTCTCCTGGTCTGTAAAGTTTCTGCTGAGAAGTTAGCTGTTAGTCCGATAGAGTTTCCTTCGTAGGTGATAAAATGTTTTTCTCTTGCTGATTTTAGAATTTGTACTGTCACTTTGACTTTAGACAGCTGAATTGCAATAGGCCATGGTGAAGTACTTTTTGCATTGTATTTTCTGGGGATCATTGAGCCTCCTATATCTGGATGTCTAAATCTCTTCCTAGAATTATGAAGTTTTCATTTACTACTTTGTTAAGTAGGTTTTCTAAGCCTTTCAATTTCTCTTTACTCTCAGGGATACTAACAATTAATACATTCAGTTGCTTTATGTAGTCCCGAGTATCTCAAAGGCTTTGTTCATTTTTTGAAAAATATTTTTTCTTTATTTTTTGTCTGACCAGATTATTTCAAAATATTTGTCTTCAGGTTCTGAAATTCTCTATTCTGCTTGGCCTAGTCTATTTTTGCAGCTTTCGATTGCATTTTGTTCTTGCTTTGATGACTTTTTCAGTTCCAGAATGTCTGTTTTTTTAAAAAGATATTTATCTCTTTGATACATTTTTCACTTATTTCCTGTATTGATTTTTGAGCTGTTTGTATTGCTTTTCATATTTCTCTTGCATCACTGAACTTCTAAAAATAAATATTTTGAATTCTTTATCTGGCATTTTGAGCATTGCTTTTTGGTTAGGATCTATTGCTGGAGAATTATTATGTTCCTATGAGGGTGTCATATTGCTTTTTCATGTTTCTTATGTCTTTACAGCATTTGCTTCTCTTTATTTTTTGAATTTTCCTTCATTGAGGGGGCTTTTTCCTGAATATGTGACTATGATGTTGTTTGGGTAGGACCCTTTGGCTTTGCTTTTGGGTGCATGGGGTAGGGAAGACTACTACAATTTCATTGGCTATAAATAGCGTCAGTGGTATCTGTGGTTTCCTTGGCGTGTTAGGGTGCGGTTATTGGTGGAGGCTGTGGTGAACTTGTGCTAGGGTCTGAAATGCCAGATTGGTCTGTCTTTAGGTTTCAGTGGGGCTCAGCATGTCTATCCTTGTGCTCTGTGGCAGTGTATTCTGACACTTGTGTTGGTGGTTCCAAGCAGGCTGATTCTTGGGTCTCTGGGTGCCTTTCTCAATGCTGGTTGTGGTAGTGGTGGACTGGGTGGGTGAGCAGGCTCTTGAGTTCCTGAGCAGTTGCATGATGTGGGCAATGGTGGCAGCAGTAGTGGCGAGATGCTCTTCTGATTCCCAAGTGCTGTGCTTTTGTGTTGGCAGTTGTTGCAATGGGCCATGCGGGCTGGCTTCCAGGCCACTAGGGGGTGCTTGCAGGTAGAAGCAAGTACCTGCAGGTGCTTGAGGTGGTAGTGATATGTTCTTTGTGCCCAGCCTCTGTCCCTTAGAATAAGTGCTTAGGAGCCCCAGGTGATGGACTGGGTTATGGAACCCCCAGGACCATGGATCCTGCACTCTGTCTTAGATGGTGGAGTGAAGCCAAGCAGAGCCAGACCAGGCAAACTTGTACATAGGTTCCCCAATGATGAGTGCATGGACTAGCTGTGTTGAGGAGTTGGGGGTGGGGTGGGGTGATCCTTAGGCCCTGGAGAAATGCTTGGGTGAGGGGCAACCAGCACTACAGTGAGGTCTTACCATGTGGTGGGGGTGGCCAGTTCCAGCAGTCTCAGCAGCCCCACCCTTGGCCAGCAGCTGGGGGACTTTCATCCTTTTCATGCCCCAGTGCTTGTGGGGCTCCCTCTCCTATCCTGGCTGTTGCAGCTGGGGGATCCCTCCCCCATCCTGGCTGTTCAGTCAGACCTGGTAGTTCATGCCTAGCCCGGAACTCAGCCCTGGGCCATGGGGGCCCCCTGCCCAGTTCCATGTCCAAGCTTCTGCAGCAACTCTTGTCTTGCTCAGGACAAGTGGAGGAGTTGCCCACATCTAGCACCAGCAGCTGCAGCCCACAGCACACTTGCTTCCCAGTCCTGTTTGCAAAAGCCGCCCCCACACTCCTACTTTGGCCTCCTGCCCCGGCTCTGGAAGCAGCAGCTTGAGTTTCCCCAATGCCCGGAACTGGTGCCACTGGTTCCCAGGACTGAGCATAGTCTGCTAAAAGCAAGGATCAAGAATGGTGTTTTATTGTAGCTCCTCAGGTCCCAGAGTGTGAGACCCAAGGTGTGTTCCCTCCTTGGAGTTCCTTCCCACGGTCTCCTGGCTGCTCCCAAGTCAGAATCAGGGCTTGGGAGAGTCAAAGTGTTTCTCCTATGGCCTGGATAGTACAATTCCCAAGTGAGAAGGTAAATTGCAGGAAGACACTCACTCACCTTCCGCCGTACTAAGTAATTCACTGCCAGTTTGGGGCCAATCATAGCCACACAAGCTGCACATTTTCCTTCTCCTTCCTAGATTTTAGTGTTTCCTATCATTTTTTTTTCTTTTCTGTCAAACCCCCATGTTCCACCTTGGATAATATATTTAAAATGTGAATGTTGGCCGGGCACGGTGGCTCCTGCCTGTAATCCCAGCACTTTGGGAGGCAGAGGTGGGCGGATCAGGAGGTCCGGAGATCAAGACCATCCTGGCCAACATGGTGAAACCTCATTTCTACTAAAAAAACAAAAATTAGCTGGGCATGGTGGCAGGTGCCTGTAACCCCAGCTACTCAGGAGGCTGAGGAAGGAGAATCACTTGAGCCTGGGAAGCGGAGGTCGCAGTGAGCTGAGGTCATGCCACTGCACTCCAACCTGGTGACAGAGCAAGACTCCATCTCACAAAAAAAAAAAAAAAAAAAGAAAAAAAAAGAAGAAAAGACTGTCTACACACTTTTTTGGTACTTCTCAGTGGATGAGGCATGCTTACAATGCCTCTAATCAGCCATCTTAAAAAACAAAACGAAACAAAACAAAAAAACACATACTGTTGAGATAGCTTCTTATAGATTATCCTAAATGTAGGCAATATGCTCAAAATTGCAATAGATGAGAAAGAGGGTATATGCAGTGACCTGCATCTAGCACTCCAAGCTTTCGTTATTGCTGTTTGCTCCTGAGAGGGTTCAAAAGGGGCTACATTAGACAGGAAATTCCATTTTTCTCTTTGCCTTTCACATATCTGCATTTTAATTTGAAATTTATACCATGCTTTCTTTAGCTGGGTGAATGCGGATTGCCATATTTCATCCGAACTAAGACATTGTCAGTTTTAAGGTACACTATTATTTTATTTACCACTATGAAGGAAAAAAACCTGCCAATGAAACGTTGACAATTATAAGACATATCACCATTTCGGAGACGTTACAAAGTTATAATTCCTGCAAGAAGTGGAAGTACAGTGTTGAAATGCAACATTTTAAGATTGCTGCCTCCCATGAAAGAGGAGGCTGTTATTTCTGGGATGAGATCAAGTTTCCCTTGAACTGTTTTTGCAGGTTATCTTCTCTACACTTGGCATTCATGCATGGAAGAGCAAAACCTGGTTCTGTGTTAGCACATATTTTGTGTTACATTGAGCTCTATCTTGCTAATTACAAAACAAAGTTTTATAGAATAAAAGCCAGTGATTATAGAAACCAAATTGAGAATTAGGACTAAGGATAAAGTTTAACAAGAAAATGTAATTACAGGAAGTTAGAATACGCTCTCCTCTGTATCATTTAAAGATTAAGAGACTCAGCAAGAAGAAAAGGGAAAATATTGTCCTATTGATTGTGGAATTAGCCAGGAAAAGTGTTTGCGAGTTCTTTATACTCTGAAATATTCTTCTACACTGTGGAACTTTAATAATCAGATTTCACTCTTGAAGTTTAATAAATGGCACCAAAAGTTGTTTTTTCCAACTCAGGTGCTAATATAACCAAGATTGTTCTTTGTCCCTAGTAAAGAGAAGGCTAGATATTACTATTTCTATAAAACTCTAGTAGGATTTAGAAATAATATTTCATATACTGTAGGCCATAAGGCAAAGGGTACACAATGGCTAGAATTTATTTTTCCAAACTGAACTAGTAGAGTATATGTATGTGACTTTTATTCAGACAAGACGTGTAAAAGAAGCCACTCTGCTCCTAGACCTACAGCAACTGGATTTGAAAACCAGATTTGCAACCCATGTTATCTGATGGCAGCTATAAGATTTTGGCCCCAGGGCAAGGGGTAATTTGGTTAAGGGTTATTTATTTTTTGCCTTCACAGGATATCTTGTGGTATTTTCATCCTCCTTTTCCCATATGCAGTCTTCATAGCTTGAACCACTTACAACAGTGGTTTGTTTCTGTTTTTGTTTTTGTTTTTTTTTGAGATGGCGTCTTGCTCTGTCGCCAGGCTGGAGTGCAATGGTGCGATCTTGGCTCACTGAAACCTCTGCCTCCTGGGTTCAAGTGATTCTCCTGCCTCAGCCTCCTGAGTAGGTGGGACGACAGGCATGTGCCGCCACGCCCAGCTAATTTTGGTATTTTTAGTATAGACGGGGTTTCACCATGTTGGCCAGGATGGTCTCAATCTCTTGACCTCGTGATCCACCCACCTGGGCCTCCCAAAGTGCTGGGATTACTGGCGTGAGCCACTAATCGACCTCTGTTCTTACCCAGCCAGAACAGTGGTTCCTAACCTGAACTGCACATTAGAATTGCCAGGGGAACTTTAAAAAAATACCAAAAATATCCATGCATACATCTTATTCCAGCCCAAGGAATTCAGAATCCCTGGAGTAGGTCCCAAACATTAAGGGTTTTTTTTTTTTTCTTGAGCTCCCAAGTGTTTGTAATGAGCATCCCAAATTGGGGATCCCCTGATTTAGAGCTATAATGCTTGCTCCTGGGATTTTGCAGATGTCAGGATGGAGACTTGGATTTAGTTCATGTTAGTAACAAACCTTCCCAGAATAGGAGGCTGAAATCTTTGGATTGAAATAACCTTTATCTTAGGGTCAGGTTTCCCAGAGGCAAGATTCTGAGATGAGAGTTTATGTGTAGGTGATTTCATTTAGAAAGCGCTCCCAGGAGAAACCTGTTAAAGAGCAAGCAGGACAGGGAGCAGAGTGTAGTAGCTGGTTTTTAAAGGTGGCTGCCTCCCATTCCTTTCCTCCATGTTTGTACAAACCACTCCATCTACCAGGGAGGGGTCTATTTCCCAGGAGAGAAACCCAGGAGGCAGAGGTTTCAGTGAGCCAAGATTGCACTCCAGCCTGGGGACAGAGCGAGACGCCATCTCAAAAACAAAAACAAAAACAAAAACAGAAACAAACCACTGTTGTAAGTGGTTCAAGCTATGAAGACTGTGTGTGGGAAAAGGAGGATGAAAATACCAGTTGCCATGTAAGTAACCCGACCACCTGAGACCACCAAGGTGTGAAGTTTGAGCTAGCACCGTGGGAAGGTGACATGGGAATCCAGCTGGCAGTGAAAACCAAAGCCCCAGATGTATGACACCAGTCCAGCCAGTTCAGCCAGCCCCTACAGTCATTTCAGCCATCCCAACTGAGGTCCCAAACACCACAGACAGCGAATTCCCAACCAACAGAATATGAGCAAATACAATAATTGCACTTTTAAATTTTGGAATAGTTTGTTATGAAGCAATGGAAAATTGAAATTTGGGGTAGTTTCACAGTGATAGAAGACTTAATGTTTGGGTGGCTTATTGTGTGACAATAGATACTGGAAATAGGAAGAAACCCCCCTGCAGGGATAAAATTTCAAGCAAAATCCTGTGGAGGTTATCTCATTTGATTGGGAAAATCTGAATTATGTCTCAGGATTATCCTGATATTAGGCTTTCATATGCCTAGCTATTGGATCAGGCCTACTGTGTGGTCAGAAATAGTGGCATAAACTCCCAGGCTTGTCTTGCTTTCTGAGGAGCAGTGGCAGAGTCAAGCATCCCTCAAAGGACACCTGGCCTGTGGCAGGTGCCACATCATCATATCGGAGCATGTGGTAGTAACTCTCTTCTGATATTATTTCTCATTGTTTTACAGAATATGCAACCCAAGCAAGAAAAAAAAAAAAACCAGAAAAGTGAAAAAAAAAAAAAAAGAAGTACAAGTATCTTAGGCATAAAGTTCAAATTTGATCAATAAAAGGGAATAAAGACTTTACTTAACAATTAAAAATTATGGGAGGAATCTTTGTAGATAGGGAAACAGGTAGGTGCGGTTCGTTTTTGCAAGATAGGAAAAATAAACCATGAAAAATGCTGCAGGTAGAAGACGCTTGCATAGCAAGGCAGAGGAAAGCAGCTTTGTGACAACGCTGAACATTTCCTGCTGTTCAGAGAAGCATGAAGTGGGAAGATGCGAAATTGTTGGCAGGTGTGTCTGATAGCAGTGTTGGCACACCTAACTTCATAATTTCTGACCTAGTTGAAGAAATGCCTATGGTATTTTTGCTGGGTTTAATTATAGCATAAATATAATCTATTTCTTTAAAAAGAAAAAATTGGTTAGAATTCCATTATTGTTTCTGTGGAGAGAATTAATTTTCAACAAAGTGTTTTGGAGCATCTGTGTTGGCAGTTCTGGGAGGAAGGTCTCATTTTCTAAATGCAAATTTTGGCTCCTCCTGTATTCTTCCTTCTACCTCAACACTTAGCAAACTACCAGAAACAGGTTTTTTGTTGTTTTTTTTTTTTTAACTCATAACATAAAGCAGTAAGTTTTGTGATATTCTTTCCTAGGTAGATCTTACATTAGAACGGAAAAAAATTCTTCACTAGGCATGTGGTTTTGCACTTGCAGATGTTTAGAATGGATCCTCTTTATGTGCTCATTCATTAAGAGCTGATCTATTCCACTTGCTGATATAAACATATATTTTATATATATTTTATATATATATATATATATACACACACATACAGACACAATTTGGATTTCTGCTGCACACTACAAGCACTGCCTTTGGGGGTTATGCAGGGTAAGGTGACAGCTTTTGGCAGTGCCAAAAATGCTTAACTGCTGAGGTTAAGCTAGGAGCTCTGGGTAAATGTTGCCTCAAAATGGCTGCTGGCACCCAGGCCAAATTAGCCAAGGAATCAATTACCCTCAGATGGCTGCCACAGAGAGATCACCACCATAGCTGCTGGGAGAAAAACCTCTGGTCAAGCCAGCCTTCTGATGATGCAAAGGAACAGAATACACATTTATCTCCTGGGTCATTGTTTCTCTTCCTCAATTTTCAGCCTGCAGGACACAGGCAGTTTCAGCTGGCCCCAAGTTAGCAGCCCTTCCAGCAGCTGGGCATCATTTCCTCTATTCAGATATCTCATCTGGAAATAGTGAAAGTTTAATAGGAGGCAATCAGACCCCAGGGATTTCCAAATGATACCTGATGGAGAGAGGTCTTCTGGGGTCACGGACACAATCACTACTTCCTTCAGACCTGTGATTGCTCGCTGCTGGGGATGATTGGGATTTGCAAGTTGATTAAAGCCGGAGACTTAGTGTGTGAAATAGAATTTCTCAGATAATTGCTGGAAATTGTCTGATGCCTTTGTTGCACTGAGCTCCACATAGTAGATTATATGCTCTCGGACTTAAACCAGATCCATGAAAGGGATCTCAAGGAGGACACTTCACAACTGGTACTCTGTCTTCTGACACGCAGAACAAGAAGGGAGAGGATGGGATGCTTCCTTGGGATTGGGTGCTGAAGAAAATGAAATCAAAGCAAAGATTTCCTTCTGGAAACAATTTCGATGAGTATTCTATTTCTTTCTCCAGCTGAATTTTTCTTTGGTAATTTCATAGTTTTCTTCATGTAAATATTCATGTCTTTCCTGATTTTTCCTGCACAAAAACATGTCTGCCTCTCACAGTAGGCCAGGACCTGATTAAAACAGTATCCCAGAAAAGCTGTTTAGAGCTTATGCTTCCAAACCAAGACCCAAAACATCTTTGTGTAGTGCCAAAGTTGAAAATGTTGTTAAGTGATATGCTTGAAAGACTTTTAACAAATTTATACCACCCAAGATTGGTGAGAGGACCTGGAAAAATGTACTCCCATATTCTATAAACTCTCTAAGAAAACATTTTGCCAACATTGACCAATGGCCTTAAAAATGTTCATGTCTTTTGACCCAACACTTCATCTAGGACAATCAAGGACTTAGTCCTTTAGGAAATGATCAAGGGTGTGAACAAAGGTTTAGCTTGTTCCATCATTGCTGGTGCCTGTCTAGCAAGAGCATGTCTAGCAAAAGCATGTCTAGCAAAAACCTTGGCAATAGTGTTCAACTTTGGAGGAGTAGAGTAGTGTATATCCAATAACAACAAAGGTGGAAATGTAAACAGTGGTTGTCTTCACATGGTGCAATTACAATTTTATTTTGCCTATCTGTATTTTCTAATTTTTCTTCCATGAATATGTTACTCATTTAAAAGTATTTTCAAAACCTCCCTTTGAACTGTAATAGTTTTGTTGCAGAAATTTGTCTACTGACATGAAAAAATGTTCGCAAAAATAATTAATGTAAATAAAATGGAGTTAAACTATATGTAGTATGATTCCACTTTTGAAAAAGAGAAATCAATGTATTCTCTCTCTTTGTCTTTCTCTCTGTTTGTCACACACACACCTGGAAGTGCACACACCAGTATATGTCAGTGGCTCTCTGTTGATGGAGAGAGGATGGTAACTTAATGTTTTCTCTTTGTTGTTTATATAATTTATAACTTTTCTTCGGTGAACATGTAATATTTGTATAATTGAGAAAAATAGAGTATAATTTTACATGCAATAGACAGGAGGCTTTATGTGTGTACAGATGCTCTCGACTAAGATATTTTAAGATTTTTTAACTTTACAATGGTGAGAAAGTACTACACATTCAGTAGAAACCTTACCACTCTGTTTTTTACTTCCAGTAAAGTATTCAATAAATTACATGAGATATTCAACACTTTATTATAAAATAGGCTTTGTGTTAGATAATTTTGCACAGCTGTAGGCAAAGGTAAGTGTTCTGAACATGTTAAGCTAGGCTTGGCTAAACAGTAATGTTCAGTAGGTTAGGTGTACGGTATTAAATGCATCTTTGACTTAACAATATTTTCAACTTAGTATGGGTGCGGATGTAACCCCACTGTAAGTCAAGAAACATCTGTACTGAAAGAGAAAAATAGAATGGTTGCATGGTTACTTGAAGTACATTCTATTGAATGTGTATCACTTTCTTCCTATGGTAATATCAAAAAATGATAGGTTGAACCATCCTAAGCTGGGGACCACCTATATATGAAGGGAAGTGTCAGCTGGCTCTGTTCTCTGCCCCCAACCTTCTTCTGCTTACTGTATGCTTATGTAGGCTTGGGTCTTCCTTCTTGGCTTAGGGAAAATGGAACATCCTGTTAACTGAGAGGTGGTCTGGGGCAGAGGCCTCAGAGAGCCTATTAGGTAGTTGGCTACTCAGTTGCTTTTGGGGTAATACGTGCATCTGATACTTGGAAACAGGTATAGGAAGGGAGGGGGCTTTGTCACCTGCCATTTCTAAAAATTACACCCAGTGCCTCATTCTCACTAGCCTGTACCTAGCCCGAGCTACTTGTCCTGGGGGTGGCCTCTGGCTTTCTCCCACCTGGGTTGGGCAGAGGGGAAATGGCATGAACAGGGAGCTAATCTGTTAGAACCAGAAAGCTTTCCCCAGGCTCTCTAAAGCGTGCCGCACTGAACGTTGCTTCCCTCAGCCATTGATTCCCCTAGAGAAATCTGTGCAAGAGGGAAAGAGGAAGAAGGAATTACAGCAGAGGTTCCCCTAAGCTGGGTTTTGCCAAGCAGTGCTGCAGAGTGCTTAGAAGCAGGCCCTGGTGGTATAAGATACCTCTGGACATGCAAGACTCTACCACACACCAGCTGTGTGACCTTGGGCAAACACAACCCTTCTGGGCCTTGGCTTCCTCAGACCATAATGTGGTGATGAAAAACTTGGGTAATATGTATATACAGCACTTTGAACAGAACCTGGCACTTGGTTAGTGCTCAGCAAATGAACTACAATTTATGTAAATGTTACCCTATTGTTGTTCCATATGTCCTTTTTTATTATTTTACTACATTTTTGAATAGGTAGTACTTACACAGGGTATAAATTCAAAATACAATGAAAAATATACGGTGATGTGGAAGGTAAAATTATGCCTCCCTCCCAAAGTTGTCCACAGTCTAATCCCTGGATCCTGTGAATATGTTACATGGAAAAACAAACAAACAAAACAAAACAAACAAAAAAATTTTCATATGTAATTAAGGTTATGGACTTTAAGATAGGGAGAATATCTGTGATTATGTAGGTGGACCCAATCTAATCCGATGAGCCCTTTAAAACAGGAATTACTCCGGCTGGAGTCCAAGAGATGTAGTAGCAGAGGAAGGCAGAGAGATTCCAAATACGAGTGAGATTTGACCAGCTGTTGCTGGAGAGACCATGTGAAATGCAGATGGCCTCAAAGACCCGTGACTGACTGACAGCCAGCAAGGAAACAGGGACTTCAGCCCTACAACCACAAGGCATTGAATTTTGCCAACAGCCCAAATGGGTTTAAAGCAGATCCTTCTCCAGAGCCTCTAGTAAGGAATACAGCACTACTGATACCTTGTATCAGCCTTACGAAACCCAGGCCAGAGACAGCAGTCAAGCCAACTGAGAGTTCTGATCATGAGCTGATACATTTGTTGATGTAAGTTGGGAGGTTTTCATAACCAATAGAAAATGAAACACATGAAAAGTAAGTTTCACTCCCATCCTTGTACCCCAGCCCCACGTTTCTCTTTCCTGGAGACAAATTCCCTATGTTTAGACGGAAAAAACAGAAAAGGAAGGAAGCAAATAGGTCTATTTTTTGGGGATGTTTGAAGCAGAGATTTTATTAGGGAAGAGAAAAGAGTAGGAAGAATATTTTTTGGATTTTTTTTTTTTTTTTAGGGAAAACTGGAACGCTGCATTGTGCCAAGTGTAATACTGTCCATGTGAAAATGATTAACAAAACTGTAAGAACATTTATGATCTTCTTAATTAACATTTAAAAACAGAAAATAAAACCACAGCTACTTAGGAAGTGTGTATAATTAAGAACATCATGTGGAACTTAAAAGATGTGTCTCTATCACAAAGGAAAGCTCCCTATGTGAAAATGTCAAAGGTTTTTCCTTTAGAGCCATGAAAAAGCTTCTAAATAGTTCAGTCATGTCACTCCTAGAAGCCAAAACCTTTAAGAGTGTGGGAGGAGAGCGAGTAGAAGGGAGAAAAGGAAGAGACCATTAGTCAATTTAAAGAAGGGAATTATATGAACAGAAAGGGCTTGTGAATATTCCAAATAGAATCTGAGATTGTATAATTTCAAACAGGTCTGGACCAGGTAGACAAAAGGCAGTCATTTAGACAGATTGAGGTCATTTTGTATGTCCTTGAGTCTACTGACAGTTAAACCAATAATCAGTGTGTGGCCTTTTATTTCTCTTATTGATATTTGGAACATTGACAATCTATGAGCTAATATTTATATCTTAAGCCTTTTGTTTTGTTTGGATTTTTTTGGTGTTGGGGGCAGAGAGGAGAAGGAAGTTCAGGAAGGGAATGCAATAAATCATCCAATGGTTGTGCTGGCATATTATTTTAAAGAAGGACCGAATCTACTACAAATCACAGAATACTGAAAACTGACCTGTGTGTTGAAAACTCCCTGCATTTTACTTCATCCAACTGATTCACAACTGAGAAATCAATTTTTTAAATGCTTCATGAATATTTGGAGGAAATCAAGTATATTGACTAGTTTGACGAATATTAGCCCTAGTGGGAAGATTGTAACCATCCTTATATGAATGGTAAAATCATCATTGTTCAAGTCACATTGCAAATAAGGCAAAAGGCAAATTTTTCATGACAAAAATATCAAAATAGAAAATGATACTGTCAGTCGTTTTTATTTTTAAACAGAAAACAAAACATTCTATTGCTTTGCTATAATTTTCTCAAGAGATTCTTCCTGAGAAGAATAAGACGTAACTCACAGACTTTTATTTCCAAGTAGTGAATGTATCACAATGTATGAGATTACCAGGAGTTCACTTAGGGACTTGTACATCCCCAAACTCAAAGTTACAGTTACATTTATTTCAAAGAAAGGCCAGAAACAATTTCCTCTGAAGTCTTCCTGCCTGTTAACATACACCACAGAGTACCAGGACTGATGCACCCACGTGGCCTCTTTGCCCTAACAAAAGAATTTCTGGTAGCTGAGTGAGTGCTTTTGATAGTCAGGGCTCCTTGAGCCTCTGCTCTTGGCTGAAAAGAAAGCTGTCTTAGCTAACGTAGTTTTTTGGTCCACCTTAGAATGCCTTCAAGGTTAGCAAAGGGAGCTTGGTTTAATTTGCTTTGGCAGAGGAATGAGGACAAGTAGGACCTATCATAGGTAAAAGGAGAAGGCAGCTGGAGGGTGTTCTTGTAATGCCAATGTTGAGGGCAACACACCTTGGGCTTTCTGTTAAGGTTTCTCACAACCTTCTTTGGTTCATCTCAGGTTCTCTTTGTGTAGCTAATGAACAAGACGTCACATGTGGTTAGAATAACCCCAGAAGAAACTGGGATCCTAATTATGGGAATTAAATCAAAGAACAGGTTTATTTATTATGCTCGCACACTTTCAAAAGACAAAACATTAATACTCATGTAGTTGTCCTAATCAATTTGCTAAGAGCTCTCCACATCCAGCCCTGTTAGTTGGATCAAGCTGCACGCATCTCTTTGCCAACTAGATTATTGCTGGTTAAGGGGAATAGTTGCTTATTGTTATTATGAGAAATATAGGATCAAATGCTACAGTTCTGACTGAAACATGGCATTTTAGAAAATCAATGTACATTTATCTTTACATTTCAGAATCATATTGACTGTTGAATAACTGCTGTTATTTTTCTTTTTCTACCAGTCTAGAAGGAAAGTGTTCAAATACTTTTGTCAAAAGATTGACAAGAAGTTCCTCCTTCTTGTTTCATTTATAAAGCTGAGGTTTTGTGTCTCATTATCTTTTAAAGACTGTATCAAAAAAAAGTGGAGCACTGTTCTTGACTGTGGGAAGTAGCAATCGTGATTTTGGCAGGAGTTTGTGATTACCTATTTTACAGAATCCAAATCAGCTCACTTCTGTGATGACCCATCTAATCAACTTTGGGTTTTTCCATTTAAGCTTTCTTGGACTGATAATAGTTTTCAACATATTTCTCCACTTATCTGTCTTGTTGTCTTCCTAATGGAATAAGGTGGGTGGCTTGCTGCTGAGCTTTGATGACTGTGATGCACTGTGCCTGGTGGGAGCTTCTCAGATGCAAAGGTGGGGAGCTGAAAATGGTGAGAATTGCTGTGGGCAGCAGTATGAGCTGCCATGTGTTCTAATTAATAGATCACACAACATTTAGGTCTCAGCTTCCAAGCCACTTCCTCAAGGAAGCCTTTTCTTTCCTAAATTTTATTTTTAAAATGTTTAACAGTTAATATATAATAGTCATACATATTTTGGGGGGTGCATATGTTATTTTGATACTTGCATACAATGTGTTATGATCAAACCAGGGTAATTGGGATATTCATCACCTCCAATATTGATCTTTTTTCTAAATTTTGGGAATAATACAGTTCTTCTCTTCTAGTTATTCAACTAATTTCTCCTCATTTCTCTCCCTTCTCTTCTCAGCCTCTCATAACCACCATTCTATTCTCTACCTCCAAGAGATTCACTTTTTAGCCCTCACATATGAGTAAGAACATGCAATATTTGTCTTCCTGTGCCTGGCGTATTTCACTTCATTTAATGACCTCCAGTTCTATTTATATTGCTGCAAATGGCAGAATTTCATTCTTTTTATGGCTGCATAATATTCCATTGTTTATATATACCACATTTTCTATATTCATTCATTTGTTGGACACCTAGGTTGATTCTATATCTTGGCTATTGTGAATAATGCTGCACTAACATGGGAATGCAGACATCTCTTTGATATATTGATTAAGAAAGTCTTTTCTAACTGCCCCAAATTAAATGCTCGTTCTATAATCCACAACTCCCTCCACCTCCTCTTTCACAACGCTTATCAAATTTCCAAGTATTTATCTATCTTTCCTCATAAACTATATGCTCCATGAGGGACAGAAATTGTGTCTATCTTATTAATGTCTGTATCTCTAGTACAAACCCAATACCTTACCACTCAATCACAACTATATGCACATTATTCTTTCTTCTTTGATTGTATCACTTGCATCTTGAAGGCACCCACTTTTGCAGTGTATAATGCCATCTTTGCGGCTTGGCTTTGAGAAAATTTCCCACTATACTCCTCAGCTTCTCTATGGAAACTTTTCCAGGTTTCCTTGTTAATAAACTCAAGCTAATGAAAATGCAAATCTGATGTTTTATGGGAAAGATTTCTCTAAGACTACATGGGTGCTTCTTTATTTGACCATTCTGTCTTGTATGTACACCTGCTGTACAAATGCTTGCTCAATACTTGCTGAGGTTAGAAATCGGTGGTAGAGGAAGTGGTAATCTGGGCTCAGGAGCTTAAATTTGAAAAAGCACATTTGGCCTCCCATATTTAGATCTTTACAGAATGTAATGCCTGACAGTTTCTTCTTTCCCATTGCACAGATAAAGCTAATTACCTGAGACAACAGGGTTGCAGTAGAGTGTTTGATAATCACATGGCCAGCCAAGCTGAAGGATGGGAGTTTTTAATCAAATCAACCTCCCTGAGAATTCAAAGGCTAGAGTTTTTCAAGGACAATTTAGTAGGCAGGAGGGTAGAGAATGTGTAATGCTGATTGGTTGGGTTGGGAATGAAATCACAGGAGGTTGAAGCTGTCTTCTTGAGTCACTTTCTGGGTAGGAGTCACAAGACCAGCTGAACCTGTTTCTTGGTATGGGTTACTGGTCTAGATGGTTCCAGCTAGTCTACAAAAATGCAAGCTGTGAAACACCAGTTAAGGTTTTACAATAGTGATGTCATACATAGTAGCAATTGGGGAGGTTACAAATCTTGTGACCTCTGGCCACATGACTCCTGAACCATAATTCTAACCTTGAAGCCAATTTATTAGTTTTAAAAGGGAGTTTCAGTCCCTGAATAAAGAGGGGGTTCATTTTGGGAAGGGGCTGTTTTCATCTTCATTTTAAAGTTCAACTATAAACTAAATTCCTCTCACAGTTAGCTTGGCCTACGCCCGGGAATGAGCAAAGACAGTTAGCTTTGTTTTTTTGCAAGGGCAGTTTCAAAAAGAGTTTCGGATTCATGATAAGAATATTTCTATTTTTTAATTATGTTTTATCCTGGAATCAACACTTGTAGCCTATAGTAGAATAACTTGGGGAACTTCAATATATGCCTCTTTGAGGCTGAAAGTAACCTAAACAAATAAACTGCAACTCAGATGGTCTGCAGATATGGATAATTGTTTTAAAAACCTCAGAATTCCTCTCCCTCTTCTCCCTATTGAGGTTAAGTGCCTTCTTTTCTGGGGACAAGGAGGAGTTCTTTCCTGTCTGCTAGGCATTTGTGTATTACAGTCCTCTGATTCCTGTGCTAGATCTTTATGAATAACATAGCTGCCTGCTGCATCTGTATTTTATAATTTCTACTGGTAAATTTTGGGGGAGTAAAGGTAAGAGTTAGCTTGAGTGGGAAGTAATTACAGTTATCAATCTTTATGCCCAATTTTTGTCTTCTTCTAAAAGGGTAAAGAGAGAATGAAGGCCTTTGGATGGTTATAATTATAAACCTGTGGGTGCTCTTGGAGAGAGAAGCTATACAAATGGATGTGATTTGCCCTCCCCTCCCTGTATGTAAGGACTGGAAGGAAACTGGAGAATAACAATTTTAGGAGCTTAAAGGGAGTTTGTTCAGTATTTGCATTTCCTAAGATTTCAGGTAAGCTGAACAGATTTCACTCAGACATTATGTAATGCAATGCAGAGCTAATTTTAGAAGTTATTATTCATCCATCAATTAAATCAGGAAGTTATTTAATATCCCCCCCAAAACAATTTTCTAGGCTTCCTGTTTCAGGCTATGATGAGAAGGCAGGAGGAAACTTCACCTTAAATGGGGTCATGATACATAGCGAGCATTCATCTGCCTTGTGAGGAAAACATGTGGCTGGGGCTGTTTCAGTGAGGAACAAGGGAACACAAGTGACTCTGAGATTTTCATTTTCTTCCTCGGCTATGTTATTTGGCTTTTTCATTAGTGACTATCAATTTGTTGCAGATACGATTTTTATGCCAACACTGTTCTTATTTTGATTTCTAGGAACCAGATGACCCTCATCATCCAGTGGCTGATTGTATTGCTATTTGTGATAGATTGTGTTACTGTTGAAAATATTGTCTTTCACTGAAATGCCCTTCCTGTGGTATCTATTCTGCTGGAGGGTTATATATCCCTGACCTGCTGAACTCAGGTATGGCCATGTGACTTGCTTTGCCCAAAGGAATGCAAGCGAAAGTGATGTGTGAGACTTGCAGACAAAAGATCTAAGGGCTCTTGTGTGATTTTACCATAGCTCTTTCTTTCTGCTACAAACCAGCCAGGTCACAAACAGCTCCATCAGTCTGAGTCCCAGGGTGAAGCTGACCTGGAGAAGCTGATCTGTGATGGGCCAAACTTGGGGTCATTTGTTACTGCAGCACAGCAGCTTAACCTGACTGAAGTAGTAGTGAAAATATTTGGGCCCCAGTTAGTGAAAATGATTTTTGTCCTTCTACTTCTTTGTCCAATTTCTTCTAATAGAGATAAAATCACCATATTCAAGAACACTTTTCCAGGCCAGTGTGCTGGCTTAGAAATAAGCTGTGAAGTCACTCACTGAAAAATGAGGCTCCTACATCATAATAAAATCCAGTTCATTTCTAGAAAAGGAGAGACTGGTTGCTCCACAAGGGATAGGATCACATTGGTCTTGCTTGTTGCTGTATCTCTGGTGCTTAGCAAAGTGCTTTGCCCATAATGCTCAGTAATTATTTGTTGAATGAATACTGAATCACTGAATAAAGAAGAAATCAGGTGTCTCCATTATCATGGGTCAGACAAGACCATAGGTCACATTTTGTATTTAAACAATTACTTTCAAGTTTAGAATTATATAAGCAAGTCAAGTCCAATGAGGAACTAAGAGGCAAAAGTGGGTCTAAAGAAGTTGATGAGGGTCACACCAGGTATCACAGCCCCAAATGTGACTCAGACTTATGCAGAAAGCATAAATGAGTGAGACAGACTGGATCACTTCAGCGCAAAAATATACATCCTCTCCTTTCTCTTGAAACATGGTTCTCTTAGTCTAAATTTCATTGTATTTTGATAGAGATGTGTGTGAAAAATACTCATCTCTCTAACATAACTCTAAGAAAAACAATAGCAGGAATAAAATGATAATCAGTTACTCATGGTCAGCCTTGGCTTTTAGGGCACAAAAGTGGTGACCTGAACAGCACACATCCTATCAAAAGAAGTCAGGGATTTCTCAGCTCTTGTTGAGTGCTGCTGTGTTGTGCTGTTGGATATGAGCCCAGTTTTCCTAGAGCATCCTAATTTTCAGGAGAATCTTGTACTTTGGATGTTGGTTTTGAATTTCCCAATGTTTACATGCTGGCAGTGAAAAAAAAAATGATGTTAAAGTTGATGTAGGTTAACAGAATGCAGCCCAATAAAATATTTTGCAGAGCAGATTTGATCCATGGGCTACCAGTTGCAACTTCTGACCTTGGTCAGTTTTTACAGGGATGGTTTATGAGGTAAAAGCTCTAGACTTTAATATTAAATTTGCATGGTGTGTATGTGGTTTTTAGAAGACACCTGGAGGAGGAGCTGTTTTGAAAGTCTGCAGCTAAATTGGGGTTCCAGTAGCAGAGTGGCTAGTGACTCTGCCCAGGGGCAGCTGCCTGTGGGTGTTTACGGTTTGCCTCTCTCAGTATACTACTTTACATGGCAGATGGCCTGAAGCCTAGTGGTTCAACCTGTGACTGGGGGGTCTCACACATGGGAAGCTTGTTCATACTGGCAGACATCCTTGCAGCTCTTGTCTGTCCCTTGTCCGCTTTATGCCTGCCTGACCATCACTCTGGCCCCGGAAGCCTGACCTCACATTCTTTCCGGTGTCCCAGGGAAATCCTGACTTGGGGAAGCCCCTGATTCTTCAGGTGGAATGTGCAAATTCAATACCTCAACAAAGAGAAAACAAGTTCAAAGATTTTTACTTACAGATCCCGAGCAAGGAAGACATAATGAGTCAGGAGGGCAGTCTTTTGTTCCCGGATCACCTAAGGCAGTAAAGAAGGCTTGGGCAGATAGAGAGAGAGAGAGAGAGAGAGAGAGAGAGAGAGAGGGAGAGAGAGAGAGAGAGAGAGACAGTGAGAGAGCGAGAGCAGGAGAGCGAGCATGTGGCACCTAGAGCATATATAAGAGAATAATGTGGATCACTTTAAGTTTGCAGGCAAATGTCTGAATGGTCTGTTTGAAAGAAGTGGCATGAAAACGGGGAGCCCAGTCTGCCAGGTGGGAGAGATACCCCTAAGTTCTTATCTCTGGCCACTGACTTGAGCCATTTCGGTGTGGTGTAGAACTGGAAACTGTGTCCAGGATGACTGGGCCCCGCTTCTGGTATGAGAAAGTTAAACTTGTATTCAAAATGAATGCCAAGGCAAGATAAAACCCTGAGAATTCACCGCATGGGCCGATGCCAGTTTCCATTGCCCCAAACTGCAGATTGGTGATTCATCACCTGAGCTGCCACAGGGACAGCAGGAGGCTGCTGTGCGTCCTTTCTGAATCTCTCCTTGATTCAGGCCAAGGTCCTTTGACTTTGAGTATTTCTAAGATTAAGTAGGAGATTTGGGCACTAAATTATATATTCAGAGTGTCTTTGCTGGAATGAAAACTTTTAATTTTGTGCAAAGCATGTTCATTTGTTTCTTGTTTCTTTCTCTCAGATAATATTAGGAAATGTACAATCTCCTCCAAGAGAAAACATATTGGCCTGGATGAAAATGCAGAGTTTGTGGTCCTAGGGGAAAGAAAATTCTAGAAGAGGAGAGAAAGGCCTACGTGTGAGGAGGTGTCCTTGTTGTTTTCAGCTTTCTGAGACTGGAAAGGTGTGTACCACAGCAGTGGCTACTGCTTGAAGATGTCCATGATTTTGAGAGCAGTAACTGATGGAGTTTAAAGAGGACAGTTGTCCTGTTTGTAGCCACTGAGCATCACTGGAACACCTTCCTTTTTTCTACTTTGGAATTTTCCATCATTTAAAATCCACCTCCTGAAGGTAGAAGGCAGAGCTCACCTTCCTGGACTCTCCAACAGCTGGTGCTTAGGCCTCTGAGCTGGGCTTTGGGTGATACGAGTTTCTTCTGTTTGTCCCTCCAGATCCACTCTCCACCATTCTCCACCTATCCCGTCCTCCAGGAGGCTGACTTGGATGGACTATATCACCAAGGTTTCCTTGTCTCTTGCTTCTGGTTGGGTTTGGCCAATGGCAGCAATGGCAGGCAGTTGGAGAGCCGGAGGAGAGCGCAGAGGGGACATTAACCCCCAGCTCCATCTATGCCGAGAAGTTCCTGCTGTTGTTACATTTCTATACCTAAGAGCCCAGCTTGGGAAGGGAAGCTCTCACCAGGTTCCAGAATAGCTCCTTTCCCTTGGCCCTTCAGATCTAGGTGCAGTAACAGTTTCCCCCTGTTGCTAGTTTTTGGGTGCTTTACCACCCTTTCCCACACCATTGCAAACAGCCCCCCTAAAAACTTTCGAAATTGTCTTTCTGAGTGTGCCATCTTTTTCCTGCTTGAACCCTCACTGATTCACTTTGTTCATCAGATCTTTGCCAAACCTTTACCCAAAAGCTTGTGACAGAATAGAGCTGGAATAACGTGATGGTTAAGTGTACGTGTTGACTTGGCTGGGCCATGGCATCTAGACATTTGGTCCAACATTATTCTGGATGTTTTTGTGAAGGCGCTTTTGAATGTGATTAATTTTAAATTGGGACTTTGAGCAAATCAGATTGCCCTTCATTGTGTGGGTGGGCCTCATCCAATCAGTTGAAGGCCTGAATAGAACAAAAGTCTAGCCTCTCCCCAAGCAAGAGGGAATTTTGCCAGCAGATGGCCTTTGGACTCCAGCCGCAACATTGGCTGTTCTCTGGGTTTCAAGTGACTGCCTTTGGACTTACTGCAATTTTTCCCAGCTGGTCTACCCTATCAGATTTTGTACTTGCCAAGCCTTTGCAGTCATGTGAGCCAAGTCCTTAAAATAAATCTCTCTCCTTTTGGGAGGTTAAGGCTGTGAGGTAGAATTTCTGGCATGGATGTGGTAGTGGTACGAACTCATAAATACTGCTTGGTGGCAGTGGTAGTGATAACATTTTTGTCATCAGACTAGTTCTGCAGTGTGGGTTTAGAAATTGTTCCTGGGAGCTCATCTCAAGCCTGTTTCTCTAGCCTTCCAGAGGATTTTGTGAACTACTTACCATTCTTTGAAAAATCTCTTTTGCTATTCAATCAGAGTCTAGCTTTAACTAACCATCACAGAAGCATGGATGAACTATAGTTTGAGTAAGGTCCTATTATAAACAAAGTTTTGTTTATGTTTATTGTCTTAAACAATATTTATCAAATATAGTTTTATGGCTTTGAAATACTTCTTTTTTTCTTACAACAAGCAATAAATATGCTGTCATTCAGTTGTACTCTTATTTCTTTCTTTGGGGTGTCACATACTTTTCCAGACTGGCACAAATAAAACTACTCAAGCATACTGTTATCATTCCCTCATTTAATTTCACTTCTAAATGTCCCTGCAATCTTGATTTACCATGAAGAAGCAAATGTGATTGTGTTTGCGAGACACTGCATTCTAAAATGGTATGTGTATATTGGTCTGTGTTCGTTTCTCTCCTTCTCTTTATATCAATACGAAGTTAAGCTTGCAGTTTCTGTGATGTTTGTGGAAGGATTAATTTCTACAAAACAGAAGATTCAAAAACCTGCCTTAGGAACAGTCCTACTTATGGGGCAATTCAACCTATGGTTTTTATTTCTCATATAATAATGTCTTAACTTTTTGGCTCCCATGGGAATGTGTGAAAGGATGAAATTTGTGAGAAAATATGATTCTCCTCTTGTTATACGGATTAACTCATGGCTCCATCTCTAAATTGAGCATCTTTTGTACAATATTCTTTTAAGTGTAACAATAGTTTTATTTTAAAATATAGAATTTTATTTATTTATTTATTTTTTGAGACAGAGTTTCGGTCTTTTCACCCAGGCTGGAGTGCAATGGCATCTTGGCTCACTGCAACCTCTGCTTCCCGGGTTCAAGTGATTCTCCTGCCTCAGCCTCCTGATAGCTGGGATTACAGGTGCCCACCACCACGCCCAGCTAATTTTTGTATTTTTAGTAGAGGTGGGGTTTCACCATGTTGGCCAGGCTGGTCTCGAACTCCTGGCCTCAGGTGATCCACCTACCTGGACCTCCCAAAGTGCTGGGATTGCAGGTTGAGCCATGATGCCTAGCCTCATCTCTACCTTTTTTGTGGCTTGATAGCTATTTTTTTATGCTGAATAATATTTCACTGTACAGATGGACTACAGTTATTATTTGTCCATTCACTAATTGAAGGACATCAACCATAGTTTTTCCCTTTAATTTTTAATAATTTTTTTAAATTACAAAATTTTAAGGCCGTGAGTTAGAATTCCTGGCATGGATGTGGCAGTGCCACAAACTGTATGATTATGGCCTGATGCCAGTGGTGGTGGTCACAGTTTCCTCATCATACTAGATGTCACAGGGTTCATATTTAATTTTAATACCTGTGTATACCATGTTTAGACTAAATAGCATACTTAAGAGCAGGACAAGAACAGAAGCAAATTTATGAATTTAAGCTTGTGTTTTCTTTTATCATTTGTACTGCAGTGATATACTTGATCTCTTTGCTGTTCCACAAGGTACAACTTAAAATTTTTATTTTTCTCCATTTGTATTAATAAGAACTCTTTTAGCTGCTTATGCATGGCACCCCCAGAGACCACATGTGAGGACCCTACTTCACCTATTGTCCTAGTCATCACTGAACAGGAAAATTGAAACCTTTCCAGGTAGTTTAAACAGAGAGGGATTTAACTTAGGGAATTGGTTGCAAAAGTCCTAGAATGACTGAAAAAGCAAGAGAAGGAAGATAATGTTGCCTAGAAGTCAAGAAGCTGCTTGTAGCAAAAAACACATTCTGAAAAGACAAAGGAAATATCAGAACCAGATTCAGATGTGGCAGAAATTTTGGAATTATCACATGAGGAATTTAAAGTATCTATGATTACTATGCTAAGGGTGCTAGAAGAAAAAAATGTATAACATGCAGGAATAGATGAATAATGTAAGAAGAAAGATGTAAACTCTAAAAAAGCATCAAAAGGAAATACTAGAAATAAAAAATATAGTAACAGAAATGAGGAATGCCTTTAAGGGACTCATCAGTAAATTGGACATGGCTGAGGAAAGAGTCAGTAGGCTTAAAGATGTGTTCATAGAAATGGGGTGAATTGAAAGGCAAAGAGAAATAAGAATGAAAAACTGGAGCAGAATATCCAAGAACTCTAGGACAATTACAAAAGGTATAACATACATGTAGTGGGAATATCAGAGGCAAAAATGTGAAAGTGAAAGGAACAGAAGAAATACTTGGAGTAATAATGTCTGAGAATTTTCCAAAATTAATGACAGCCAACAAAACACAGATCCAGGAAGGGTAGAGAACATCAAGTAGGATACATAGTAAAACAAAAACAAAACAAAAATCCTGACACCAAAGCACATCATATTCAAACTACAGAAAAATCAAAGACAGAAAATCTTCAAAGAAGCCAGGGGAAGAAAACCACCTTACCTATAAATAATGAGGATAAGAATTACACTAGACTTCTCTTCAGAAATGAAGCAAGCAAGAAGAATGTAAAGTACAACATTTAAAGTGTCAAAAGAAAAAAGCTATCCACTTAGAATTCTGTGTCTAGAAAAATTATCCTTTAAAAGTGAAAAAGAAATAAGATATTTTAGATAAAAGTGAGGGAACTTGTCCCAAGACATGCCTTGGAAGAAATGGTAAAATAATTTCTTTAGAGTGAAGGAAATAATATAGGTCAGAAACTCAGATCTACATAAAGAAAGGAAGAGTGTTAGAGAAGAAATTATGAGGGTAAAACAAAATATTTTCTTATCCTTAATTGCTCTAACAATAGTTAACAGTTTGTTCCAAATAATAATGTATTGGATGATATACTTTATGGATAGTGACACAAAGGGCAGCAATTTTATAAGGAATGGAAGGGAGCAGTTGGGCTTACTCTATTATAAGATAATTGTGCCTGGTGCGGTGGCTCACGCCTGTAATCCCAGCACTTTGGGAGGCTGAGGCAGGTAGATCATGAGGTCAGGAGATCAAGACCATCCTGGCTAACACAGTGAAACCCCATCTCTATAAAAAATACAAAAACTTAGCCAGTCGTGGTGGTGGGCACCTGTAGTCCCAGCTACCAGGAGGCTGAGGCAGGAGAATCGTGTGAACCCAGGAGGTAGAGCTTACAGTGAGCCACGATTGTGCCACTGCACTCCAGCTTGGGTGACAGAGCAAGACTCCGTCTCAAAAAAAAAAAAAAAAAAAAAAAAAGATAATTGTACTACCTACCTATGAAGTGGCACAGTGTTGTTTGAAAGTGGACGTAGATTAGTTGTAAATGTATATTGCAAATTCTAGGCAACCTCTAAAAATTTTTAAAAAGAAGAATAATTGATATGCTATAAGAGGAGAGAAAATAGAATGGTATAAAATGCTCAATTAAAACCAGAGAAGGCAGAAAAAGAAGGAAATACCCAAAAAAGAGGAGACACAAACAAAGGCTACACATAGAAAACAGTTGCAAATATGGTAGATATTCATCCAAATATACCAAAATAACTTTAAATGTAAATGATCTAAACACACTAATTAAAAGACAGAGACTGTTAAATTGGATGCAAAACAAGACCCAACTATGTATTGTCTTACAAGAAACTCCCATTAAATATTAAAACACAGATAGGGTTTAAATAAAGAGATGGAGAAAGTTTTGCCTTGCTAACACTAATCAAAAGAAAGCTAGAGTAGTTATATTAACTTCAGACACAGCAGACTTCAGAGCAAGGAAAATTATTATGGACAAAGGAGGGCATTACATAATAATAAAGGGGCAAATTCTGTAAGAAGACATAACAATCCTTACTGTGTAAGCACCAAAAAACACACTGTTAAAATAAATTAGACAAAAACTGAAAGATTGCAAGAAGAAATAGACAAATCCACTACCATAATTGAAGACTTCAAATACATATAGTAAGTACTGATAGAACTGAAAAGAGAAATAGACAAATCCAATTATTGCTGGTAACTTCAGCACTTCTAGCTTACCAGCTAATCAAAAAAGTAGACAATCAGAAAGGGTATAGAAGATCTAAGTAACACCATCAACCAGCTTGATTTAGCTGACATTAAAAAACACTTTACCTACCAATAGCAAAATGCACATTATTTTTAGGTCCATATGGAATATTCACTATGATAAAGCATATCTTGAATAATAAAACAATCCTGAATAAATTTAAAAGAATTGAAATAACTCTAAGTATGTTCTCTGACTTTAATGAAAACAAACTAGAAATCAATAAAGATATCTGGGCTAGATGTGGTGGCTTATGCCTGTAATCCAAAACTTTGGGAAACCGAGGAGGGTGGATCACCTGAGGTCAGGAATTTGAGACCAGCCTGACCTACATGGTGGAACCCCATTTCTACTAAAAATACAAAGAAATTAGCCAGGTGTGGTGACACATGCCTGTAATCCCAGCTACTTGGGAGGTTGAGGCAGAAGAATTGCTTGAACCAGGGAGTTGGAGGTTGCAGTCAGCCAAGATTGTGCCACTGTACTCCAGCCTGGGTGAGAAGAGTGAAAATCCATCAAAAAAAAAAAAAAAATATATATATATATGGAAAATCCCTCAGTACTTAGAAATTAAGCACATAATTCCAAATAATTTATGAATCAAAGAGGAAATCTTAAGGTAAATTAAAAAATATTTTGAAATAAATAAAAATACATCATATTAAAATATGTGGGATGTAGCTAAAGCAGTGTTTAGATTCAAATTTTTGGCTTTAAGTGCACATATTAAAAAAGAAGAAAAGTTTCAAATCTATAAGCTTCCACCTTAAGCAACTAGTAAAAGAAGAGCAAAATAAGCTCAAAAGAAAGCCAAAGGAAAGATATAAGAAATATAAGAGCATAAATTAAAGAAATAGAAAACAGAAAAACAGGGAAAAGTCAATGAAACAAAGAGGCAATTATTCGAAAAGCTCAATAATACATATATAATACCTGATATGGTTTGGTTATATCTCCACACAAATCTCATCTCGAATTCCCATGTGTTGTGGGAGAGAACAGGTAGGAGGTAATTGAATCATGGGGGTAGGTCTTTCCTGTGCTGTTCTCAGGATAGTGAATAAATCTCACAAGATCTGATGGTTTTAAAAAGAGGAGTTCCCCTGCACAAGCTCTCTCTTTTCCTGCCGCCATCCACATAAGATGTGACTTGCTCCTCCTTGCCTTCTGCCATGATTGTGAGACCTCCCGAGCCATGTGGAACTGTAAGTCCATTAAACCCTTTTTCCTGTATAAATTATCCAGTCTTGGGTATGTCTTTATCAGCAGTATGAGAACAGGCTAATACAATACATCTATCCATACTCTCCAGGGAAAAAATAAAAGACACAAATAATCAACATCAGAAATGAAATACGAATATTACTACAGACACTGCAGACTTTAAAATAATAACAAAAATCTATAAATAACTCTATACACATAAATTCAACAACATAGATAATATGGACCAATTCCTTGAAAGAAAAAAAATTAGCAAAAGTTATTTAAGAAAAAATAGTTCTATATCTATTAAAGAGATATAATTTGTATTCAGGAATCTTCAAAAAAAAAAAAAAAAAAACCACAAAAAACAAAAATCAATAACAAAACCAAATCCCAAAACTTTAGACCCAGAGAGCTTTAGTAGTGTATTCTGCCAAACACTTAATGAAGACAAAAACACCATTTCGGTGGTGGTTCCAAGATGGCCGAATAGGAACAACTCCAGGCTACAGCTCCCGGCATGAGCGACATAGAAGATGGGTGATTTCTGCATTTCCAACTGAGGTACTGTGTTCATCTCACTGGGGTATGTTGGATGGTGGGTGCAGGACAGTGGGTGCAGTCCACCGAGCAAGAGCTGAAGCAGGGCGAGGCATCACCTCACCCGGGAAGTGCAAGGGGTAAGGCAATTCCCTTTCCTAGCCAAGGGAGACCATGACACAGAGCACCTGGAAAATCGGGTCACTCCCACCCTAATACTGCGCTTTTCCAAGGGTCTTAGCAAACGGCACACCAGGAGATTATATCCCATGCCTGACTCAGAGGGTCCCATGCCCACAGGGCCTCCTGCATTGCTAGCACAGCAGTCTGAGATCTAACTGCAAGGTGGCAGCAAGGTTGGAGGAGGGGTGCCCACCATTGCTGAGGCTTGAGTAGGTAAACAAAGTGGCTGGGAAGCTCGAACTGGGTGGAGCCCACCACAGCTCAAGGAGGCCTGTCTGCCTCTGTAGACTCCACCTCTGGGGACAGGGCATAGCCAAACAAAAGACAACAGAAACCTCTGCAGATTTAAATGTCCCTGTCTGACAGCTTTGAAGAGAGTAGTAGTTCTCCCAGAATGGAGTTTGAGATCTGAGAACGGACAGACTGCCTCCTCAAGTGGGTGCCTGACTCCTGAGTAGCCTAACTGAGAGGCACCCCCCTGTAGGGGCAGACTGACACCTCACACGGCCGGGTACCCCTCTGACACGAAGCTTCCAGAGGAATGATCAGGCAGCAACATTTGCTGTTCAGCAATATTCACTCTTCTGCAGCCTCTGCTGCTGATACCCAGGCAAACAGGGGCTGGAGTGGACCTCCAGCAAACTCCAACAGACCTGCACAGCTAAGGGTCCTGACTGTTAGAAGGAAAACTAACAAACAGAAAGGACATCCACACCAAAACCACACCTGTATGTCATCATCATCAAAGACCAAAGGTAGATAAAACCACAAAGATGGGGAAAAAACAGAGCAGAAAAGCTGAAAATTCTAAAAATTAGAGCGTCTCTCCCCCTCCAAAGGAATGCAGCTCCTTGCCAGCAACGGAACAAAGCTGGATGGAGAATGACTTTGATGAGTTGAGAGAAGAAGGCTTCAGACGATCAAACTTCTCCAAGCTAAAGGAGGAAGTTCAAACGCATTGCAAAGATGCTAAAAACCTTGAAAAAAGATTAGACGAATAGCTAACTAGAATAACCAATGTAGAGAAGTCCTTAAGTGACCTGATAGAGCTGAAAACCATGGCACGAGAACTACGTGACAAATGCACAAGCTTCAATAACCGATTCGATCAACTGGAAGAAAGGGTATCAGTGATCGAAGATCAAATGAATGAAATGAAGTGAGAAGAGAAGTTAAGAGAAAAAAGAGTAAAAAGAAACAAACAAAGCCCTCAAGAAATATGAGACTATGTGAAAAGATCAAATCTACGCCCGATTGGTGTACCTGAAAGTGACGGGGAGAATGGAACCAAATTGGAAAACACTCTGCAGGATATTATCCAGAACTTCCCCAACCTAGCAAGGCAGGCCAACATTCACATTCGGGAAATACAGAGAATGCCACAAAGATACTCCTCGAGAAGAGCAACTCCAAGACACATAATTGTCAGATTCACCAAAGTTGAAATGAAGGAAAAAATGTTAAGGGCAGTCAGAGAGAAAGGTCGGGTTACCCACAAAGAGAAGCCCATCAGACTAATGCGAATCTCTTGGCAGAAACTCAACAAGCCAGAAGGGAGTGGGGGCCAATATTCAACGTCCTTAAAGAAAACAATTTTCACCCCAGAATTTCATATCCAGTCAAACTAAGTTTCATAAGTGAAGGAGAAATAAAATCCTTTACAGACAAGCAAATGCGGAGAGATTTTGTCACCACGAGGCCTGCCCTACAAGAGCTCCTGAAGGAAGCACTAAACATGGAAAGGAATAACTGGTACCAGCCACTGCAAAAACATGCCAAAATATAAAGACCATCAATGCTAGGAAGAAACCGCATCAACTAACGAGCAAAATAAGCAGCTAACATCAAAACGACACATAACAATATTAACCTTATTCACACATAACAATATTAACCTTGAATGTAAATGGGCTAAATGCTCCAATTAAAAGACACAGACTGGCAAATTGGATAAAGGGTCAAGACCCATCAGTGTGCTGTATTCAGGAGACCCATCTCACATGCAGAGATGCACATGGGCTCAAAATAAAGGGATGGAGGAAGATATACCAAGCAAATGGAAAACAAAAACAGGCAGGTGCTGCAATTCTAGTCTCTGATAAAACAGACTTTAAACCAACAAAGATCAAAAGAGACAAAGAAGGCCATTACATAATGGTAAAGGGATCAATTCAACTAGAAGAGCTAACTATCCTAAATATATATGCACCCAATACAGGAGCACCCAGATTCATAAAGCAAGCCCTTAGAGACTTACAAAGAGACTTGGACTCCCACACAAATAATGGGAGACTTTAACACCTCACTGTCAACATTAGACAGATCAATGAGACAGAAAGTTAACAAGGATATCCAGGAATTGAACTCAGCTCTGCACCAGGTGGATGTAATAGACATCTACAGAACTCTCCACCCCAAATCAACAGAATATACATTCTTCTCAACACCACATCACACTTATTCCAAAATTGACCACATAGTTGGAAGTAAAGCACTCCTCAGCAAATGTAAAAGAACAGAAATTATAACAAACTGTCTCTCAGACCACAGTGCAATCAAACTAGAACTCAGGATGAAGAAACTCACTCAAAACCACTCAACTACATGGAAACTGAACAACCTGCTCCTGTATGATTACTGGGTACATAAGGAAATGAAGGCAGAACTAAAGATGTTCTTTGAAACCGATGAGAACCAAAATACAACATACCGGAATCTCTGGGACACATTTAAAGCAGTATGTAGAGGGAAATTTATAGCACTAAATGCCCACAAGAGAAAGCAGGAAAGATCTAACATTGACACCCTAACATCACAATTAAAAGAACTAGAGAAGCAACAGCAAACACATTCAAAAGCTAGCGGAAGGCAAGAAATAACTAAGATCAGAGCAGAACTGAAGGAGACAGAGACACAAAAAACTCTTCAAAAAAATCAATGAATCCAGGAGCTGGTTTTCTGAAAAGATCAACAAAATTGATAGACGGCTAGGAAGACTAACAAAGAAGAAAAGAGAGAAGAATCAAATAGATACAATAAAAAATGATATAGAGGATATCACCACTGACCCCACAGAAATACAAACTACCATCAGAGGATACTATAAACAACTTTACGCAAATAAACTAGAAAACCTAGAAGAAATGGATAAATTCCTGGACATATACACTCTCCCAAGACTAAACCAGGAAGAAGTTGAATCCCTGAATAGACCAATAACAGACTCTGAAATTGAGGCAATATTTAATAGCCTACCAACCAAAAAAAGTCCAGGACCACACAGATTCACAGCTGAATTCTACCAGAGGTACAAGGAGGAGCTGGTACCATTCCTTCTGAAACTATTCCAATCACTAGAAAAAGAGGGAATCCTCCCTAACTCATTTTATGAGGCCAACATCATCCTGATATCAAAGTCTGGCAAGGACACAACAAAGAAAGAGAGTTTTAGACCAATATCCCTGATGAACATTGATGCAAAAATCCTCAATAAAATACCAGCAAACTGAATCCAGTAGCACATCAAAAAGCTTATCCACCATGATCAAGTGGGCTTCATACCTGGGATGCAAGGCTGGTTTAACATATGCAAATCAATAAACGTAATCCAGCATATAAACAGAACCAAAGACAAAAACCACATGATTATCTCAATAAATGCAGAAAAGGCCTTTGACAAAATTCAACAGCCCTTCGTGCTAAAAACTCTGAATAAATTTGGTATTGATGGAATGTATCTCAAAATAATAAGAGCTATTTATGACAAACCCACAGCCAATATCATACTGAATGGGCAAAAACTGGAAGCATTCCCTTTGAAAACTGGCACAAGACAGGGATGCCCTCTCTTACCACTCCCATTCAACATAGTGTTGGAGGTTCTGGTCAGGGCGATCAGGCAGGAGAAAGAAATAAAGGGTATTCAATTAGGAAAAGAGGAAGTCAAATTGTCCCTGTTTGCAGATGACATGATTGTATATTCAGAAAACCCCATCGTCTCAGCCCAAAATCTCCTTAAGCTGATAAGCAACTTAGGCAAAGTCTCAGAATACAAAATCAATGTGCAAAAATTACAAGCATTCTTATACACCAATAACAGACAAACAGAGAGCCAAATCATGAGTGAACTCCCATTCACAATTGCTTCAAATAGAATAAAATACCTAGGAATCCAACTTACAAGGGATGTGAAGGACCTCTTCAAGGAGAACTACAAACCACTGCTCAAAGAAAAAAAAGAGGACACAAACAAATGGAAGAACATTCCATGTTCATGGATAGGAAGAATCAATATCATGAAAATAGTCATACTGCCCAAGGTAATTTATAGATTCAATGCCATCCCCATTAAGCTACCAATGACTTTCTTCACAGAATTGGAAAAAACTACTTTAAAGTTCATATAGAACCAAAAAAGAGCCCCCATTGCCAAGGCAATCCTAAGCCAAAACAACAAAGCTGGAGGCATCACGCTACCTGACTTCAAACTATACTACAAGGCTACAGTAACCAAAACAGCATGGCACTGGTACCAAAACAGAGATATAGACCAATGGAACAGAACATAGCCCTCAGAAATAATACCACACATCTACAACCATCTGATCTTTGACAAACCTGACAAAAACAAGAAATGGGGAAAGGATTCCCTATTTAATAAATGGTGCTGGGAAAACTGGCTAGCCATATGTAGAAAGGTGAAACTGGATCCCTTCCTTACACCTTATAAGAAAATTAATTCAAGATGGATTAGAGACTTAAATATTAGACCTAAAACCATAAAAACCCTAGAAGAAAACCTAGGCAATACCATTCAGGACATAGGCATGGGCAAAGACTTCATGTCTAAAACACCAAAAGCAATGGCAACAAAAGCCAGAATTCACAAATGGGATCTAATTAAACTAAAGAGCTTCTGCACAGCAAAAGAAACTACCATCAGAGCGAACAGGCAACCTACAGAATGGGAGAAAATTTTTGCAATCTACTCATCTGACAAAGGGCTAATATCCAGAACCTACAAAGAACTTAAACAAATTTACAAGAAAAAAAACAACCCCATAAAAAAGTGGGCAAAGGATATGAACAGATACTTCTCAAAAAATACATTTATGCAGCCAACAGACACATGAAAAAATGCTCACCATCACTTGCCATCAGAGAAATGCAAATCAAAACCACAATGCGATACCATCTCACACCAGTTAGAATGGTGATCATTAAAAAGGCAGGAAACAACAGGTGCTGGAGAGGATGTGGAGAAATAGGAACACTTTTACACTGTTGGTGGGACTGTAAACTAGTTCAACCATTGTGGAAGACAGTGTGGTGATTCCTCAAGGATCTAGAACTAGAAACACCATTTGACCCAGCCATCCCATTAGTGGGTATATACCCAAAGGATTATAAATCATGCTGCTATAAAGACACATGCACATGTATGTTTATTGCGGCACTATTCACAATAGCAAAGACTTGGAATCAACCCAAATGTCCATCAGTGACAGATTGGATTAAGAAAATGTGGCACATATACACCATGGAATACTATGCAGCCATAAAAAAGGATGAGTTCATGTCCTTTGTAGGGACATGGATGCAGCTAGAAACCATCATTCTCAGCAAACTATTGCAAGAACAGAAAACCAAAAACACTGCATGTTCTAACTCATAGGTGGGAATTGAGCAATGAGAACACTTGGACACAGGAAGGAGAACATCACCCAATGGGGCCTGTTGTGTGGTGTGGGGAGCAGGGAGGGATAGCATTAGGAGATATACCTAATGTAAATGACGAGTTAATGGGTGCAGCCCACCAACATGGCACATGTATACATATGTAACAAACCTGCACCTTGTGCACATGTACCCTAGAACTTAAAGTATAATAAAAAATTAAAAAACAAACAAACACCATTTCTACAAAATCTCTTATACAAAATAGACAAGGAAGGAATACTTCCCAACTGATGATACAACTCTCACATTACTTTGATACAAAAACCAAAGATAGTACAATAAAAGAAGATAGACCAGTGACATTGATACAAAAATCTTCAACAAAATATCAGCAAATTGAATCTAACAATATATAAAAGAATAATGCAATACAACAAACTGGAATTTATCCTAAAAATGCAAGGATGGCTCAGTATTTGAAAATGAACCCATATAATCTACCATATCAACACACCAAAGAAGAAAAATTCTATGTATCAGCTAGGAAGTTCTTCCGACCTGGGATGAGCTGCTTCAAATGTTTGTAATCAGCTGTAGGTTGGGTAGGCAGGTCTGCTGATCTTAAGTGGGCTCTCTTATGTGCTTGAGGGTCAGCTGTTGTTGAAGGGGCTTGGATGACTTGGATGGCTGGAATGACTGTTCTCTTTCACATGGTTTTTCTCATTCTTCGACGTTTGTTTTTGTAGCACTGGCAAGGATTCCAAAAATAGGACAAAATCATGCACCCGTTAAGAACCAGACTTGGAACTGGTTCACTATCACTTCTATTGCATTTTATTTTCAAAAGAAGTGACAAGACCAACCCAAATTCAAAGGGTATGAAATAGATATTTGATTAGAGGACCTACAAAATCACATTGCAAAGGGGTATTGGTCAGGGAGATACAGGGGGAGATAAAGAATTTGGCCCTTGGCCGGGCGCGGTGGCTCAAGCCTGTAATCCCAGCACTTTGGGAGGCCGAGGCGGGCGGATCACAAGGTCAGGAGATCGAGACCACAGTGAAACCCCGTCTCTACTAAAAATACAAAAAATTAGCCGGGCGCGGTGGCGGGCGCCTGTAGTCCCAGCTACTCAGAAGGCTGAGGCAGGAGAATGGCGGGAACCCGGGAGGCGGAGCTTGCAGTGAGCCGAGATCGCGCCACTGCACTCCAGCCTGGGCAACAGCGTGAGACTCCGTCTCAAAAAAAAAAAAAAAAAGAATTTGGCCCATTTTTGGCAGTCAGTATATATAGAGATTCACTTAGGTATTTTCAAGAAAAGGGCATTCATTACAAAATGCACATGGCTGTATGTTACAGCTTGCACCTAGACCTATTCTTAGAAGCTCTATTTTTCTCTGTGTGTCCTGCTGATTAGTGTCTCTTCCTTCCCTTCCCCTTCCTCCGTCCCTTTCTCTTTCTCCCCTTCCCTTCCCTTTCCTTCCCTTCCCTTCCCTTCCCTTCCCTTCCTTTCCTTTCTTTTCCTTTCCTTTTCTTCTTTTTTTCTTCAGGGTCTTGCTCTGTCACCCAGGCTGGAGTACAGTGGCATGATCACGGCTCATTGCAGCCTCGACCTCCCAGGATCAAGTGATCATCTCACCTCAGCCTCCCTAGTAGGTGGGACCACAGGAGGATGCCACCATGCCTGACTAATATTTACATTTTTTTATAGAGACAGGGTCTCACTATATTGCCCAAGCTGGTCTCTAACTCCTAGGCTCAAACATTCCTCCTGCCTCCACCCCCCAATACACTGGGATTACAGGCATAAGCCACCATGCCCAGCTGTGTCTCTTTTTTTCTATCACAACTGTCTAGATCTTGGTACTAATTCCTGAGTGAGAATCTGATGGGTCAGTTCTATCACGGACTATCCACCAAACTGTAGGTTGACTGCTAACTGCCCCCCATATCCCCTTAGCATCACCATTTCAGTAATTGTCAGTATTGTGCTAGTCTACATATCTGTAACTCTCTGCTTGAGGGCTTTCTCTTGGCCCACGCTTGCAGGCCAGTCTGGCAGTGCTGGGGATCTGATCTACATCAATGGCAGATGAGATTGGTGGATACGGCAGATTATTTGCATTGAAAATACCAACTCTTAAACCCTCTCTGAATCCATGCCCCTTGCCTTAAGACTTTGCAGTTTCTCTCACTAAAGAGAGGGCATCTATTTTCCCATCACTTAAATAAGGGCTTCATGTGATTTTCATTGGTCTATAGGATATTATATTAGCAGACTTGCTGTAAGCAGAGGCTTGTGAAAGTCCTTGTGCATTTCTGGTTTCTCAGCTATTCTCCTGTGACGGCCCTGAGAACATGGCCAGGCTAGCCTGCGCAGGAATGAGACATATGGAGCAGCCAAGGCCTTTGTAGAACAATTGATAGTCATATGACCCCTGGGCATGTGAGAGAGAGCCAAGCTAAGATCAGCAGACCCAACTAGCCAATCCACAGCTGGACTGCAGATGCATGAGTGAGCTTAGCTGAGATCAAAAGAAACTGCCCAGCTGACCTGCAGACTCATGAGCAGAATAAATGGTTGTTATTTTAAGCTACTAGACTCTCCTTGAACTCTAAGCCTGGAGGCTTTAGTGATTCAGGGAGGAGAGGTTAGATTCCTGACTTCTTTAGCAAGAGATAGGTTTGAGCATTAGGCATTGTTGAGAAGGGAGATTTTTCTAAATTTCTTTAGGTTTTTTTTTTTTTTTTTTCATAGCAAAAGCCAGTTTCCCTAGACTTTCTCTTATCTAGTAAAAAAAGAAATACTTATCCCCATCTAGGCTTAGCCTCAAAGCTGGAATTGAGAAGGAGAATATGACAGAGAAAGCCTGTCCCTTCTGGTGAGATGTTTGAGGGGATAAGAGGAGTTAGAGTGAGAGACTGAGGCAGAAAAAGAAGCCCTGTGGACATGTAGGTCCTAGATATTCTCTCTCATGAAGATGAGGAGCAGCATTAGAGGAGACTGTACAGATCTGAGGTAATCACTATGTCATTCACATGAAGACGCTTGAACCCCCTCCTTCTTATACCCAACTGTCATTTTGGAAAGAAATGTCTGTGCTCTTGTGCGTTAGATATGTGTGTATGCGTGACTGGGGAGTGCTGAAATAATGGAGACTGAGAAGGATAGTGGTTACTCCTGGGGGAAGATATCTTTGGCTCTCAGGCTCTCATGGTTGCAAAATGGCTGTGACATCTCCATGTAGCATGTCTGTGCTCCACACACGGTAACACTGAATCTTTTAAAGAGCTTTCCTGGAGGTCACAGCCAGCAAGTTCCATTTATATCTCATTGATCAGGACTGAGTCACATAGCCAAATCCCACTGCAAGATAATCTAAGGAGATCAGTATTTTTAAGTGGACACATTGTCAACCTAAACAAAAACAGGAGTCTGTTAGTCAAGAAGGAGTGAACAGATTTTAGGTAGGTATATATGTTAGGGTAATGCCAGCTGCCTTAACAACACAACTCTAAAATTTCAATGACTTAACACAACAGAATTTTATGTCTAGGCCATTAAAAGTTCAATGTGGGTGTGGTCAGTGGTCAGCCTGTTAACATGTTGTGCTGCCATCCTCTAGGGCAAGGGAGTGTCCTTCATTCATTGGACAGATGGGAAGGGAGGGTAGAGAAAGTACACAGTGCTATAGCCACCATGACCTAGAAATGGCACATATCACTTCTGCTCACATTTCGTGGGTGAGAACTAGTCACAGGGCTCTATCTTGAAGCAAGTAATCCTGGGGAAGTTACCTACCTAGATATCTGCTTCCAGTCACAACTGTATACCTAGAATGGAGCGTAACATATTTTTCTCAGTTTATTCTTTTCATTTGGCTATATTGTATATATTGGATAACTGGTGTAAAAAATTTTTTAAATTAAAGCATAGAATATAATCAGAAAGATGCTTAGATGATAAACGTATAGTCCAATGCATTTTCATAAACTTAGCACACCTATGTGACCAGTATATAGATCTAGAAACAGAAAATAATTAGTACTGCAGAATCTCCTCTGGGGAGGATAAGTTTTTGATGCATAGTTAGCTATTGCCACAGAGATAATCAGCAGTGTCTGCCATAGTCACTAACAACAGGAAATTTATATTTTCAATTTATCTATGTTGCTTATTAAGTGCCATATCAATCACTGGTGCAATTTGGTGGGTGAGTTTGATGGGAGTTTAAACAAACAACTCTGTGCATGACCAGTCATAGGCCAGGGTACTGCTGCATCCTGAATTGGTTGAATTTCTTGTGGTCTGTTGCATATTCAAAGGGCACAGGTAATGGAAACCACGCTTGCTGATAAACACTGCTGAGAATGTTTTCAGTTTTGCCTGGTACATGAGAGTGCTTTTTTGGTTCTAAGTAACTAGTGGTGACATTCAGTTTAATGGATCCTACAAATGAAATGCCCAAAGCAAAACATTTCTCCTTAAAATAGAGCTGAAATTGTGAATACATTTGTATTGTGGAGTTTACAAAAATGTGAACGAGGCACACAAGTACACAGGAGCTAGTTAAATGTTTTACATGCTTGTGTTTGTCTGGTAGGGTGTTTATTATGGCTTAGTTTGATAAGGCCTCGTTTTAATGAGATCCTTGAATATGCAAATATGCAAAGGGCTGGGTGGGCACCATTTTTGGGTTTGTTTGTGTGGCCTTTGGGCACTAAGTGCTGTTATAGCTGCTGTGGGGTAGAAACAGAGTAGTAGTTGTGAGCATTGGCTTTGGCATCAGAAATATCTGCATTGAATCACTGATTTTGATGCTTTTTGGCCACGTTGACTGGGCAAATGACCTAACCTATCTTAGCTTCCTCTTCTCTTCTAGAATTGTTCTAGAATTTTTAAATTTTTATTATTATTATTTTTTGAGATGGAGTTTCACTCTTGTCACCCAGGCTGGAGTACAGTGACACGATCTCAGCTCACTGCAACCTCCGCCTCCTGGGTTCAAGTGATTCTCCTGCCTCAGCCTCCTGAGTAGCTGGGATTACAGGCGCCCGCCACCACGCCTGGCTAATTTTGTATTTTTAGTAGGGAAGGGGTTTTGCCATGTTGGCCAGGCTGGTCTTCAACTCCTGACCTCAGGTGATCCGCCCACCTCGGCCTCCCAAAGTGCTGGGATTACAGGCATGAGCCACCGCACCTGGCCTGAAGCTTGTTATTGTAGTTCAGACATTGGTTGGGGTCACTTTAGACACTATTCCTTAATAATTGGATGAAATTAGCTTGAACGCTATTTAAGAGTTGGTGGAGAGTCCAATGCCCCATCTTATGAACTCTGGTTCTCCTGTGCTTGCCATCTTTACCCACACTATCCTATGCATGCTATCCCATGCACGTGCCCCAAGTGGATAATCCTATTTATTTCATCCCAAAGCTTTTGTGTATGCTCTGTGTTAAAGGTTTGGGAGGCAGTGACATTTTCAATTCATTAACAGAAACAATTAAAAATTGAATATTAGACATCCCTGTACTTAAAGCTTCACTCATTTCCGCACCTCAGATTCCAGCGGCTATAAAAGTTACTTTGTAAGGCCATTTGTATGGTTGTGTAGTTTGTACAGTGCACAGAAGAATCTGGCCAAGGGTGGTGAGTGAGGGTAAAATCCAGCCTGTGATCTGCTTATCAAGCTGTGAGCCCTAGTGAAGGGCTGTGTTTACTCAGAGGTGGCCCTTTTCACTAATTAATCCACCCAGATGGGCACTTTTAGCTAAGTCACACAAGGGCTATGTTGATTCATCATTTTTCTCTCTCCCATCCCCTTCTTTTCTCTGGTCTTTATATCCAAGGAGCAATTAAACAAATTCTTTCTATAAATTCATATTCTCTTAGCCTAAACTCTTCAGCCACACATTTGTTTTCTGAATTCAGAATTTTCAGAATGTAGAAAGGTACACATACCTTGTATTATGTAACAACTCCAGCAGGGTCTGGAAAAGCACTCTGTAATTAACACATTAATATTTACCTGGAAAAATGGATGAATATTCACACTGTGTTTGATGAATAAAAACTATAAATAGTTGGGTCTTAACACCAAGTGATTCGAGTCAGGTCAGGGTTTACTGCCTTTGAGTTTTCAAAAAACTTTCAGTTTTCAGAGCCTTTTGGGTTTCAGACTGAGGGATTTGGGCCTGTATTTTCTTATGCAGAACTATTGGGGTCTCTTCAGCTCCTACAAAGTCATCTTGGGGTCTCCTTTTGCCTATCCAAAACTGTGTTGTAAATGTGAAATGAACTCTTGTCAAAGTCTGATTGGCTGGATTAGATTTTGAGAAAAGTGGGTCCCAAACTGCACTGCTTATTAGAATTTCCCAAGGATCTCTTAAACATTCTGGTACCCAGATCTACCACAGATCAGTTAATCAGAATGCCTGCAGTGTGGGCAGGCATTCTGACTTAATTATCTCTAGGTGTTTCCAATGTGAAACAAAATTTGGGAACTTTTGGCTTCGGGGAAAGGGGAAATCATTTGGAAGGATGCTGAGGCCTGTCTCCTAATCACGGAGAGGGCTAAGCTGATGCTGAAACAAAGGACGTAAATATTATCTTTTGCATCTGCTCTCTAGTGTGGAGGTGAGTGAAGGGATTCGGTAGGGCTACATGAGCTTGCTGTCCTGAGGCAGGATACCTGGACCTTGTGGTAGGGAAGTAGGTTGCTCTACCAAATGGCCTGGAACAGTATAACATAAGACCTTGATGACCAGATGGAAACTAGCCAGGAAAACATTGACTCTCCCTGCCTGTCTGACCTTCATCCTGTTTCTGGGTCAATTCAGCTTCTTACCATTGAGGTCCATCTCTGTTGGGTCCCTTTGGCCTGGAAGATGAAGTTGGGCTTCCTCATATTACTCTTGCCACTCCCTAACATTATGTCTTTTACCCACATTCTTTGGGTAAAAGACATGAGGTTAGGATTCTTTATGGTACTCATCCCACTTGATTAGATTTTGACTCTTGTGTCTCCACTCCCGCATTGTCCTTCTGGCTGACATCCCAAATGACCCTATGAAAGTTAGAAAGCAGGCAGTGTCCAAGAGGTCAAAACCATCCAGGTAGCTGTAAAGCCAGACCAGCAGTTAGGGGTAGGGGACCCCAAAATACAGAGTGAAAGGAGAAGCAAGGGAGGAGATGAGTGATGTAGTTTGAATTATTGTTCAGCAAATATTCAGTCCCTTCTCCCTCAATTTCCCACCCTATTGATTTGGGGCTTGGCTGTACAATGTTTCTTGGCTGGTAGAATGTTAGCTGATATGACAGAAACAGGTATCTTACCTTTGCTTGGGTTACAGGGCAAGGTCTCTTAAGCTCCAGTGATTCACTAAAAGGAAAGCATGTCTACGTATTTACTGTCTTTTCCACCTGGGACTCCAAATGAACAGACACATGGAACACACATGAACACAACCTACAGCCTGGAGCCCAGCCAGCCAACCAGCAGCTGAAAGTGAACCATCCCAGCAGACCCAGGGGACTGTGAGTGAGAAAAATACACATTTGTTGTTGTAGCCACTGAGTTTTAAGGTACTTTGTTATGTGGTATTATTGTGGCAATAGCTGACTAACACAAATAAATTAAGGGAGGATCAAAGGCCATTCCTGTTTCAGCAGGGAAATCTTCTTGCATTTCAGCCTGGACTTAGGGCTGATCCTAGAGTATAAGTAGCTTAGAGCTGGTGGGTAGGCAAGTGAGCCACACTGAGCTGCTAATAAGAGAGCTGGCTCAAGATGAGGGTAGGAGGTGGAGAGGAGGTACTACAGTCTCCCTCGGTGTCTGTGAGGGATTGGTTTCCGGACTCCCTCAGATACCAAAATCCACACATTCAAATCTCGAAGTTGGCCCTTGGGAACTCACATATAAAAAAAGCCAGCCCTTCATATCCACGGATTTTGTATCTCGCAAATACTGTATTTTCCATCTGTGCTTGGTTTTGGATGCCAAACCTGCAGATACGGAGGACCGACTGTATTTATCGAAAAAAAAATTCGTGTATAAGTGGACCCACGAAGTTCAAACTTTGCGTTGCTCAAGGGTTAACTCTAATTCTGTTTCACATTGAGAATTTGCTTTTTTTACATTTTATTTTTAAAAATTGACATATAATAATTATACATATTTATTATAGAGTACCCAGTGATGTCATATGCATATAATGTAGGGTGATCATATCATGGTAATTAGCATATCCATCATCTTCAACATTTATCATTTCTTTGTGCAGGGAACATTCAATATCATCCTTCTAGCTGTTTGAAACTGTATAATATATTATTGTTAACCAATCTCTCCCCATCACCACTTCTCCAGAATTTGTTTTAAATGGAAATGGATCCAGGTAAGTAACTTAGGAGCTCTACTTTATAAAAGAGTTAGATCTTGTCCTAAACTGTAACAAGCAGATAAGCTAGACCAGCAATCAATCAAAATCAGACACTTCTCAGAAATACTCCTAAGTCCCTGCCCACCTCAGACCCGTCGCATTTCTCCATTGTTGCTTTACAGGGTCAGAGAATGACCTGTAGTATAGTCATGCCTTTTATGTTTGTCTTCATAGAAAAACAAGTGTGACTTTGGCCTCTGGGTACCAGAACAATAAATTTAAAAAAGATTTAAATGAAGCAGAACCTCATAGGCACTCTGATTCAGTTCTTCTTTTTTTCTTTCTTTCTTAAAGGAAATTGTTTTTTTTCCACACAGGAAAAGAAATGCACTGTTGTTTAATTCAACATTAAAATATGGAATAAGCAAATACAGCTTTTCCTAATTAAATTCCACTATGTTGGGTAGTGTGAAGGATAATTTGTACTATGTGAGATGTATGTATTGGTGAATAAAAGGATTCTTATGGCCAAAGAAGTCAGAGAGATGGGTTAAACAACATTTAGCAGCTTTCTTTACTGTAGGACTTTTCAGCGCCTTTATCTAGCCAATGGACTTCCGCCGCCACCTGCGCACCCAGGATCATCTCTTGGGAATAGGGTGGAAAATGCTTTTGGAGACCTTGTATTAGATAAATATCTGGACTTGTAATAATCTCTTCTATGATTGTCAAAGGTTGTCCTTAAAGCAGTAAAAATGATGGGTACTGTCCGGGAGTGGAGATTTGGTTTACTCTGCCTGATTTCCTAGATCTGTGGCCATCTCTTGATCAAGGGCCATGTCTTCCTCTCTCTTTCCTGGAACCACTCTTAAGAATGCACGGAATGAGTCTGGCAAGCTTGTTAATGCCTGGATATTTATAAATATGTAACTATTTCATTACTGCTGCTTTCCTCTGTGCAACGCACGCTCCCTTGCGAAGGTATTTGTACTAAGAGAGCTCAAATCCACTGGCACCCCCACATCTATCTGTCACTGTCTTTCTCCTGCAATTTAATTGGCAACAGTGACTCGAGGGACCTTATTTGGTAGCACTCTGGGAGGGACTCTTTCCCTAAGGGTTCACATTCCCAATGACAGATTTTTCCTTGTGGTTGACAAGAGGGGCTTGTAAGCTGAAGCCCCTCCCGCAGAGATTGCCATGCCTCACATCTTACCCCAGTGGGATAGCAGGGTTCTGCTTGCTCCTTGAGATAGCACATGAGAGCCTGGGTGGTTTTAATTTAGGTTCCCCACACCAGCGTTTCACCACTGGGACTGTGTTCTTCCTTCTATTCTAAAGATAGGAGAGCTTGCTGGGGCTTATTGGTGGGGGAGATAAAGAGCAAAATTGCAGTAAAAAAAACTTTCTTATCAAAATTGGATATTTTCTAAGGTAAAAGAAACACCATATTTTTTTGTCTCCACATCTTTCTTCCATAGTCATGTGGAATCAGACTTGATGCTTCCAGTTACTTAGCACTTTTTTTTTTTTCCTTCCCGAGACGGAGTCTTGCTCTCTCACCCAGGCTGGAGTGCAGTGGTGCGATCTTGGCTCACTGCAACCTCTGCCTCCCGGGTTCAAGCAATTCTCCTGCCTCAGCCTCCCAAGTAGCTGGGACTACAGGCACCTGTCACTACACCCAGCTAATTTTTGTATTTTTAGTAGAGACGGGGTTTCACCATGTTGGCCAGGCTAGTCTTGAACTCCTGACCTCATGATCCGCTCACCTCGACCTCCCAAAGTGTTGGGATTACAGGCGTGAGCCACCGCACCTGGTCTACTTATTACTTTTTAATACACATCAAGACTCAGGAGCTTAGAAATGAGAATTACTGGTAGCTTTGTGAGAAAATGATCAGGGGAAAAAAAAATCACTTACCTGGAAAAGAGAGCTCTGAAGAATACACCAATGTTAGATTGTGATTTTTTACTGTAGGCTAGAGTTTTTCGTGATTTTGGTTCCACCACCTGAAATAAGTTTGTACTGATGCAAATCCAACTTCCAGACCACATTTTGCATTTAGTTTTCTTTGCTAAAAACTGAAGGTAATTGTGTGGAATTTGGCATTTTGAGCTTTGGTTTTATTAAGAACCCTCACTGAATCCCTATGACAATGGATTATTTGAAAAGGAATTGCCTGATGACTTGGAATCATATGAGATCGCCTCACCTATTCACAAGCAACTGTCTTTTCCATGTTAATATTCCTTGTATTCTTTGATATGTATGATATATATTAAATGGGTCTCCTGAGGGCAGCTTTGGCTTTTTTTTTTTTTTTTTTTAAACATAGGATCTCACTCTGTTACCCAGGCTGAAATGCAGTGGCACAATCATAGCTTGCTGCAGCCTTGAACTCCTGGGCTCAAGCAGTCCTCGTGCCTCAGCCTCCCTGGTTGCTGGGACTACAGGTGGCACTGCAGTGCCTGGAATTTTTTTTTTTTTTTTTTTTGAGTTTTTGTAGAGACAGAGTCTTGTTATGTTGCCCAGGGTGGTCTTGAGCTCTGGGTTCAAATGATCTTCCCTCCTCAACTTCCCAAATTGCTGGGATTGCAGGCACCAGCCACAGTTCCCAGCCAGATTTAGCTTTTGAAATCTATGCAAGAGACCCATTTTCTGCCTTTTACCATATTTAATTGTAGTAGGTAGTTTCCCTACCACAATTCTGAAAACGATTGAACTTAACTTTGATTTGCATTATTCTCATTTTTCCATTTATTAGCAAGCATATTGGCTCTGCCAGAGTCATGTAATTATCTTCGTGTCTGCCAGATTAGGGCATATGGTGTATTATTTTGGGAAGGCAGATAATGCTGCCATTTAGAGTAGTATCCAGACAGTCTGAACATGCCTTAGAAAAGGTTTCTCTATAAATTAATTTTCCCTCTCAACTGTGTAACGGCAGTATATTAATTTTTTGCTCTTTGAGGCATGCAGATTTAACTAGGAGAGGATTTTATAATGGTCTCCCATGATACTATTGGTTTGGCAATTTGAATATCTTAGCCTAGAGTTTTGTTTGTTTGTTTGTTTTTAGTTTAAGAAAGCAATCTGGTGTGCCTCTTAGAAAAAGTCCACTGAATGAACAGCATTGGGTCTGAAGAGAAATAAGAGGGCTGTCAGATGCTTTCCACCACTGTCAGAATATCAGATGCTGTGTCTGAGAAGGGGAGACTGTCCACCAGAGGTAAGGAATTCAAAGCACCCGTCAGTGGCTCCAGCTCTCTCCTGTGGAGTCTGATTGGAGTCACGCAGATAAATCCCTGCCTAGTGCTTTGGAAACTCAGGGATACATCCTGAAGACACTTCAACCTGAAAAAAAAGGTCATGGGTAACAGTTTTAAAGGAAAAAGCAGATTTCTTTTTTCCTTATTCTTTGTTCACTGAAGCACTATGGTTAAAAGAAAAAAAAATGCTGTCTCTAAAGATAATTGAAGCCAGGCATGATGGTGTGCACCAGTAGTCCCAGCTACTCGGGAGGCTGTGGTGGGAGGATCACTTGAGCCCAAGAGTTTGAGACTAGCCTGAGCAACCTAGCGAGACCCCCATCTCTTAAAAAGAAAAGGACCAGCTTACAAAGTTGACCTACTTCTGCATGTTTCCTTTTTATGGTTTTTGTCTCTCTGCTGAAGGAATGCTTAGTTCTTTGGAGTAGATGAACTTTGAGGATGCCCTGACCATTGCACTATGCTTCCCGACTTTCATCACCACATCTTCTAAAGGTCACTAAACAGGAACTTGTGGAACAGTGGTTCTCAAACTCTGGCCTGCATCAGAATCACCTGGAGGGCTTGCAAACAGATGGCTAAGCTGCAACTCCAGAGTTTCTGATTCTGTTGGTCTGGACTGGGGTCTGAAAAGTTGCATTTCTACCAAGTTCATGGATGATCATGTTTCTGTTCTGAGGACTATCCTTTGAGAACTATTGGTGTAGATAGAAGCTAAGCATGCAGACCCTGAATTTGAATTGCTTGAGTTCATGTACAGTGATTAGCTTTCAAGATACTGTACAAACAAAAATGTGTGCATATCAGATCAGTGCCCTTGCTTTGCATGATTTCAATATATGTGAGTTTCCGTCAACATGATATCATGTACAATGAGGACTGCCTGTGATCTTTAACCTCTCTGTGCTTCAGTTTTCTCATCTGAAAATAGGAATAATAGTACCTACTTTATACAATTGTTGTGAGGATTATAAGACAATACTTGGAAAGCATGTAAAACAAACAGTGCAATATGTGAATAGCTATTATAATTATTAGAGTAATAGCCTTAGAATTATAAGATTTTGAACCCTAATGGGATTTTAGAGAGATAATGTAGTCTAATTCTTCACTGTACCCTTTTCTTTAGGAAAAGAAAGAGAGTCACAAAGAAGTAGAATAACCTGTCTAAAGTTCTATGAGAATGAAGACACACCTGGCACCAGAATGCTCTTCTCTTAATTTCTAACTCAATACTTTCCCCAAAGCATCATGTTGATTATTCTGCTTTTAAAGATTTGTTCACAAATAACCATTCAGTTTATATTAAGCATGTATTGATCTTACTCAGCTAAGTTTAAGATTAAAGAGACCTGGGAAATAAAGGAGCAATGTTGTAATAAGGAACTTAACAAGCTCCTTGCACTTATTCCATTGCCTTGACTCACAGGGACTCCAAGATGAGTGTGTTTGGTAAAGAGGCTCTGCAGTTCACTACTGGGTGTTGTCATTCCAAAGACTCTTACCGCAGAATAGTTTCTTAATTTGCCATCAGACCCAGCCTCCTATATAGTTATTCAGACAGGTATTTATAGGGAAGCCTTGATGTGTTTACTCATTCATTCAACAAATATTTAATTAAGCACCTACTGTATGCCATGTACCATTGGATTAAGAACTGTGGAAATTGGCATCCAGGTAGTTCCTGGCTTGATTTATTTCATTTCTGGTTCCATTTGCTTTTCTTCTGTTCTAGGTGTTCAAAAACCACCTTGTCATAGGTCACAGCTTGCAGGTTCATTGTAGGCACTCAACAAATAATTAATGAAAGAATGAATGAAAGATGGAGGGAAAGTAACTGCAAAAGAGAGTCTTAATTCTCATCTTCAGGCCCAGCCTCAGGGCCCAACTTCCTGATTTTAGACTCTTAGTGAGGGGAGGTGGGTGCGGTGGCTCCAGCCTTTAATCCCAGCGCTTTGGGAGGCTGGATCAGGAGTTTGAGACCAGCCTGGTCAACATGGTGATACCCTGTCTCTACTAAAAATACAAAAAATTAGTCAGGCGTGGTGGCACGCACCCGTAGTCCCAGCTACTTGAGAAGTTGCAATGAGCTGAGATCGCACCGCTGCACTCCAGCCTGGGCGACAAAACAATACTCTGTCTCAAAAAAAAGTGGGGGGGGGGGGAGAAGAAAGAATTTAGTGAGGGTTTCATATTATTAATAATTTTTACTTCCACCTCATCATCCCCACACTAAAAGAAAATTAGCTTCAGTTTATTTTGAATGATCCCAAGAACTGCTCTGACCATCTAGGAATGACTGGGTTATTTGCCAGTGGACCTTGTTCACAAATGGTTTATGACATGGATTCATCCATTTTGAAGGCTGAGCAAATCACCAGGGCCTGTCAAGAGGCTGAATTCACAAACATCAGCCTTCCTGAAAATGAGTCTGTGTTGGATATTTGAACTGTTAAAATATTAGTCAACCACTATACGTAATTTTTATTGTATTTATATGTATTTATAAATATAAATACATATATTTATTGTACATGGATTGTTGTCACATGCATTTGAGAGACCTGGGGGACAGTTACATGGAAACAATATTAGGCTTTTGGTACTTGAGTAGTGGCTTGGGAGAGGTGGCTGGATAATCATTATGCAGCTCAAGGCTTTTGGGTCTGGATGACATCAGACTTGCAGTGAGTAACTCTTAAAAAAAAAATAAGGAAAAAGTCCCTGTTTCTACAAGCATTGATTGCCCATAGTTAGGCTGATTTATTGCATATTTCTCTGTAGAGAGATTTTATGAAGTAACTCTTTGGTTGTAACTTGATGTTTGCTTGGTTTTTTTTTTGTTTGTTTTTTGTTTTCAAATAATCTTTTTGTTTTAGAATAGCATGGATTCACAGAAATGTTACAAAGATAGTCAAGAGAGATCCCGTATATTGCACAGCTTCCCCTAATGTTAACATCTTACATTACTATGGTGCTTTTGTCACAATTAAGATATCAACATTGGCACATTACTATTAATTAAACTCTATGCTTTATTCAGATTTCATCAGTTTTTCTCCAAAACATCATCCTTTTTCTGTTCCAGGATTCTATCCAGGATACCATATTATATTTATTTCTCATGTCTCCTTAGCCTTCTTTGGTCTGTGACAGTTTCTGTGATGTTCCTTGGTTTTGATAACCTTGACAGTTTCAAGGAGTACTGGTCAAGTATTTTGTAGAATGTCCCTCAGTTAGGGTTTATGTGATGTTTTTCTAATGATTAGACTGTGGTTATGGGTTTTTGGAAGAAAATCATGAAAGTAAAATGCCATTCTCTCAACACATTAGTTGAGGGGTATCTGTTATCAACATAACTTATCACTGATGATGTTAACCTTGATTGCTTGGCCAATGCAATTTGCCAGGTTTCTCCTTTGTGAAGCTTTTTTGTCCCTTTACACTTCAGCAGTAAGTCACTAAATACAGCCACACTCAAGAACTGGGGAGTTAAGGTCTACCTCCTTGAAGAAGGAATATCTACACAAATAACTTGGAATTCTTCTGTATTGGATATTACTTTCTCTTCCTACTTGTTTATTTATTCAATAATTTATTTATATCAGTAGGGACTCATGGATATTTATTTCACATTTTGGATTTTAATCCAGTACTACATTATTTATGTTGCTTCTAAGATTTTTTCTGATTTTGGCTGTTGGGAGATCTTTCAGGTTGGCTCCTGTGTCCCTTGACATACCCTCATCATCTTATTTTAAGCACTTCCTTACTTTCTGGTACTGAAAAATGCTCCAGCCTCATCCTGTATATTTCCTGCCCCAGTCCTAGAATCAACTATTTCTCCAAGGAGCCTTGGTTTCTTTTACTGGAAAATGGCATTAGAAACCAAGATCTTTGCGTTGGTGGTGAGTTGATGGTGCTTTTAATAGAACTTCAGCTAGGGAGCAAGTTGATCATCTGTGGAATTAATTAACAGCCCCATGGGGTTGTTCCAAGTTTTGACAAAGTCAACAAAAAGAGCTTTAGAACATGCAAAAAAAGGGCTTATCTTTAAGAGTAAGCTTTTGGGATATTAAGGGAGAGGTAGCTACCTGTTCTGTGTAACAAAAATAATCCTTTATTAAAACAATAGTTTTTAAAGAGAGATGCTCACTTTTTTCAGTGTTCTAGTCCTCAAAATCTTGACTGCAATTGTCATGATGGTCCACCTCATTCTCCTATCTCTTTATACCAGTGCCTGCTGGGCATCTTTACCTTGGAACTTAGAAGCCAGTTACAGAAATATTAGTTTGGGAACGCCTAAAGACTTTGAAATGAGAACTCTAAATATATGGGATAGAGATTCATGAAACTCCATTGCCTGCTTCTCAGGAAGTCTACCATGGGCAGTTCTTAGTGCCTAGTGCTGCCTTTCCTGCTCCCATGCCACTCTGCTGGCTCAGCCACACTGCTTGGACCTGTGATTGGTGACTTAGACAAAGGCTTGAGATCCACCTACCCTGCCTTCTTTTCTTATCTGCGGACTTCCCTGTAATTAAATTCCATCACCCAAGGCTCTATCTCTCACACCAATGAAGTCTAAAATGAGCTGAAGTAACAGTTGGTTTTCTTCAAATTGTTAAGAATTTATGTCATTTAAAACATCTGTATATTAAGGCCAACACAGACACATACAACACTTGAATAAATTTTAAAGGTAAACATTGAGGCTTCAATATTTTTTCAGATTTGCTAAACAATGAAAAAGGCTATGGCTCCATACAGTGAAAACAAGCCAGCAGTAAAAAGAATTGAGTATTGATATCTGCTATAGTATGGATAAACTTCAAAAAGATTACACTTAAGGAAAAAAGCCACATGAAAAAAGATCACATATTGTATGATTCCAACTATGTAACATGTTCAAAGTAGGCAAATCTACAGAGACAGAAAGAGATTCGTGGTTGCTTGAGGCAGGTGGTGAAAATGGAGATTAACTGTAAACAGGCATGAGGGATCATATTGGGATGACGGAAATGTTCTAAAACTGGATTATGGTGATGGTTGTACAGCTCAGTAAATTTATTAAAAATCATTGAGCTGTAAATTTAACAGGTGAATGTGACAGTCTGAAAACTACACCTCAGCAAAGTCGTTTATGAAAAACAGATAAGGAAGAGAGAAAAAAAGGTTACGGCTCCCAGAGCCACTGAAGGTGTGTGGGTTCAGCTGGTAGGGGTATTTGGTGGGAAAGTTTTAAAAGCATGATTGTAAAGTAACTTGGAGGTGCCTAGTCCCTGCAACCTGAAAGAACCTAACTAAGCACTATTGTTACCAGCGGCAAATCTGCATCTGTACGGGTGTGCAGCAACCTCACTTTTTGCCTCTTCAGAGGAAAGAATTCAAGTGAGGGGCAGAAGGCAGAAGGAGAGACTGAGGCAAGTTTTAGAACAGGAGTGAAAGCTTACTAGAAAGTTTTAGAGCAGGAACAAAAGGAAGATAATTATACTTGGAAGACGGCTAAGCAGGTGACTTGAAAGACAAGAGTGCGGTGTGACCTTTTGACCCAGGGTTTTATACTTGGCACATTTCCAGGGTCTTGTGGGCCTTGTCCCCTGATTCTTCCCTTGTGGTGGGCTGATACTAAGGACGATATGCAGATAAAGTGCTTAGGAATAGTCCTTGCACACAGTGGGTGCCCAAGACAGTTGTCACTATTTCTGTTATTGTTCTAATGCTGGACATCAACCTCTTTTCTTTGTTTCTTTTGATATTCTGCTTGCTGGGTACCCTTTGCTCTGTCTTGGTTTAATGTTAGATTATCTTCTTTTTTTCTCTCTTTTTAGTAGTAAAGCATTAGTTTATTAAAGTTTACAGAAAGTTGTTAGAGTTTGTGTACGTGCTTTCAAAAGGGTCACTCTAAGTACCCACTTTTTGCTTAAGAGGTTTGCTTCCCTCCTGTGTCATCTGCAAAATGCCTGGCCCTAAATAATTCCTTACCCAAAAAAGCCTTTTCTCTGGGTGGAGTTCAGACTCTTCCGGTCCCTCTATCTGAGCTAAGTCTTCTGTCCTGTTTGTGTTTTCTGCGCTGTGGAGTAAGGAGGATTTTTTTTTTTTTTTTAGCTGTTCCCCGTTTTTAGGAAGAATCATTTCCTGATTGGGGTTTGGCTGAAAATGGAATTTTCCCTGGGTTGGATAGAAAATTCCAGAACCCAGGACTATTTCCGCAAAACAAATCCCCAGCTCCACCTCTGCCACAGCATCTATAACAGTTGGAGGAAACTCTTCATGGTAAGAAGTTGATGGAGTCGAACATCCCCAACTCCACCTCCCCCACCCCACGTATAACAGTTCAGAGGATATTCTTGCTTGATATAATTCCATTTTTAATATTGTCTCATATGCAAGTGCATTTTTATAAAGAGGTCCATCATTTTGCCTTGACCGAATTGTTCTACCAAGCTGTATCTTGCACATGTCTCCAAGCTACATAAAGAGTTTATTACTAAATAATTTTGCTTTCAATAAGATATTCAGATAAACTACATTGTATACTTTTTGAAGGGTGTGTGTGTGTGTGTGTGTGTGTGTGTGTGTGTGTTTTATTCAAAAGTACTCACAGGAGGGTAGAAACAAATGAAGACATATTTCCACTTCACGGTGGTGGCCAGAATTGGAGGAAATCCAAACTTGGAAAAGAAAATCCTGGGCCGTGCTGCTGAAATCTCTGTGACGTTATTTCAGATTCCAAAAAGATTAACTCATGAGTTGGTAAAAGTACTGCTAGGGGACATTTTAAAAAATCGATTTCATTGAGGTACTTATTATTAATATATTACTAAATGCACTCATTCTATGTGTACAATTCATGAAACTTGACAAATATGTGCACTCATGCAATCACCACAACAGTCAAGATACAGAACATTATTCTCTTTGCTGGGGGGATTCTTAATCCTAGTAAAGTTCTCTAGTGGAAGAAGGGCAAGACCGTGAGTAGGAATTAAGTTCTCTTAAAGGGGAGAAAGAGCTCATATTCTGAAGGACAAATGGTGGTGGGTTTCATTGCCCAGAAGAGGATGTGGCACTATTTGACCATGAGAGTAAAAAGTAAGCCAGGAACTGGAGTTTTCCATGAGAGGACCCCAAGTGAAAGCTTTTCTTTTTTTAAAAAAATTTTACTCGAAGTCATGTTTATTATTCTGTGTTAAGTGTCACCAATCTTTTACAATGTCACAGACTGTAGGTCAGCGGCAGGTGTCTAAGCACAGGGCAGCCAAGGAAATACCACTGTCTCTGCATCACCCCTTGGCTGAGACCAGCAAGGCAGAGGCTGCACCTTTTCCAGGATGAACAAGAACCTTGCAGTTCTAGTGACCAGGCTTAAAGAAATGATGGCTCAAGATGGACCTGGGAATGCTAGAGCGGGAACATGTGGTGGAAAAAGGCAGTTGCAGTTTGAACTAACACAGAAGCAAATGTGCAGCGCATATAGACAGAGGTAATCCTTAAAATAGGGTTGTCAGATTTAGAAAATAAAAATACAGAATCCCATTAAATTTGAATTTCAGATAATCAATAAATAATTTTTAGTATAAGTATGTCTCATGTATTATTTGGGATGTACTAAAAAATTTTGTTGTTTATCTGAAACTGAAATTTAACTGACATCTTTTATTTTATTTGGCAATCTTACATTAAGAAAGACCAACAACTGGATTACAATGTTGATATTGAATCAGAGGGATCAAAAGTAAAATAAGAAACATAAGAATACACATCTTAGGGAGGTTTGAATAAAGAGTGGTGTATGTGTGTACAAAAATGATCAAAGAGAATCAAAACTGAAAGGACAATATATATACTTTTTGACTTGAGCCTAAAGTAAGCTTGATATTTTATTGATTTGATTTGAATTTTTGCTTTCTGGTGAACTGAGTATGTTTTTGATGTTTAGTTTTGAACTGGCTTGTAATCTTTTAAAAAATTGGTACTAAAACATTTATTACATCAAAAGTGACCTTCTCTTTCACCCTTCTTCATCCCTTACTTTCAGTCTCCAGAAATAACCCATTTCAATTCTTTTTAGAAATTACATCTAATATATACCTCCACATTTCAAATAAGAATCTTATGATATTTCTTTACATTATTTTCATATTTCCTGCAAGCTAGTTGAGAAATTCACTGCTGTATACACTTCTCTGATCCTTCTCTCTCCACCTCCGCTCTCTACCGTCTACCCAATCTATCACAATTTTGGATTCAAGCGAGTTGGTGTTTACACTGTTTCAATCTACAAATGCCATTCACTGCTGAGATAAGTAGTATATTATGATCACATCTTAATACACTTTTGGTTGTTCTTGGGGTCAATAGTTACCTCTGTTTCTTGAAGGAGATATTTTTCTTGGGGAGTGCTACACATCTCAAAAGGTCTTATATTTGTGCTGGTCAGCGTTTGCAGAGAAGAATCCAGCCTCCACAATGGGGTGGGATGAAGGGGAAGTAAGTTGTCTTGCTACTGTCATTTTGGGGGAGGTGGAAGAAGGAGGCTAAAGTTCCCACAGTTGAGAATGTGGATTTTTACTTAATTGCTGTGTTTTCAGTCCCACCTGTGACTCTATCCCTTTGCTGTCTCCTCTTCTGCTCTGTTTGTCCTTTTGGGTTAACACATTAAAAAAATTTCTTTACTGGAATTTCACTGGGGTTTGGCAAGGAAAGGGAGAAAACCATGGAGGATAATACATCTCAGCCAACCACTTTTCACAAATAATCTTTATCAGTCAAGGGCCCTGAAATTCCAGCTAAATAGACTGTGCTGACTTTAAGGAGTGCAGTGTTATTACTCTCCTTTCCAACTAGACTCTGAGCTGAGTACTGTCTTGCTCTGTATAGGACTTGCACTTACTGAGGTTAGTTTCTAATTCTTGTACTTAGGTCATCCCTTGCTTGTTGTGGGCTCATTTTAATGGATGGAAAGAAATAGGTCAACCTGGAAACAGCTCAAAATGTAGGTGCTGGGAAGTGGGATGATGAAAGGCAGGAACATGATTAAATGTTCAAATTCCTATTGGGTGCTAAATAGATATTCTTTGACATTGGGCCCTTTAATCAAGATTTTAAAAACATTTTGCTGAAGTGAACATGTACCTTAGTTGTTAGGAAGTAGGATAGCATTTGAAATGCACTTGTGGAAGCTGTGAAATATATCCAAGAATCCACGAAGTAGCCACATGTCTATTATCACCCATAATGAACTCCAATCTAAAGAATTTGTTTGAATTTTTTTGGATATCTGTGATTTCTACATCTATTTATGACAGCCAAGGACATTCCTTGGTTATTGTTAAGAATATTCCTAGGCCTCCACAGTGGGAAGAGAGATTCTTAAGGATGCCTTGATGTATAATTAGGTGGGAATGCAGTTATATTTCTCTTTGAAGGTTTTGAGGATAATCCTGTAGCTTGTTAACTGATCTTATTTTAAAGCTATTATGCTCATGGAAATCAGTGCAGCTTTTATGATCTCATGTGAGTATGGAAAAAGCAGTAAGTGGGAAAATATTCCATTAGATTGTGTTTTTGGAGTGCCTGATTAGGTGAAAAAAATAATAAGATTTACTGAGTGGCTACCATATGCTAGGCATAGTGTTAAGAGTTTTAAGGCATTATCATTATTTAAATCATTGAAATAATGCCATAAGATAGACACTATGATTATATACATTTTATAGATAAGAAAACTGGGATCATGAAGATAGTAAATGGTGACACCATATTTTGAAGCTACGTATTTCAGTTAGGATGTATAGTGGATAATAGCAGTGGTCTACCAGACCCTCTAGATCTGATTTTACTTGTGTGTGTGCATGTGTGCCTGTGTGCATGCACTTCAGTGTGCTTTTGCTTCCAACAGTTACCACCTCCAGTATTTTTTTTTTTTTTTTTTTTTTTTTTTTGAGAATTGTACCCAGGACATTGGAACTCACTTTTCCTGGGACAGCCTTTACTCAATGACTCTCAAGTGTGAGGCCATGAAAGCCCAGCTTTCTTATCTCAAATTGGGACAACCTGGAGATGTTGAGTTAAATATCTTTGCTTTGGAGTGTTCCCTCTATGATTGCAGCCCTACCTGTGGGACTCTGCCTGATATTTCTCCCTTCCCTAGTTTCTGCACCTTTTCTAACTTACTTCCCCACCCTCCCTTACTGTTTTTTTGAGGGGCACACTTCCTTAATAAATTACTTATACAGGAATCCTTATTTTGGGGTATGCTCCTAGGAAACTTGATATAGAACAGAATACTTTTTTTTTTTTTTTTTTTTTTTAACAAAACAAGATGTGAGATTTCCCCCATTCACCAGCTGCTACACAATGAGGCTGGGATAGAATGGACACACAGGAAGACAGACTCAATGCCCACTATCCTAACTCTGACTTGGGACAACCACGCTACACATGCCCTTAGACATTCAAGCATATTGGCCTTGGTCCTTAAGATTCTACATGACCTAGATTCAGCTGGTTGCTCCAACTCCGTCTCCTATCTTTCCCCTCCTCACTTCCCTAGGCACATGACCTTCCTTTAGTTCCTTGAACACACCAAACTCATTACTGCCTCAGGCGCTTTGTACTTATTGTTCCCTTTCTTATCATTTAGGTCTCAGTTCAAATGACACTGTCTTAGAAAATCTCACTTGACCTCTATCTAAAGTTACATCTTCCTCTCATATCATTTAAAAATCACAATATTCTATTTTCTTCCTAGCATTTATTGTCACATGAAATTATCTTATTCATTTGTTTATTTGCTTATTGTTCTCCTGCATTAAAATGTTACTTGCCTGAGGTCAGGGACTGGGTCTGTGTTGGTCACAACTATATTGCCAGTGCTTTTTAGTTGAGTGCCTCTCTCATATTGTCATCGATACACATGTGCATGATGATGAATATATTGCCTACATGGAAAGGGCAAAGAAAGATCCTTTTCCTGCTATGCTGTCTGCACTCTCTCTTCTCCATTAAGCTGTTTGCCAAGAATATCAGAGGAATCGAAACGGAAATAGAAATCTATGGTCTCTCTGGAGCACATAGCAAGGAGTGACATGTTATAGGATACAGACAACCAAGATGGCCATCTGCTGTGTTAATGATGTTTGATTTGTGTTCAAAGCAAGTTTATGTTGCCCTTTCCAAGGCTTGGTTCTACAATTTCTGACTCAAAATTTTTCTGCTGACCTGGGAATCTCTTCTTCCTCTTCCTTTCCCCTAAAGGTATTAAAAAAAAAATGACTCCATTGCTCTGTAGAACATAAAGACTAACTCCCATTCCCTATATCCTCACTCTAGCCCTGGCCCTGTCTCAGGAGAGGTTTTAATATTTTAATATTCAAGTAGATATTTTGGTTTGAAAGTGACAAATCTCCACTTGGACACTTGAACTGCCTAAAATGGACAAATGACTGATTCTTGATCATAGTTCATTATGCCACTTGCATCAAGAGTGCTTGGGCACCTAACCGTGTGGAGAAAGGAAAAATACTGACTGCTATCACCCTGCTTCTTAATGCATTTTAAAATGAACTGGACACAGTGGTTCACACTTGTAAACCCAGCAGTTTGGGAGGCCAAGGCAGATGGATCACTTGAGGTCAGAAGTTGAAACCAGATTGGGCAACATGGTGAAACCCCATCTCTACAAAAAATAGAAAAAATTAGCCAGGTGTGGTTGCATGTGCCTGTAGTCCCAGCTACTCAGGAGGCTGAGGTGGGAGGACTACCTGGACCTGAGGAGGTTGAGGCTTTAGTGAGCTATGATTGAACCATTGCACTCCCCCGACCTGGGTAATAGAGTGAGACCCTGTCTTAAAGAAAAGAAAAAGAGAGAGAGAGAGAGAGAGAGAGAGAGAGAGAGAAACAACAAACTTAAAACAATTCTTGGCTTGGACCTGCAGGACTCTGTTCACATGTATCTGGCATTTCACAATAACCAGTTACTTTCTTTCTACTTATCACTGTCATTGTTTCATTGTTGGTGTGTTTATGTCACGAGATCCTTTCTTCTGGGGACTTTGGAAAGGGCTAACTTGAAGCTTAGATAGTCATAGGTCAATAGGGTACAGAACAATCTAAAGAAGGGGCCAATTTATAAGATCTTGACTGCAAATAGAGAGGAAGGAAAGAGGAAGTGGTCTAATAAACACTGGTAATCCAAATCAAGTTGTCAAGCCAACGATGGGACCACCAGGAAACAGAGCTTGCTGTTTAGCTAAGACTGGAACATGGCAAGAAAGGAAGGAGAGCCCTACTTGTCTAAATCAAGATAAATAAAATAGCAATAAAAGGAAAATGTATATTTGAGGACTTTGAAAAATGGGTGGCTCCTCCTATTCAATATAGTGTTGGAAATCCTAGCCAGAGCAATCAGGCAAGAGAAACAAATAACAAATAAAGGGCATCCAAATAGGAAGAGAAGTCAAACTGTCGCTGATCCTATATCTAGAAAATCCCATAGTGTCAGCTCAACACCTCCTTCAGCTGATAAACAATTTCAGCAAAATTTCAGGATACAAAATCAATGTAAAAAAATTAGCATTCCTATACACCAACAACAGCCAAGCTGAGAGCCAAATCAGGAAGGCAATCCTATTCAAAATTGCCACAATAAGAATAAAATACCTAGGAATACAGCTAGCCAGGAAAGTGAAAGAGCTCTACAATGAGAATTACAAAACATTGCTCAAAGAAATCAAAGACGACACAAACAAATGGAAAAACATCCCATGCTCACAGAGAGGAAGAATCGATATCATTAAGATGGCCATACAGCCCAAAACAATTCACGGATTCAACACAATTGCTATCAAACTACCAACAACATTCTTCACAGAACTAGAAAAAACTATTTTAAAGTTAGCCAAGGTAATCCTAAGGAAAAAGAACAAAACTAGAAGCATCACAATACCTTATTTCAAACTATATGACAGGGCTACAGTAACGAAAACAGCATGGTACTGGTACAAAAATAGGCACATAGACCAATGAAACAGAATAGAGAGCCCAGAAATAAGGTCACACACCTATGTCCATCTGATCTTCAACAAAGCTGTCAGAAACAAGCACTGGGGAAAGGATTCTCTATTCAATAAATGGTGCTGTGATAACTGCTACCCATATGCAGAAGATTGAAACCTTTCTTACACAATATACAAAAATCAACTCAAGGTAGATTAAAGACTTAGGTGTAAAACCCAAAACTACCAAAACCCTGGAAGACAACCTAGGCAATACCATTCTGAACATAGGAACAGGCAAAGATTTCATGACAAAGACATCAAAAGCAATTGCATCAAAAGCAAAAATTGACAAATTGGATCTAATTAAACTTAAGAGCTTCTGCACAGCAAAAGAAACTATCAACAGAGTAAACAAACAATCTACAGAATGGGAGAATATGTTTGCAAATTATGCATATGACAAAGGTCTAATATTCAGCATCTATAAGGAACTTAAACAAATTTATAAAAGAAAAACAAACATCCCCATTAAAAAGTGGGCAAAGGGCTGGGCATGGTGGCTCATGCCTGTAATCCCAGCACTTTGGGAGGCTGAGGTGTGTGGAGCTCCTGAGGTCAGGAGTTTGAGACCAGCCTGGTCAACATGGTGAAACCCTATCTCTACTAAAAATACAGAAAAAAAAAAAAAAAAAAGGCGGTTGTGGTGGTAGGCACCTGTAATCCCATCTACTTGGGAGGCTGAGGTAGGAGAGTCACTTGAACCTGGGAGGCAGAGGTTGCTGTGAGCTGAGACTGGCCATTGCACTCCAGCCTGGGCAACAAGAATTAAACTCTGTCTTAAAAAAAAGTGTGAGCAAAGGACATGAACAGACACTTTTCAAAAGAAGACATGCACGTGGCTAACAAGCATATGAAAAAAAGTTCAACATCACTGATTATTAGGGATATGCAAATCAAAGCTACAATGGGATACCATCTCATACCAATCAGAATGGGTATTATTAAAATGTCAAAAAAAAAAAATAACAGATGCTGGCAAGGTTGTGGAGAAAAGAGAACACTTATATATTGTTGATGGGAGTGTAAATTAGTTCAATCATTGTGGAAAGCAGGAAGACAATTCCTCAAAGAGCTAAAAGCACAACTACCATTCGACCCAGCAATCCCATTACTGGGTATATACCCAGAGGAGTATAAATCATTCTACCATAAAGACACATGCATGTGAATATTCACTGCAGCATTAGTCACAATAGCAAAGACATGGTATCAACCTAAAGGCCCATCATTGACAGACTGACTAAAGAAAATGTGGTACATATACACCATGGAATACTATGCAGCCATAAAAAAGAATGAGCTCATGACTTTTGCTGGAACATGGATGGGGCTGGAGGCTATTATCCTTAGCAAACAAACACAGGAACAGAAAACCAAATACTGCATGTTTTCACTTACAAGTGGGAGCTAAATGATAAGAATTCACGAACACGAAGAAAGGAACAACAGACACTGGGGTCTGCTTGAGGGTGGAGATTGGGAGGAAGGAGAGTAGCAGGAAAGGTAACTATTAACCACTGGGCTTAATACCTGGGTGATGAAATAATCTGTACAAGAAACCCCCATGACACGAGTTCACCTTGGTGACAAACCTTCACATGTACCCCTGAACCTAAAAGTTAAAAAAAAGAAAAGAAAAATGGATGGTACATCGTGCTTTTCATTCATTGATTTATCTAATCATACATTCATTTATCAATTTTTTGAGCCTCTACCTTATTTCGCTTTGTCTAATGACCCTTGCTTCTGTGTTAAACAATTTGTATTTAGTTCATCTGCTTTCTTTAAAAGGTATCATTTCGCAATCTATAGAGTTTCTGTAACAGACAGTCTTCTTAGCCTTCTAACTTCCTTTTGCTGGTTTTTGATCTTTTCAACACTGGGGGAGTAGAAGTAGAAGTAGACATGATAGTGAGGAAACAGAGGATGTGGAGAGTTTGTGGCTACAATGTAGTTGGGGTATGAATGGACTGATCATTGGACAGGATGGTGGGGGAAGGAGAAGTGTCTCTGTTGATTAATTTTGGCAAGAACTCAGGTGAGCCTTGGACAAGGTAAGTTTCTGTCCTGTGGTCCTGAGAGCCTCTCTGTATACAGTATGAGCACATTGTCTTTGATTGGGAGGTCTGGCCAAAGGCAAGGTTGCTTTGAATCTTCGGTGCCTTTTGCTTAGTATTTCCTCCTGTTCTCCACCTGCTAGGTATATAATAGAATTGTATTTCTTGGACCTTATGTGGTTGCAAGGGCCATATGACTAATTTTGTCCAATGAGCTGAGAGGAAAAGTGACTTATGTCTCTTCTAGGCTGAAGCATTTAATTGCAGGTGTGAGAAATTCCAGAACACTCCTTTTCTCTCCTCCACTGGCAACTGGCAACACTGGAACTGGCAGTTGCCCTGTTAGCCTGAATCCTGTGGTGAGAAGATATGGGGATATGGGGAGCAACCCCTACCCCATCTGATCTGTGATAAACAGAGGATGTGAATAAATTGCTTTGTTGTAACTAGCTACTAAAATTTCGGGATTGTACCATTCAGGACATAAGCATAGGCAAAGACTTTATGACTGAAACACCAAAAGCAATTGCAACAAAAGCCAAAATTGACAAATGGGATCTAATTAAACTAAAGAGCTTCTGCACAGCAAAAGAAACTGTCATCAGAATGAACATACAACCTACAGAATGGGAGAAAATTTTTGCCATCTATCCATCTGACAAAGGTCTAATATCCAGAATCTACAAGTAAGTTAAACAAATTTACAAGAAAAAACAATCCCATCAAAAAGTGGGTGAAGGATATGAACAGACACTTCTCAAAAGAAGACATTTATGCAGCCAACAAACATATGAATAAAAGCTCGTCATCACTGGTCATTAGAGAAATGCAAATCAAAACCACAATGAGATACCATCTCACACCAGTTAGAATGGCGATCACTAAAAAGTTAGGAAACAACAAACGCTGGAGAGGTTGTGGAGAAATAGAAATGCTTTTACACTGTTGGTGGGAGTGTAAATTAGTTCAATCATTATGGAAGAAGTATGGCGATTCCTCAAAAATCTAGAACCAGAAATACCATTTGACCCATCAATCTCATTATTGGGTATATACCCAAAGGATTATAAATCATTCTACTATAAAGACACATGCTCACGTTATGTCTATTGCAGCACTGTTCACAACAGCAAAGACTTGGAACCAACCCAAATGCCCACCAATGATAGACTGGATAAAGAAAATGTGGCACATATATACCATGGAATACTATGCAGCCATAAAAAAGGATGAGTTCATGTCTTTTGCAGGGACATGGATGAAGCTGGAAACCATCATTCTCAGCAAACTAACACAGGAACAGAAAACCAAACATCACATGTTCTCCCTCATAAGTGGGAGTTGAATAATGAGAACCCATGGACACAGGGAGGGGAACATCACACACTGCGGCCTGTCAGGGGTTGGGGGGCAAGGGGTGAGAGAACTTTAGAACAAATACTTAATGCATGCAGGGCTTAAAACCTAGATGACGGGTTGGTGGGTGCCACAAACCACCATGGCACATGTATACCTATGTAACAAACGTGCACATTCTGACACATGTATTCTAGAACTTAAAGTAATTTAAAAAATTGGAATTGTGTGTTACCAAACAGTATCTAACCTTTGCATTCCTAACATGGATAATATGACTTCCAAGAGCATGAAAATTGGCTCTTGGGATAGGAGAAAAAAATACAGTGTGTAGCTACTGTACATAAGCAGATATTAGCATATTTGTGGTATTCAAATTTCATGGGGAAGTGAGTGGGAATGGAAAGATATTGGTCAGAGTATAAATTTTCATTTAGACAGGAGAAGTAAGGTCTATAAATCCACTGAAAAGCATGGAGATGAGACTATAGTTAATAATAATGTATATTTTAAAATTGCTAAGAGAGTAGATTTTAAATGCTCTCACCATAAAAAAATGACAAAAATATGAGGTGATGGATATGTTAATTAGCTTGACTTAATTTTCCCATGATATATGTGTGTGTGTTTGTGTGTGTGTGTGTGTGTGTGTGTATCAAAACATTAATTTTTATTTGGCAACTAAAAATAAATAAATTTTACAAACTAAATATCTTGGGTTGGGGAATCAAGAAAAAATGTCTTTAAGGGTAGTGATAATGAAAAATCAGTTCAGAGACACTGGACTAGCTTACCCTGAATGATAGAACTATAAAGCACACAGTCTTTGTGTTTTCTCTGTGTTGATTTCTGTATCCTTTTTTCCTCTTCTCTGTCTCCTCTAGAACACTTTTAGCTACCCAGTGCCAAGATGAATATATGCCTGAAACTTTTAGGATACACCTATTTTAAAATTTTCCATTCCTTTATTCCAATTAGTACTAATTTTCCAGGCATATTCTTGAATTTTGGCTTAGAAAAAATTTGTTTAATTTGTCCATGGTGTACAGTAAATCAGACACAGCTTCTCTGTCATTGAGACCTGACTAAAAGAATACTTTTGAGTTGAGGGAAGAAATGCTGTACACTAGCTCCGTAAATACATAGAGGAGATGGTGACCATAGGGGTACTCCTGGATGACCTATCTTCCCCAACTGGAAAACATTGTCTTTTGCAAGTTAAAGAAATTGAGTCAACTATAAATGGGCCTCAAAGCTATTAAACAACCCAATGAGAAGTGAGCCCCTACTTCCAAGGTAATATTCTGGAGATGAGCCAGTGCTCAGACCGACAGAAGGAGTGATGGGGGCACTTCAAGGGGCTAAAGCCCTGTTAGGGCAAGGAACTTTGATGATGCCCTTCTGCTCATTCAGTTAATGCGTTGAGACTTGAGGTGACCCCTTTGGCATGTAGTCATTGCTTAATAAATGTTTTTAAGATAAATGCATGCATGAAGGAATGCCTGTCATCAACCATAATGATTCCCAGGGAGAACACCCAGACTGTGAAGATGTCCAGCCCTGAAAGTAAGGGTGGGACAACAGTTAGGGGAACGGGCAGCTCGTGCCCCACTTCCTTTGTATCCTCTTTGTCCACTACTCCCAGTAAATAGGTGTCTTTTTTTCCTTTTTAAACATGCCTGGTGTTGAAAGTTTAAACAGTCACCGTGGGTGGTGACTTCGTCAGCTAAATATGGGAGGCCTTCTGAAACAGCTCCTCTATTCTCTATCCTTTAATACTACAAATCCTCCTTCTACAGATTATGGTCTGTGGACCAGCAGCATCGGCCTCACCTGAGAGCTTGTGAGAAATGCAGAATCTCAGGCCTGGTCCCAGACCCACCGAATCTGAACCTACAGTTTCTCAAGATCCCCAGGTGATTCACAGGCACATGAAAGTTTGAGAGGCCCTGAGGTAATGATTATAAAGACAGTGTATTACCTCGTAGAAGTAATGAAACCTGAAGAGAAAGGCAAGAGTGTAGAAATAAGTAATTGTTCAGATGTATGAGCCAGAAAACAAAAGCATTGTGTAGAGGGATTCCCCAGAGACCCCTGCCTCCACCTATTGAGCTAGCGACTGGCATCCCTTCCCCTGGGGAAGGATGACCCCACGTGACATGTTATTCATAATGCCGACTATATCCAAAAGAGGGCTAGCTGGTCCATGTCTTTACGACGACAACACAGTAAGAGAAGGACTTGCCTTTTGCTTGATTTTAAATCCACTTCTGTATAACTGTTTTTTTCACTACTCTGTTTCGCAGATGAAAAACTGTTGTTTTTGAAAACGTTAAAGGCAAACCTAATAGAATCTTTCCTAAGAGGAATTAAAGACTCCTTGATATAAAAATATATATTTTTATTTGGAATTCGTTTTATGACCAGAACATTTTCCTAATTGAACATTTCATTGCTTATCTGAGCCCAAGAATTACTCGGGTAATCTGGTGTCTTATTGTAGGAATTAATAAGTGCTCATTGTAAACCCATGAAGTGTGATACTTTACAGCGTGGTGCTTCTCATACTTGAACATGCATCAATATCACCCGGAGAGCTTGTTAAAACAGATTCCTGGGTATCATCTCTGGAGTTTCTGATTCAGTAAGTCCAGGTGCGGCCCAATAATTTGCAATTCTAATATCCAGGTGACACTGATAACTGATGTTCCTGGTGCCAAGTGTACTTTGAGAACCACTATGATAGAGAATCTTCTTAGAAAATATTGGGCTTTGCTTATCAAAGTGGGTGACCTCTGTCCAACCCAGGAGCCAGCTTTGGCCTCTGGCTTGATTTCATTTAGATTGTGACCTTACAGTTTGTTATGGCAACTTCAGCCCAGAAAATAAGATTTCTTTGGGGAAGGGGTTCTGATAGAGACAGTAAGTTGTTCCTCAAATTTTTTTCTCACTTTTTTCTATTGTAGTGAGAGCCCTGATCTTTATGTGCACATGGCTTCCCATAATATTGACTACATTTTTTAGCCTTTCTTACACCTGGATGTGGCCATGTGACTAAGTTCTAGTCAATTAAATGTGGGCAGAAGGGATGAGGGCAATTCCTGTGTCATCCCTTAAAAGGAAAAGAACATCTTCCATTCTCCTGTCCCCATTTTTATGCCATGGTTGTGGATGTGGGCCAAGAGGAAAAGCCAACAAGATATGCTAGAGGAAGAAGAGAGGGGGAGACTGCCTGAAATTATGGCTACCATACCACCCTGACTGCCAATGCCTGGGCTGTTAGGTTAGAAATAATCACCTTTTTATTGAGGCCACTGTTATTTTGGGTCTATGATACAGAAGTCCAGCTGATAGTCTAACTAAAACCAGGGGATGCTGTGACTATTCTATTTATTGGAGAGAGCCTCTGAAGAACTTGTCAGGATAAAGAACCATTAAAGGGCTTGAATGAGCAGCAGGGAGAACTCATTCTCGTGTTTTGTTGCTTTTTTCATTTTTATGTGTTCAGAAGACTACCTATCCACTTCAAAAAATAATTATGAAAAAGAGGAGGATGAAGCTGATAGAAAGTAAGGTCTTAAGCTTAATGTTAATCCAGACCAAATCTCACAGAAATAGGACCTGAGCACACTATGTCTCTTATCTGCACTCTTTTTAGGCCAAGAGCAATGCTTATAGGGTAAACCTACAGAATTTTTGAAGGAGAGAAATCTCACAGTCTCAATGTACCTTGACTTGAATGAGGAATTTAAAATAAAGTCTCTCAAGATAGCTCTGTGAATAAGATAGAGAAATGATGACTGCTGTTCCATACAGGTAGACAGAGTTGTGTATGTATGATCAACTATACTTGGAATGTTGATCAATGGTCCCATTCTAACTAATTGTATCATTTAAGATATGTTTGAATGTAAATCCCAGGAAACCTATCTATTAGTGGCTTAAGCAATGACGATACAGTCATTTCTCATAACAAGAACTCTGTGGATAGGCATAACAGGCTGGTTCACAAGCTCTTTCATTTTCATCATATTGACTCTTCCTTCATGCTTGTTACCTTATGATCATCAGATGGCTGCCATGGTTCCAGGCAGTACAACCACATTCAAGGGTAGAAGCAATTGAGCAATTGTGTTAAAGAAGTGTCTCTTGGGTTGATATTGCTTTTTTTTTTTTTTTTTAAATGACAGCAAAATATGTTCCCACATTTCTTCTATAGATGTACCTTATTTCTCACTAGACAACACTAGCTGCAAGGAAAACTGGCAAAGTGGGTCTCTGGCATGTTTTAGACTTTATAACTAAAAAAGAAGGACTAAGAGGGTTGGGGAAAGGCTAGTGAATTAATTGACCTATTATTCCTGCCACGTGGGGAAAGAGGCAGGTATGTCGTAGGGTTTTTGTGGTGCTAGCATAAGAAGACAATTTATTAACAATTTGAAAAAGGCATGAAAGTCATGATTATAGTATTTTCAAATGACATCTGGTGAGGACAGTTTATATCTTGACTTGCAGAATTCCATTTCAAAAATACTTTTTTCTCAAATATAAAACTTTACATTTAAATGAAACAGAAATTGCTGAAGCATAGAGACACACCTGGCTTGACATCAGTTAATGTAAAAAAATCCAATGGGGTTTAAGTTGGTTGCTACTACGAAAAAAAGTAACTGAGAGAGATAGTATTTCACCAAATTCAAAGAAATAAAAACACACAAATTATGAGTAAGTTGGCTAGAAATGATCTTTCTCCTTTTTGGGGTGATTTTATCTCTTTATATCATTCATTCATTCATTCATTCAGGACATCTTATTGAATATATCTTATGTGTAGGGCACAGTACTAGGCACTGGGAAAAGTACAAGTGCAAAAGATAGAAAACAACTAAATATGTAGAGTCACCATTTAATTAAAAATGTAATAAGTCCTACAAAAATGGAAAGTCAAAGACATTGGGACATTAGATAAGTAGAGTAGCTTTAACCTGGCTTTGTGGATGCAGGAAGCTTTCTGTGAGGAACTGAGATCTAAAAGATGAGAAGAAACTAGACAAGGAGGTTCATGAGGAGGAAGCATGAATAGCCAGAAAAGAACCAGCACTTTCTGGAGGTGCTGAGGTGGAGGGAAGTGGGGTGAGCTTGAGAAAATGAAAAACCTGTGTGGTTTTTAGAGTGGAACTGGGAGAGGACATGGGAGGCAGGAAGGTATCTCGAGATGAGGTTGCAGAATTGTGCAGACAAGTCTTTCACAGCTTTCTGGGCTGTGATAAGGATGTTGATCTTTATCCTAAAAGCATTACAATGCATTGAACAATTCTCAGCAGGAGCAAGGCACAATCAGCTTTGCCCTGTAGAATAATCCCCCTGCCTGGTATGCACAGAATGGACTGAAGGGAGCCACAGTAGATGCAGAGAAACTGGTTAATAAGCTGTTGCCATTTTGGATGTAGAGATGCTGGCAGCTTGGACTTTAGGAGTAGAGAGAAGGGGAGATATTTAGGATTTGGGGATGGATTAGATGCGGGGTGAGGGAGAGGGAGTTTCAAGACTGACTCTTAGTTTTCTAACTTTTGAAAGTGAGCAGATGGATTTGCTTTCACCGAGAAAGAGACACTGGAGGAAGACTGGGATTGGAGGAAGGGGTGGATGTCAGTCTGCATCATGCTGAGTTGTGTGTGAGACATACAAGGGGCACAGTCAGCAGGCTGCTGGATGTGTGGGCCTGGAGCTGTGGCTGAAGATCAAACACATGATCATCTGCTTAGAGCAGGTGTGGAGCTACGGTGTGGGTGAGGTCCTGTAGGTGGGCAGTACATTGACAGAATAAAAGCAGGTCTAGGACCAAGCCTTAAAGAACCAACCTTGAAGGAGGCAGGTATATCACAGGGTTTCATAGTCAAGTTTGAGGAGTTCATGGTCAAGGGTATATCATAGTCAAGTCTGAGAAGAGGAGGAAGACCTGGCAAGTGACACTGAGGAGTGGGAAGCGGGGAGGAGGAGGAAAACCAGAAGTTTGGCATCACAGAAGCCAGAGGAAGAGAGTGTAGCTGGGGGGAATGGGCAATGCTGTATAGTGCATTAGTTTTACCTGCATAAAGTTTGGTGGAGTGGAAGGAACAAAAGTCTCCCTTACTTGCTTCTCATCTGAAATCAAGATACATTCCCCTAAATGGAGTATATTTAATAAATAATGTTGAAAATTCCCTATTCTCAACACTTAAATTGTGTGAGTTTAACCTTTGATCTTTCTCACTTTGTAAATCACCCAACCTAAATTACTTTTCGGTGATTATTTTTCCCCCTCTGTGAGCCAGTGGCTCAGAATGGAAAACAAGCTTCCCCCTCAGCTCTAGAGGTTTGCATTTCAAAAGCCCCTCAGCCACCAGCTGAAAAACTCTGCAGTGGATTTGCAGTAGGTTCTGTCTTTTCACTTCCTCTACCAGAAGAGCGCAGCCAGCCAGCTCACTAAAAGAGGACGGGTGTTGACCTTGTGTTGGCCCCAATCCACTGTATATTTCAAAGCAGATTAGGAGACACTTTGAACAAGCCTTTGCTACACGTCAGGTGTCCTTCCAAATGCCTTGGGTAGAACTAGGGATGAGTTCCATGAATTGTTAATGCTGATCTGAAACAGGGCTTTCAATAATTCCTGCCCTCATTTCTCCCTGGGTGAAAAGCACATTCTAAAGAAGGGCAAAAGGCAGTCCTCCAAAAGAACTCCCAGAATTGACCACTGACAAATTAGAGAGATGAGAAATTCAGGTGTTAAATAGAAGTTTATTTGGTTACTTTTCATTCTGGCCGCTAATTTCAGGTCACTGATTTTTCATTCTGAATGGGTGCATTTAAATCTTGCCTACAACTTTTTGCCCTTTCTGGCAGCTTGGGATGAATTCTTATGAAGGATTTAGAATGGCATCATTAATGTTTTTAATTGCTATGGTCAAATAACTTTGATTGAATGGTATAGAATTTGGTGTCCCAAGACACTTTAAATACACATATGTGCACACACACAAACTATGCCTTAGTTGACTTTATTTTTAATCTCAAATACTAGTTTTGTGTCTCTGACTTGTAGCAGATTTTCCCCAGCCGCCTCCACTCTCTCGCAGGTCCACCCGCCGGTTTCTTTGGCATGCTGTTTCTTCCCGCTACAGCTCACTGCCTCCCCCTTCCTTGCTAAGTGAATTCTTTCCAGGTACAGTGACATCTGGTAGTGAAAGAAGAAATAATCAACTGCAGCTGAGAAATATTCCCCAGTGATATTTGCAATACTAAAATTTCAGCCTTGTGTCAGGGAGAGATGCGAATGGACTATTTGCGGGAAGAACGTTCCCTTTCCAGTCGAAAAAATACAAGTAGAGAGTAAGTAAAAAAGGATTAGAAAAAAGTTAGGTATTAACGCTTTCTTAATATTATTAGCACAGGAATCACAAAGTCATAGGGTTTAAAAGGACCTTTAGGGGCCATTTAGTTCAATCCCCTGCCTCTAGGCATGATGGGACCTGAGTTATTTAGACAGGTGGTTCTTCATATCTGATTTTTAAACGGCCTCCAGGGAAAAAAATGCCAGAGCTTCCCTTAGTAACCAGTTCCAGTCCGTAATAATAGTGATGGAAATGAAGTTGGTTTACTCTGAGATGTCTGACAACATTATCATCAATTAATGTAGAACCTATGGGCAGGACTGAACTACCCAGCACCTGGGTTTTTCTAAGTCTATTCCTCTTTTCTTACTCTGTCATTTTAGCCATCATTTTACAGCCCTGACGGTCCAAAAGCTCTTTCTTCTTTTCTCCGAATTCAGTCTTCCTGCTATATTTTAAACTAGTTTCCTTTTGTGTGGGCCTTAAGGAAGAAGAGGACAGCTGGCCTGTTTCTGCTCTGGATTATCTTTCATAGACTAGGATATTTTATTGTTATTTCTGACTTGTGTAAGATTTGCCCCAAATGGCTTAGGTTGTCTTTTTAAGTACTTCATATCATATATAATAAAATTGGCCATATCAATGGAAATCAAAATAAAAATTAAAGCAGCTCATGATCCTGTGACATGAATGACTCCAACATTTTATTTCGAGGGGCTTCTTTTCAATACTCATCTTTCTCTCTTTATGTATATACATATTTTTTGCCTAGTTTTTATTTGATATAGCTTAATGTTCTGTTCTTTAAATTTAACATTACATGTTAACGATTTTGCTTTTTCCTCAGAAGTATTTTATAAACCAGTGCATACATTTTCAGTACTACTTTTTCTACAACTTACATAAGCACTCTCTTCTTGTACGGCTTAAATAATTTCCAAGTTTTAAAAAAAGCAAAATAAATTGGTATCAGAGCAAATGGAACTCACCAGCAACCCAAAAAGTTGATAGCTGGACATAGACGTCCAAAGCACCCAGAAGTCTCTAGAATGTCACTGATGCTCAGATCCAAAGCCCTGCTGAAGAGGAATGATCCTACCATCAGAATCTTTGAACTAAATCTCACTAAATAAGATGCCAACAACGTCCCAATTCAGCTCAACTGCGGATTAGACTGATTCACCACTGTCCCCTTCTCTTGCCACTCATCCATGTACTAGCGGCCTGAGAGAGGAAAGGGCATACTCTTTTTTCTGGGAGTGAAGATTATTTACTTCAGTTCCTGTTGTACCTTCGTACAAAATTTCTGGCATATAATTTTAAAAAAAAAAAACAAGTCAGGAGACAAAGGAAGAAAATGTGGCCTATAATCCAGAAGGGAAAATAAGAGTTACAAGAATTAGACTCATATGTGGCACAACCAATGTAGACTTTCAGAAAATAATTGGAAAATATTAAAAGGAGCCAAATGGAAATAATAGAATTGAAAAATATCTATCAGAATTAATTTTAATAATTGAATTGATAGGCTTAATAACAGGAAAAGATCAGTGAACATGGAGACAGGCTAAAAGAGATTATATAAACCGAATAAAAAAGGAAAATAAGAATGTAAAACTGAAAAAAAATCTGAGACCTTAGGGACAATATCAAATGATCAAATATAATAGGAGTTTTAAAAGAAGGGAAAGAGATAATGGGGCAGAAAAAAATATTTGAAGAGGCAATGGCCATGAATGTGTCCAAACTGATGAAACAGATCCATAAATCTCAGTGAACTTCAAGCAATATAAATTCAAAATAAACTACAAGCAAATTGTAGTCAACTTCCAAAAGATAAAGATGAAAAAAAAAATAAAATTAGCTTGAAGAAAAAGTCATATTATTATGCTTAAAGAATAATGGCAGATTCTTACTACAAATGATGTATAAATACATTATTTAAATAGTTTAATATATATATATCTTGTTTTAAATGGTCAATAACAAAGACTATATGCGTGTGTGTGTACATGGAGATATACATTATACACACATTATATACATCATAATTATAATGTATAATCATATAATTGTACATAATTATACATTAAACATACATTATATACATTATAATGTACAATGTATTATACATTATATATAATTATACATTATATACATAATTATATACATTATAATGTATGTATAATGTATATCTCCATGCACACACATGTATATTCTTTATGATTAACCATTTAAAACAAAGTACAGTAATAAAAATATATTATGGGATTGTAACATATATAGAAGTACTTATATGACAACGACAGCAAAAAGGGTATGAAAGGGGTTAAATACAAGTAGAATGTTGTGTGTTTCCTGAATTATTAATAAAATAGTTTAATATCATTTTACTTGATATCTAAAGATTCATATTTTAATCTCTAGACCAATCACTAAAAGATAACACAAAAGCCGGGCACGGTGGCTCACACCTGTAATCCCAGCACTTTGGGAGGCCAAGGTTGGTGGATCACGAGGTCAGGAGATTGAGACCATCCTGGCTAACATGGTGAAACCCCATCTCTACTAAAAATACAAAAAATTAGCCAGGCGTGGTGGTGGGTGCCTGTAGTCCCAGCTACTCAGGAGGCTGAGGCAGAAGAATAGCGTGAACCCAGGAGGTGGAGGTTGCAGTGAGCCGAGATTGCACCACTGCACTCCAGCCTGGGCGACAGAGCGAGACTTTGTCTCAAAAAAGAAAAAAAAAAAAAGATAACACAAAAAATAAAGTACTTAAAAACAACAACAAAACATAATGAAACAAAATCTAATTAATCCAAAAGAAGGTAGGAAATTAGAAAAAGAGAAAAAAAATTCAATAATAGCATTGAATGTAAATAGACCAAACCTTCCATGTAAAAGCCAAGGAGTCAGAGGTTAGATGAAAAAGCCAGATCCAATATTTGCTGTTTACATGAGACAAATTTTATGGAAAAAAAAAGTTGATAGAGGGTGGGCAACGATACATCATGCAAACATTAAGCATAAGAAAGCTGCTCTTGTTTTATTAACGTAAAAAATAATACCTCAAGAGGAAGTATTACCAGAGATAAAGAGGGTTACTTCATAATGATGATGAAAGGGTCAGGTATCAGGAAGACATAATGATCCTAAGTGTGTATGCATCTAATGACAGAGCACTAAAATACTTGAAGCAAAACTGACATAACTAAAGAGAGAAATAGATGAATCTGCCATTGTATTATTAATAGTACATTTTCACACTGCTATAAAGAATTGCCTGAGACTGGATAATTTATGAAGAAAATAGGTTTAATTGACTCACAGTTCTGCATGGCTGAGAAGGCCTCAGAAAACTTACAATTAAAGCAGAAGGTGAAGAGGAAGCAAGGCATGTCTTACCCGGCAGCAGGAGAGAGTGAGTACAGGGGAAACTGCCACTTTTAAACAACCAGATCTTGTGAGAACTCCCTATCATGAGAACAGCATAGGGGAAACCACCCCTGTGATCCAACCACCTCCACCAGGTCCCTCCCCAGACATGTGGGGATTACAATTCGAGATGAGATGTGGGTGGGGACACAGAGCCAGACCATATCACCATCATACACATTATTGAAATGTATTGTTGGCCCTTTGTATTCCTGACTCAGCCATGCACATGGATGCTCCCATACTGGCAAAATAAACTTGAGTAGGGGTGTGTCAGGAGGGAGATCTCTGGGACCTTTGCAGACAGAATCACAACTCTAGGACTGTAGGACAAAAAGGAGGTAGCTGGGTCCATGACATGAACATACAAGCCCTTTCCTGCAGAGAACATCTTGTTGGCCAGCAATCCTGGAAGGGCCCATAGGTATGGAATGATGTGGACACTTCATCTCTCCCAGCTTCCAGGTGGGGCCTGTACCCTAGGCCACAAAGAACCTCCCATTTCTTTTGGTGACAACGATTTACTGGTGTGGCCATGATACAGAAAATGTTGAAAAGCTCTGTTTTGTCATTTTTGTTCCTTCCTGCTCCTCCCTGACTGCTCCCACTGCTGGTCTGCTCTGCTTGCCAGGTCCTTGTATTTTGAGCAAAACACTCTACAGAGTACTTTTTTGGGCTTCACAAAACTCTGACAACCAGGGCTTTCTGTGGCACTAGGGCCTGGTGATGTCTACAAAGCTTTCCACCAGGCCGTCCTGAAAACGCCCTGTAGGGGTGAGCACCATCTCTGAAGGTGTGAGCCTAGTTGCAGCCCTCAGGGGCATTGCCCAGGAGATGGTATAAGGTTTCTTGTAGATAAACATCAACTTTTAAAGGTGGGGAGAAGAAGCTTGGCCTAACTTTTTATGCCTTAGATAAAGAAAAAGTAAAATTTTTGAGCTTGGGAATATTAAGAAATTATGAAGCACTGGAATCCTTTTTGATGGAGGCCAGCCTTCTGAAGAACAAGCTGCATCTGGAGGCAAATAATTTTTAAAAACTCCAAAAACTGAAAAGGTCCTTCCTTAAGGTTAAATAGACTTTTCAGTAAAAGAATCAAGAGAACAGAAATCTAGTGTCCAGAATAAGAGTTGGTGAGGACTCACGTCACAAGAATACAATTGTAGAAGATAAATCAGAAGTCATTCAATCCCAAATGACTGAAGCCAAAACAACCTTAAAGTTATGTTAGAAGAGTGAAGAATAGGACGGGCGCGGTGGCTCAAGCCTGTAATCCCAGCACTTTGGGAGGCCAAGATGGGCGGATCACGAGGTCAGGAGATCGAGACCATCCTGGCTAACATGGTGAAACCCCGTCCCTACTAAAAATACAAAAAACTAGCCGGGTGAGGTGGCAGGCGCCTGTAGTCCCAGCTACTCGGGAGGCTGAGGCAGGAGAATGGCGTGAACCCGGGAGGCGGAGCTTGCAGTGAGCTGAGATCACACCACTGCACTCCAGCCTGGACGACAGAGCGAGACTCCGTCTCAAAAAAAAAAAAAGAGTGAAGAATAACTAATGACAGCATTAAAGAAAGGTGTGGATGAATATGTCCATGTTTAGGAAAGCATAAAACTACTTTCCTAAGAGGCTGGTGGATAGAAAGTGGGAGAAACTCAATAAACAGCAAAAAAGTGGTTGGGGTCTCTAAACTAGCAGTTCTACACGTTTTAGTGTCAGAACCCCTTTACAGTCTTAAAAATGTACTTGGAAAAGGGAGGAGTATGTTAATAGGTTTTTTAGATAATTGTGGGTATTCTTTGTTACTACTAAAACCTGATAATTACTTATTAAAGGGTGGTTGCAATGAGGAATCTGACATCAGACTAATGAAAATTTCAAATTCTGTTACATTAAAACTTATTGGTCAATACAGCACTTTGAATGGATTTATTTTACCTATGCATAGTTTTGTAACATCATATATTGGCCACTTGAGAAATATTGGCTCACTGAGTTATTAAAATTTTCCAAATATGGACATATTTTATTGTAAAATATCAAAATATTATATTTGTTAATAACGCCACTGATTTAATCAGACTTTTTTTAAGTATTGGGAAGCTGTAAAGCTCATGGTGACAGATATAATTTTTTCCTAAATTCTAGTATTCACTTGAAAAGTTGAATTTTATCATTGGCAAAAAATACTGTCAGTTTTCTGTCAAGTGACAGGCTTACTTTGACTATTTTTATGAAAATGTCTACCAATACTTTATATAGTTTGTCAGTTTTTCTTTCAGGTGAAAATAGTTTTTTTTATAAAAAACGTAGTCATTTAGCTTGCAACTCAATCAACTGCACATGCTTTCCATACGCTTTGCCTCTGGACAGTCATCATAGCTCAGTATGGAGCAGAAATATTTTATGTGTACTTCTAATTTTGTTGTTCAAGACACCAGAACAATTTGTATCAAGGTGTCAGGCTTAGATATGTAAAACTTTATTTTATAAAATAAAATTAATAGTTGTTTTCTCCTGCTTCATCACAGACACACTTAAGTGAAGCTGCTTTTTTTTTTTTTTTTTTTTTTTAACTGAGATTGCAAGGCAAAGAAGAATACGATGACTACTAGTACCATTTGGTGCCTCTGCCTTGATTCATACTAAAGTGTCACCAGTTTTACCCAGCATTGTTTTGCACTATCAGTACAAAATGTCAATGGTGACAAAAATATGTACTGTCTTAGCATTATTATGAAAATAGTTTCAGAGGATCTCACAATCTTCTGAAAGAGTCTTGGGACCCCCCAACGCCTGCACTTTGAGAACCACTGCTCTAAAGCATGGGTAGAAAAATTCTACATGAGAAAGAACATCAGATCAAACTCTTACTAATCTGTCTGCTAAAGATGGTGGGTTTGGCTGCTGTCCCGGGAAAAGATGATATAGATGAAGGTCACCAGGAAATGGAAATAATTAGATCAGGAATTGGATACCACTTAGATGACCAGTCAATATGAGCTTTGAGGAAACTGATAACAACAAGCTAAATGCTTCCTTATAAACTCTTGAAGCAGAAAGTAATTAAATATATACTCAACTAGCTAGAGAAGATAAAACAGTCACTAGCAAATTACATCAAAACTCTCAAAACAAAATAAGTGCGTTGTCGGAATCAGAAAATGAACATATTAAAATGAGATTCAAAAGCTTTAGCATGAACTTGAAGACTGAGCTTTCTTATCAAGACAATGATAAGAAACCTCGACAGAAAATTATTCTGTAGAGGGAGAGAATGATTTGTGATTGAGAAGAAAAGCTCCATAGCAAATAAAAATGTGAGCCATGCCCTGAAGATCTGGATTCCAAAAAAACAAAAATTAAAAATAAGCCAAAGCTTTAGGATACGAAATGAAAGGACTTATTTGCTCTTTGGAAAACCAGGCCATTGGTCTTCATAACAGCTCTTGAATTGTAGATGATAATTTAGGGTGGCCAAAAACCCTGTACAATTTAGGAGGAAAGAATGCACATGGAAGACCAAAAGCAGCTGAAGATGTTAAACTTGAGATTTTTAGAAAAGGGTCCTGAAGGCCTTGCTGATCCACATGCAGCGTTTGCCAGAGGCCCACAGGAACCAGGCAATTTGCTGGAACATCAGATCCTCAAGACAGGAGGTATGTCCAGCTGGGATGGTTTGGGGATTCGAGCTTCGATATTGCCTTACATCATCAGATGCTATCTCATGGGATCTAGACCCTAGCATGATATAGTTCCCACCAGGCCAACGATATCCTACTCTTTGTCCACATGTGCAAGACAAAGTTTACCTTTCTGCTTCAGACACTGGTGATCTTTCTACATGGACAAGATTCGCAAGTTTGAATAGGACTGCTTTTGAAGAGCAATTGGTCCACATTTTTAAAAAATGGAGTCTGGTGGGATGCGCATTGTGAGGATGCTTTTGGTTGTTTAGGTCCTCCTGATCCATCTCTATTACCTCAACCACATCATCCAGTTGAGTTTCCATGTTATAAAATATTAGCCCAGTTGAGGATCCATTGGGATACAAGAGGAGGAACCTCTTGTATCTCCCCCTTTCCTCCAAGAAATCCCTATGAAGTCCTGAGATTACTTTCCACAGGGGATTTTCCTGGTCCTTTCAGCTTGCATTGGCACTGAGGGACATCTGTCCATCAAGGGAGTTTCCCCGTGACTCTTGCACAAGAGCTGGATTTTACCCCCATTATCAAGAAGTGAATTCCCTAGGGCTGAGCCAGCCTTTAAGAGAGTCTCCTTCTGAAGGTCTGAACCAGAGCAATAATGTCTCTGTCATTCTTCTAAATTCATTTTGCATTTTTTTAGTTTAAAAACTGTTAAGTGATTGTACATTTGTTCAAATTGAAGCTTGATAGAATTATAATTCTTGGGGTAATATTTTATAAGTGAAGTTGATTTACAAACTAGATTCTTATAAATGAATCATTTCCATATTATTGTACTCTCTAGGTAGTAGAAAATTTGTATTTTGATTTGATTAACCCATTCCCCATAACATAAGCTATAATAGACATTTTACATAAGTAACTACACACATTTAAAACTTTAAAAGTCATTTGTCTCTGTTATGAACTGTTTTCTACTGTAATATTGAGGAAATTGTGAAAGTTGTTCAAAGTTTAGTGAAATAAATTTTTATTGGTTTTTAAAAATAGTAAATGAGTAAAGTGGTGTCACAGAATGCCTTTCTGCGTCAGAGCTGCAGCTGGGACAAAAGAGTAAGTACCATGCATCTGAAGAGAGGGGCCAGATGATTCATGTGGTCCTTGCTAAATGGAACTTAGAACCAGCCAGTTCCACCTCCCATCCCAAAGCCCATCACTCTATTCTGTATGCCTGTATTCTATGTATATGGGGAGACAGGAGGGATGGGGTATATGAATCTCTTTGGGGAGAGATGAAGGAGTGCTGCGTCCCTCTCTCCTCACTTAAGCCAGGTGAAAGAGTTCTCAATAGAACTTCTGGAAGGGGTGCCCTATGTTGGAGGACACAGAAACAAGTTTCTGGTACACATCTAGAAATCTTAAATGTGAGGGGCTGCTTATACTTCCCCAGGCCAGAGTGTTGGGAGTGCAGCAGCAGCAGGAATAAGAAGTACTTTTAGGCCGGGCGCGGTGGCTCAAGCCTGTAATCCCAGCACTTTGGGAGGCCGAGACGGGCGGATCACAAGGTCAGGAGATCGAGACCATCCTGGCTAACACGGTGAAACCCCGTCTCTACTAAAAAATACAAAAAACTAGCCGGGCGAGGTGGCGGGCGCCTGTAGTCCCAGCTACTCGGGAGGCTGAGGCAGGAGAATGGCGTGAACCCGGGAGGCGGAGCTTGCAGTGAGCTGAGATCCGGCCACTGCACTCCAGTCTGGGCGACAAAGCGAGACTCTGTCTCAAAAAAAAGAAAAAAAAAAAGAAGTACTTTTAGCTGTGGTGGGATAAGTGTGGTCCTTGGAAGACAGTTTGGGCTATGTTGAATTTAAAGCACTGTGCCCCAAAGTTCTGCCTGTGCCAATGAGGTGAATCACCAGCAAGAACCTGTCTTTCACTGGAACAATGTAGAGGGAGGCCCCTAAGTGGGGAGTTCCCCAAACAATGGACTAAAGAGAAAGGGCTAGTATTTAGGTACCTGCCTCTTACAGGGAGCTCTGACTCCAGATGAATATCAGTGAAATGACTTTTTATCTCTCTCTCTTCTCTTCTGTTGGCCCCACTTCTCAGCAGGAAAGTGAGAAAGGAAGTAAAACAAAAACAGAAAAAGTTGTCTTTCTGCTCCCTTCTTCTACTGCCTCCTAATCAGGTTTCTAAGCTCAGATCAGATCAAGCGTTTTAAATTAAATTAGACTGAAATTTTGACTTAGATTTAATTAAACATTTTAATACCCCAGAATAAGAGTGTTATTTATGTTTAATACTTTAAAGTTACTGAAAAGGCTACAATATCTGCTTCAAATATCATCCAGCTGAGAGACAGAAATATTAAGAAAAAAGATATTTCAATATTTTACCCCCACTTGGTTTGGATTGGTAAATATATTCATTATGGTAGCAATAAATATCTTTGTATACAGACCTTTATTATTCATTGGGGTAATTTTCTTATGATAAATGCCCAGATGTGAAAAAAATTGATCAAAGTTTATGAACATCATTATGGCTTCAGATAAGAAGTGCTAAACTGACAACCCATGTTTACCAATATAACCTGCCCCTGGCAACACAAAAAAATTAATTTCATACCAAATCTCATTGGACCATTGTCACCCTTATCGTAAGATATCCCAAGTCAAGGTCACAACAATATAGTGTAGAAAGTAGAACAGGGATCAGAACTGCTAGTTTTCTCTTTGTACCAATGACTATATGATTACATATTTAGAAAAAACATACAAAAATTCATATGGATTGTTTTGCAAAAATAAAAATCTGATTATACAGTACATATTTGTATTCACTTTGTTGTGTCTTCCCATGCCAGTACACAAAGATCTGACTTCTTTCGCTAATAGATGTCCCTTTTCTTAAAAAATAAAAACATTAAGTTAAAAATTTAGGCTGGACGTGGTGGCTCATGCCTGTAATCCCAACACATTGGGAGGCCCAGGTGGGCAAATTGCTCAGAAGTTCATGACCAGCCTAAGCAGCATGGCAAAACCCCATCTCTACCAAAATATATAAAATATTAGCCAGTGTGGTGGCATGTACTTGTAGTCCCAGCTACTTGGGAGGTTGAGGTGGGAGGATCACTTGAGCCCGGGAGGTGGAGGCTGCAGGGAACTGAGATCATGCCACTGAACTCCAACCTAGGTGACAGAGTGAGACTCTGACACACACACACACACACAAACACACACACACAAAATTAGGGGAAAAGTCACAGTAAATGTCTCATATTAATTAATTGCTTGGTCTTACAAGCACTGTAGTCTTTCTTCTTTCCTCTCTTTCCCTTCTCTCTTTATGGTTGTATCCTGTATTGTACATTACTTTCAGAATATGCATTGTGTTGTTTAGCACCCACACATTTAATATATAGGTGCTGCACATACAGGAATGAAGGAAACAAACATGACACCTGCTCTTTGGCTCATGGATCTCTCTTTGACTTTTTGCTCTGCCTTCTAAGCTTAATACTTAAATTCCAAATGCTTATCATATCCTATGTCATTTGCTAAAAGTTGGCCAATAATTAATGATGATCTTTCTAGTAGTAACACTGTCAGGCCTCTGAGCCCAAGCCAAGCCATAGGATGCATCCCCTGTGACTTGCACGTGTACACCCAGATGGCCTGAAGTAACTGAAGAATCACAAAAGAAGTGCAAATGCCCTGCCTCGCCTTAACTGATGACATTCCACCACAAAAGAAGTGAAAATGGCCGGTCCTTGACTTAAGCGATGATATTATCTTGTGAAATTCCTCTTCCTGGCTCATCCTGGCTCAAAAAGCTCTCCCACTGAGCACCTTGTGACCCGCCCCACTCCTGCCCGCCAGACAACAACCCCCCTTTGACAGTAATTTTCCTTTACCTACCCAAATCCTATAAAGCGGCCCCACACTTATCTCCCTTTGCTGACTCTCTTTTGGGACTCAGCCCGCCTGCACCCAGGTGAAATAAACAGCCATGTTGCTCACACAAAGCCTGTTTGGTGGTCTCTTCACACGGGCGCGCATGACATTTTGGTGCCGTGATTCGGATCAGGGGACCTCCCTTGGGAGATCAATCCCCTGTCCTCCTGCTCTCTGTTCCGTGAGAAAGATCCACCTATGACCTCTGGTCCTCAGACCCACCAGCCCAAGGAACATCTCACCAATTTTAAATCAGGTAAGCGGCCCCTTTTTTACTCTCTTCTCCAACCTCTCTCACTATCCCTCGACCTCTTTCTCCTTTCAATCTTGGCACCACCCCTTCAATCTCTCCCTTCTCTTAATTTCAATTCCTTTCATTTTCTGGTAGAGACAAAGGAGACACGTTTTATCCATGGACCCAAAACTCCCGTGCCGGTCACGAACTGGGGAAGGCAGCCTTCCCTTGGTGTTTAATCATTGCAGGGACGCCTCTCTGATTACTCACCCATGTTTCAGAGGTGTCTGACCACGCTGCGGGGACGCCTGCCTTGGTCCTTCACCCTAAGTGTCAAGTCCCGCTTTTCTGGGCGAGGGGCAAGCACCCCGACCCCTTCTCTCCCTGTTTCTACCCCTTCTCTGCTTTTCTGGGGGAGGCGCAAGTATCCCGACCTCTTATTTTTTTGCGCACCCTCTTATTTTTGCGCCCTGACCTCTTATTTTTGTTCCCCAATCCCTTAGTTCCATGCCCCGATCCCTTTCCCACTTTTCTGGAGGGCAAGAACTCCCAAACTCCTTCTCTAGTGTTGCTACTCTCTCTTTTCTCTGGACTTGCCTCCTTCACTATGGGCAACCTTCCACCCTCCATTTCTCCTTCTTCTCCCTTAGCCTGTGTTCTCAAGAACTTAAAACCTCTTCAACTCACACCTGACCTAAAACCTAAATGCCTTATTTTCTTCTACAGTGCCGCTTGACCCCAATACAAACTCGACAGTACTTCCAAATAGCCAGAAAATGGCACTTTTGATTTTTCCATCCTACAAGATCTAAATAATTCTTGTCATAAAATGGGCAAACGGTCTGAGGTGCCTGACGTCCAGGCACTCTTTTACACATTGGTCCCTCCCTAGTCTCTGTTCCCAATGCAGCTTGTCCCAAATCTTCCTTCTTTCCCTCCCTCCTGTCCCCTCAGTCCCAACCCCAAGCGTCACTGAGTCTTTCTAAAAATCATCCTTTTCTACAGACCCATCTGACCTCTGTCCTCCTCACCAGGCCAAGCTAGGTCCCAATTTTTCCTCAGCCTCCGCTCCCCCACCCTGTAATCCTTTTATCACCTCCCCTCCTCACACCTGGTCTGGTTTACAGTTTTGTTCCGTGACTAGCCCTCCCCCACCTGCCCAGCAATTTCCTCTTAAAAAAGTTGCTAGAGCTAAAGGCATAGTTAAAGTTAATGTTCCTTTCTCTTTATCTGACCTCTCCCACATCAGTTAGTGTTTAGGCTCTTTTTCATCAAATATGAAAAACTTAGCCCAGTTCATGGCCTATTTAGCAGCAACCCTGAGACGCTTTTCAGCCCTAGACCCTGAAAGGTCAGAAGGCCATCTTATTCTTAATATGCATTTTATTTTATTACCCAATCTACTCCCCACATTAAATAAAGCTCCAAAAATTAAATTCCGGCCCTCAAACCCCACAACAGGACTTAATGAACCTCGCCTTCAAGGTGTACAATAATAGAGTAGAGGCAGCCAAGTAGCAACTTATTTCTGAGTTGGAATTCCTTGCCTCCACTGTGAGACAAACCCCAGCCACATCTTCAGCACACAACTCCAAACACCTGAACTGCAGCTGCCAGGGGTTCCTCCAGAACCTCCTCCCCCAGGAGCTTGCTACAAGTGCCAGAAATCTGGCCACTGGGCCAAGGAATGCCCGCAGCCTGGGATTCCTCCTAAGCCGTATCCTATCTGTGCAGGACCCCACTGGAAATCAGACTGTCCAGCTTGTCAGGCAGCCACTCCCAGAGCCCCTGGAGCTCTGGCCGAAGGCTCTCTGACTGACTCCTTCCCAGATCTTCTCGGCTTAGCGGCTGAAGACTGATGATGCTGCCCCAAGGCCTGTTTCCCTTGCCTCCATAACTGTTGTGGGTATTGACAGCCAGGCTGCTAAACCTCTCAAAACTCCCCCACTCTAGTGCCAACTTGGGAAACATTCTTTTATGCATTCTTTTTTTACTTATCCCCACCTGCCCAGTTCCCTTAGTAGGCCAAGACATTTTAACTAAATTATCTGCTTTCCTGTCTATTCCTAGGCTACAGCCACACCTCATTGCTGCCTTTTCCCCCAGTTCAAAGCCTTCTTCACATCCTCCCCTCGTACCCCCCAACCTTAACCCACAAGTATAGGACACCTCTACTCCCTCCTTGGCGACTGATCATGCACCCCTCACCATCTCAGTAAAACCTAATCACCCTTACCCCACTCAATGCCAGTATCCCATCCTGCAGCATGCTTTAAAAGGATTAAAGCCTGTTATCACTCGCCTGCTACAGCATGGCCTTTTAAAGCCTGTAAACTCCCGTTACAATTCCCCCATTTTACCTGTCCTAAAACCAGACAAGGCTTACAGGTTAGTTCAAAATCTGCACCTTACCAACTAAATTGTTTTGCCTATCCACCCCGTGGTGCCAAACCCATATACTCTCCTATCCTCAATACCTCCCTCCACAACCCATTATTCTGTTCTAGATCTCAAACATACTTTCTTTACTATTCCTTTACACCCTTCATCCCAGCCTCTCTTTTGCTTTCACTTAGACTGACCCTGACACCCATCAGGCTCAGCAAATTACCTAGGCTCTACTGCCGCAAGGCTTCACAGACAGACCCATTACTTCAGTCAAGCCCAAATTTCGTCCTCATTTGTTACCTATCTTGGCATGATTCTCATACACACATGCTCTCCCTGTTGATCGTGTCTGACTAATCTCCCAAACCCCAATCCCTTCTACAGAACAACTCCTTTCCTTCCTAGGCATGGTTAGTGCGGCCAGAATTCTTACACAAGAGCTGGGACCGCATCCTATAGCCTTTCTGTCCAAACGACGTTACTGTTTTAGCCTAGCCCTCATGTCTGCGCGCAGTGGCTGCCACTGCTTTAATACTGTTAGAGGCCCTAAAAATCACAAAGTATGCTCAACTCTCTACAGTTCTCATAACTTCCAAAATCTATTTTTCTTCCCCCATCCTTTGCTCAAGACAACGCTTATGCTGATAAGGTAGCTAAAAAAGTATCCATCAAAAGTCATCAGATCCCATCGCTCAGGACAATGCTTATGCTGATAAGTTACCTAAAAACAGGAGCTAGCTTCTAACTTCTATCCCTCACGGCAGTTTTCTTCCTTCACATCGGCCACACCCGCCTGCTCCCCCTCTGAAAGCTCCACCTATCAATATCTTCCCACACAAGGCAAATAGTTCTTAGTGTTGGGGTCCGCGTGTTTCCTAAACAAAGGAATGAACACACAAGACAACACAAGACAAGACAAACATGGCGGCCGCCCCGAATGGCGCGCTCCGCTTTATTTTATACAGTCGTTTGTGGAATGTTGCCAGGTCACAAGACACATCGTTGTTTTTCTGACCTATCCCTGACTTTCTGGATTTTCAAGATGTTTACATATAAACAGGCCCCCAACACCCTGCTTCGTTTGCAAGAGCAGGACTTATTGGGAATGCCCTGCTTCGTTTGCAAGAGCAGGACTTGTCGGGAACGCCCTGCTTCGTTTGCGAGAGCAGGACTTATGGGGAACACCCTGTTTGTGAGCACGTAGTCCTCTACATCTTAGACCAAGGAAATTATCTCCTTCCAGCCTCACAGGCCCATTCTATTCTGTCATCATTTCATAACCTCTTCCATGTAGGTTACAAGCTGCTAGCCCGTCTCTTAGAACCTCTCATTTTCTTTCTATCATGGAAATCTATCCTCAAGGAGATCACTTCTCAGTGTTCCATCTGCTATTCTACTACCCCTCAGGGATTGTTCAGGCCCCCTCCCTTTCCTACACATCAAGCTGGAGGATTTGCCCCTGCCCAGGACTGGCAAATTGACTTTACTCACATGCCCCAAGTCAGAAAACTAAAATATCTCTTAGTCTGGGTAGATACTTTCACTGGATGGGTAGAGGCGTTTCCCACAGGGTCTGAGAAGGCCACCGCGGTCATTCCTTCCCTTCTGTCAGACATAATTCCTCAGTTTGGCCTTCCCACCTCTATACAGTCTGATAACAGACCAGCCTTTAATAGTCAAATCACCCAAGCAGTTTCTCAGCTCTTGGTATTCAGTAAAACCTTTATATCCTTTACCGTCCTCAATCTTCAGGAAAGGTAGAATGGACTAATGGTCTTTTAAAAACACACCTCACCAAGCTTAGTCACCAACTTAGAAAGGACTAGACAATACTTTAACCACGTTCCTTTCTCAGAATTCAGGCCTGTCCTTGGAATGCTACAAGTTCCAGCCCATTTGAGCTCCTGTGTGACCAATTTAGACTGCACCCCAAAAAACTTTCATCCCTACTGTCTTCTGTCTAGTCATACTCCTATTCACCATTCTCAACTACTCATAAATGCCCTGCTCATGTTTACACTGCTAGTTTACACTGTTTCTCCAAGCCATCACAGCTGATATCTCCTGGTGCTATCCCAAACCGCCACTCTAAATTCCCTATTAAAGTAAATAAATAATCTTTTCTAGCAAGGCTATGCTTAACCTCCTTAGGCACTCTCTAATTAGATGTCCTGGGTCCTCCCAGTTCTTAGTCCTTTAATACCTGTTTTCTCTCCTTCTCTTATTCAGACCTTGTGTCTTCTGTTTAGTTTTTTAATTCATACAAAACCACAGCCAGGCCATCACCAATCATTCAATACGACAAATGTTTCTTCTAATGACCTCACAATATCGCTTCTTACCACAAAATCTTCCTTCAGCTTAATCTCTCCCACTCTAGATTCCCACGCCGCCCCTAATCCCACTTGAAGCAGCCCTGAGAAACATCGTCCATTCTTTCTCCATATCACCCCCCAAAAAATTTTCGCCGCCCCAACACTCAACACTATTTTCTTTTATTTTTCTTATTAATGTAAGAAGGCAGGAATGTCAGGCCTCTGAGGAGCCCAAGCCAAGCCATCGCATCCCCTGTGACTTGCACTTATGTGCCCAGATAGCCTGAAGTAACTCAAGAATCATAAAAGAAGTGCAGATGCCCTGCCTCGCCTTAACTGATGACATTCCACCACAAAAGAAGTGAAAATGGCCAGTCCTTGCCTTAAGCGATGATATTATCTTGTGAAATTCCTCTTCCTGGCTCATCGTGGCTCAAAAACCTCCCCCACTGAGCACCTTGTGACCCCAGCACTCCTGCCGCCAGAGAACAACCCCCCTTTGACAGTAATTTTCCTTTACCTACCCAAATCCTATAAAGCGGCCCCACACTTATCTCCCTTTGCTGACTCTCTTTTGGGACTCAGCCCGCCTGCACCCAGGTGAAATAAACAGCCATATTGCTCACACAAAGCCTGTTTGGTGGTCTCTTCACATGGACGCTCATGAGAAACACAAAGTGGGAAATTTGACCAGATATGTAAGTTACAGTTGCTAAGGAAATGAACAGTTATTCACAGTTCTGGGGATGGAGAGAACTTTCCCCATGGGTTTTCATTAAGAAGATACCTTGGCCGGGTGCAATGGCTCATGCCCGTAATCCCAGCACTTTGGGAGGCTGAGGCAGGCAGATCACCTGAAGTCAGGAGTTTGAGACCAGCCTGGCCAACATGGTGAAACCCCATCTCTAATAAAAATACAAAAAAAAAAAAAAAATTAGCCAGGCATGGTTGCATGTGCCTGTAATCCCAGCTACTTGGGAGGCTGAGACAGGAGAATTGCTTGAACCTAGGAGGCGACGGTTGCAGTGAGCCAAGGTCGTGCCATTGCACTCCAGCCTGGGTGACAGAGTGAGACTCCATCTCAAAAAAGAAAAAAAAAAAAAAGATATGATGTAGAGCACTATATTCTCAACATTATCTCAACAGTCAGCACAAAATGAATTTCACAACACTGTTTTCTAGGGTGTGCTTCAATCCAGGCCAGTGACCTAATGCCAAACACAATTCAGAAAAATGAATTCTCCCAGGATGACAAAGCTTAATGACTAGGTATACAACTTTCTGACTTAACCCAATGACATAATTTAGAGAGTCTGGAGTCTAGACTCCAGACACTAGAAAATATGTGGAATACATATGTTTTATTAAATAATTCATCAGTAATACCTCATGTAACATAAGTCTATGAAGATAAGTTAGCAAGGAATTTGAGAATATACTTCACAAGTCCAGGTATTTCATGCCACCTAGTTATAGCATCTTTGGATGCTTTAATGGGTTCTACAACATATCAAACCTGATGCTAGGAATTTGATGTAGATAGCTGACTCCAAAATAGCCCTACCCTACAATGCTCACCATCTCAAAGGAAACCAAGACTTGTACACAAATAGCTGTAAGAAAAAGTATTACATGTCAAGGGTCATAAAAGGAGTTTAGATAAAGTGCAATTCATTCATTCAACAAACATTTATTAAGTACATAGGATTTGCCAAGTACTGTGCTAAATTTTAATGATACATCATGCCTAATAAAAAGTGCATTGCCAACAAAATTTTAAAAAATAAAAAGGTGCCATTTCACATGCCTGCAATCCCAGCTAATTGGGAGGCTGAAGCAGGAGAATTGCTTGAACTTTGGAGGCAGAGGTTCGGTAAGCCGAGATGGAGCCATTGCACTCCAGCCTGGGAAACAAGAGTGAGACTTTGTCAAAAAAAAAAAAAAAAAAAAGAAAGCAAGAAAAGAAAATGATTACATTTCCAAGGTACCAAGAAGTATTAAATATCCATCAGTAAATAAAAAAAAGTTGTGAAATATCTTTTTTTTGTTTTGTTTTGTTTGAGACGGAGTCTCGCTCTGTCGCCCAGGCTGGAGTGCAGTGGCCGGATCTCAGCTCACTGCAAGCTCCGCCTCCTGGGTTTACGCCATTCTCCTGCCTCAGCCTCCCGAGTAGCTGGGACTACAGGCGCCCGCCACCTCGCCCGGCTAGTTTTTTTGTATTTTTAGTAGAGACAGGGTTTCACCGTGTTAGCCAGGATGGTCTCGATCTCCTGACCTCGTGATCCGCCCGTCTCGGCCTCCCAAAGTGCTGGGATTACAGGCTTGAGCCACCGCGCCCGGCCTGAAATATCTTTATAAGCATTTCAGAGATAAATTTTAAAAGACCTAAATAAGTGGAAGGATATACTACATTCATGGATTGGAAGACTCAATATTGTTAAGGTGTCAATTCTTACCAAATTAATCTGTAGGTTTAATGCAATTACAATCAAAATTACATTAGAAACTTTTTTGTGGTAATAGATAAGCTGATTATAAAATGTGTATGGAAATGCAAGAGACCTAGAAGAGCTGCAGTAGGGAGAAATGATCCCTCCAAAATGTTTACATCTTAATTTATGGAAACTGTGAATAGTTATAATACATAGCAAAAGGACTTTGCAGGTGTACTTAAGGTTATGGACTTTAAAATAAGGAGATTATCCTGAATTATCTGGATAGCCCCAATCCAATCATGTGAGCCCTAAAAAGCAGGGCACTTGCTTTGACTGAATGCAGAAGAGATGCAGCAAGGAAGCCAGAGAAGTTTGAAGTATGTGAAGGACTCATCTTCAAACCATTGCTGGTGGTTTGAAGATAGAGAGGGCAGCATGACAAAGAGTGCAGGTGGGTTTATAGCTGTTAGAGGCTCCCAGATAACAGCCAGTAAGTAAGGGGAGCACTCAGTCTTATAGCTGCAAAGAACTGAATTCATTCAAAAACCTGAATGAGCTTGAAAGGAGATTATCCCTAAGGGACTTCAAATAAATACCCAGACTGTCTGATAGTTTAGTTTTGGCCTTGTGAGACCCAAAGTAGAGTAGCTAGTTGAGCCCATCTAGACCGCTGATTTACAGAACTGTGAGACAGTAAATTTGTGTTGTTTTAAGCTGTTAAGCTTTGTGGTACACTGTTACAGGATCAGTAGAAAACTAATACTGCATGGAAGGCAATCTTAAGAACAAAACTGCAAGACTTAACGTTCTTTGTTTCTAAGAATTGTTCTCTCCACCACACACCTCCAGATGAAAGAATGGCTTTTGAGGCCACGTTTGTCTTATATGACTCTTTTCCTGTCTGGCTACAACTGATTGGACTGGGATGAACCTGATTGTCCAGGGAATTTGAACTAAGCCCCGCAGAGACAGGGTCTGTTACTCCAATGCATCTCACTCCCTAAATAAGTGGAGTAAGTGTTCATGTGCTTCCTTTGAACCTGGGTTTTAACCAAAAGAATGAAGCAGAAGTCAAGTGTCACTGTGTCAGTTTTACTCATGTGACCATGTGTTTACGTTTACAGTTAGGAAAGACATGAAAATATAAAATGAAGCTCATGGCATGATAGGGTTGATATGATAATTAAATAAGCTTGTGCTCATGCAATGCCATGTCTGATTCTTGCTATGTGCCTGATACTTAACAGGGGACTAAGTAAATGTGAGTTGCATTTGCCAGGTAAATAATTGGAGACTGAGAGCATTCTGAATTTTTCTTCAAGTAGTGATGGTTATTGACTCAATTTCCTTAGACTAAATATAGCTATGTGCACAGTAGCGTATCGGGAATTGGATACAGTCTGTGACTCCAGAGAAGTGGTGGGGGAAAAAACTCATGAGAAGATCAGATCAGAGCCCAGGCTATATAAGTACAGCAAACCAACTGAGCTAACCAGTTTATAGCTCATGAGTGAGTCCATGGTAAACTTCAAAGGCTGCTCACAGAAGCCTCTTTACCTTCCCTGCCACCACTTGAGAGAGCAAGGTCTTGCCTTTCTTAACTGCCAACCCTAGAACCAAAGCACAGTTCTTCGATCCTGTTGTGTACTCTGCTACCTGGTGGAGTTATGCCACATGTGATGCTAATGCCTAATATGTAACTGAGCACTTCCCATGAGGCAGATGCCATTCTAAATACTTGATGGGTATTAATTCATTTCAACCTGCCAATATGCCTCATGAGATGGGTATTAATAATATTCTCATTTATAGATGATGAAACTGAATTAGAAGAGTTTAAATCACTTTACTTCAAACAACAAATTAGTAGCAGAACTCGAATTTGTCTCAGGCAGTCTAATCCAGAATTTGTGTTCTTAATCACAATATTATACTGATTAGCTACAGGATGAGAAATGTCAGAGTTAAAATGATTTTGAAAATAAAATTAGTTTGGCTTCACAAATTGCAGGTACACAGAAAAATTGCAGGTACACAGAGTTCAGCTTTGTTGACCTCAAAGACAAGGTGTATTTCTCTTCTTGCTCCTTTCAGGACACTGAAAAGAACATGTCTATAAGCTTCTCCCCTGCTTCACTTTGTGGTGAGTCTCTGCCTTCTAGGACAGGCACATTTTCTTTCGGGTTCCTGCACTTGAATATCTCCTTCCCCTAATTTATCTTCCTGAATGGATGGTCATGGTGACATCTACAACCTGCTTTCAGTAATTTCTATTCTGATTAGCTAAAATATAAGTATTGTTTTGTATCTTGTTTAATTTATTTTTACACAAGTTTACCTATATAACGAGCCTGTACATGTACCCCTGAACTCAAAATAAAAGTTAAAAAAATTTCTTTCATTCACATTCTTTCCTCTGCAACCTTACTTCCCTATTTTTCTGTTTTCTATTAGTCATTTTCTGACATTTTGAAAATTAATATTTATACTACCCACATCTATGTCTGATTTTTATAAAATGGCCCTTGTCGTGTGCAACTGAAGAAGTGGGCTATTTGTTACACACCATTTACCAAGGCTTTATTTTTCTTACAATTTCTTGCTCTTGATGGGACATTTATTCATAACAGAATGTGGGTCTCTTTTAAAACTTTAATATCTAAAGACTTGCACTGAATTTTCTCCACATTCACACTTTCTGGAGTCCTCTGAAATTTTCCATATCCTTTGGTACTTCAGTTCCACACAGGTGAAATTAGGGGACCAAAAGAGATACCTTTTCCCGTACATGAGGCAAATATCTATTTTCCTATCATGTTTGCCACAGAATGAAACCTAATCTCAAGATCCCTTAGCTCTGTTCTGAGATCGCTTATAAACTTTGATGGTGTTGGAAATCCATCAATTTTGGACTCCAAGTTTTCTACTAATGCTTCTAGACCATGGGGCCTCATAGAAACTTCCAACTGATACACAGCAACAACAGGCAGGAAGACAAAGTCACCTCCAATGGGACTGAGAGTAATCTTAAGGCAGTGAACAGCTAGAGATTCCAGATCTTGGTGTTGGCATTGGCATCCCTGTTCTTCCCTTCAGAAGAGGATATTCTTAAAATGCGCAATTTGTAGGTAAGTATCTTGTTTGGGGTCTCTAGATGCAGAACCTGAGGCAGAGATTTGGGTACATGTGACTTTCTACAACATGGACATTTCTTTTTGGATTCCTGCACTTGAATATCTCCTTCCCCTAATTTATCTTCCTGAGTGAACAGCCATGGTGATGTCTATAAACTGCTTTCTCTAATTTCTTTTCTTTTCTGCTTCCCTATTTGAGGGAATACTCTTCAGGAATTACCTGTTTGGGAGTGAAGAAAGCAGGACTGGAAGGCAAAGAATCAAGCAAGGCAGTCATCCAAGTTGGCTTTTATCCATTCAGGCTCTGGAGCGTGCATGGTGCCTTGGAGAAGGGGTTGGGCTCTTAATTTTTTTTTTTTTTTTTTTTTTGAGACAGTCTTGCTTGTTGCCCAGGTTGGAGTGCAGTGGTGTAATCATAGCTCTCTGCAGCCTTGATCTGCCCACCTCAAGCTATCTTTCCAGCTTAACCTCTTGAGTAGGTGGTACTACAGGTGCCTACTACCATGCTTGGCTATTTTTTTTATTTTTATTTTTAGTAAAAACAAGATCTTGCTATGTTGCTTAAGCTGGTCTCGAACTTCTAAACTCAAATAATTCTCCCACCTCAGCCTCCCAAAGTGCTGGGATTCCAAGCATGAGCCATTGTGCCCTGCTGGGCTTTTAAATTTATTTATTCTTGTATCACTTATTAGTTATTTGCCACTATCTGCCTCCTCCCTTGGTCACGTAAACTTCTAGGCATCTCCTGGCCAGCTATTCTCTTTAGTCAAGTACAATTCTCTGGCAAAGGTTACTCAGGTAAGCCGTTAATGGCACCATTTGCAGTACCTGGGAGAGGGGCATACCAGTTGTTAAAGAGTGTCCAGTGGATCTCATACAGAGTCTGTAACAATAGGTAAGAGCACAGTGATTATTTATAGCTCAAACAAGACTCATTTCTTTTTTCCAGTATGCAGGAAATGTTCTGTGTCATGTGCTGATTGGAGTTTCATCCTACAAGTGTTCCTATTGGAGTTAGGAATGTGTTTGGCTGCAATAATAGGCAACCTAATTAATACTGGCTTCAACAAGTAATGATTTATTTTCCCCATGCAGTTCCAGATTGAACAAATGCCATGAGGGACACAGGCTCCTCGAAATTTCTCTGCCATCCTTAGCATGTTGGTGTCATCCCATTCATGGTCACCTAATGCTGCAGTACCCCAGGCCCCCTCCATGTTGCAGGCAGAAAGAAGTAAGAAAGGGAAGTGTTGGCACCGACAGGCTTCCACTTCTGCTTCACACAATGTAACTATGGTATATGGCTACTCCTGGCTGCAGGAGAGGCTGAGAAAACCAGCTTTTGGTTTTTATAGCTTCAACAGAATGGAGATAGGCATGGGATAGTGAGATTGGAAATGAAAATCGGTCTAGTTCTTCTGCACTATCTGCTACAGAACCTTTATTTTGTAGCATTATTTTCTGGGGAGTTACTTATTGACTACTAAGGGTGTGATAGTTTCCTTTAGGCAGAACAAGACAAGCTAGGAGGCATTGGGGAGCTTGCCCTCTAGGGAGAAAAGTGTATCAGTAAGTCAGCATCCATTAAATGTGACAAAGACTCTGAGAAAGGCATGGCTTTCCCATATAAGTGAGAACACAGAGGCTGGACTTGGCCAGTTGGGCTGAGAGAAAGCAGTTGATTGAGACATATTGGAACAATATGTCTGTGTGTCTAACATGATTGTGGATGAAGAATAGCCAGCAATTGAAGATAATTCTTACTTTGTAGCTTTAAAGAATGGATGAATGGTCAGCTAGTGAATATAATTGGATTCTGAAGTGCCTCTGTGGGGCATATAAGAGAAGCTATCTAGTATGCAGTCAGAAGAATAATGGTTAAAACTGACTCAGCCCTCACTATGCACCAAGCTCTTCATATGGGTGAACTCTCTTAACTCTCACATCACAGCTTGTAATTATTACTATCACCCCCATTTTACGGAAGAGCACACTGAAGCTTACAAAGGTTAACTAACTCATCTAAGGTCACACAACTAGAAAGTGGTGGCACCCAGATTTGAGTCCAAATATTCTGACACTAGTCTCTGCTCTTAACCACTTATTCATTCAACAAATATTTAATGAGCATCTATGATGGGCCAGGCACTGTTCTGGGTGCAGGGGATACAGTGGTACAAGAAAGACATACCTTCTATCCTCATGGAGCTTTCATTTTATTGTAAATAAAACCCCACAATGTTATATAATAAGTTAATTTTATTTTAACATATATAATAAAAGAACTGATTTTTTAAAATGTGTAACTATTTTATAAATAACATGTAGTAATAACATAATACATATAATAATGATAGTTTGATGTTAGTAGTGATACCACTATCACTCTACCACACTGTGTCATAACAGAAAAGGAACCCAAAGTAGTGGAATCAGAGTGGCAAAGAGCTTGACCTGGAGTCCGTGCAGGGATAGGTAGATGACACTGATGCAAATGGGACTACAGAGAGGAGACTTGCTAGAGCCAAGTTTCCAAAAGGGAAACCTGGCCCAACAGTGCTGATTTTGACCCGTGCTTCATCAAGAGCAGATCAGAGGTAAGTGCACGTGATACTGCCAAGGCGTGGTGGCTCCAGGGCAGTGGCCTGGCCCAGACCCAATTCCAAGGTTCTATAGTACTGACAGAACTGAGACTAAGCTCTTTTTTTCTGAAAATCTGACATGTAGTTGAAGATATGCAGTGAGGTTCTGAGTTGGCTTGAGCTATCTTTTTCTGTTTCCTTTCTACTCTCAGGGGTATGGTCAGAGACAGGAATTTATATGGTGCTGTCTTTTGAGAGGCTTTTTGTTAATTACATGAGGTTAGATCTCAATATAGATTTTAGAGACCCAAGCCTTACAGTCTCACAGAGAAGGGTCATGGGTTTTACCAAACATCATAAACTTGAATTAGGAGCTTTTGTTAAATAGGGATGGGACATATTCTTGAGATGAAGAAAATAAATAATTATTGCCCATCAGAATAAAAGAAGACAATACAAAGGCCTGTGTTCATAACACTTTGTGTTTAATAATCAGGTTTGCTCAGGGAATTAAGGAGGAACTTAATTTATTTAAATTATGTGTTGATCTTACTATTAAAATAGGAACAAGTGGAAGAATGAAAGAAAAATAAAGAAAGACATCTGATTAATGGGGAGAAGGGAGACGTTTCTTTAGGAAAATGATTAAAGTCTTAGCACATAGTCTAGACAAATATGAAAGAGAAGAAGTTCTTGGAGGCTAAATTTGACATATCTGAAACTGGACAGGAGAAGTACATCTACCCAGCTGCTCCTGTCTAATGAAGGGATTGCTATACAACTGCTCTAAGATCAGAAAAGATAATTGATCTCAGGGAGGAGATGAGTGTGATTCTTTAGAGGGTTCCTGAAATTAGGAAAGTATTGAGGAATATCTCTATAAAATTGCAGATAGATATTCTCTAATAAGAACACATGGGTAGGCACCCCTTGAGGACCGAGACAGCTACGCACAATATTTGGACAAATGTGAATGAGGAAGCCTGAGAAGCCAGGATAAAATACTGAAGGCACTGAGTCATAAATTGGAAAATTGTACAGTTATCATAGATGGGGAAGCAGGAATTACCTGTGCCTGAGGAAACCTGCCAGGAAAATTTATGGAATTATGATCCCCCCCAAGGGAACTCACAGGGCAAACAAGATGTACTACTAGAGAGCCAGGCAAGATAAAAATAAATTGAGGTCAGTCCTGAGTTGGATATGGATCTTATGAGATGATGCCTCCTGAGTAGCTTATACAACTCAAGGAGGTGAAGATAAACAAGCTTTGTTTGGAAATTGCATGCTTTGAAAACTGTTCATTCCTTGACTTGGTATCAGACACTCTGGAGAAACCCAAAAGGAAAAAAATCTAGAGGAATAAGTTAGAAAGACAAACGTCTGGGCCAGAAAAGCAATGTGAAAGCAAACAGAAGGAAAGCACCATTCCAGCAAGCAGTTTTCATACTATTCTCAATAGGGAGTGATAAGGTCAATTAAGAAACAGGCCAGACTACTGAAATCTCAGCTAAGATTCAGATGGGAAAAGGACACTGAATAGTGGAGGCCTATCACACCTGCTACGGTTGGAATGTTTATTCCTTCCGAAACTCATATTGAAACTTAATCCCCAATGTAGCAGTAAAGGCAGGGCCTTTAAGAGCTAATTGGGTCATGAGGGTTCTGCCCTCATGAATGGATTAATCCATTCATGGACTAATGAATTAATTGGTTAATAGATGAATGGGCTGTCATGGGAGTGGACCTGGTGGCTTTATGAGAAGAGGAAGAGAGACCTCAGTTAGCACACTCAACCACCTTGTCGTGGGATACGCTGCACTGCCTTGGGACTCTGCAGTAAGTACCCACCAGCAAGTAGGCCTTCGCGAGATTCAGCCCCTTGATGTGGAACTTTCCATTCTCCCAAACCGTAATAATTTTTTTCTTTATAAATTACTTAGTTTCAGGCATTACGTTGCAAGCAACAGAAAATGAACTAAGACAACACCCATGCAGAAAATAGATGGAACTGAAGGAAATGTTAAAGGTCTGGTACTTTCAAAAGCAGAAGAAAAACAGGTTTTCCACGAGCATAAAACTTAGGTACACTCTCGCTAGGGCCCTGGACACAAGCTTCAGAGCCATTCCTGAGTGTCATCGTAAAATACTTGAAGATGAAACTGGCAGAAGCCATTGTGGTGATGAGGCTGTGGAAATAAACAGATCACCCAGTGAGAGCAAGCAGAGGCTACTTATTAAGTGTTTGCTACAGCAAGGAAGTCAGCTACCATTACTTGCATTTTACAAAAACTCAGAGGCAAGCAGGGAATGGGAGAGCTTTATAGTGAGAAATGGAGGACTTCAGTTGTGCTCTGATCGGAGGCTGTTGTCATAGGGAGTCTGGAGGCAGGCTAACCAGGGTGGAGCATCATCTGTGCTTGCTTTGGGGAACAAATTGGGCTTTCTATGGTTGGTTTTGAGTTGGAACCCAGGGCAAAAATATTGGGACATTAGCAGTCATTGACCAAGTCTTGATCATTCTAAACTGATTGCTGCAGAACTTGTGGGTTAGAATTCTATTGTGTATTGTCTGGCCATTCTTCAATTGTATGCTCATTTTCTCAAGGGTCAAACTGCCCCACAGAGCAGATTTTATGGACCTGCACATTTCCATAGTAGGAAATCTGTGGCATGAATTGTAAATGGATGATCACACATGCAAAACGTAGAGGTGATATCCTAATTAGGAACCCATTCTCAATGCATCACTGGGGTGCCAGGGACAAAAGGTTCAAATGAAATGGAAAAGATGAAGTTTTGAATATGCAAGAAGAAAATATAAGTCACCTCTGATAAGACCTGGTGTTTGGGAGTGTCCCCATGACTGCTCTTCAAAAAGACAGTAAGCTTATCTGGATTCTTTCTCCTCCAGACAAAAATAGTGTGAATTAATCACTTGATGTGTACTTTTGCCCATTTGACTGTAGGTTCACATGTCATGGATTTTGAACAGCTATTATAGACTGGCATCCAAGCAACACTACAACCAAGAGAAATTCTTTTCCAAGTTACCTTATGTTTAGATGACACTGAGGCTCTCACTATGCATTTTTATTACAAGGGTCAAAATTAGAGTAAATAGCGACTTCTGGTAATGTAACTATGGGTAGGATTATTTCTTTTGGGTGGAGGGTTTGTTTGTGTTTCCAACATTCTGAGATATGTGACTGATGCTGAGATTCTCTGGTACTAAATTAGTCCTTGAGATTCTTTAAAGTAAAGGTGCATAAGAAATTCAGGTGCTGAAGCCAGGTGCAGTGGTATATACTTGTGTACTTGTAGTTCCAGCTACTTGGGAGGCTGAAGCAGAGGATTGCTTGAGGCCAGGAGTTTGAGGCCAGCCTAGGCAACATAGTGAGGCCTTGTTTAAAAAAAACAAAAAAAAACAAAAAAAAACCAAACTTGGTTTCTGTAATAGAGCTACTTCCATTCCAGTGGGTGACAGCCCAGGATGAAGCTGTTGATGAAACCCTGTCTTGAAATGAGTGAGACCCTCTGGTTAAGATTAAGCAGAAAAATAACCTTGGGCAAGTTGGTTTGGGGATTTTAATTTCAACTTTTACCAAATAATTTTGTATGTAACTTCTTTTGGGCTTTAATTTCATTTTGAGAGTTTAGTAATGGGAAGATCTTCCAAATTTGGAACATATTATATTATTGATTATATATAACATATTATTTCATTGTCATTTGATCTTATAACTTCTGGTGATCTATTTTGGAGAACATGGCTAGATGCAAAATAGGAAAATTAACAGGGAGAAAACTTTTAATCTAGAAAACTGTAGGGATTTGAAAAATTAATTTACTGTCCTCCCCCATGTCAAAGCCTTTTCAGATAAAAACTAAACTGTCCCCCAGTGGTCCTACAGGCATTGTTTGATGTGGAGGAGTATTTCTGCGCAGGTGAGAGTGGAATGAATGTTAGATCACTTTAAGCATTGTTGTGGGGAAGATGGGAGAAGGGGTCAGCCTAACAGTACTTAGTCCGTAAATGTTTATCTTGGATCTAACAGGAAATGAGAACACTATTTCCTAAAAGTCTTGGGGAACATTCTATATTGTAAATACACAATTTGTCCCCAAATCAGTCAATCAATCATCTTAGGTGGGGATCCTCGAAAAGCAGACCCCAAAACAAAGATCTGGGTGTAAGTAGTTTATTTGTGTGATGGCTCTAGGAATCAGGTGAGGAAGTACGGAAGTGAGACAGGACAAGCAGAAAAGCCAATAAAAGAAATATTCGTATAAGGGGATTGTATTGGGCAACTGGGGCTCAGGCCTGCTGGGGAACCTCTGAAAGGAGGTGTGGGACATGCCTCAGAACTGTCTAGAGTGGTAAAGATGCTGGGATCCACCCAGTCACCCACCCACTCACGTTCCTTCATTGTTGGGAGTTATACTTGGGGTCATTAGTTTCTCAGCAAACTGGCTAATCTTGCCCCTGTGACCAGAGAATGCAGGGATTTGAGGTAGGAAGCCATCACTGTGTATGAGAACTCTCTTCAGAAGCTGATGGTGGCCTCCAGGGTGGGCTGAAAAAGTAGGACAAAACTGTATTAGAGCAGTGGGATTCTGGTGCAGAAATAGAAAAGTGTTTGATAGCATACAATAAAAACCCCAGAAACAAACTAGCACATGTAACAAAACTTAGCATATGATAAAGAAATATTTCAAACGTATAAGGGAAAATAGTCTATTCAATAAATGGTATTGGCACAATTTGCTATTCATTTGGGAAGAAAAATAAGCTATATTCCCATCTTACACTATAGCCAAAATAATTATGAATGAATCAATAAGCCAAATGTAAGTAAACATAAAACCCAATAAAAATCTAGAAGTACCAAAGGAAAACGTTGGTAAATGTGACTATATTAAACATAGAAACTTCTCTATTGAAAAGGAATGATAAAGTTTAAAAAGTGAGCTGTAAATAGGGAGGAAATACTTAAAACATATAATAGAAAAGGTAAACATATAAAAGAATATAAAATATAAAAACATATAAAAGAAAAGATAAAAAATACTTAAAACATATAATAGAATTAATATTCAGGATAGATAAAGAACTTTTCATCAATAAGAAGAAGATAACCCAAAGAAAAATGGGCAAGTTAATGAACAGGTAATTTATAAGATTAACAAATACAATTGTCAGATAAACACGCTTTACTTCATGGGGAATCAGGAAAATGGGGGGGAGGAAAGAGGAACAGAGAGAGAATGTCCTTTCTTCCTTCTCTCCTTACTCCCTCCCTTATTTCCTCTTTCTCCCCTCCCTCCTCCCTCCTTTCCTCCCTTCCTTCCTTTGAAGTTTTTAACTTCAGAATTTCTACTTGGTTATTTTTTATACTTTTTATCTTTTTAGTGATATTCTCTGTCTGATGAGACATCATTCTCATACTTTCCTTTAGTTCTTTACTCATGGTTTTCTATAGTTCTTTGAATATTATTTTAAAAAGTGGATTGAAAGTCTTTTTCTAGTAATTTCAATGTCCAGGCTTCCTCGGGGACAGTTTTTAGTGACTTTTAAAATTTCTTCCCATCATAGGATCACACTTTCTTGTTTCCTTGCTTGTCTTGTAATTTTTGTTGTTTTTGAAACTGGACATTTTAAATATTGTGCGTCAACTCTGGAAATCAGACTCCCCTCTTCTCCAGTGTTTGTAGCCATTGCTGTGGTTATGGAAGCAATTTGTTTGTTTAGTGACTTTCCTGAACTAATTTGGTAAAGTCTACATTCTTTGTTGTGTGCGGCTGCTGAAGTCTTTGCTCAGTGAGCTTAGAGATAAGCTAATGATTGCATAGAGACTTCCTTCAATGCTTTGAACCAATAAATTTCCCAGCCTTTGCAGATGAACTCTGTGTGCGTATCAGGACATGCTTTCAATGCTCAAGCAGTAGCCTTTACTTCAAACTTCAGCAGAACTTCAAGGTAAGCCAGAGATGTGAGTTTGGAGTGTTCTCAAGGTATTGTTTTCTGGCTGTGTGTGCAGTCCTGGGTATGTGGACAGCCCTGAACTTATGAATGGGCTTTTAGATTTCCAGGATGTTGTCAGTGCTTTTCAAAGTTCCTTATGGACTTTGCTTTTCCTTTTAAGTTGCTTGGTCAGTTTGTTGATTGCCTATTATTGCCACCTCAGGCAGCTGTGATAGGAAACAATTGCTGCTGATTGTTTTTGCTAAATGTCCTAAGAAAAAGGTTGTTCATGCTGAGTGAGCTCCAGTCGGGTCATATAAAGACCTGCTAGTGAGAGTTTCCAGGAAACTGCCGGAGAGGTCAAATAATGACAATTCTCTGAATTGGTGGTTTTGGAGAGCTTTGTGCCTGTCTGCTTCCTCCAGTGGCTGCTAGGCTTCCAGTTTTTGCTGTGATTATGGACTGTTTATTTTCAAGGCTTCTGGGTAGTTAGGAGAGGGGAATGGGAATAGGGCAAGTTAAAATATCACATAGCTTGCTATTCTTACTGAGTCAGCTCTTTTTCCTGAATAAACACTCCTTGGATTGTTATGAGCCTTTGGTTAATTTCCAGAGTTCTGAAAAAGTTGATTTTTACAATTTGCTAGTGTTGTCATTGCTTTTATGGAGAAATAGATTTTCAGAGGTCCTTATTCCGCCATTGCCACTGACATTCCTCTTACAGAGCTCTTTTTCCAGTACCTGAACCTTGTGGCTAAATCATTAGCCATTGCTCAAGAATCAAGGTGGATCCATTTCTTTTACCATATTTCTGTCTGGCAAAGTGAACAATCAAATGTGCTTTTTAAAGTTTTGCCCAGGAAAGGATTCTTCAATATTTTTCACACTTCAGAGTGAGTCAGCAACATTTCCTTCTGGCTCAGGCTAGAATACTGTATAGACCATCTATAAACCTGACCTAAGTTTTATTTTCTTTAGTCATATAGTCACAGGAAACTTCCACGAGGTTGTAGTTATGAATTGAGGATAGCAGCAAGAGTGGTTACCGTGGGAGTCTAAGCCAATCTATTTGCTATAGCACCTTGGGTACCATTATAACTGCTGGACCATGTGGACCAAATGGCAAAACACTTTGCATTGCATACTGTACTTATTGTATAGCTTTCTCTTGATCTAGGACCCTATAAATATTGGCATCCTTATGTGTTATTTTATATATGTATCATGCTGTATTTTACCTCTAAAATTTAAAGAGGTCCAACAATTATTGTGGCTCCTTAGTGGTGGGTTGCACAAAATATAGAAATTTGTCTTTCACTTTAAAGGGACTATGCCACCATGTCCCAGACCCTTGCATCCCTGAGAACATCACTTAAGAGATACCTGGCTCGATGAGATTTATCTTTCATCCCCTGACATGCCTGTGTCTTACTTAGATTATTCCAGAGTAGAAAGTACTTTTTATTTTCCAGGTTCAGGCAAGACATCATCAATATGGGGACCAACGTGACACTCTAGAATGTCTGGATGGTCAAATTCCCTCAGGCTAGATAATGAGCAGGAGAGTTAATACAAACCCGAGAGTATGTACTGCTGCACAGACTGCACATGTGTACCAATGCATGATCTTTTCTTAACCATTAAAAAAATTCAAATGAATGAATGAATTATTTTAAAAAGGTAACACAGGTGTATGATGCAAAATTTAAAATGTATAAAAGCGTTTGCAGATGAAAGCGGGTTTCTCTGCTACTCTACCCCTTCATCACTCAGTTCCCCTTTCTAGGGGTAAAACCAGTATTTTTAATTTTTTGTCTGTCTGTCCATAAACAATGCCTTAAAGAAAAGAAAAAAATATACACACAAATACATAGTTACATATGTGTATATAAACACAACTGTGTATATATACAAACAGACACATATACACATACATACATATCTTTATAATACAACACCTTGGAGGTCATTCCACACAAGTTCTAGTAGAGTTCTTTATAATGGTTGAAAAGTATCCACTTGGTGGATATGCTTTAATTTATTTAATCATTTCCCAATTGAATTAGATAATTTTCAATTTTTTTTGCCATTAAAAGCAGTGATGAAATGGGTATCTTTTATATATATGTCTTTGTGCACATATATGCTTTTATCTGCAGGGTAAGTTACTATAAGTTCATCCATTTTTTTTTTTTTTGAGACAGAGTCTCGCTCTGTCGCCCAGGCTGGAGTGCAGTGGCGCGATCTCAGCTCACTGCAAGCTCTGCCTTGCAGGTTCATGCCATTCTCCTGCCTCAGCCTCCCAAGTAGCTGGGACTACAGGCATCCGCCACCATGTCCGGCTAATTTTTTGTATTTTTAGTAGAGAGGGGGTTTCACCATGTTAGTCAGGATGGTCTTGATCTCCTGACCTCATGATCTGCCTGCCTCGGCCTCCCAAAGTGCTGGGATTACAGGTGTGAGTCACCACGTCCTGCCCATCCATTTATTTTTAATTTAATTTGAACTCTTTTTGAATATGTAAAGTTCTATACACACAAATGATTATATCTACAGGGTAAATTCCTAAAAGTTCATTTATTTCATATTTAATTTCAACTTATAGTGTATCTTTAAGCCTCCTTAAAATCTTTTTGTAACATTATGTGGTATAAATAAGCAAAATACAAAGAATGGGATCAGTAAAGTTCCTTATATATGTTTGATATATATGTATATGACACTAGCTACTAGTTCTGTAATATTTGCTGAACTGATTGCCCCTCTTTCCAATAAAGTTATTTTATCACAAGGTTAATAAAAATTTCAACACAGTAAATGTTTATGTTAGACCAATAAAACACACTGCTGGGTATCTTTCAGTGAGCTTTCTGGATCTATTCTCCATGTTTTCTACCTTGCTCTGTGTGAGGCTGAGAGGCTGACCCATATGGTCTATACCAGAGGTTGACAGACTTTAGTCTGTAGGTCAGATCTGATCCATGGTGTCAAATCCAGTTACATCCATTTAAGTATCATCTATGGCTGTTTTCATGCTACACCTGCAGATTTTAGTATTTGTGACAGAGACCATATGGCCTATAAGTCTAAACTATTTGTAATCTGGCCATTTACAGAAAAGGTTTGCCAGCCCCTGGTCTATATCATTGGATCCCTTGCCCTCTAGGTTCTGGTTAGGTTTATCACTTTGGAGCATGGCAGGGGTTTGGAGGGAGAGAGAAAGGTGAGTTGGGGACTTTATTCCAGTTGCCTTCCTGTGTGGTTGCCACAGGATGGCTCCATTTTTGGATTGTAAATCTCAGCTTCTCTCAGAAGCCTCTCTCCAATCAACCCTCTCTGCCTTGGGGTTCTGGTAATCTCACCCCAACCTACCCCTTCAGGCCCAGGGATATACCGTTTTGCTGTCATTGGTCTGGGGCCCTGCACTCTCCTCTGTGGTAGCCTTGCCCATAACTAAACAGCCCTTTATTAGGCTATTCTTAATTTATCTTTTAATAATACTGGGTGTTCTTGCTGGGACTCTGATACAGCAGGTTACAATTTTATGTATATATTGTCCCCTGAATTTTGTGGAAAAAAGGAAAATACTGAAAATAATTTCACAAAAACAGTAACAGTAGTTATCTGTGCATAGTGAGATATCAATGACTTTTATTATATTCTTCTTGCTTTCTGTGGAATCTGTATGATGAAGAAATACTATGTTTGTTCTAAGGATAAAGCTAAATAAATAACATAATAAAAGAAAAAAAAATGACTGGACTCTTTGGCCTCTATCGTTAATTGGGCCAGACCTAACTATGTCCTAAAACTCAGTAGTAGATGTTGCTTTTCCTGGAAAAGAGAATACAGAATGGAGAGGGCACTGCCTTTAGAATCAGCAGGCTTGTGCTGTCACTCTGGGTTTGGTCATGAAAACGAGCAGAAGACCCATATATGCACATTCGTGTGTGTGCATGCTTACAAATACACATGCACAGAGCTGGAATGTTGTAGCAGCCTTTATTTCAGTTGTTGAACCCTAACCTTGCATAATCTGATGCATGTGTGCCTGCTGCTGTGATGGTGCCCATGCTCGGTAAAACTCTCCCCATTGCCAGTGCTAACACCTGCCTGGACTCCCAGGTTATGGTTTCCCAGTTCTTGCATGCTCAGTGATTGGTCTTTAAAGGATGCCCCTCTGCCATCTGGCTGGGTCCTGTGGAACTTGCAATGTTAGCTATATGCTATTCCCGATTCAGCCCTCTCTCAAGACTCTTTGACTCTCGTCTGAGCTTGGATCACCGGCTCAGAGTCTCAGACTCCCCGACTGCCCCTCCACTCCTGTCAAGTTGCCCTTTGGGGTACTGGTGGCAATCTGTACTTGCTGATCTTGGTCAAAACCACTCTGACCTATCCTGACAGGCTTCTTTAACTTTAAATTCCCAGGAGCAGTGGTTGGGATCTGTTTTTCTTTCTCTCCGGAAGATCAAGAGTTCATGCAAATTGGTTGTGGTGACCAGCTATGAATAAAAAGAGGCCTGCATTTGTTAGGCCACAGAAAGTTTCATTGCGATCTTTTCCCAGGTCAATGATCTTCATCAAGCATTGAGCTAGAAAGAACTGAGCTGACAGGTGTTGAGGCGGTCAATGAAAACAACAAGTCAAAACCAAAGCACCAGTAAAGGCTTTAGCCACTTACTGCAAAACTGTAAAGAGGACCCGAACATGAAAGGGCTCCAGAACCCATGCCCACGCCTTGTTCCATTTTTGAATAGTGTAGGTGGGAGGGTCAGGTGGGTTGGCACAGATGTGGGCATCATCTCACTGTCATGGGGAGCTGTGAATAAAAAGCTCCTTCTGTTATGTGCATGTGAAGGCTAGGTGAAGAAGGAACGAGGGAAGGGCTATGAGTGGGATAAGTATGGAATATTGAGTCAAATGTCTTTGAGGCTCACCAGATAACGTGGTCTTAGCAGAGGTGCCTGAGAAAGGCATCAGTGGAGGTATCCCCTGATAAGGAGGCCTCAGAATGGAGATGCCTGGGCTAAGAATGTGGATTTTTTTTGCATGGCCAGGCCTCTGAGTTCTTGACTATAAATCTCTCCAACTGTGCCCAAAGTCTGGGGAGGGTAGATTTCTCCCATGGGGCCTATCAGGTAAAACCTTTGTAATTGTCTGTGGGCAATTGGGCTTAAAAAAATCACACATAGGATTTTGACCTGGAGCCAACTCCTCAATATCTACTTGCCCTACACTGAAAAAACTAAGAAAGAACATGCAAGTGACTGCTGTCTGAGCAAAGCTCTGCTTCAAGGTGTCTTGATAATGTCTGCCTCTCTTTACTCCAGAAACGGATCTAGAGACAAGAATTCAAGGACATATAGTTTCTTTTAGAAGTGAAGGAAAACAGTGTTAAGGGAGGAGGGAAGTTGGAAATGGCAAGGCTCCAGGCTTTTTCTTTGTTATCTCTTTTTTATTCCCATTCACAGTAGTGGAACCTAAAGCCTGAGAAGGTGAAATGGCTCCCTCAAGGTCCATAGAAAGGAAGTGGTGAAATTTTCTCAGATGACAAAGACCATTCTATAACTATTATACTCACTAATTTCTGCCCCAAATAGAAAATAAAAAAGAATAATCAAATGTAAAGTTAAAATAAGTACAATAGAGTTTTTTTTTCCTAATGTAATGCATTGATTAAAAATTGATTTTCATTTCATTTTATTTTTTAAACCATATGCATTTATCCTTGTTACAGTAACTCTGGAAAGTTCATAAGCGATGACTGAGTCTCTTGAGTATGTAACCCCCTCCAGGAGAATGCATTTTGCTAAAAGCATGAAGATCATAGAGAAAGAATGGTAAAAAGGACCACGTTGAGGTGAAAAAATGCTGATGATGGAGGACCAGAGACAGAAGGAAATTAAAAGAAAGTAAAAGAGAGAAATGAGGGAGAAATGAGGGCACTAAGAATGTTTATGTATATCCCCACAAAAAGCAAAATGTCATGGATTTCTAGGGTATAATATAGTCTCAAAAAAGTGCTGAGTCATAGCCATCTCTAGGAATAAGGATTAGTTAGCATAAACAGAAAGCATGGATGCCCCTGGAAACCAAGTGAGGTGCCATCATGGAGATTGCAATACATGGTTTGCTTACTCTATGAGCTTTTGTTGCACATGGATAAGAGCTTAAATTTGGGCGAATGGGTGATTCATTTCAACTTTAATTCCAACAATGATTTCTTATAACTTAATATTTTCAAGAATTTGCTTAGAAGTTTCATTATTCACCCCTTCCCTCTCCCAGTTATGTTTCAATTACTCCTTCCCATGACTCTCATTTTCGAATCCCCCTCTCCCCATGTAGTTTTTGAGGGTATGGGCTGCTTCTTCCATTTAAAAACATTTTCCATTGTTTCAAGTTCTGTATTATATGTATATTTTGCTTTTAATAATTTCCTGTTGAGTGATTAAGGTATGGCTGCTCAGAGCCAGATATGTTTTTTAAATTATTTGTGGAACTTCCTGATTGCATAGAAGACACATTTCTGTGAAGTGTCAAGAGGAAGAATTTAATTTAGCAAATATTTATTGAGCAGTGGCTATGTGCAAGCTGAGACGGAGGCGTCAAGTAATCTCCAACCTAGTAAATGAGATAAAATGCAGCACTAGAAAATTATTACACATAGGAAACTAGTGAAACCAAGATTCAAAACAAGCTGGAAAGGCAAAGAAAAAGCAGAACTTGAGTTTTCAAAATGATAAAGCATTGAAGTAGTCATCCTCCAACATTATTCATGCTTATAACTTATGCTTAACTATTATTTTTATTTTTATAGTTTTGTCTTTTTACATTAGGGGAGCATCATAATATTTTCAGAGATTTTAGGATATTTAAAAGTCCTTATCTGGCCATGATTATAGGACACAAGGGTACCTCTAACAGCTCTCATCTTAATTGCAAAGCACCATATAGTTCGTGCAGTTTCCACACGTATCACTCATCTTAGCAGTATTCCGAGGGAAGCAATGCAGATGGCATCCCTATTTCGCAAATAATGAAGCTGAGTCTTCAAAAGATTAGTTGGCTTGCTTGTAGCTAAAATAGACTAAGATTTTTAAGATCAGACCTTAAGGAAAGGGCCAACTGTGGTCCCAGGGAAGGACCAACTGCTCCTGAAAGGCCTCATGGTGGTAGAGGGTATGTTGGAGGCCGACTTTAAGAAACAGCCAAGGCTTCCAAAGAAAAAGAGGGTAAGAAGGGCTTGTTAGGGAGGGGTGATCACATTGGCAAAGAAAATTAGGTGGGAAGTTACAGGGCTTGTTAGAAAAAACAAATAAAGAGCAGGAACTATCAAAAGACTGTCATCAGGTCTTTTAAAATTACCCTCTAACTAGAGCCATCTTTGACCAATTGACTTCCCTCTTGCCCTTGTTCACAAGTGTGGGTTAAGAAGGAGGAGGAGGCAGGGGTGATTGGTGGAAAGCAACCAGATTTGTTTTGTCATGGAGTGAAGAGTTATCCCCCAAAGCAGACTCTGTGACTTTTCTCCATTCTATTTTCATTCTAGTATCCACCCCCTACTCCCTGGCCCTGTTAGTTCAGCATCTTCCCCATGGTTTTATAATTTTCTCTGCTTCTGTACGTCTCCATTAGTGACTTTAAAAACATTAAGAGAAAATCATACCACAGTTGAATAAAAGTGAAAGAAGTCCCTGAATCCACTGAAAGATTGTTTTCGTTTGATGGAATCTTATTGAATAAGGCAGTAAGAACAGACCCTGAATCGTATCAACTCCTTTGGCCTTTCCTAGTAAGTTAAAATCAGGTACAGCGATGATTCCTGTATATAGGTTTAGAGATAAACCAACCAAGGAAATACGCAATAGCTTCTGCTCTTCCGTCTGGTTGCTTAAAATTAAGTCATCTGCCTAGATTTATCCAATGAGCTACTCATGTCATCTGCCTAGATTTATCCAATGAGCTACTCATGTAAACAATCTTTGATTCAATGGAAAGTCACGGAGAAACTACAGCATATCAGAAACATTCTTCATTCAAGAACCATACAGTCTAGTCTCCCATAAAGTCACAGCTGCCTTATAGATTCATTGGCGGCAACCAGAGGTAGGGTCTGAGTCTCCCAGGGATGAGGCTTGAATGACATATGTTCTCTTAAGAGCTAGCTTTTCCATCCACTTTCCACGTCGACTAGTATATAAGGCATCTACCTTGGAGCCTATTGTCTCCCAACTCCCCGCTTGTACTCACCATCTCCATCCAAGTCTGGGGCTTGTCCTGAACTCAGGCCACTTCCCTCAGTACCTGCCTTGCCCTCATGTGTAATTCAAGAGTCAGATCTTTCCCTCATCTGCTCTGTGCTTTTGTGGATATTCTCAATGTGCCTTGTTCCTAAGTTGTGACAACCACTTGTCTGTCTATAAAACTTCACACCAAACAGTCCGAACCAACTACAGCCCTTATTAAATCATAACCACTAAGTCAAAATTTGAAATGTAGTAAAAAAATGAACCTAGTCTTCATTTTTCAAAGTCAGCCGATAAGCCAAAGGAATTCTTTTTTTAAGTCCCTGAAAGGAATCGTTAAGGAATGTGATGCTCAGCGTAGTCAGGGGTCCCTGTCTTCTCTGAATCAGAATTGATGAAGCCTTTTGTGGTTTGTCTTCTCTCCTTAACTCACAAACCTCAAACTTTTGAATCACATGAGGGTGTCTTTCTAGAGGAGAATATAATTCCTTTCTTCTGTGTGACCTATAAGGATCAGACATTAATGAACAGAGCCTGATGCTGTTGAAAAGGATTCATGAAAAAGAAACCAATGATAGGGGCTGGGAGCACTTCCAAGGTTTTGCTTCTTTAAAAAGCCTCACATATAGATTGCTTCGGTCAGCAAGGCTAACAAATCATTCCCAAGAATGGTTAGGGAAGACTAGAATCTGACAGCAGCTCTGGCTATGAGATTTAACTTTCCTTAAAGTCACAGGGTCAAGTAACTTAATCCTCCCTCGTGCAAAAGAAACTACTGGATGGCCCACTGAAGCCGAGACAAAACAAACAGGAAATTTACCAACTTAATTTTTTGAAAGGCTTTTTATTAATATTTGCTTGCCAAGAGAATGAAAAGCAGTGTTATTTCCTTACTCACCTATCTACAGCATGTAAGAATCAGCTGGACAAAAATGGAGCGGGGGAAGGAGCTAGAATTTTCCTGCTAGCATTAAAAGACTGTCTTCCTCTGTTGTTTCTGCATTTGCCTTTCATTCCTAAACAGTATGTTTTCCACACCACAGCCAGAGTGCTCCTTTAAAAATTTGAGTCTGATTGTGTTACACCTTTTTCTCAAAACTCTCTGGGGGTATTTCATCTCTCTCAGAGTAAAATCTAACATCCTTATAATAGCCTATAGATCCCTACCTGGACTTGTCTCTGGTTTCTCTGTTACCTGCTTCCATTTTTTACCTCCAAAAGTCTATTTCCCACTCATTAGACCTACAGTGTCTTTTGAAAACATATATTAGAACATGCCACTGCTCTGCTCAAAATCTTCTAATGGCTGTCTGAACTCCCCCAGAGCAAAAGCCAAATAGGATAAATACAAAATCTTTATAGGACAAACAAGACCTTGTTCTTCCACCCCTCTAAGAATTCTCTTTCCTCTGTGCCCTGCTTAATTTTTTTCCATAGCACTTATCACCAGCTAATACACTGCATACTTACTTATTTATCTGACTTTTTGTCTATCTTCTCATACAAACATACAAGCTGCACCAGCTAAGAGATGTTTCTGATACACTGTTGTGTCTCTAGTGCTAAGAAATATACCAGGGAACTAGTAGGTACTCAATAAATATTTCAATCAATAAATATATAAATATATGTGAATGATATGTAGTCAAGTTTACCTGGCTGGTAGGTAGTTCTTTACTGGGAAACAGAAATGGCAAGGTAATATTCTCTACTCATGCTATTTGTTTTCAGTTGAGTCTTTTATTTTTAAATGTGTAATGATGTGTTCTGAAATGAACATTTTGTCTTCTTCTTGCCACTAATTCAATATCTTATTTATATTTTGTCCTTATTACATTGATTAGAACTCCCAAGAGAATGAGGTTCATTCTAAGAGAGCGAATCCTGTTTGGATTCTGATTTTAAAGGGGACGCCTCCAGTGCAGTTTCCCAACCTCAACACTGTTGACATTTTGTCATGGATAATTCTCTGCTGTGGGGGCCATTCTGTGCATTTCAGGATGTTTAGCAGCATCCTTGGCTTCTGCCTACTAGACAGCAGTGGCATCTTACCAGTTACGACCACCAAAATTGTCTCCAGTTGTTGCCATGTGTCTCCTGGGGGTAAAATCGTCCAGCTTGAGAAGTACTGCCCGAGATGTCTCAGTGGTAAGTTTGTTGTTTTTAGGCCAGATTTTCTGTGGGAGAATAATATATCTTACACTTTGTTGGAGGAAAAAATAGTACAAAGTTTTTGGAAAGCATTTTGGCACTGAGAACCAAAGGCTTAAAATAATGTTTCTCCCCTTTCACCCATATTATTTATGCTCTAACAATTTATCCTAAAAAAATAATCAAAGGTGTGGACAGGGATTTATGTACAGGGATGTCTATTGCTGTTTTATTTATGATTGTGAGAGAATTGAAAACAATCTAACTGTCAAATGTTAGGAGTGGCTTAAGAAATTATAATATATCGTAGAATGAGATATCCTTCCCTATCAAAAATTATGCTTTTAAAAATATTTCATGGCATAGAATAAGTCATATATCAATGACTATCTATTATATATGTGTACATATATAATATGTTCATACTATTTTTTCCTCCAACAAGGAGTAAGAGTATATTATGCTCTCACAGAAAATCTGGGCTGAAAACAATAAACTTAATACTGAAACATATATAAGTATATATATATAGCTGTCTTAGGATCAACAGATATATAACATTATATAGGTTATGATCTTAATCATAACATACATGCACACGTATATGTGCACACACACATACACGCACATGGTATGATCCCAAGTTGGTGAGAAGCAAACAGACAAAATGCCAATGATGACTTTGCTAGGATTATATTCTTGTTTTCACTTCACTTGACCTGGGGAGATGAGGATTTGGGCCATCTATAGTGAAAACCATATGGCTTTTATGATGAATAAAACTCATGAAGGAGCATGGCCCCATGGACTCCATGGCCTTTTGCCAAGCTGAATCTGTTTAAACATCAATCCTTATCTGTTTGCGTAAACCTCCTTGACCTTGAAATGGGAAGAAGCAATTAGGAATGATTGGCCTTGTTGGTACTTTCCTCAAAACCAACTTGTTAGAGTTGAGGCATCTTAAAAACCACAAGATAAAATCATCCTCTCTGGGAAATACATATACACAGATATTCACATTTTTTTTTCCTAACAACTTTTGCAATAACAAGATGAAGTAAAAAGTTAATTACAAATATATGCCACAAGATGTATATTTGCACATATATGGCCTTTTTCTAAGAGATTTGTACTAGTAGCACTAGTATTCAGCTGGTGAATGCTTTTTTCTTGATATTTAATTACAGAAAAGGCACTTCAGATTGGACAGAGGTTAACAATGCAGTATCTTTTTCCAGGATAACTTTGGTTTGTAGTAAGAGCCTTTGCCCATGATGTCTTTTTGACTTTTATCATGTGGGGTATAGCAAGATGCTGTTGGTTTTATTTCGTCCCCATTTATCTGTTATCTCAGTCATGCTACATAGTCACACCCATTTGGAGTTAGGCATATACCAGATAACAGGAAGAGGCCTTTCACAGTGTAACTCAAGGATGAGAAGAGAGAAAGTTTCTCATAGCATAATAATGCACAAACATTGATTGTCTTAAAGAGTAGTTTCCAAAGCACTGTTTGTGTACACCAAAACCACTGGACAACTTGTGAAATCAGATTGCTATGCTTTATGTCCAGACTTTCTGAGCATTCAGTAGGTCTGAGTTGGTGGTCAAGATTTTGCATTTCTCATTTCTCAGGTGATGCTGATGCTCCTGCTCTTGAGCAGGATGTTTCAAGACCAGTGGTTCTGAATGAAATAAAATCTTTTTTTTTTTTTTTTTTTTTTTTTGAGACAGAGCCTCATTCTGCTGCCCAGACTGGAGTGCAGTGGCATGATCTCAGCTCACTGCAGCCTCTGCCCCTACTGGGCTCAAGCGATTCTCCTGCCTCAGTCTCCCAAGTAGCTGGGACTACAGGTGTGTGCCACCATGCCCAGCTGATTTTTGTATTTTTAGTAGAGTGGGTGTTTTGCCATGTTGGCCAGGCTGGTCTCAAACTCCTAATCTCAAGTGATCCACTCTCCTCTGCCTCCCAAAGTGCTGGAATTACAGGCATGAACCACCATGTCTGGCCTGAAGTAAAATCTTAATTACAAATATATGCCATAAGGTGCATGTTTGGGCATACATGGCTTTTTTCTAAGACATTTGTAATAGTTCTCATTTTGAGAACCACTGGTCTTGAATCAATGAATCAATCATTGATGGCTGCTATCCTTCATCCACTGCCCTCCCCTTTAGATCACTTGAGTGGATCAAAAATTTTCTCTGAGTCCTCAGGTGATAGAAATAAATGACTGACAACCTAAGCTGAAGACAGAGAACAAGAAGAGGTGGGATACAAGTGAGATGGTGATGGAGAAAAGGGTTTAAGAGACAGGGATCCATGGGAAGAACAAAGAGAGAGTGAGTTTATGGGGCTAGATTTCTTCTTCAGCCCCAAAGAGGTACGAGTACATGAGCTACACGAGAGTACGGAAAATTGGATGGCAAGCTCACTCTGCCTGTGTCTGTGGGTAGGATGAGCTGAATACAAAGCACTTGGAATTGACTATTACAGATTGACTCAATTTAGGCCACAACAGGTGTTTTGAACTTGAAGGAAAATACTGGCATATTTCTCTGAATACTGGGGGGTGTCACTGTTCTCAGAAGTAGAATTCATTATGACCATTCTGATGTTGTTTATGGTAAAAGATCTTCAGGTGAGCCTTGTTTCCTAGAAGGAAGGGAACATTATAGCCAAGTTTATAATGAGTATAGGGTGAGTGTAACAGAACTTTCAAAATCAAATGATGTCACTCCCTGTTTAAACTCTTCCCTTACAATGGTTCTGAACCCTAGCTGCCCATAAAAATTCTCTCCTGGGGCGTAAAAAAAAAAAAAAAAAAAAAAAATTCCTAATGCTCTAGCCGCATGCCATATCATTTCAGAATTTCTATGCTTGAGACACAAGTACATTTTTCAAAAGTTCCAGGTGATTCCAGTGCAGCCAAGGAAGACAACCACTGCCCCAGTGGTTTCCTATTGTACTAGAAGAAAATCCAGATTACATTCCAGGGGTTACCAGCCTTCATCATCTTCTTGTATCTTCATCATCATTTTATGCTTCTTCCTCACTTGCTCGTTATACTCCCTGTAAGGGAGATGGCTGCACTTTAGTCTGGAGTAGGCCAAGGCAGCCTTCCAGCACAGCATGACTCAGCAGGTTTGGAGCACAGGCGTACAACCCCACACATTATGTAACCACGCCCTGTGAGGCACATTAGGTGATCACTCACGTGAGCTCGTGCTTGGCTTGGATGGAGCCACTATTGTCTGTAAAAGGTATAACCACCCCACTAATGCTATACATATGTCTCACCAGGCTCTCTCTCTTTATTCGAGAGAGAATAAAGCCATGTCAAAACTGCCTGTGATTCCTTGAGTGTTTTTCTAGTTACCCTTTACCTGCCCACCGACTCCCCTCAGACCTCAGTTTGGCCTAGAACCTGACACTGAACTCCTTTTAAAAATGTGTAATTTATTGTAATTATTTTGGGTACATAGTGATTGTATATATTTTCGGGGTATATGTGATATTTTGCTCCAGGCATACAATGTGTAATGATTAAATCAGGATAATTAGGGTATTATTACCCCATTTATCATTTATTTGTGTTAAGAACATTCTAATTCCACTTTTTAAATAAATTTAAAATATACAATATATTAACTATAGTCACCTTGTTGTGTTACTGAATACAAAATCTTGTTAATTTTATCTAACTATATTTTTGTACACATTAACCATCCCCACTTTATCCTCCACTTTCTGCTATCCTTCCCAGCATCTGGTAACCATCATTCTATTTTATATATCTATGAAGTCAATATTTTTGGTTTTAGCTCCTACATATGAATGAAAAAAAATGTAAAAAGCCGGCATATTTGTCTTTCTGTGTCAGGCTTATTTCCCTTAACATTATGATTTCTAGTTTCATTCATGTTGCAAGTGATAGGATTTCATTCTTTTTTATGGCTGAATAGTATTCCATTGTGTATATGTACCACATTTTCTTTATTCATTTGTCCATTGATGGACACTTAGGTTGATTCCATATCTTGGCAATTTTGAATAGTGCTGCAATAAACATGGGAAGATATCCCTTTGAAATACTGATTTTCTTTCTTTCAGATAAATACCCAGGAGTGGGATTGCTGGACTGTATGGTAGTTATATTTTTAGATTTTTGAGGAATCTTCATACTGTTCTTTGTAGTGGTTGTACTAATTTACATTCCCACCAACATTGTACAAGGGTTCCTCTTTTTTCACATGCTTGCCAGCACTGGTCATTGGCTTACTTGGATAAAAGCCATTTTAAGTGGAGTAACACCTTATCTCACAGTCATTTTGATTTGCATTTCCCTGATGGTTAGTAATGTTGAGAATTTTTTATATACCTGTTGGCCATTTGTTAATTTTATTTTGAGAAATGTCTATTCAGATCTTTTGCCCATTTTTAATTGGATTATTATTATTATTTTTATTTTCCCCATTGAGTTGTTTAAGCTCCTTATATATTCTGGTTATTAGTCCCTTGTCAGATGGGTAGTTTGCAAATATTTTATCCCATTCTGTGGATTGTCTCTTCACTTTGTTGATTATTTTCTTTGTTGTGCAGAAGCTTTTTAGCTTGATGTGATCTCATTTGTCCATGTTAGTTAGCTCTTGTTGCCTGTGCTTTTGAGGTCTTACTCAAGACCTCTTGACCCAGACTAATATCCTAGAGTGTTTCTCCCAAGTTTTCTTCTAGTAGTCTCATAGTTTCAGGTCTTAGATTTAAGTCTTTAATCCATTTTGATTTAATTTTTATATATGGCAAGAGACATACTTCCATTTTTCTGCATAGGAATATCCAGTTTTCCCAGCACAATTTATTGAAAGAATTGTCCTTTCCCCAGTGTATGTTCTTGGCTCCTTTGTTGAAAATGAGTTGACTGTAGATGTATAGACTTATTTCTGGGCTCTTGATTCTGTTCCATTTGTCTATATCTCTGTTTTTATGCCAGTAGCTTGCTGTTTTGGTGACTATAGCTCTGTAGTATAATTTGAAGTCAGCTAATGTGATTCTTCCAGTCTTGCTTTTTCTTTTTTGCTCAGGATGGCTTTGGTTTTTCTGGATCTTTTGTGATTCTCTGTAAATTTTAGGATTGTTTTCTCTATTTGAAGAATGTCATTGGTATTTTGATAGGGATTTTGCATTGAATCTGTGTCTTGCTTTGGATAGTATGTACATTTTAATAATGTTGATTATTTCAATTCATGAACATGGAATATTGTTTCATTTTTTTGTAGCCTCTTTTAATTTTTTAAGCTTTTCTACTATTCTTACTGCCAGAAAGGCTGTTCTTACAGCTCTTGAGCTGGTTAGCTCTTTAGGTCTTGGCTTAATAGAATCTCTATCCCAGAATATCCATATAAAATAATTTTCCCTTTGTTACTATCTCCTCTAGCATCTTTTTGTTATTGTTGTTTTTCCTGTTAACAGTATTTATCATGATTTTAAATTATATATCTACTTACATACTTATTTATTAAATACCTATGTTTTCTACTGTATGTAAGCTCCATGAAGCCATGTTCATTGAGCTCACTACTTTAGTATCAGGGCTTAGTACACTGCCTGAACATGGAGTATGTTTATAGCTGTTTTAATGTCTTTGTAACTTCATTGTATCTTTTACTTCTTAGTCTATGTCTTCTGGCAGATTTTTTTCCTGGTTATGAATCACATTTTTCTACTTCTTCATATGTCTCATAATTTTTTTATTGAATGACAAACATTGTACATTTTATTTTCTTGAATACAGGACTTTTTGTACTCTTTAAATAATGTCAGATGTTGTTATGATAATGTCTGGCAAGTGGTTAAGTTTGTTGCAGATTAGTTTGAACCTTTGGAGTATTCTTTTAAATTTCCTTTAGGGTGATTCTGAGTTTAGTTTAGGTAGAATTTTCTCAATCTCAACAGTATTTTCAGTTTGGCCAGATAATTCTTTGTTTCGAGGGTCTGTGTGTGCATTGTAGATTGTGTAACAGCATCTCTGGCTTCTACATATTAGCTGCTAGTAGTAACCCTCTAGTTGTGACAGCCAAAAATATGGGCAAACATTGCCGAACCTCCATCCAGTTGAGAACCACTGCTCTAGGGTTCAGTTAACCCCATTACTAAGGCATGGTAGTCCTCTGGGTTTTCTCCTGAATCCTTGTATATTCAATGAATTGTAGGAACTCTAATGAGTCCTGGTACTGTATGAATCTAAGGGTTACTCATCTTTTTGCTCCCCAGTTAGTGCTCTTTCCTAAAAAGTTTCTCCGTATGGCCTCGTGAGGTTTTACACTATGTAAGCCTGATGTAAGTATCCAGTCAAACTCAAAGTAATACTCTCTCTCTATATATATATTTTTTTCCTGGAATGCCTTCTCTGTGTAGCTTTCTCTTTGGGCAGTCTTCACTGAAAATTCTAGGTTTTTTCACCTCCTCAAATTCTGATATATGCCTTATCAACTCAGCAAGACTACCAGGCTCTGCTTCAGTTCTCTACCCTTGTACTGCAATTTGGAAATTGCCTCTGGGCAGAAAGATAGGTTATTCCTCATTTGTTTCCCTTCTCCCAGAGATTACAGTTCTGAACTAACTTTTGTCTAATATCTGAAAATACCTGTGTCCTACATTTTTTTTTCCAGTTTTCTAGTTGTTTATTGCAGGAGGGTAATTCTGAGTTTTGTCACTTCCTCATCCTGAGTGGCATATACAAGTTTTAAATGAGTGACTGAATGAATGAGTAAAAGAATGATCAAAGGAGGAGTACATTATGATGGATGAGAGGGATTGAAAAGATCTGCACCTTGGGGTGTGACTAAGGTCAGCAGATGCAGGTAGGGAATCCTAGTCAAGAACTGAATGCCCGTGGTGAGACGTCTTTAAGCAAAAGCATCTATTCCTCTGAGAGGAAGTGGGAGCCCACTGTAGGCTTGACTATGTCTTTGAGTGGTGGAAGAAGCTTCTGGATTGGACCAGAAGGGGTCTGCACTCCGGTCTTAGCTTTGCCACAGACTAACGCTTTGTGTACAAATTAGCTCCCCTTTGTGGGCCCCAGTTTCCACAAATGGCTTGCTTCAGAATAAGGGAACCAACACAAATGTCTGTGGATACCAGGTGGCCTAGATCAGTAATGGTGTGTATGTGCAGACTACAGTAAACCAGGGAATACATGCTTCCCTAAAGGGGTGGTTGCTGGGGGAACTTCGGGATCTTGAGTTACCAGATATCATAATTTTCAAGAGAAGATCAAAATCTAGATTTTTGTGCTAAATTTTCTGATATTAATTGATAACTAATACAACTTAGAGCTAAGCACATCACATCTTTGGGTAAAATTTACTCTGAAGGCTGCCGGGTATAGCCAGTTATTCTTTTCTACAATGTCCACCTCTTTTATTAAAAGTACTCAGTATATGGTGATATTTCTTTTAGACCTTTTTTATTTGTTTGTTTTTAATATATGTCTCGTTCTCTTGACTATGAGGTCTATGGGAGTGGAACTGTGCTTCTTTCATTAACTTCTGTATCTCTAATGCTTGGTGTGTACTAGACACCTGAAATGAAATTCTAATACTAAGTACTTGAAATTAGCACAGACTTCCCAAGTTAAGGGCATAATCCCTACAAGACTGCTTTCACTTCAACATCAGCCACAATTTAGGGGCTCCCTGGCCACCATGTTTCTGAACAGCTAGTTACAAATTTGGGGATTCCTACTATTTCCTCATGTTTGATAATTTGCTAGAATGACTAACAGAATTCAGGAAAGTGCTACACTTACAATTATAGTTTTATTATGAAGGATACAAATCAGGACCATCTAAAAGAAGAGACCTATAGAGCAAGATCTGGAAGAATCCCAGACATGGAGTTTGCATGTCATCTCCCTGTCAAATCAGAATCTGTTACCATCACAACCTGTTGATGTGTTTAGCAACCAGGAACACTTACCTAAGCATTGGTGTCTGGAGTTTTTATTGGAGTTTCATTACACAAGCATGACTGAATTGTTGGCTATGGGGTTGAACTCAATCCTAGACCCTGTCTCCTCCATGGAGGTTGGGCTGATATCATATAGGTCAAAGCTGCAAGTTGCTAATCACATGGTTGGTCCTTCTGGTATAGTCAGTCCCTTTCCTGAAACCATTTAGGGGCCTACCGTATGTCACCTTGTTACACAAACTCAGGGGCAGTTCCAAGATCCCACCACAAATAACAAACATACCCTATCACTCAAGGAATTGCAAGGGTTTAGAAGCTCCCTCCCAGATACCCAGGACAAAGACCAGACAAATTATTGTACAGTAGCCCTCAATAAATATTGAATAATTATGAATATAAATATTGAGTGAATAAACAAAAGGGATACAGTGGAACTCTTGTGATTTTTTTCTTGCTCTGACATGATGATGCACTTGATGATAATAATAACAACTACAACAATAATAGCTAACCTTTATGTTCTAATGCCTTGGTAACCATTAGGACTGTTAAAATATATGGTAGTTTTTCTACCCTTTCTGGGACGTGATAGGATTCTATTTCTCTACTTCTCTCTAAAAGTAGGCATAGCTATGTGACTTGCTTTGGCCAACAAAATGCTAGTAAGTGAAACTGGTACAGGATACTTCTGGGTGGAATCTTTGAAAACCATCTGACTTTTGCCATATTCTTTTCTCGTTATCTAAGCATGTATTGAGAAGCTAATGATCCAATTTGGACATATAGGATAAAAAGGAAATAGACTTTCATTGGGTGAATTCATTGAGATTTGGGGGTTTATTACTACAGCATAACAGAATACATTTTAGCTAGCCTAAATGCTCTACATCCATTATTAAACTATTGTTATAATTTAATGCTTTCTAGAACCTGTGAGATATTCAGTATTAGCAGTCTCATTATTATATGTGAGAAAACTGAAGCATAAAGGAGTTATGTAACCTGTCCAAATTCACATCATTGGTAAGTGGCAGGGCTAAGCCAAGGATTCAAATCCAACAAGTTGTCTCCAAATCTAAGTGCTAAAGAGTACAAATCAACAAGGGTGAGGCAATGGGAGAAAGGTACTTAAAATTTGGTGGTGATGGTGGGTGGTACCTTGAGGAGCAGCACTGTGTGGGATGATTTTTTTACACTCTGCTGCTGTGTTTGGTTTAAGTTGCTTTGTCCTTTCAGTTACAGGCTTAGAGGAGGAGAGAGTCTAGAAGTGTCTCTGGATGTGCTTTTGACATTTTGTATTTCACGCCCATGAAATAGTGGAGATTCTTAATTGTTGGTTGCTTTTTCAGAACAAATACAGAAGTTATATTCAAAAGAATTTCTTCCTGCCACATGGAAAGTCTTTGATGCTGCCTTGGCATTTGAGGAAATAAGCATCCAAGCGAATAAATAACTGTTGCGTGTGATTGGGCAGAATTTAAATGGCAACAAGGAAGGACCGAGGGACAAAGGAATAGCTATTTGGGTTTCTCCTGGCCCTTGTAATCCTTTGAATACTTAATTGGATTTTCTTTCAAACATCTTTCATTGTCTTCTGCAGTTTAAATGGGAAGGAAACTCATCCTATATATTCATGAGTTATAAACAGTCATGCTTTGATTTCAGTAAAGGGCCTGGAGAAGAGCTGAGGAAGTTATCTTGGGAGGCTGTGAGAGACAGAAAGTGTGAACAGGTTGTCCCAGCAGCTTGCCTGTCTCTCAGGCCTCAGGGACATCCCTTCTCTGGGCCCTCCAGGCTCTAAGGTCTGTACCACTCATCCTGCACCAAACGCGTACTGGCTGCTTGTGTTTGCTGGTTTCTCAGTCCTGTATCTCTCTCCAAGGCTACTCTGCAGTCTCAGAAGGACATGATCTATATTTGACACAATCTCTGATGCACGGCTATGTACATAGAAAATAGTAGCTATTTGTTAATTGTGATTGACCAGGAAATGAGGATATATTGGGAAGAAGGTTTGGAAATACTTTATGCAGCTCTGTGATCTATTTGGAGAAATTTTTCTGTAGGAAAGGATTGTTAGCTGTCAATACTCCAAAATAAAAGCCTGTTGATTTAGCAAAGCTAAGTTTATTAGGCTTTCTACAATTAAGGAGAACACTACCCTGACAGTGTTAGTAATAGCTCAGAAGGGGATAGTCGGGGAGGATACTTATTGGGTTTAGGACCTGGGCTGGAAAATTTTAAGGTGAGTCTTTCGAGGCAGAAAACTAACTGGAATCAGGCAGAGTTTATGACATAATATTTTATGTAATATAGAGGTGAAGGTTTTGGGGTGTGTATATTGGTGAGGCAGCTATTGGTGTCTGAAAGTAAACTGTTTTATTATTTTATGGTCTTATCTTCTAAGTGCAAGTATTTCCTGGATCAGGTAGCTAAATTATTTTTGCCTGATTCCAGTATTGTTTAGCCCGGAGGGAAAAGAAGTATGCTTGTATATAAATACTCTCAATTAAGTTGATAAGAAAATAGAAGGAATGTTTTGTCCCGTAATTGTTTAGCACAAGGACAGAGAGGTTTGTTGGTTTCAGTTCTCAGGATTGACAAAGAACCTGGCAGGTCTTTTGGAGACTATATTTATGGCTCCAGCCATTAGCAAATATCTTTTCTCCAAACCTCCTCACACTTTGGATCTGTACCATTCTGTACTAATCATGAAAGTCTGACATGAATTATTCTGAATTATTTCAATCTGCTGGAGCTCAACTAAGGTGATAATAGAATCCTCTGATAGAGAAGACTTCGTTTCTCTGCTTTTTAAAGTCACTAAACTTTTCACAACCTCAATGAATCAAGTATCTTTCAATGGGTGCAGTGGTCTGTTAATTTTGTTTCAGGTCAATGAGAAATAATTTATTTTTTTTGAGACCAAGTCTCTCTCTGTCACCCAGGAGGCTGGGGTGCAGTGGCACCTGGCTAATTTTTAAAATTTTTTTGTTGAGATGGCCTAGGTTGCCCAGGCTGGTCAGTAGTCTTTAGCCTCAAGCAATCCTCCCTCCTTAGCCTCTTACAGTGTTGAGATTACAAGCATGAGCCACTGTGCCTAGCCCAATCAGAAATAATTTTATGTTTGCATTTGCTGTAGTCCTTTTCAAAAGGAGGTGACCCTGCAATGGTCTACAAATATTTTTACCAAAATGGGGATGCATTCCCCAAAAAAGTAGTAAATGTTATTGCTTTCTACTGTTGAGTAAAACATTCTCTGCTTCCTACATGCAGAGAAGCAAAGACCTCTTGTTTAGAGAGTACAGTGAGTGTAACGAATTATTTTACTTAGTTGAAGCATTGCATTCTAGTCCAAAGATGGCATGGAAGACAGAGTTAAAAATAATTTGTTTATTAAATGTTAATAATTGCATGCACCAGTGATTTGTGAAACACAGGCAAAGTAGAATTAAACAATAAGGAAACGTACCTGTGCCCTTAGAAAAATAAATTGTACACTCAGCATCTGGAAGGTAAATGACATGTTTTCCTCCTTAGATGCAAATAACAGTTAATGGTGACAAGGGCACAGTAATCTTTATGTGATTTCCCCTCTGGAAATATGTCTTGAAAATAATGAAGCTATTTTCAGTTCAAAAGATGAGTTTAAAAAGATTAAGTTAAATGGCTATCAAAAACAAAGCAAAACAGAACAGAACAAAACAAAACAACTTCAGAGATAATTAGTTTATTTATTGCTCTTTGAAAAAGCAGCCCCTTGTTCCCTCTCTATTAGTTCTTGAGTTTTCTTAGGAATATCATTTTCTCTGCATAATAAATAAAATAATAACCATCATTATGATGTCATTTGTTGAGTAACTACAATATGATAGCCACGGTGCTAGATTCTTCATTGCATTACCTCAATCAACCCTCCCAGCAACTCAATGAGATAGGTATTCTTCTCTCATTTTATAGATGGTATATTTGAAGGTCAGAGAGATAATATTATCTGCATCTCACGTTCTTGCTCTTAAAGACTCGTGAGTCATTGAATGTTAGATGCAGAATGAAACTTAGAAATCATCCATTTAGGTGCCTTGGTTGTTAGATAAGAAAACTGGGGCAGAGAAAGGAAGTGATGTGAAGTAGAAGCTTACTGTGGATTGCACATTGCGGAGGACATTGCAGTTGGATCTTCACATCCATTCCAAGCCAACATTGGTAATTCCTTCACCTTTGCCCATTGATAATACAGGAATGGACAGTTGATTATGGAAGTGTGAGGGGATGTGTGTTAGACGGCTTCCTGGAGCAATTCCATAATTTCACCGATCCTTAACAAGTTACAAGGAAAGAAGACAGCCATCTTTCTGTTAATCCAAAGAGGATGCCAACCTGAAGAATGACTGAGTGGAGAGAGGAAAAGCATCTGCGTTCTTGATGACATTGCTGGACCTCTGATTTAACTAACTTTGAAGCTCATCTGACCTCTGGACTGTATAGTTTTATTGAAGTTCAATATGGTTACATAGTTATGATTAGCTATAATATAAAGTTACATGGTTATCATAAGTATATAGTTATATATAGTTATAACAAATTTTTTCATTATATAATTCAGTTGAAATTGGGGTTTCCACTTGCTGTGAAAAGGATAAAATGATTTATTTAAGTTGCCTTTATCTGTCTCTTCTCTCTCTCTATCTGGGTGTGTATATACATGCACATTTAATGTAATGAACTCAATTAGGAGAAAAGCAAATTATATGCAAGTATGTAACAAAAGTATAAAACTGAGAACATGATATATAGATACAGAATAAAATATACCTAAACTCAGAGAACAATGAGTAGATTTAGATACAGTTCAATATATCTACATGCTATCTAGATTGGGGAAGATGGTTTATTGAAAATGAATTTTGAACAGAATCATGAAAACGGGAATGGATGAGTATCAATAGAGTTTTAAAATAAAAAGCTAAGCTTCTAGGGCCATAATATTTTATTTTCATTTCCTGACAGAGAAACATACCCGGGTGGTGGCATAATGATTTTTATAACTTGACTAGACTAAATGAATAACATAAGTATGGATACTTGTGTATCTGCAATCAAGACATTTTTGAGATATTTAGCCTTGGCCCACTCATTTATATTTGGAAGTCTGAGAAATGTAGAGAAATTATATTCATTTGCTTTTTTCTCCTTCCCAAAATATGGTCACTTCACAACAAAATAGAGGCTTTGTTTGAGTTTTGTCTGAAAAGTTGAACTTTTCTGAAGTATTTGCCACCCTTTCACCTTCTTCCCAAGAGGTCAGAAGTTTCCAGAGAGAGCAAATATCCTTACTTCCACCTGGTTGAAAATCCAAGAGCAAATGTGGTCCGGGCCCTGAGTTTACTCTTTTGTGGGCCACTTGGCAATGTTCTCTTGCAGAGCTCAGTCTGGCTTCTCATTTCACCATGGCCTTGGGAACGAAGGGGATTTTGGTAGACTGTATGACTGTGTGAAAACATCCAGCGCCTCTGTCTCAGGCAGAAGCATACATTCCCAGTCAGTTGTAATCAGGCATGCCACGTGATTTGCTCTAGCTGGTGGCAGGTGAGTGGACGTGATGTGTGTCACTCTGGGCAGAAGCTTTAAGAACAGTGTGTGAGTTGCCACGTTCCCATTATCCTGCCTCTATGATAGTGGAAATGGGAGTTGTGGGTTACTAAGTAATTGCAATGAGCAAAACCCTGGACAGCCTGCATTGTACATGTTCTTATGTGTGAAAAAGAAACTCCATTATTTAAAACCAGGAAGATTTGACATTGTTTGTTACCACACCATAATCTAGCAAATCCTGACTGATACAGTGGTAAGCAAGGATGTGGAGTTATGGACCATGGCAATTATCCCTCACTGGAAATAAGCAAACTACAGATGGCATTCTCTAGAGATGATCAATTTTTTAGATCCTGTTTTTAATTTTGTAAAGAAAGATAAAAGAGAAGGTGTACAACTATTAGAGGCCTGAGAAAAAAACTAAAAAATGCATAGAATTTTTTCAGTCGTATTAAGTTATAGTTTATGTACAAATTGGTGCATGGGTTTTGAAATTTCAACATGAATGATTATTATTCTCTTGCTGACTATCTTATTAAAGTTTTGGCTACGATTATAGTGCTTATTATTTGCAAAACTAATTAATACACATTGTTTATTAAAGTGTTATAGCAATCCACAACTTGCAGTAGTTAAAAGGTGTGTGTGTGGGTATTTACAGTTGTCTGCTTCCCTCTCATCCTGCTCCCCATCTCTCAATCTCCTCCCAGCTCCCATCTACGGAGGAAAGTCTTTGCTGCTTAGCTGGCTTTGTACCTTCTGTTGTGTTCAGGGAGAATGCTGGAAAGGAGAGAGTGGAATTTGAAAGCAGGTCAAATTACTTAAGTAGTAAAGGATGAGTCTGGGAGGGGTAGCCTGGGAAGATGAGAAAAACCATCAGGTGTGTGGGGAGTGGGGTGAGAAAGAGGGAAGGGAAAAGGAAGGGAAGCCAGGATGCTGTCATGAGGAGCGTTGGGAGAGATGAATAACAATCACTTGTTGGAAGGTCTGCTGTGTTGTGTTTCTCAAGAGACATTTCAAAATTCAGTTTTCTAGTTCCAAAAAGAATATCCTGTTGGTATTTTTATTCTTCTCACATTACATATATAGATTACTTTTGCGAGAATTGATAGCCTTCCCATACAAGGATGGAATATGCATATTAATTTCTTCAAATTTTCTTTTCCATATTTACCTCAGGTTAAGTTATCTTCATACACCTTGTATATCTTGTTAATTTGAATCAGTTCTATTTAAATTTATTTCTAGATATTTTATATTTTTGTTTCTCTTGTCAAGGATATCTTTTCCTCTACGATATTTTCTAACAGCTTACCATTTATTTTGTAGGAATACTGTCTATTTTTTGTTTGATTATTATATACCCAACTGCCTTACCTGTTTTTCATTGTTTGAAATTCTAGTTGATTCTCTTAGGCGTTACAGGTATACAATCATATTAACTGTAGATAGTGGTAATGTTATTTCCTCCTTCCTATTTTTTTATACTTTTAATTTTATTCTCCTACATAATTGCATTGGCTAGTACTTCCATAACAATCTTAAAATAATATGGTGTCAGTGGATGTCACTGACTTCTTCCTGACTTTACTGATGATATTTGCAGTGTTTCTCTGATGATTCTGTTTGGGTTGAGATGCATGCTTGTGCATAGCCATGCTGCTCTCTGTCTCTGTTGATAAAGACGTATTTATCTATTTCTATCAAAATAAGTGTAACCAACCTGTCCCTTTTGCCTGGGCCTTTCCCAGTTTTAGCATTGAAAGTCTTGTTCCTGGGAAACTTCTCAGTCCCACAGAAATTGGGAAAACTGGTTATATGCACTAAAATCAAGAATGGATATTAATTTTATCTGATCATTTTTCAGCATCTCTGTAGATACCTTATAATGTTTCCATTTGTGTGATTGAATGATTAGTTATATTCATATGTTCTATAATATCGAGCCATATTTTTTCTCTTGGCATAAACTCCAATTAAGCATGTTATGTTAGTTCTCTAGCTAACTGGTTGCTGGACTCTACTTGCTAGCATTTTTAAGTTATGTATTTTTTGTGAACATTCACAAGTGAGATCAGTCTGTAGTTTTCTTTTTTATCTGTTATCTTTGTTGGATTTGGGTATCAGTGTTGTGGTGACTTCATAAAAATAATTTTGAATCTTTCTTTTTCTCTGTTCTGCAACAATTTTAAATAGCATCAGCTTTGCTATTCCTTATAGTTTTGGTAGGTTTTCCCTGTGAAACCATCTGGACTTGGTGTTTCTGTGATAAGTAGCTATTTGATGATTTTTTTCTAGTTTTTTTTTTGTTTGTTTTTTTGACAGTAATTGGCTTGTTTAAATTGCCTGTATCTTGGGGTTCAATTTTGGTAATTTATGTCTTCTTGGACAATTCTACATTCAGGTTTTCCAAATTATTGGACTATAAGTGATAAAAATAGTCTCTCTTAGGATTCTTTTAATATACTCTATATTTGTACATTTTCACATTTTCATTTTTAATTTTTTATGCTTCACACCTTTAGTCCTTACTTTAGCTTAGGATTTTCTATTTTGTTGGATGTATTTTTCCCTGTCAAAGAACATATGTCTGTCTGTCTGTCTTCTCTTTCTCTTATCTATATGTCTTTTTATGTAGTTTTACTGTTTTTTAATTTTATAATTGATTTCTGGCTTTATTTATTATTTTCTTCTGCTTTAATATTATTTATTATTTTTTTCTGCTTTATAACTCCTTGAGAATGTATATGTAATTCATCTCTCTTCATCTTTTCTTATTTATAATGTATGCTGAAGATTATGAATTTTTCTCTGAGAACTCTTTAGCTTCAGCCCATAGATTCTGACATGGTGTTTTAAAGCCTTTGTCATTCATTTTTGGTCCAATTGCATTGTAATCAGAGAATTATGTGTATTACCCACATGATTTCCACTTGTGGATATTTGGCCCATCACCTCTGCCATTATGTAAAATCCAGGGAAGTCCCCCTGCCAGCTCACAAAACCCATCGGGATCCAAAGACAGAATTGTTAATTTCACCCCTCAGGATTTATCACTTATTTTGCGCTTTTCCCATCTTCCAGAACTCTGTTTAATTTTCTCTGCATTTGGCAACTCTTCCTCGTATATTGTGGCTCAGCTACACAGATGTCCCTAGTTCTGTCAAAAGTGGAGTTTGTGTCCTGTGTCCTGTCTCTCCTTCTCCTTGTTACTTTGAGGCATTTCCAAAAGCAAAGGGTACCAGAAACTTCTTTACTCTGCCATTTTATAACAGGCAGTCTTGGGCATGATGTAATTCTAGATTGTCATGCAAAAGATTTTGGGAAGCCAACTATTCTACACTCATGCCTCCTGGCATTTCATCAAACTGATACTTGGGTGTTTCTGCCAAGCCTGGTAGGAAGGATTCTCAGTGTGTTCATTTCCAGTGCACTCAAATCAGATTCAATGAGCTCAGTTGCTTCTTCCCAACTGGTTGTTCTCCATTCCTCTCCTTACGTTTCTCCTCAGTCCTTTTTCTGTCTCACTTGTTACAGGACCAGCCCATGTTCCTAGTATCATAATTTTGAGTTTTTCTCATTTCAGCTACAAATGTTCTTTGAAGCTGATCTGCTTCTGCAAAATTATAACTGCTCTTTCAGTAAAAGGACCATTTCTTTCTTTTAAATTTCAAATCATCTGGTGTCTAGTCAGTAAGTTCAGTTCATGACCAACAGTAAAGAGGCCATTATCTTGCTGGAAAACATCCTTCTGGAAACTCTCCCTTTGGTACATCTAATAGCCTCTGTCCTTACTCCCTTCCTATCTCCTCACCATTGTGACTTCTCTGTCCACCCCTTGCATATCGATGCTCTATAGTCCTCTGTCATCAATTCTTTCCTTTGGCTCTGAGTTCTCCCTGGTGGTCCCATCCTTGTACATGGCAAGAATGAGCACCTGAGTTGTGAGGATGCCCATGTCTGTGATTCTCTGCTCATACCTCGGTTGGTACTCAGCCAGGCCAGGCCCCTGCTCCCCTGCTTTCCTATGGATTGGCTCTGGAGTTGTTAAGGATGGACCTGGATAAAGCTGCTGTTGTGGGAGGGGCACCACTTGTCATGTAGTCACCCAAGACTGAAACTTGATGTTGCCCTCAACGCCACCCTTCCTCTTACCCTGCATGTCACCAGTCACAAATTCCATAAACTCTGCCTTTCGAACTCCTCTCCATTCTTCTCCCTCCTCCCTACTTCTGTCATTATCAAGTCCAGACCAAACTCATCATTCTTTCCCTGGACACTTAAAATAACCCTTGAATTCCTCATCCTGCCTACAGTCTTTGCCTGCCCCCTAACTCCATCTTCCACCCAATGTCAGAATTATCTTTCAGAAATGGTCTCATGCCCCCACTGCCACCCCCTCTTCAGTAGAACAAAGACCAGCCCAGCTGAGGGATGCCGTGCCCAGCGCCCATTATTAGACAATAACCAAGACATCTCCGCCTTGACTACTAAACTCCTGGAAATGAGGCACAGCTCCAGGGAGAAGAGAGCGGAACAAACCCCAGGTTGTGTATGTTTCTGTCACTGGGACAGAATGAAGGCTAGAAATAGAATAGACTTGAGTTACAAAACAATAAATCATAATTCAAATACACTTGAGATGTGAACAGCTGCACTAATTGTTTTTATATCTTTGTCTTTACTCGATAGGGAGCCCTGGGGGTTCCGGTCTAACTCCTGTACATGACTCTTGGGTGCACAGTAGGTGCTTTAATATGCATTTGTAGAATTGTTGATGTGCATCTAATACCTCACTGCTCAAGTGCTCCTAATCTGAGTCCGTAAGAGAATCCGTGAGAAACTCATTCTTTCTCTTTAGACAGGGATAATTAAGTTAGTGCTAATATAGTCAGCTAGGAAAAGGGGTTTGCAAGGGAGGGAAGAAGGGAAAAAAGGAGAGAGAGAGAGCACACCAGTGAGCCCTGGGCTTCTCTGAGGGTAAGAATTACAGATTATAATTCAAGTACCTAGACAGGAGCACAAACTGGACACTTTTCAGTGGATTGGCTCTGGAGTTGGCAGGGATAAACCTGGATATACAGCTGAGAAGGACTCACTCAAACTGTTTATTTCTCCTCATTGTGTGGGAAGGAAATTATCCTTAGCTGAGCATGTAACTGAACTGGAGCACGCATCCCTGGCTAATGCTATTTAATGGGGTTGGCCTGAGATGGCCTTGCCAGCTACCAGTGAGCTGCCCCTTGGCTCTGGCAGCCACTCTCCTGTCTAGTCAAACCAGTGGCAGCCTGGGGATCCCAGCTCTCCTCCGTACCTCACACACTGCTGCTCCCCGTAGGTCATGAGCAGGGAGGTGGAGGGCAGCTATGACTCCTTCATTCACCGAGAATTTTCCTCAGTGGCTTCTGGGCTTCCTGGGGAGTCAGAGCTTTTTGCTCATAATCCAGAGACGAATGAGGAAAGCTGTCTTACTTTCCATATTCTATTTTTTTTTTTTGTCTTTATAAACTGGCCAATTTGTTTAAAAGCTGTCACCTCCCCAAACCTTAAAGTGGCATCACTTGCATTTTCAATTTCTTGCTTTTCAATAGGCCTTTTATTTACTACATAAAAGATTTGCAACATATATAGAATGCTTTTCTTTTTGAGATGGAGTCTCGCTCTGTCGCCCAGGCTGGAGTGCAGTGGCATGATCTCAGCTCACTGCAACCTCTGCCTCCTGGGTTCAAGCGATTCTCCTGCCTCAGCCTCCTGAGTAGCTGGGACTATAGGCACATGTCACCACGCCCAGCTAATTTTCATATTTTTAGTAGAGATGGGGTTTCACCATGTTGGTCAGGCTGGTCTCGAACTCCTGACCTCATGATCTGCCCACCTCGGCCTCCCAAAGTGCTGGGATTACGGGTGTGAGCCACCACGTCCGACTAGAAAGCATTTTTGTAATATCAGGTTCCAGGCTGTGAGCAATGACCATAAACTTGCATTTCACTGAGGCAAGTTGCCAGAACTCTTTCCCCACGACAGTTTAACCAGCAAGTTACCTAATTACTCACTGACAACATAGGTGTGCGGCAGGCAAAGTTCCCCAGATAACTGAGGAAATGTGATAATTATCATGCTGTGGAAGTTCTTGCCATTTTTCATACGCCACTACGGGAATCAGAATACCCAGCCTCTCTCCTCTTGCAGGCGACACTGCTGCTGCCCTGCTCAGATCCGCTTTACCAGACTAGTTGTTCAGAATTGGCAGCTGATGGCTGACAGCTGCTTCCTGTTCAGGAGAATTGCCATCAAAAGGAGCCACTTCAACTTGGGGGTTATGCTTCCCCCATCCATCCTGCATCCCATGGTGACTGACACAGAGGTACAACAGAGCAGACCCCTAGCCTCAGCAAGGACCTACTCCATGGTGCACTTCTTGCTCAAGAGCTCCCCATGAGGTCAGGCTGAAGCAGGCTCTAGCTGAGATCCCAGTCTTGCCTAGCTCCTTCCCTGTACCTCATCTTTCTTCATCATTCCCTTTCTTTTGAGAGCTCCCTCTCCATAAACCATGCACAGCTAAACCTCTGTCTCAGACTGTGTCTTTCAGAAACCTGACCCAAGACACCACTCACCTATTTCCAACAAGCAATTGTTTGCTTCCCACAAGACGAGAAACAGTGTCCCAAAGATTAACGTGGAAGCGTAAACTTACCAAAAAGGAAGGAACAAAAACAATAATGATGAGTTGGGGCAACACTTCATTTTCTCTCCTCCTCTTCCATTTGATTTATTTCAATTTCAATGTATTTGTTTTGGAGCAATCAGTCCCTCACTGTTGGACACGTTGGTTATTTTCAATCTTTGGCCATTACAAATAATGCTGCAGCAAATACTCTCAAACATAAACTTTCAATTGCATCTCAACTCTGATTTATTTTTGGGTAAGTTTGAACAAGGGTTATTACCAAGACATGAAAGATATAGGTTGTTTCCGAACTCTTGATACACATCATCAAGTTTTTTCAGAAAGTGAGAGGTAACAACCCACTCTTTTATTTGTCTTTCATGAAGATAGCCCATTTCACAATTCTGCTTTCACTGAGTATTATTCTTTTTTTTTTTTTTTCTTTCTTTTTTTTTTTTTGAGATGGAGTCTGGCTCTGTCACCCAGGCTGGAGTGCAGTGGCACGATCTCGGCTCACTGCAAGCTCCGCCTCCTGGGTTTACGCCATTCTCCTGCCTCAGCCTCCCGAGTAGCTGGGACTACAGGCGCCCGCCACCTCGCCCGGCTAGTTTTTTGTATTTTTTAGTAGAGACGGGGTTTCACCGTGTTAGCCAGGATGGTCTCGATCTCCTGACCTCGTGATCCGCCCGTCTCGGCCTCCCAAAGTGCTGGGATTACAGGCTTGAGCCACCGCGCCCGGCCGAGTATTATTCTTTAGAACAGTTTGCTATTTTTAGAGGAAGATGGTTTCTAGTTTTAATATGGTTTTCTGGTTTTCTTTAATTACTTATGAATATTTTTCTTATGGTTATTAGAACTTTAATTACTTTCCATGTCGATTATCTGTACATGGCATTACTCATTGTTCTGAAGAACCTTTTTTCTTCTATTTGTCCTTAATGGTAATAGCTCCATTTACTACATTCTGGTAATGTACTGGACATGGATTTAAGTGCTTTACATATTTTGCTTTATATAATTTTTATTATGTAATTATAAAAATAATAAAATATAATCATTATTTTATGCAATTTTCTTGTATTTTGTGTAATTGTCATCTGATCAGTACTAGTTCATATGGCTCCTTCATATAAATGAGAAAATGTGTCTACCACCTCAGGTAGGAAACTACAGTTCTGCTTCAAGGCCTATGGCTTGGTGCGTGGAAAGTGAGTTGAATTTCAGCTCCTACTTGCTTCCTCAGCTGTGCTCCTTTGTGTAGTGTACAACCTCTGCACCTGTAGAGGATGTTCTTGATTCTCACAACGACCCTGTAAAATGGGTATTATTTTCTCCATCGTGAGATGAAGAAATTGAGGCTCAGGCAGTTTTTATTTTTATTTAGTTTTAAACTTGTTATTTTAATTTTTGTGGGTATCTAATAGCTGTATATATTTAGAGGGTACATGAGATGTTTTGATGTAGGCATGCAGTACATAATAATCATGTAAAATGGGGTATCATGCCCTCAAGTATTTATCCTTTGCATTACAAACAATCCAACTATACTATTTAGTTATTTTTAAATGCACAAATAAATTGTTATTGACTGTAGTGATGCTGTTGTACTGTAAAATCTAGGTCTTATTCATTCTTTCTATTTTTTTGGACCCATTAACCATCCCCACCTTCCCACCCTTCCCCCTTCCCAGCCTCTGGTAACCATCCTTCTACTCTCTATCTCTATAAGTTCAATTGTTTTCATTTTTAGATCCCATGAATAGGTGAGAACATGTGATGTTTGTCTCCCTGTGCTTGGTTTATTTCATTTAGCATAATGACCTCCATTCCATCCATGTGGTTGTAAATGACAGCATCTCATTCTTTCTTATGGCTGAATAGTACTCCATTGTTTATAAATATCACATTTTCTTTATCCATTCATCTGTTGAGAGACATTTAAGTTTTTTCCAAATTTTGGCTATTGTGAACAGTGTTGCAATGAATGAGGAAGTGCAGATATCTCTTTGATATACTAATTTTCTTTCTTTAGGGTACTTACCCAGCAGTAAGATTGCTGGATGATATGGTAGCTCTATTTTTAGTTTTTTGAGTAACCTCCAGACTGTTCTTCATCATGATTGTACCAATTTACATTCTCACCAACAGTGTACAAGGGTTTTATTTTCTTCACATCCTCTCCAACACTTCTTATTGCCTGTCTTTTGGATATAAGCCATTTTAACTGGAGTGAGATGATATCTTACTGTAGTTTTGATTTGCATTTCTCTGATGATCAGTGATGTTGAGTGCCTTTTCATATGCCTATTCGCTATTCGTAGGTCTTCTTTTGAGAAATGTCTATTCGATTTTTTGCTCATTTTAAAATTGGATTATTAAATTTTTTCATATAGAGTTGTTCGAACTCCTTATACATTCTGGTTATTAATCCCTCATCGGATGAGTAGTTTGCAAATATTTTCTTGCATTTTGTGGGTTGTCTCTTCACTTTGTTGATTGTTTCCTTTGCTATGCGGACGCTTTTTAATTTCATGTGATCCCATTTGTCCATTTTTGCTTCGGTTGCCTGTGCTTGTGGGACATTAATTAAAAAATTTTTGCCCAGAACAATGAGTTTCCTTGACTTTTTCTTGTAGTAGTTTTATAGTTTGGAGGTCTCAATTTAAGGCTTTAATCTATTTTGACTTGATTTTCATATACGGGAGAAATAGGGACCTAGTTTCATTTTTCTGCGTATGGATATCTAATTTCCCAGCACCATTAACTGAAGAGACAATCTTTTTCCCAGTGTTTGTTCTGGGCACCTTTGTCGAAAATGTGTTCACTGTAGTTCTGTGGATTTGTTTCTGGGTTCTCTCTTCTGTTCCACTGTTTTATGCATCTGTTTTCATGTCAGTACCTTGCTGTTTTAGTGACTATAGCCTCTGTAGTATAATTTGAAGTCAGGTAAGGTGATTCTTCCAGTTTTGCTCTTTTAACTTAGGATAGCTTTGGCCATTGTGGGTCTTTTGTTGCTTTATATAAATTTTAGGATTTTTTTTCTATTTCTGTGAAGAATGTCATTGGTATTTTGATAGGGATTGCACTGAATCTGTAGATTGCTTTGGACAGGATGGACATTTTAACAGTATTCATTCTTCCAATCCATGAACATGGACTATTTTTACATTTTTTTGTGTCCTCTTCAATTTCCTTCACCAGTGTTTTATAGTTTTTATCATAGAGATGTTTCAGGTCTTTGGTTCAGTTAATTCTTAGGTTTTTTGTTTTGTTTTGTTTTGTTTTGTTTTTTTTTTGGAGACAGAGTCTCGCTCTGTTGCCCAGGCTAGAGTGCAGTGGGGCGATCTCGGGTCACTGCAAGCTATGCCTCCCGGGTTCACACCATTCTCCTGCCTCAGCCTCCCGAGTAGCTGGGACTATAGGTGCCTGAATTCTTAGGTATTTAATTTTATTTGTGGGTATTGTAAGCAGGATTACTTAGTTTTATTTCTTTTTCACATTATTCACAGTTGGCAAATAGAAAGGCTACTGGTTTTTGTTTGTTGATTTTGTATCCTGTGACTTTATTAGTTCTAATATTTTTTGTGTGGAGTCTTTAGATTTTTCCAAATATAAGATCATATCATCTGCAAACAAGGGTAATTTGACTTCTTTCCAATTTTGATACCATTTATTTCTTTCTCTTGTCTGGTTGCTCTAGACAGGACTTCCAGTACTATGTTGAATAACAGTGGTAAAAGTGATATCGTTTTCGTGTTCCAGATCTTAGAGGAAAGGCTTTCCATTTTTTCCCCATTCAGTATGATTCTAGCTGTGGGTTTGTCATATATGGCTTTTATACATTGAGATATGTTCCGTCTATACCCAGTTTTTTGAGGGTTCTTATAAAGGGATGTTGTATTTTATCAAATACCCTTTCAGCCACCACTCCTAATACTATGCTGGGTCAGACCTGAAGCTAGCACAGCACTGGATCTCCCCCAAGGCCTGCTGTAACCACTCCCTGACTATGGCCTATGTTCAATTGAAATGATAATATGGTTTCTGTCCTTCATTCTGCTGATGTGATGTATCACACTGATTGATTTATATATGTTAAACTATCATTGGATCACAGGGATAAATCCCACTTGGTCATGATAAATGATCTTTGACATGCATTGTTGAATTCTGTTTGCTAGTATTTTGTTGAGGATTTTTGCATCAATATTCATCAGAGATGTTGGCCTGTATTTTTTTAAATGTGTCTTTGGTTTTGGTATCAGGTAATACTGGCCTTGTAGAATGAGTTTGGAAGTATTTCCTCCTCCTCTATTTTTGAAAATAGTTTGAGTATGATTGGTATTAGTCCTTCTTTAAATGTTTGGTAGAATTCAGCAGTGAAGCCATCAGGTCCTGGGAAACTTTTTATTATGGCTTCAGTCTCATGACTTCTTGTTGGTCTGTTCAGGTTTTGGATTTCTTCGTGGTTCAATTTTGGTAGGTTGTATGTGTCTAGGGATTTATCCATTTCCTATAGATTTTCTAATTTACTGACATATAGTTGTTCCTAGTAGCCCCTAATTATCTTTTGAATTTCTGTGGTATCAGTTATGATGCCTCCATTTTCATTTTGGATTTTATTTATTTGGATCTTCTTTTTTTCTTAGTCTGGCTAAAGGTTTGTCAATTTTGTTCAACTTTTCAAAAACCTAATTAATGTTTCATTGATCTTTTGTATTGTTTTCCTTGTTCCAATTTCATTTATTTCTGCTCTGATCTTTATTATTTCTTCTTTTTACTAATTTTGGGTTTGGTTTGCTCTTGCTTTTCCAGTGTTTAAAGATGCATTGTTAGGTAATTTATTTGAAATTTTTTTTTGATGTGGGTACTGATAACTATAAACTTCACTCTTAGTACTGCTTTTGCTATATTCCATAGGTTTTGGTATTTCATGTTTCCATTATCATCTGTTTCAAGAAAATTTTCAATTTCCTTCTTAATTCCTTCATTGACCCACCAGTCATTCAGGAGCATACTGTTTAGTTTCCATGTATTTGTATAGTTTCCAAAATTCTTGTTGTTATTGATATCTAGTTTTATTCCATTATGAGAAGATGCTTGATATTATTTCAATGTTTTTGAATGTTTTAAGACTTGTTTTGTGATCTGATATACAGTCTATCCTTGAGAATGATCCATGTGCTGAAAAAAGGAATGTGTATTCTGCAATCATCGGATAGAATGTTCTGTAAATGTATATTAGATTTATGTATTTATGGTGCAGATTAAGCCCATGTTTCTTTGTTGATTTTCTGTGTGGAAGATCTGTCTAATGATGAAAGTGAGTTGTCAAAGTCTCCAGCTATTATTGTCTGAGGGTCTCTCTCTCTCTTTAACGCTAATAATATTTGCTTTGTATATCTGGTGCTCCAGTGTTGGGTATATATATATATTTATAATTGTTATATCCTCTTGCTGAATTCATCCCTTTATCATTTTATAGTGACCTTCTTTGTCTCTTCTTATGATTTTTGTCTTGCTATCTATTTTGTCTGATATAAGTATACTACTCCTACTCTCTTTTGATTTCTATAGGCCTGGAATATCATTTTTTATCCCTTTATTTTCAGTCTATGTGTGTTTTTATAGATTAAGTGTGTCTCTTTTAGGTAACAGATCATTGAGTATTTTAAAAAATCCATTCAGTCACTATATGTCTTTTGATTGGAGAGTTTAGTGCATTTACATTCATTGTTATTATTAAGGACTCACTCCTGTGATTTTGTTATTTGTTTTCTGGTTGTTTTGTAATTTTTCTTCTTTCTTCTTTCTTTCCTTCCTGTCTTCCTTTTAGTGAAGATGATTTTTTTTTTCTGGTAATATGATTTAGTTTTTTGCTTTTTATTTTTTGTGTATCCATTGTATGTTTTTTGGTTTGAGGTTTCCACGAGGCTTGCAAATACTGACTGATAACCTATTATTTTAAGCTGTTAACAACTTGACACTGTTTGCATAAACAAAGAAAGAAACAAGCAAAAATAAAACTAATAAAGACTCTGCGCCTTAATTGCATCCTCCTGCTTAAGTTTTTGTTTCTATGTATATCTTATCGTACTCTCTGTGTCTTGAAAAATTGTCATACATATTATTTTTGATTAGTTCATCATTTATCTTTCTACTTAAGATAAAAGTAGTTTACGTACCACAATTTCAGTGTTATCATAGTCTGTGTTTTTCTGTGTATTTACTATTACCAGTGAGTTCTGTACCTTCAGATGATTTCTTATTACTCATTAATGACCTTTTATTTCTGATTGAAGTACTCCCTTTAGCATTTCTTGTAGGACACATCTGCTGTTGATGAAATCCCTCAGCTTTTGTTTTTATGGGAAAGCCTTTATTTCTCTTTCATGTTTGAAGGATATTTTCACTGGATATGGTATTCTAGGGTAAAAGTTATTATTTTTTTTTTTTTTGAGACGGAGTCTTGCTCTGTCGCCCAGGCTGGAGTGCAGTGGCCGGATCTCAGCTCACTGCAAGCTCCGCCTCCCGGGTTCACGCCATTCTCCTGCCTCAGCCTCCTGAGTAGCTGGGACTACAGGCGCCCACCACCTTGCCCGGCTAGTTTTTTGTATTTTTTTAGTAGAGACGGGGTTTCACCGTTTTAGCCAGGATGGTCTCGATCTCCCGACCTCGTGATCCGCCCGTCTCGGCCTCCCAAAGTGCTGGGATTACAGGCTTGAGCCACCGCGCCCGGCAAAAGTTATTTTTTCTTCAGCACTTTAAATATATCATGCCATTGCCTCCTGGCCTATAAGGTTTCCACTGGGAAGTCTGCTGCCAGATGTATTGAAGCTCTATTTATGTTATTTGTTTATTTTCTCTTGATGCTTTTAGAATCCTTTCTTCATCCTTGACTTTTTTGAGTCTGTTTACTTAAGTGCCTTGAGGTAGTCTTTTTTGAGTTAAATCTACTTATTGTTCTATAACCTTCTTATACTGGGTTGTTGATATATTTCGCTATGGAAAGTTCTCTATTACTGTTCCTTTGAATAAACTTTCTATCCTTATCTTTTTCTTTACCTCCTTTTTAAGGCTGATAACAGATTTGCCCTTTTGAGGCTGTTTTCTAAATCCGCTAGGTGTGCTTCATTGTTTTTTCTTTTTTCTTTTGTCTCCTTTGACTGTATTTTCAAATAACCTTTCTTCAAGCTCACTAATTCTTTCTTCCACTTGATCAATTCTGCTATTAAAAGACTCTGATGCATTCTTCAATATGCCAATTGCATTTTTCAACTCCAGAATTCCTGCTAGACTCTTTTTAATTATTTCAATCTCTTTGTCAAATTTGTGTGATAGAATTCTGAATTCCTTCTCAGTGTTGTCTAGAATTTCTTTGAATATCCTCAAAACAACTTTTTAAAATTCTCTGTCTGAAAGGTCACATAACTGTTTCTCCAGGATTGATCTCTGGTGTCTTTTTAGTTCATTTGGTGAGGTCATGTTTTCCTGGATGGTCTTGATACTTGCAGATGTTCATCTGTGTCTGGGCATTGAAGAGTGAGGTATTTATTGCAGTCTTTTCTGTCTAGACTTGTTTGTACCTATCCATTTTGGGAAGGCTTTCCAGATATTTGACAGGACTTGGGTGTTGTGACCTAAGCTGTATCTACTTTAGGGGGCACCCCAAGCCCATAATATTTTGGTTCTTGCAGACTTGTAGTGGTACTGCCCTGATGGTCCTGGATAAGATCTGGAAGAATTCTCTGGATTACCAGGCAGAGACTCTTGTTCCCTTCCCTTACTTTCTCCCTAACAAACAGTGTCTCTCTTTCTGTTCTGAGTCACCTGGAGCTGGGGATGGATTGACATAAACACCCATCTTACCACCACTCCTACTACTATGTTGGGTCAGAACTGAAGCTAGCATAGCACTGGATCTCCCCCAAGGCCTGCTGTAACCACTACCTGACTATGGCCTATGTTTGCTCAAGGCCCTGGGGCTCTACAATTAACAGGTGGCAAAGTCAGCCAGGCCTATATCTTTCCTTTCAGGGTAAATAACTGCCCCAGGCCCTGGCTGTGTCCAGAGATGCCATCTGGGAGCCGAGGACTAGAGTCAAAAACCTTAGAAATCTACTTGGTGTTTTATTGTACTGCAGATGAACTGGCACTCAAACCACAAGACACAGTCCTTCCTACTTTTCCCTCCAATTTCCAAAGGCAAAGGAGCTTTACCCCATGGCCACCACCACCACAGGCCCATGGGGATTACCGTAGATGTTTCTTTAAGGTCCACAGGCTCTTCAGTCAGTCTGTGGTAGATGTTTGCTGGCTTGGGACTCACCCTTCAGGAGAGTGGGCTCCTCTCTGGTCCAGGGCAAGTCCAAAAATGCCATCCAAGAGCCAAGTTCTGGAATTGGTACTCCAAGAACCTAGGCCTGGACTTGGGGACCCTAAGAGCCTTCTGATTGCTCTGCTCCACTGTGGCTGAGCTGGTATCTAAGGTGCAAGACAAAGTCCCCTTTACTTTTCCCTCTGCCTTTCTCAAGTGGAAGGAATCTCGCCTCATAGTCACTATAGCTGGGAATGTGTTGAGTCTCATCTGAAGCCAGCAAGTCTCAGGGTCTCACCTGAGGTCCTCAACATAGTACCTGGGTATCACTGCTCTTTATTCAGGGCCCAAGGGATCTTCAGTTAGCAGGTGATGATTCCTCACAGAACTGGGTCCTTTCCTTCTGGCCCAGGATATATCCAGAAATATCATCAGGGAGCTAGGGCCTGGAAATGGGGCCTCATGACTCTGACCAGTGCTCTATCCTGCTGTGGCTGAGCTGATATCAAAGATGCAAGACAATATCTTCTCTACTCTTCTGTCTTCTCAAGTGAAGGGAAGGGGGCTCTCTTTTGAAGCTGTGAGCTGTGCAGCCTGGGTTGGGATGGGGGGTGATGCCAGTACTCCCTTAGCTACCTGGGCTGGTATTTCAGTGGGTCATGTTCTCCATCCCCCTCCCCAAGTCCACTGTCTCTGGGCCCAATTCAGCACTAGGATTCTCTAGGAGTTGCAGTTCTTGTGGTCTAGACTGCCTTTCAAGTTTATTTGGGGCCCCAGAATCCTTTAGCCCACAGTAGCGAGACACTGGGATTGGTGACTTCCCTCTGGCTAAGGCTGGTTTCAGTGCTCCCTTTGTGGGTCAGCTGAGTTTGGTCTGTTTCTTTTCTTTTCTTTTTTCCTATTATAATAGGGCAGCACTGAGTTCAGCACCTCACAATTGCTGTGGTCTCTCTCTCCCCAGCACACAGAAATTCTCCTGGCACCATGCCACCACTGCTGGGGAACACGGGGGCGGGGTTGGTGTCAGTGATTCAAGACTAACTTTATATCACTGAGAGAGGCACTGGAGAGGTTTTTCCTACCTCTTCAGTGCCTCTCTCAGTGATATGAAATTAAACCAGGTACTGTGAGTGCTGACCTAATTTTTGGTTCTTATGAAGGTTCTTTGGTTGTATAGATAGTTGCCTGTTAGTGTCCTTGCAGGGGGAATGATCAGTGGCGCCTTCTGTTTCTGCATCTTGCTCCACTCCCTCAGGCAGCTTTTAACGGACTTGTTCGGGTCATACACCTGTAAGTAAGTGATCCAGGTTTTGAACACAAGCTTGGGTGATTCCAAAGCCAGAAATAATTGTGGTACTATGTGGCTTTTATCTACTATGCCTAGCAATCCCCTGACTTAGGCAGAAATGCCATTTTCTCATTTTACCTTTTATTTTTTGACGTATGAAAGATTTGAATGTTTATGCAAACAAATTAAGCAATTGATCTTTTCCTTCATGTTTTAAAAATATTTTTGTTTTTATGCTTAGAAAATGTTGATCATTTTCATGGTGGATTAAAAAGCCCTTTCTTTGACTTGCTATCCCAAACTAGGAGCTGCTTCAGCTGAAAATACTCAACATGATGTTTCAAAGTCAATGTAACATTGCTTAGTGTTTCCGCAGGATTCTTTTGGAGAGTTGTACAATTTTTGCCGAAACAGGTGGGCCCACATCTTTCTTAGAAGCCATGGTATCTTGAGTTAACTTGCAGTCTTACTTGCATTCTTCCATAATATGTTATGTTAGAGAATAAAGCAGCCTCCCTTAACAACCTAAATTCAGAATCAGCAATATTTAAAACAGGAAAAAGGAACTATGTGGAGAGAAGAGGGGCTGGATCAGTGTCCTTGAGTTCTGACTTATTTTCAAGGATCTCTTTTTCTGCATTCCAGTCACACTTTCATGATGATTTGGGGAGTGAGCTCTTTTCCAATTCTGACTCAAACACATAGCTAACCTATTCTCTAGATTTTCCTACAGATGGCTCCAACTTTGAAGATATTTTTACTGAATAATTTGAGTAAAACAAAAGAGAATATTCAGGATATACAAAATATGAAACAGTCCAATGCATGAATTTCAGGCTTTTGATCCTACCAACACTGGCTGTCCTAGCTAGTTCTGTATCTTATTTATGTGTTAGGTCCTACAAAACAGACATTTCCTGCCTTCATGGAATGTACTTTTAAAGAGAAGACATCTACTCATTTATTAAACTGATATGTATTGAGCACTTTCTCTGTGCAAGGCTTTGGGCCAGTAGCTGCGTATATGGCTATGAACAACAGATATGGCCTTGACTTCATGATTCTTAGATCCAGTGAGAGAAAAATGCATTGAATAAGTAAGCACACAAATAAGCGTGTAATTACAAATTATAATAAAATGTACTTAATATTATAATAGCTTATGAGACCTATATAGTCAGGTAGATTAAAGATGACTGAAAATTTTTTGCTATTCCTGCCATTGAGAGGTGGACTGTAATGCTCTTCCCTTTATCCTGGCTGGCTTCACCTTGTTGCTTGACTAGTGGAATAAAATGGCAGTGATGTTCTGGTACTTACAAGGCCAGCTCATAAGAAGCATTGCAATTTCTATCCAGGCCTCTTAGAACACGCTTCCTCAGAGCTCTGAGCTAACAGATAAGATGTCTGAGTACTGAGTCCTCCATGTGGAGGCATTCTGGCCTATGGTTCCAGTAATCCTAGACTTTTATCTCTACCAAGGCACCAGACATGTGATCAAGCCATTTTGGTCGCTCTAGACTAGCCCATCTTCCAGGTGAATACCACTGAGTGACCTTAGTTGATGCTACAAGGAGTTGAAGTATCACCTACCTGAGCTCTGCCTGAATCCCTGACCAACAAAATCACATGATATAGTAAATGATGCTTGTTTCAAGCCACTAAGTGTTAGGATAGTTTGTTACACAGCAGTGGATAACAGGAACAGATAGGATGAGCATAAAGGGCACTCTGATTGACAATGTCAATTAAGTGGAGTTCTAAAGAATAAATCATAGTTAAGGGGACAAAGAACAGGTAGAAGAACACTCCAGGCCCGGTGGAGAATTTAAGTTCTGAAGGAAGTTGAAGAAATAAACTATCTGAAAGAAGATTTAAGCTGAAGCCGTAGAAGTAGGCATGGGGTATGATCACGGAGGGTCTTATGGGATATAGTTTTAAGTTCTAGCTTAGGAACAATGGGGAATCGTGGAAACTTTTTAAGAAAAGAAATCTCAGACTTTGGTTTGTAATTTTAAAAGATGGTTCTGGTTATCCCATGGGAGCATGAATTGGAAGGGAGCAAAACTGGAAGTAATGAGATTGTTTAGGAGGCTATTCACTGTGGTCTAGGGAAGATGGTAGTGGCTTGGAGTATGGGAAGGTGGCAGGGGGGGAGAATAAGACAGGACAGACTCGAGAGCTATTTTTGAGTAAAACCGACAAGACACCATTGGATTGGAGTGTGTGTGTGTTGAGGGTAGGAGTGGGGAGGGAAGAAACCAGTGCTGAGGGTGACCTCATAGGTATCTAGTAACTGGTGCATTAATATGCCATTTAGTGGACAGAGAATACCAGTTAAAGAAGCAGATTTTGGGAGGATGTTCAGGTATGTTTTAAATGTTAACTCTGAGATGCTTTTAGACACCCAAGTGGCGATTTCTAGTAGTCAGTTGCACATACAGATATGGAGGGCATATAATAGGTCTGGGGCGGTGACACAGTTTGGAGAATCACTCGCATATGGATAATATATACAGCTACGGGTATGGGTTAGGTGACCTATGATGAGCATTTAGAGAGTGAAGAGCCAAGGATCTATCCCTGGGGAACTCTAACCTTTACATTTTGGAAGAGGAGGTGAGTAGCTGAGAAAGGACTCTGAGAAGGAGCACCTAGAACGATAGAAGAAAAATCACAAGCGTGTTATATATTGGAAGCCAAGAGAAGAACAGTGTTGCAAGCAGGAAGAAATGGTATCATCAAGTGTGTGGAATGCTTCTGAGAGTTCTGGTGAGATGAGGACTGAATTCTGAGCATTGAAGTTCAAGGTCAAGAATAGTTTTAGCAGCAGCCAAGTTGGGATGGGTTGAAGAGTAAATGGGTGGAATATGTGTAGCAGGTATAGATTACTATGTAGAGCTGGGAGTTAATGTAGAATTTTTCAAGACAGGAGATTCTAGAAGAGGTTTGAATGTTATCAGGAAGAATCCAATAAAGAGGGAGAAGGAAGGAAAGGATACTGCCTAATTCTCCCTTTATAATGCTGCCAGAGTGTGTTCTTTGTAAAAGAAATACATTTGAAGATATCACTTCCCAGTTTAAAATCCTTTGAAGATGCTCCTTAGCTTTCAGGTTCTGGTTCAAACACCTTATCTTGATTTTTCAGGCCTTTCTGACTTAGTCCTTACTCACTCTTTGAGCTTCATCTTCTGCCACTCACTCATGAGAATGCTTGAACTTGGACCCAAGTTATTTCATGACTTGCTACTTTTGCACACGTGATTTCTTCTTCCTGGAATGTCCTCCCTCCTTTCTCCATCCAGCTTATTTCTACTTGCATCAGTTGTCTATTGCTGTGTAACAAATCATCCCATGACTAAGTGGCTTAAAATAACAAACATTGGTTGTCTCATAGTTTTGAGGGTTAAGAATTTGAAAGCAGTTTAGCTGAGAAGTTCTCAGGGTCTCTCATGAGGTTGCAGTCAGATTGTCAGCTGAGACTACAGTCATCTCAAAGCTTGACTGCCAATAGAGAATTGCTTCCAAGCTCTCTCTCACATGATTGTAGGAAGCACTCAATTTCTTGCTGGCTATTGACAGGAGGACTGAGTTCTTACCACCTGGGCCTCTCTCCAGGGCTGTCTAATGTTCTCATGATATGACATCTGGCTTCCCCAGAGCAAGTTATCCAAGGCAATGAGTGAGAGGGGTCAAGTGAGAGCTCAAGATGGAAGCTGTATGCTTGTTGTCACATAGGCCAACCATGGTACAGCATAGGAGAAGAGTACACAAGGATGGAAATATGAGGAGATGGGGCCATCTTTGAGGCTGAATTTACACAACTTCTTCTTTAAATTTATTTCAAGACTCGTTTAACAGGAAAATTTTTCTGATACTCTCAGTTTGGTTGGATGCACTGTTTTCTGCTCCTATAACCCCCCGAGCATCTTCTCTCCTTTAGGATGAAGCACATTGAGCCATCATTGCAGAATTACTAGCGTAAGTAACACTTCAGCTAGTTAACACAAATAACTTTGCCCTCCAGGGATGACTCTTCTGTCTCTCTATGGGTACATTAATAACCAAAACATTTATGATAACCAAAACATTATATGATAACAAAACATTATATGATAACCAAAACATTATATGATAATGACAGCTTTATATTCATTTAGCAGGAATCACATAAAAGTGGTGATTCAGAAGCTAATATTTATGAAACATTTATGGAATATTTATGAAACAAAAGCTAATATTTCTAGAATATTCACTATGTGTCAGTTACTATATCAAGGACTAAATATGTTATCTCATTCAATACTTGTGATAGCCCTAGGAAGCTGGGACTGTTTTATCTTTATTTTCACTAATGAGGAAATTAAGACACAAAGAGGCCAAGGTATTTATGCATGATTGTATCATTAATAAGTGGCACAGCTGTGATCTGAACCCAGGAAGCTTAACTTTGCACCATGCCCTTAGCCAATACGCTATACTATCCTACGGCCATTAGCTCACCCTACTCTAAATAGGATTTGACAAAATTTGGGGGACAGACTGGTTTTCCCTGAAACACAGTCCCAGCAAGATTCAGACCAGAAATGTAGATGAGCAAAGATCAGAAAATGGAATGAAGGACTCGTGTTCGGACTAAATCTTCATGTGGAATTTGTCTTGACCTTTCACATCTCTCTATGGGGTTTAATTGGTATTTTCCTAAATGACTGCAGATTCCCAACCTTGCTTGTGTTTTTACCAAATACGAAACTGTTCTAGGGACCCGAACCCTTTCCTCCCTGGGTTTCCATTCATTTTTCTCCTGCTTCACTGAGTGCTGATTCCTTCTCCTTCTCTTGACCACATTTCTGTCTCTCCTGCAGATTCCCACTGCCTCTTTTTCATGAACAGAAGTCAAATATAAAATCAAGTGGAAGTTCCCAGCCTAAGAAAAGAAAATACTGCTGCTGTCTACTACAGGAATGATGTTAAATATACATCCTGTAGAAGCAAAGGCTGAAACAGTGCCTTCGTGCCAGCATACCTGAAGTACTCACAGTTACATTACTAGAGCTTTTAGGAGCAAGGTCTATTATGGGAACCATTCATTCAAGGCATTTATTAAACATTCGCAGGGATGGGTGCAGACTTCCAAGAGGCCTACTTGTCCTGACTTTATTTTTAGTTTCCACAGCACCTCAGGCTTGTTCATAGTGTATCTTCTACCTGGAACATTCTTCCCCACCTTATCTTTTTAGAACCTACATTACAGTCTTCTTTGTGCAGAGCACTTTACATCCACTATCTATAATCTGTGGAAAGGCTTTTTAACAATGATGATATCATACTTGTGTTTTGGCATGTTAACTCTGGCTGCTAAATGGAGACTTGCAAATCTGTTAATATCTTGCCGTATGCACTGCCACCACCCAGTTTTAAGCCCCAATCATATCTTGCCTGGACTACTATAATAGCTTCCCAACATCTTCCCACTGTACTACTCTTCTCATTGTAGACAGAGTGATCTTAAAACTTAACTGGATTATGTAACCTCAAAGGCCCTCAGTACACTCAGAATTAAATACAAACTTTTCCTGTGGTTTACAAGGCCCTATATCACCTAGTTCATTTTTACTTGCCAACCTCATTATTTCAGTAACTGAACCTGTGTAACAAATGACTCTAAATATGCAGTGGTTTAAAACAATGACAATAATTATTTTGTTGCAGTTTGGGTGGGATCCAAATTGCTCATTTCTGCTCCTTTTGGCATTAGTTGGGGAAACTCAAAGACCAGGGGCTGGAATCACCTGAAGTTTTATGGAGTCTCACATGTGGTGGTTAATGATGACTGACAGCTAAGACTTCAGCCAATTATGATGACCCAAACACCTACATATGGCTTCTGCATATGACCTGTGCTATCTTAAGACATGCTGGCTGGATTCCAAGAGCAAATGTCCCCAGAGAGAGAGCAAGCCAGGTAGAAGTCATACTGCCTTTTCTAACTTAGCCTTGGAAATAAGGCACCATCACTTCCACTATATTCTACTAGGCAATCACAAATGCTTGCCCAGGTTCAAGAGAGGTAGGGGTGGGGTGAGGATAGACTCCATGTCTTGATGGTGTGTGGCCAGGTTCTGCAAGAGTGTGTGTGATATGATTTGGATTTGTATCCCTGCCCAAATTTCATGTTGAATTGTAATCCCCAATGTTGGATGGAGGTGGGGCATGGTGGGAGGTGATTGGATCATGGAAGTAGAGTTTTTCTTTTGTGCTGTTCTTGTGATAGTAAGTTAATTCTCATGAGATCTGATTGTTTAAAAGTGTATAGCATGGCCGGGTGTGGTGGCTCACGCCTGTAATCCCAGCACTTTGGGAGCCTGAGGCAGGAGGATCACAAGGTCAGGAGTTCAAGACCAGCCTGGTCAATATGGTGAAACCCTGTCTCTACTAAAAATACAAATAAATTAGCCGGGTGTGGCGGTGCATTCCTGTAATCTCAGCTGCTGAGAGGCAGGAGGCCAAGGCAGGAGAATTGCTTGAACCTGGGAGGCAGAGGTTTCAGTGAGCTGAGATCATGCCACTACACTCCAGCCCGGGTGACAGAGCCGGACTCCGTCTCAAAAAAAAAAAAAAAAAAGTGTATAACACCTGCCCCCTCCCCTTTCTCCTGCTCTGGCTTGTAAGACATGCTTGCTTCCCCTTCACCTTCTGCCATGATTGAAAATTTCCTGAGGCCTCCCCAGAAGCATCATGCTTCCTGTACAGCCTGTGGAACCATAAGCCAATTAAACTTCTTTTCTTTATAAATTACCAAGTCTCAAGTATATTTTTTTAAGGCAGTGTGAGAATGAACTAATACAGAAAATTGGTACCAGGACTGGGGTATTGTTATAAAGATATCTGAAAATGTTGAAGTACCTTTGGAATTGGGTAACCAGCAGAGGTTGGAAGAGCATGGAGGGCTCAGAAAACAGGAAGATGAGGGAAAGTTTGGAACTTCCTAGAGACTTGTTGAATGGTTTTAACCAAAATGTTGATTGTGATATAAACAGATGGCCAGGCTGATGAGGTCTCAGAGGGAGATGAGGGCCTTATTGAGAACTGGAGTAAAGGTCACTTTTGTTATGTATTAGCAAAGAACCTGGCAACATTGTGCTTCTGCTCTAGGGATCTGTGAAACTTTGAACTTGAGATTGATGATTTAGGGTATCTGGTAGAAGAAATTTCTAAGCAGCAAAACATTCAAGAGGTGGCCTGGCTGCTTCCTGTGTGTGAGCAAAGAAATGACCTAAAACTGGAACTTATATTTAAAAGGGTAGCAGAGCCTAAAAGTTTGGAAAATTTGCAGCCTGGACACGTGGTAGAAAAGAAAAGCCCATTTTCTGGGGAGAAATACAGGCCTGCTGCAGAAATTTGCATAAGTTAGGAGCAGTCCTGTGCTGATAGCCAAAACAATGGGAAAAAGGCTTTCAAGACATTTCAGAGACCTTCATGGCAGCCCCTCCCATCACTGGCCCAGAGGCCTAAGAGGGAGGCAGGGTTCTGTGGGCCAGGCCCAGGGCCCCTGCCACCCAGTGCAGCCTCAGGACACTACTCCCTGCATCCCAACCTCTCCAGCTCCAGCCTTGGTTCAAAGGGGCCCAGGTACAGCTAAGGCTGCTGCTTTAGAAGGTGCAAGCTGTAAGTCTTGGTGGCTTTCATGTGGTGTTATGTAGAGGACTATGTGCTCGCAAACGAGATGTTCCCGATAAGTCCTGCTCTTGCAAACGAAGCAGGACGTTCCTTCCCTGTAAACAGGGAGGACAAAGGAGCCAGCTGCAAACAGCAGACCCTGGGGGCTTGTTTATGTGTAAACATCTTGAAAATCCAGAAAGTCAGGGAAAGGTCAGAAAAACAACAATGTGTCTTGTGACTTGGCAACATTCCACAAACGACTGTATAAAATAAAGCAGAGCGTGCCATTCAAGGTGGGTGCCATGCTTGTCTTGTCTTGTGTTGTCTTGTGTGTTCACTCCTTTGTTTAGGAAACATGCGGACCCCAACAGTGTTAACCCTGCAGGTGCACAGAATACAAGAGTTGAGGCTTGGAAGCCTCCAGCTAAATTTCAGAGGATGTATGGAAAAGCCTGGATGTCCAGGCAGAAACCTGCTGCAGGGGCAGAGCCCTTATGGATAGCTTCTACTAGGGCAGTGTGGAGAGGCAATGTGGGGTTGGAGCTCCCACATGGAGTCCCCACTGGGGCACTACCTAGTGAAGCTGTGAGAAAAGAGTCAACATTCTCCAGCTCCCAGAATGATAGATCCACAAACAGCTTGCACCATTTCCCTGGAAAATCTGCAGGCACACAGTGCCAGTCCATGACAGCAGTCACAGAGGCTATGCCCTGCAAAGCCTGAGGGTTGTTGCTGCCCAAAGTCTTGGGAGCTCACCCCTTGCATCATTGTGCCCTGGATGTGAGACATGGAGTCAAAGGAAATTATTTTGGAGTTTAAGATTTATCAACTGGCCTGCTGGGTTTCGGACTTGCATGGGGCCTGTAGCCCCTTTCTTTTGGCCAATTTCTCCCTTTTAAAACAGGTGCATTTACCCAATGCATGCACCTCCATTTTATTTTGGAAGTAACTAACTTATTTTTTTTCTTACAGGCTCATACGCAGAAGGGATTTGCCTTGTCTCAGATGAAACTTTGGACATGGACTTTTGAGTTAATGCTGGAATGAGTTAAGACTTTAGGGGACTGTTGGAAAGGCATGATTGGTTTTGAAACGTGAGAAGGACCTGAGATTTGGGAAGGACCATGGGTAGAATGATACAGTTTGGCTCTCTGTCCCCACCCAAATCTCATGTTGAATTGCAATCTCCAAAGTTGGAAGTGGGGCCTGGTGGGAGGTGATTGGATCATGGGGGCAGATTTTCCCTTTGGGGCTGTTCTCATGATAGTGAGTGAGTTCTCATGAGATCTGGTTGTTTATAAGTGTGTAGCACTCCCCACTGCTCTCTCTTCCTCCTGCTCTGGCCGTGTAAGATGTGCCTGCTTCCCCTTCACCTTCCACCATGATTGGGTTTCCTGAGGCCAGCCCGGAAGCTGTCATGTTTCTTGTATAGCCTGAGGAATTGTGAGCCAATTAAACCTCTTTTCTTTATAAATGACCCAGTCTCAGGTTTTTTTTTTTTTTTTTTTTTTTTGGTGTGAGAATGGACTGATACAATGTGGGACTAAATAATAATGCTGTAGTCATTTTTGGAAAATATAATATGCATTACCCATTTTCAACAATTTCCCACCAAGTTCACTAAACTCCATATACAATGCTCTTTGAACATGTTAAATATCTTTTGAAGGTATGTGTAGCCCTTAAAGATAGTCCTGCAAGTTATGTATCATTATACCCATTTTAGAAAGTTAGTATGTGGCAGAACCAGGATTTGGGTTTCTTCTAATCACTGTCCCCAACTATGCTAGTTCAAATATTTGAACTAGCTTTCCCCTTTTCTACCAATATCCTGAACAGATTCCATAATTTTACAGCCAATGATGATTAGTAAAGCAGTCTATTTCATCATTTACCACTCCATCCTATTTGTATTTAAAACTTCAATCTTATATTCTTATTAAGATCTCTTCTCTCCTATCACCTCAGCTTAGGTTAACCTGTGGTGTGAGGGATATGAGTCAGAGAGGGGGCATTGGCCACTGATTCACCCCGCATCCCCTCCCTTTGAGGCTCTAGAATACTTTGTGCTTGACACTGGGAAGAGGGCTGGGAAAAGTGGCAGGGGGGTCTTTATTAGGTGGCTGCCATTGGTGAGGAGAGTTGCTTCTGGTCTTCCTCTGCTCCACCTACTCCAGTAACCTCTGTTAGTGTGGTGATGTATGTTAGTGGTGAGCAGGTTTTCTTGGGATGCTCTTCACCTTTATTGGACTCCTCTGCTGATGAAGGTCCCTCAGAGAAGGAAGTTGTGTCTTCTTTTCATCACCCCTAGTAGTCCATGCTCTAGATGGGCTGTAACCTTGGCTGGCTGGCAGCTGTCTGCACAGCTTCATGGCTTCTCTTTCTTCTTCTAACTTACATAATGTACATGTGAAAGTCACGGAAACTTCTGTGGTTTCTTTCATGCCCTGCAATGGTCTGGAGGAACTGGGCTGGGATGAGCATTGCTACTGCCTTGTTTCTAGGTTCACCTCACCAATTCCCCACTTTCTATGCTGTCTTCCTAAAGTGCAAACTCTTCAGGAAAGAAGGCTCCATCACCATGTTCACTTCTGGGGGAGATTGCCAGTGTTACCTAGGAACTCCCTCCCCATACCCTGGTTAGCTGGGGTACTCGGCTGGATGTGTGAGCTTCAGTGAACATCCAGCCGTAGAGTGAGGTATGGACCTGCTGTCCCACTTGAGGGCACTCCAGTCTCAATGAAGGGTCTTCAGAAGTCATCCTTACTTGACTTGGGGTGCAAAGGAAAACCCATTCAGCTCCCTTTAATGAGCCCTGATGAGTTTCCTGCCCTCTTTAGAATTTTGATGGGGGATGCAGTTTTTATTATCTTTCTTTTTGGCTTTGATCTTAGTCCTCAGTTCTAGAGCAACAGGAAATTTCCCACTCAGCACCCAGGGGCAGTCATAAAATGGCTGTGGCAGTTCCTGGCCTCACGTTTACCCTCCACAGATAGAGAGCCTCTCTTTCCCAATCACTGAAGACAGTGGACTTCACTTTGAGTGGACAAACATAGGTCATATGGCCACTTGGAACCAATTATACTGATTGGCTTAGGCCTATATGGGCCCACCCCTGGACCTGGGCATTGGCCCAGTCCCCCACAAACTGCTGGGCTGTTAGTTCATGAAGGCAGCATGAAATGAATGTGGAAGAGGCGTTCACAGATTCCCCCTCTTAGTGCTTCCAGAGCATCTTGGGTGAGCCTTAGCATAGTACCTAAAACATTCATTGAAGTATCCCTCTTCTAGTCTGTCTTTCCCATAAAACCATAAGCCCCTTGATGGCAGGGGCCATGGATGTTTAGTCCACCACCATATGTCTACCTATGTCTAATTGCATGCCTGGAACATAGCAGATATTCCCGTAAATGTTTGCTGAGCTGAATTCAAATAAAAGAAAACAGAACTTGGAGGACCAAGGATTTCTGATCTCCCTATCTCAAAGACTAATGGGATGCTTCTCCATTTACATGCAGAAGCAGTGTCTGCTTCTTATCCTGCTACATTTTCTTTGTTCTTTATTTGATATTTCCTAATAGATCCCTAGGCTTTACTTTTTGCCTTCTTGGTCCCTTCATTCTACAATGTTTAGTTTGTTTGATGATTTCTGCCCATGCTACCCACGTTTGACGGAGCCTTGCTTGGTCTGCCTTAGGATGATCAACTCTATAACATCTGTTTCCGGGAATGTACTGCATTTTAATTGCATCTTAAAAGCAGAGGCATCCTGTTCTTAGTTACCTTTGGGGAATTTGGTGTGGAGTGTTATTGATTTATTTATAATTCATACTCTACTCACTTCTGGAAAAAAAAAAAATGCCTTGAAGCTGCTGATGAATAGTCAGATAGTGTCCTGAAGAAGAAACAATTCCGGCCCTGGATTTTAATTCCAGTTGTTTGTAACTCGCTGTGTGACCTCAGGCAATTCATATGACCTTTGTGGGCCTTGATTTTCCTCATCTATAAAATGCAGGTCTAAGTATGTCAGATTGGGAGGTGGATGAGTGGACAGATATTTACGAGGTAGTGCCAGGTTTCCCTCTTGTACCACGTTCTATGTTACTATGAGTATGAATGTATCAGAAAGCCTGGTTGATATGCACAATTACAAGATAGTACTCTACAGAAATGGCCTGTAGAAACCCAGTAGGAGAACTCGCTCATGAAAAGTCATCTTTTTAAGTATTCTGCACTGTGGCGTGTTTGCATTGATTAACAGGATTCTTCAGGAACTCACCTAAATACTTGCCTTAATAGTATTGCTAGCACATGTCAGGCTTGGAACCCCTTGAATATGATCCAACTTTATTATTTTCCCTCTGCTTTTGTTTTTAATAATGGCAACACACCCCAGATAAAGACATTTTAATAACTCTCTTCAGCAAAAATGTGTTCTGGCACCGGCCTCATTGCTGATAGCCGAGGGCATCCATACCATTTTCAGAGATCATGCAGACAGAAAGCTGACTTAGTTCCTAAAGCAAAGTTATGACTATAATTTTCCTCAATTGCAGTCGAGTCTCATTTGATTTGTGCTCAAGGGTACTTCAATTGGATTCATTTCCACCAGTTGGAATATCTTGCTACAGCTGGAAGCCTCAAATGGAACTTACTCCACTGATTCTATTAAAAACCAAATGTATTTGGTACCTAGAGTGGCCAAGGAATCTGTCTCCGGATTTAAGGAGAGTCAGGGAATAGAGTGGCTGGACATCAACCTGATATTGTATAGCACATTGCCCCACGGACAAGAAATCTCCAGGTGCATTCACAGCTTTTCCCTTCTGACGGTCATTCCCAGGCATCACATGTGTAATTATCTTAGTTCTTCCGACTGAAAACCAGCAATGACCATTATGATGACAAAAAAGTTGACGTGATCATTTGTCTGTAAAAGATCCCTATAATTAGGTGTGTTAATTAGTCAGTATTCTGTCTTGTTTCTATTTTTAGCCAAAGACCAGCATCCCCACAAACATCATTTCCACAATTTTCTGTGTGCTCTTTCTTGCCAATAATTTGCAAAGCCCATTTTAATTCGTGAGTAAATCAAAAGTAATCTCCCACACTGTTCCCAAGCCCCTTGCATCTCTGGCAAGCAAAGAAGGTCGTATATCAAATCCAGACAGTCCCTTAGCACCAGGCTGCTGGCATCGTTCATCAAGAAAGTGGGTGACCAATTGAGCTGCTCTAAGCCAGCATCTGCTGGATGCTTTCTTTTTTTCCTTGTTATTTTATAATAGAGAAAACAGATGCCAAAATGGATTTGTATTTATGAATCTTTTGTCGCTTGTCGGGATTATTTTCCTGTTCATCTAAAGTTGTATAAATTCATCCAGGATATTAAGTTCTTAAATGTAGTTTTATTCCCTTGAATCCACAGTAAAAAGATTTTCAAAAAAGGAAAAAGAAAAAGAATTATGGCACATAATGGAAAATGATTGATGAAAACCTAGAGCAATGCAGGATATATATTTTAAGAAAAGGTTTCCAAAGAGGAATCCATCATGGCAGTGCTGTAAAATATACACTCTATCATAGAAACTCTAGATTGTAAAATCAAGGTGCCTATTTTTTTCTTTAAAAAATATTCTATTCAGGATATAAAACTGCAAAGACTTTCATTAATAGTGCTAGCTGATGAGAAAACTAACAATGAAAAAGCCCAACTGATTCCTGTGGCAGTGAGAAGGATAGAGGAAGGAAGATGGAGAAAGCAATTATTTTCTCAAATCCCAGGTCAGGACAATCTAACTTTTTGCAAATGGGTAGGGAAGGGGATGAAGAGAGATGGCAGAAGTTATGTATTAGTCAGCACAGGCTAGGTTATACTGTGATAACAAAGGACCCAACATTTCGTTGGCTAACAACAACCAAGATTTCTTTCTTGTTAGCACTATTTGACCATTGTGGGTTGGCCATGGCTCTGTGCCATGTCATCCTTGCCTGAGGACTCGGGCCGCTGGAGTAGCTTCTGTCTGGAACATTACTGAGTGTTGAGGGAAAGGAAAAGAGGAACATGGCAAATCACATGCTGGTGTTTAAAGCTATTGTCTGGAAGGGACACCTTCAACTTCTGCTCAAATTTCATTAGCTAAAACAAATCATTTGGCCATGCCAGAGAAAATAAGATGCATGGCCCTCCAGCAGGGAGGGTGTCAAATAAGGGGACAATTATATAGTCCATCAGTGACTATGAGAATGGCTTCTTGGAACATGGAGTAAGGGAAGTGTAATTGAGGCTTTAGTTACTGGCTTTGTGTTTGTGCTAGGCTGTGCTTCCTATGGGCTGCTCCCTACCAATGACTCTCTGTGTGTGGTGTGGATACTAAGGCAAACCTATTCCTGAGGAGTGGAGGACTCCTTTGTTAGCTACCTCTGGCTCAAAGACTCCTCAATAGCTTTACCAAGCCCTCCTTTGACTGCATAATCATTTAGGATGCTTCCATTCAATTTTCTTTTCTTCTCTCCTTCACTTGGGGTCATATTTGCATCATGATCTGATGGCTCTCCCAGTCTTCTCTATCTGCCTCCCTATTTCCTTTCAAAAAAACATCTCCCCTAATCAAGTCTCTGTATATATAATCTTTTCTCGGCAGAGTTCACCACAGAACAGTCTATTGGAAGATGAAACAAAATTGAGTAGCTTATGAGTCTCTGGAGTTGTTTGAATCACTTGTACTTATAAATAAATGTGGTGTCTGGAATGATATGTATGTCCTATACATATTGGGGGGATATGCCATTCCTACTAACAGGATATATCTAGAGATAGATATAGATATTCAGATTCCTACTGAATCAGGTCATCAGAGTGCCTGTCCTGCTCAAAGCCCTCCTTAGGAAGATAGCTCCACTCATGGCCTCCTGCTAGAGAAGCGGCTCTTAGCTGCCATGTTTTATACCCACTTCTGCCTACAGAGGTGTTTGGAACACAGGTCTGGACCCAAGGGCAGTCATTAATAGTGGCCAATGCCTGTGTAATGATGTTGTGTGAAAAGTTCTGTCTATATACAGGCAGCAGTGATTAAAGGAGAATCAGTCAAATTCTCTTGGTATTTGAACTGGGACTTGTTGTAGTTGAGTTTCCCCCAGAAGCAGACCCTGAGACAAGAACTTGGGTGTAGTTAGTTCATTCAGGATGTGATTTCCAGGAAGTACAAGTAGGAAGTAGCAAAAGTGAGACATGGAGGAGAGAAAACTAATGAAGAGTAAAGGAGTGGTTATCACTGCAGGCAACTGGAGCTCAACCTTACTGGGGATGCTTTGAGAAACTATGTCAGACTCATGCTGAAATTGTCCCCCTGGAGGACATGGAAGCCAGAGAATTCACTCACTGAGTTCTGTGCTCCATCAGTTGAGGGTTCCCACTTCTAAGGCATTACCTCCTTTAGTCTTCTGGGTTGCACTTGCTGTAGCTGAACAAGCTTCCATGGACCCTCAGGTGCAGAAGTTGAAAGGTGCTTGAACTGAGAAGCTTATCTGCTAGAAACTCTACTAAAGCTGCAGATAGATTCAGAGGTGGGCAGAAAGGATAAGGGGTGGGTTCTTGACAGCATCAGCAAAGAATTTTAAGGAGAGAGATAGAACCAGGGGTTGAAAAGACAGGAAAGAATGTGAACAGAAAGTCATAACTGAGCAGAAAATATCAAGAAGCTGACACTATGAGCAAGAAATTGTGGGGTAGAAGACAAAGTAGAGAAAGCGCAGATAGTGAATAGCTGGTTAGGTCACTGGTTAATTATGGAAAGGCTGTTTAATCAGAGATGAGAGGGGCTACTTCTTCCTAGGGGCATTGACTCTTATTGTCCTCTTCATCTTGTACCTTGTGAGGCAACGGCCAAGACTTCTCAATAGTTTCTTTTTGACCTTTGTATTACTTGGATTAGGGATTAAGTCCTTAGTCTCAGGCATGGGATAAAAACCAGAAGTAGGTTTCCCCACAAAATGAATGGGTACTTATGCAAATTCTCAGGATATCTCAGGGGTGAAACATAAGCAAGTACTAATGATGCCTTCTGAGTTTCTGATACCCAATGGAAAAGAAAGGAGAGGAACCCTTTCCAAAAAGCAGGGTGCAAAAGTTTCCATTTGTTCTTACGTCTGGGTTTCGTGCTGTGGTGTGAGGCTGACTGATGCATGGGTGGAGTTCTTTCACAGCTTAGGGGTCTGCCTTGGCCAATGAAGATGAGCAGTTGTTCTTCAATGGATCTTAGCAGGGGCAACAGCAATATGACAGCCTTGGTATGTGTCCCTTTGCTTAGCTGCTTTCAGATCCTTGCTAGCTTTGGAACCAGTTCAGTGCAGGTCTCACTCTTATCAAGGATGACTGAGCATTCAGGACCCAAACAGCCCAGGGCTAAGTAAGTCACTGATCCTTTAAAAATATTTAACTAAAAGGTAATATGTAAAATTAGTACCTAAATGTGAGTAATTATATTATAGTCAAGAGGCATCATTCAGTTTTATATTTAAGGTCTACCAACTTCAAGTACTTTAGGGGAAAGTTTGGGGACCAAAGAAAGTCTTGTTCCAAAGTGCTATTTATTAACTTACGACTCCCCAAAACTCCAAACAAGATCGTCCTGAAGATCAGTACATTTCTTAAAACCTTGTCTACTATCCCCTTCTTTTCTGGCCAGTAATGCAACCTTGCATCATGAAAATATTCTGAGCTTCCCAAATCTATTCTCTTTCTCTGTTTAAATGTACCTGTGCAGTGTCTTATGCACCATTGCTTTTCCAAGGTGCTCAACGCTAGGAATGGCTTACTGCGTGCTAATATACTAGGATATTGGCCTCTTTATGGAGAACCTTTGAGGATGCTGCCTGTTGCAGGTTGAGTTCTCAAGGAAGCAGATGCTAAGATGAAGTTAAGTGTGCCAAAAATTTACGGGGGAGTCATACCTGTGAAAGCAAAAGAGCTTTGAAGCAGGATTGGGCAGTGGGAGCCATCAGACCATGATGCAGACTTATTAAGCCTCTGTCAGCTCAATGGGGGAACTCCAGAGCACAGATTGTCCATTATAGGAGCCCCATGTTGTGTGGAAATGAAGAGGCTCTGTACCACTGCCTTCCTCAGTTATTCACTGAGGCTACCCTTTCAAGAGCATGACCTTGGCCTGAAAATGGAGGAAAACTAAAGACATCGAGTGTTGAGGCTGCCAGCTACTCACACTCCTTGAAGTCAAGTGGAGTGTCCTTTCTTGGAGAAGGATCTGAGTGGTTCATGTTCATGTCTGCCACACTAACTTAACCAAAGGGAAGACTCTCTAATGGTGGAAATTTTAAGGCCTGTGGTGGGCCTTAAAATGTTTATAAACATTTTCCAGATCCTACTTTGTCCTGGTTGCTTTCATATAGCATTTCTTGAGCAAAACAAGAAAAAAGGAAAATGAGATTGCTTTTTTGTTGCTCCCTTTCCCATTCCTCATTGCCTATTGTTTGGTTGTCTTGCTTCGCAGAATATTTAAATCCTACTTATCTTTCAAGGCTCAGTTCAGGATTGTCATGGTGACCAAATATTTGAAATTGGGACTCTCCCAGAAAATCAGGGACTTATTTGAAAGCCTGTGCCTTCAAATCACCACTGCTGGCCAGCCTTGTGTTCTGTAGGTGGAAGAACCATATTTGTTTTTATTTTAGTTGTATCTTCCCAGTACCCTAACCTATTATTGTATGTTACTGGACACATTTACTTTTTTTTATTTGCTTGTTTTTTGAGATGGAGTGTTGCTCTGTCACCAGGCTGGAGGGCAGTGGCACGATCTTGGCTCACTGCAACCTCCGCCTCCCAGGTTCAAGCGATTCTCCTGCCTCAGCCTCCTAAGTAGCTGGGCCTACAGGTGCACAGCACCATGCCCAGCTAATTTTTGTGTTTTTAGAGAGACAGGTTTTCACCATGTTGAACAGGATGGTCTTGATCTCTTGACCTCGTGGATGCACTAGTTAACATTCATCAGATCTACAGCTCACTGGGTCAAGGTGTGTTCTCAATGCTCCCATTAGACCTATTTGGTTTTTTTCTTGGTTAAGTCTCCACATACTGGGGAGCAAATTTCTTACCCAACTTTGACACATATTGATGAATATCCTTCTCCCTCTATAATAAAGGAAGATTCAGAAGAGAATTTTTTTTAAGGCACAATTTTTAGCAAGTAGCAAGTTGTGTCTTAAAGAAATACCCTTTACATCTTGTCGTCTGTGGGAGATTCCATTTTTCAAAGATGGCTCCAATATCTTCCATTCTCCATGTTCCTCTAGAATTTAGCCATTCCCTCATTAAGAAGTGGAGTCTAAGTCCCTTCCCTTTGAATCTGGGTAGGCTTGTGACTACGAGCATGGATAGAAGGCAGTGGAAGTGATGCTTTATGACTTCTGAGGCCAGATGAGCTAAGGATATGCAGCTTTATGGTTCTCTAGGACACTCACACTTGGAACCCAGCTAGCACGCTGTCAGGGAGGCCAAATATCCTATGAACAGACTCATGTGGAGAGGAACTGAGGCCCCAGGTCCACAGCTCTGGCAGAACTCCCAGCACAACTTCAACTTGCCAATCCTAGAAATGAGCTATCTTGAAAGGATCCTCCAGGCCACACTTAGACTGCTCAGGCTGAAGACACATGAAGCAGCAATGAGCCTTCCTCATTGAGTCCTGCACAAATTGCTGATCTGTGAACAAAATATAATTGTTGTTGTCTTAAGCCACTCCATTTTGGGTTGGTTTGTGTATTAGTCCATCCTCACACTGCTATAAAGAACTACTTGAGACTGGGCGATTTATGAAGAAAAAAGGTTTAATTGACTCACAGTTCTGCAGACTTAACAGGAAGCATGACTGGGAGGCCTTATGAAACTTACAATCATGGTAGAAGGTGAAGGGGAAGCAAGGACCTTCTTCACATGGTGGCAGGAGAGAAGGCAAGTGAAGGGGAAGTGCCATATACTTTTAAACCATCAGATCTCATGAGAAGTCACTCACTATCATGAGAGCAGCAAGGGGGAAATCCACCCCCGTGATTCAATCACCTCTCCCCAGGCCCCTCCCCTGGCATGTGGGGATTACAATTTGACATGAGATTTGGGTGGGGATCCAGAACCAAACCATGATCCCCTCCCAAATATCATGTCCTTCTTACATTTCAAAACACAACCATGCCTTCCCAGCAGTCCCCTAAAGTCTTAACTCATTCCAGTATTAACTCAAAAGTCCAAGTCTGAAGTTTCATCTGAGTCACTTCTGCCTATGAGCATGTAAAGTCAAAAACAAGTTAGCTGCTTCCAAGATTCAATGGGGGTACCAGCATTGGCTAATTGCTCCTATTCCCAAGAAGTTCCTCCTCATCATCATTTGTTCCAAAATGGAGAAATTGGCCAACACAGAGGGGCTACAGATACGCTGCAAGCCTGAAACCCAGTAGGGCAATCATTAAATCTTAAAGCTCCAAAATAATCTCCTTTGACTCCATGTCTCACATTCAGGCCACACTGATGCAAGGGGTGGGCTTCCATGGACTTGGGCAGCTCAACCCCTGTGGCTCTGCAGGGTTCAGTCCATGAGGCTACAGGCTGGCATTGAATGTCTGTGGCTTTTTCAGGTGCACAGTGCAAGCTATTGGTAGATACACTATTCTGGGGTCTGGCGGATGGTGGCCCTCTTCTCACAGCTCCACTAGGTAGTGCCCCAGTGGGGACTCTGTGTGAGGGCTACAACCCCATATTTCCCCTCACATTGCCTAGTAGAGGTACTCCATGAGGGCTCTACCCCGTAGTAAACTTCTGCCTGGACATCCAGGTGCTTCCATACATCCTCTGAAATCTAGGGGGAGGTTCCCAAACCTCAATTCTTGACTTCTGTGCACCTGTAGGCCCAACACCACATGGAAGCTACCAAGGCTTTGGGCTTGCACCCTCTGAAGCAATGGCCTGAGCTGTACCTTAGCCCCTTTTAGCCATGGCTGGAACTGGAGTGGTTGGGACTCAGGTTGCCATGTCCTGGGGCTACACAGAGCAGTGGGACCCTGGGCCCAGCCCACGAAATCATTTTTCCCTCTTAGACCTCTGGGCCTGTGATGAGAGAGGCTGCCTTAAAGATCTCTGACATGCCCTGGAGACATTTTCCCCATTGTCTTGGCTATTAACATTCAACTACTCCTTATTTATGCAAATTTCTGCAGCAGGCTTGAATTTCTCCCCAGAAAATGGGTTTTTCTTTTTTACCACGTGGTCAGGCTGAAAATTTTCCAAATTTTTATAGCTCTTCTTCCCTTTTAAATATAAGTTCTGATTTCAGAGCATCTCTTTCTTCATGTATATGAGTGTATACTTTTAGAAACAGCTGGGACATATCTTGAATGATTTGCTGCTTAAACATTTCTCCCACCAGATATCCTACATCATCTTTCTCAGGTTCAAAGCTCCACAGATCTCTAGGGCAGGGGCAAAATGCTGCCAGTCTGTTTGCTAAAGCATAGCAAGAATGACCTTTATTCCAGTTCCCAGCATGTTCCTCATCTTCATCTGAGACCACCTCAGCCTGGCCATATCTGTCCATATCGCCATCAGCATTTTGGTCAAAACCCATTTGACAAGTCTCTAGGAAGTTCCAAACTTTCCCACATCTTCCTGTCTTTTTCCGAGCCCTCCAAACTGTTCTATCCTCTGCCTGTTACCCAGTTCCAAAGTTGCTTCCCCATTTTCAGGTATTTTTGTATTAATAGCAGTGCTCTACTCTCCTGGCACCAATTTTCTGTATTAGTCTGTTCTGACACTGTCATAAAGAACTATCTGAGATGGGTAATTTATGAAGAAAAAGGCTTAACTGACTCACAGTTATTCAGGATTAACAGGAAGCGTGACTGGAAGGCTTCAGGAAACTTACAATCATGGCAGAAGGTGGAGGGGAGGCAAGGACCTTCTTCTCATGGTGGCAGGAGAAAGAGAGAGCTAAGGGGGAAGTGCCACACACTTTTAAACCATTGGATCTCGTGAGAACTCACTCACTATCATGAGAACAGCAAGGGGAAAATCCATCCCTGTGATCCAGTCACTTCCCATGAGGCCCCTCCTCTGGCATGTGGGGATTACAATTTGACATGAGATTTTGGGTGGGGATACAGAGCCAAACTATATCAGTTTGTTACCCAATAACAGTAACCAGAACACCTTCATTTTGTGTTCTTCTCAAATATAATTTATTTCTGCCCTTTTAGTGACTGACATGACATATTTGTACTGCGTGGTAATCCCAGGGAAAGATGACTCAGCAAATTAATTTCAAAGTGATTATAATGTAACTCTTCTAAAAATGTTGCTTTTTTTTTTTTTTTTTTTTTTTTTTTTTTTTTTTTTTACAGTGGTAGTAGCTGGGAATTCAGGTCTTCTTCTATCCTTCCCTTGATGGCTCTGGAGTCTGTAATGCTCCTCTGGTTGTCTTCACTGATGGATGGATCTTCACACCAAGATTTGGGAGATTTACACAATGTGATGAGAACACAGTATAATCTTTATAGTGCTTCTCTTCTAAGGACTTCTAAAAGTAAGTACTCATATATATATTTTTATCTTCCCTAGATTTCTGTGATGCTCTGACTTTTAGAAACACTCCCTTCTCTCACCTTTACTTACCCCAGGATTTTCCAAACTGTGTTCTGTAGAACCCTGTTCCCTAGAACATTAATAGGTTTTCTGCAGAGACAAATTAGTTTGAGAAATACTGAACACTTTACTATTCTCTTGGAGATTGATGAGGCTTATTAGCATCAGAAAGTCTTGCAGGAAAGAAACTGGTTTCAATTATGTATTCATTTGAACAGTTATTTATTGAGTCCTTATTCTGATTCAGGCTTTGTGCAGATGCCAGGTATACAGCAGTGAAGAAACATACATGGTTCCACCCTGAACAATCTGGGGGGTGGGGTAGATAGCTAATTTGTAATTACAAATTGTAATGACTATTCTGAAGGAAAAGAACTGTGGACCACAAGAGAGAGTGATGGGGCACCTACATTAGAGCGAGTGAGAGGAGGAAGTGATGTTTAAGTTGAGACTTGATGGAAGAGTTGGGTTGGCCAGTTGAAGAATGTTCTAGGCAGAAAAAACAGCACAGGTAAAGGCCATGAGGCAAGAAAGATATCGGCAATGAGAATAATGCTGGCCATTTTGGCAATGGAGCCAATGAGGAAAGGCCAGTGAGGGTAAAGGAGAGTGGAGGGTGGGTTAGAACAGTCCCCTCCAAATGGTAGTTGGCAGGTGCTAGGGAAGCCTGCCCGAAAGGGGAGAAACCAAGAGTGCACTGATCGTGTGTTTGTAGCTGCTAAAGTGGTAGCGAGGCTGGTAAGAACACATCAAACTTTAATGTGTATACAAACAAAATTCTAATTCAGTAGGCGTGGGGTGGGACCCGAGACTGAATTCTGCTAAACTCCCAGGTGATGCCAAAGCTGCTGGACCACAATGTGAGAGGTAGGAGTGAAAACTGCCTTCCCTGCCAGCCCCTTTCCCTCTCCCGCCACTCCCAATTCCTGGGCTCCTCATTCCTGCTTCAAGTGGTTTGGAACATAAATCATGCATCTGTCCTGCCCTGCTGTACGGTAGTTGCACCTTTTCAGGCTCAAAAAAATTGTCTTGTTTATCTCAGTCTTACCTCTAGCTCCAAGTCCAATTAATGATCAAGGTTCTAAAATTTCTTTTGCTAAAGTTTAGTGAATTTTAAGTGTCATAATTTGATTCCACACGTTGCAGCTCACATAATGATTTGTAGTGGTGGTGGCGGTAGGAAAATCGAGAGGAAACCTTTTTAAAAATGTAATCTGAGGCTGGGCGCGGTGGCTCACGCCTGTAATCCCAGCACTTCGGGAGGCCGAGGTGGGCGGATCATGAGGTCAGGAGATTGAGACCACCTTGGCTAACACGGTAAAACCCCATCTCTACTAAAAATACAAAAAATTAGCCTGGTGTGGTGGCAGGCACCTGTAGTCCCAGCTACTTGGGAGACTGAGGCAGGAGAATAGCCTGAACCCGGGAGGCGGAGCTTGCAGTGCGCAGAGATCGCGCCACTGCACTCCAGCCTGGGTGACAGAGTGAGACTCCGACTCAAAAAAAAAAAAATGTAATCTGAGATGCCCGTTTATTCCCTTGGGATGGATGGCAAATACCAGCATGTGTGGTCACCTTAGAGTAACGGAAAGACAGTTCATAGTGTGCCCATGCTGAACATCCCTAATATGAAGGTGGAGTGGGGGCCTGTGACCCTTCTCATTTAGGATTTAAGGCCTGTTGCATTTAGAGATGAGAGGATCTGGGTTGATGGATATCTTAGGTTAGGTTCGTGGAAGGCAGTCCCTGAGTTGGCTTGGTTTGTGTGCCAAGTGATATATTCACGAAATGCTCCCGGGGGAACCCAGTAAGGGAGTGAGGCAGCAGGACAGGAAAAGAGAGAAAGCCAAGCAGTTGCACAATCTCAGAGTTCTATCGAGAAGGGCTTCAGGCTGGGTCTGCACGTGAGCTCTGGAGGGGAAGATCTGCCGCAGCACTGTCCCTAGTTAAGGCGCCCACACCCATGCATCATTGGTGAAGGGTCAAGGGTGGAGGCAGAAAAAGTGTCAGGCACTTTAAACTTTCTGTCCATGGGGGCAAAGTGGGCCTCAGTAGCCTAAGGGCAGCCATCCAAGAAAGATCATCAGGTGCTGTCTGCTGGAAACACACACACACACACACAACACACACACAAGCACACAACACACACAAAACACACACAAACACACAACATGCACACACAACACACAAACACACACACACAACACACACAACACACACACACAAACACACACACACACCACACACACACAACACACACACACACACACTCTGAAGGCAGGAACATAAACACAGTAAAATGGATCTGATCTGAAGAGATCTGATGGGCACTGATGTTAGCTCCTATGATGAGAACAGGAAAAGGCATTTTTCTGGAAAGGTCATGTTGAGGACAAGGGGCCTTTGATGCCTTTGTCAGAGGTGGTTGAACCAGAGTGACTCCATCTTGAATAGGGTCTAGATAAAATAAGGCTGAGACCTGTTGGGCTGCATTCCCAGGAGGTTAGGCATTCTTAGTCACAGGATGAGATAGGAGCGTGGCACAAGGTCACAAAGACTCTGCAAGGACCCTGTAAAAACTCTTTACAACAAGGTGAGGTAAAGAAGCCAGCCAAAACCCACCAAAACCAAGATGGCCATGAAAGTGACCTCTGTTCTCCTCGCTGCTCATTATATGATAATTATAATACATTAGCATGCTAAGAGATGCTCCCACCAGTGCCATGAGAGTTTACAAATGCCATGGCAACATCCAGAAGTTACCCTGTATGGTCTAAAAGGCGGAGGAGCCGTCAGTTCTGGAAATTGCCCCTTCCTTGGAAAACTCATGAATAATTCACCCCTTGTTTAGCATATAACTAAGAAGTAACTATAAGTATACTCAGTTCAGCAGCCCATACTGTTGCTCTGCTTGTGCCATCCTTTCATTTCCTTACTTCTCTAATCAACGTGCTTTCACTTTACTTATGAACTTGCCCCGAGTTCTTTCTTGGGTGAGATCCAAGAACCCTCTGTCAGGGTCTGGACTGAGGTCCCTTTCTGGTAACAGCTTCATTCTACTGGCGTGGCTAACTCAACTGTCACTGAACATCCTTTCTAGGTAGAACTTGTACTTTTCCTACCAATGGCCTTCGATTGTGTACTTCCTCTCAAAATAATATTCTCTACTTTGTACTTAAGAAGTTGAAAACTTTTTATAAATTCATCTTAATTTTTACAGAGAGTTGGCAGACAAAAAAATCTATTATTGCGTCATTTATAAAAACTATAATGAAAAATGTGAAGAACAGAACGATTACAGAGGTGGTTCAGCAACACATGGTTAAAGTTGTCTTATCACTTGTTTCATCTATTTAGTATTTTTTCAATTTCTTATTTTTCTCCAGGAGATGTATTGAGTGCATACTCTTAGCTAGGAACTCTTTATTTGCTTGTTGAAAACTGGAATAATAAAGATGCAAGATGTGTTCTTTAGGATGAGAAAATTGGCATTTGACAACCATCCAAACTGTCTCCAGGTTGGATGTCTCCTTGCTGCATGTATTATTCTGTGTACCTTATAGTTAAACAATGGGGCAATGCGGTGAGGGGCTGCTCTGTAGTTTAGATTCCACTCCCTTCACTTCAAATGATACAGTCTGTTGGAGCCAATTATCTAGGTCTTTCCTCTTCTTCTTGTATGTATGTTAGTTGTGTGTTTTAAATTTTTCACAATAATATGTTGGGATGAAGATAATTTCTACATATTTGAATAAAATTTGTGACATACAGAAAAAAAGAAATTAGGCCAGGTCCAGTGGCTCATGCCTGCAATCTCAGCACTTTGGGAGGCTGAGGTTGGAGGATCACTTGAGTCCAGGAGTTTGACTAGCCTGGGCAATATAGCAAGTTCCCATGTCTACAAAAAGTAAAAACAAACAAAAAACAAACAAGCAAACAAAAGAGTTAAAATTTTAAAAATTAGATGCAGTTCTGTTGAACACACAAAGTTCAGACTTGAAGATCAATAGAACATTTTGTGATGCATAAACACTGTGGATTCTGGGACTTGACCATTCTGAAGTCATTTGTAAAATAAAATATATCAGGGGATCCTGCATTATCAGCTTAAATATAGAAGAGAGTTTGAACCAATTCTTTCTTAAATCTGGTAGAATTGTTGAAGAAAATGAACAGTTTTAAAATAATTTTATCAAGTTTAACACTTGTTAGCAATTCACTTTCAGTCTAACATAATTTCGAACTAAATGTAGGTCCTTTATCAAGGCCAGTACTGTCCAATAAAAGTCTGATAGGAACCACATGTAATTTTAAATTTGCTAGTAGCCATGTTAAAACAAAGTAAGAAGAAATAGGCTGGGAGCATTGGCTCATGTCTGTAATCCCAGCACATTTGGAGGCTGAAGCAGGCAGATCACTTGAGGTCAAGAGTTCAAACAATATAGTGAAATCCTGTCTCTACTAAAAATAAAAAAATTAGCTACACATTAGGTGCCTGTGATCTCAGCTACTCAGGAGGCTGAGGCAGGAGAATCACTTGAATCTGGAAGGCAGAGGTTGCAGTGAGCCGAGATCCTGCCACTGCACTCCAGCCTGGGTGACAGAGCGCTACTCTGTCTCAAAAAAAAAAAATAAATAAATAAAAATAAAAAGTAAGAATAAACACATGAAAATAATTTTAATAATATTTAATTTAAACCAATACAACTGAAATATTATAATTTCAAGATGTCAATATAAAAATTTTTGTTAAGATATTTTATATTTTTGTGTACAAAGTCTTTGGAATTCAGTGTGTTATTTTGTACTTAACAGCACATTCCAGTTTGGAGTGGCTACTGTATTAGAAAGTATATTAGAAAGTACAGGCCTAGGCAAAATTAAAAAGCATAGTTCAATTACATCATATTCCAATTTAATTTATAAAAATTCAAATATACAGATCTCACTCCTCCCTCCAAATAAAGGAAAAAGTCATTTAAATAGTGTGGGCTATTTTGTCTATATTCAGCTTTATAAATTCCCCTCCTGGACTAGGTGTGCTGTCACAAAGGTAAATCTGCTTTTTCCTCCTTGGCCTGAGTCCCACATGCCTCTTATAATATAAACCTCTTGCTACATTAACTATGTTGTTGGTGTTTAAATATGTGTATTATTTTTTACAACATGGCCTCTAACACAAGCCAGCTACTTCGTGTGGTACTTATTCAAAAAATAGTCAGGGAATCCAACACTGGAGGAAAACAGGCCTGCAATGGGCTCAGTGAAGGGTACCAATATTTTGGTTTCCAATATGGAACAAATAAGTAGGGCTGTAACAAATCTAGCTATGAGATTCAAGAGAGAAAAATGCCTGTACTTTATGGGCAATTTGATGGATTTTCAAGGGTAATTTTGACTTTGCGATTTTAACTTTGGATGGAATAAGTGTAGCCAAAGATGTTATTGCCCTGTAGTAAAATGGGTCATTCATTGAAGTCATTTACTGAGTAGACATGGTCTCCTTCTCGCCCCCTCCCCCAGCCCTGCCCCAGAGACACTCAGAATCCTCCTGCTACCTGAGGGCATGTCACCAGCTAATCACCTGCCCTGCCTGCCCAGCTGTGCCTGGGTTCAGTCTTTCTTCAGAACTTTGCCTTCATCCAAACTTAGCTTTTCCTGTCTCGTTTCCTCAGAACCCCACTTCCTGCTGCACAGTAGCTGGCCATCCTGTGATGCTAATACCTGGATCATCTAAGGTAAGGTTTGTATTGGGAGCTCATGCCTGGACAGACAAAACTTCAAAGAAATGACTTTGAAAGCAACAATAAAGTTGGACGACTCTTCAAATGGTTTCAGAATAACCCCTGGAATGAGATGATAGGGATCATACAACTGGGTCTTACTGTTAAATGCTGGTTGGTGCATGCTTGCAATAAAGTTAAAGTCTTCTTGGCAATTCAACCTTGTTATTATAGCAACTCTTTCTCTAGATTTCGCCTTGTTATGTTTTCCTTGAACTTTCTGCCAATTTTCCTCAAAATGTGGCATTGCAGACAGGAGTTGCTGGGAAAAAGACCCTTTACTTTTAATGTCATTTATCTTCAAAAGTACTAAAATAATAATGTGTGATGTCATTAACAGAGTTTAAATAAATGAATATATTTAGCTTTTATTTTAAAGTTTATATTTTCAACTGTAAAATGGCGTTTTTATGGCTTTGTGAGCTTAGGCAAATGTAGATGTGTGTCAAAGCTAATATAGATTTCAACTTTTATGCATTAAAAATGGAAAATTTACAATATTTCCACACTGCAGGAAATTAAAATGGTATCTTTTTCTTTATAAAAACTTAAAATCAATGATTATATCTTTTAATAGAGATTAATTGAATAAAATCACCTTTTAACATAACATAAATTTATTTTATTTTCCCCAAATGTGGTATTGTGATAGCTCAGTTGGCACGATGGTGACGTTACCTTGGGGTAGTAATTAAATCTGGGTCTGAAAACTTGTGTTTGCCACTAGATTCTAAAGTGCTAAGGTTCTCAAGGTCGGCTCTAGGTCTCTGTGTTCTTGGCATCAAGTGCAGTGTGTTGAACCAACACATAACTTTGGGTATGTCAGGTCCTAAGAGCTGTGATTTGCAGAAATAAAATGGCTTGGTGTTATGATTTCTTAAATATGCAGTATGAGTGGACGAGGGAGGGGCCCGGTGTCTAGTGAACACCTGCAGTGGGCCAGGCATTCTGATAGTTGTTACAATACACTGCATCTACAGTAGTAGCTTAGGTCCTATGGAGTTATCTGTATTCCTTAAACATTCTTAGCCCTTTAAGAGCAGGAGACAGACCAAATCCTATCACAGCTAAGCCAGTTACAACGAGAAACCACAAACAATTGAAGGATTTCTAGGTCCTTGTTGGCAGTTCTCTTATCTCAAGAACTTTCCAGGACAGGGAATGACCTTGCACTGTTCCAAGGTTTCACTGTAGTAGGATTAGCCTTGGAATAGTTTCTTGGTTATTGTCCAAGTCTTCCTGGCTTATTTCGGAGTCACTTCTGGCCCAGGGAAGAAATGTTTTGTCCCAGAGGCTCAGGTCAGGGTTGTGAACTCCTTTCTAGCCACGCTCCAGGGCAGAGTTATCTGGAGCATGGCTTCATTGTACACAGACCACTGTCAAATCTTGCCTAGACTTAAGGTAGTTTACCTATTATCTCTGTGTCGATGAAAATTCTAATATCTAACTTTCAGGTTGAGAATGAAATGCACTTATGTATATGCAACTGCTGACTGACTGTATCAGTTATTCATTTGTCACAATAATGCTATGTAATAATGAACAACTACAAAACCTCAAGGACATATAACGATAAGTATTTATTGCTTATAGGTTTGAGTCCGCTGAAATTTGGCTAGGTGGTTCCACTAGTCTGCAATGGGCTTGTCCACATGTCTGTAGCTTGTCTAGTGGTCAGCTGGCTGATCCAAGTGAGATAATCAGCATACCTTGGCTCTGGTCTATGTGTCTCTCATTCTCTCAGGCTAGCCTGGGAATAGTCCCATAGTGGCAGAGATGCAGAACAAGTTTTAATGTGCAAGTCCATTGTAAGCTTCTGCTTATTAAACTTCTGCTGACATCCCATAGGCCAACATGAGCAAATGGTTGATTTGAGTGCAGTGTCAAAGAGTGAGGCAGATCACCCTGCCCATGGAGAGAGGCCATGGCAAAGCTATATGGCAAAAGACATGGATATGAAGGAGGGATGGAGATTGAGGACAGGCTGCAATATACCACAACAGACATAGGTGGTTTAGAGGAACAAATGTCAGAGTTTTGGCTATTTAGCGTCTGAACTCCATTTCTGTTTGAGATATTCCCTACTTCATGGGTCTTGATGAGACCCATAAAGTAAAACAAGCTGACATACTTGCTTTCTTGGTGCCTCTGTGCCTAAAGGATGCAATCCCATGATGGGCACCCAACTATTCTGACATACTTGCCTGGAACCCTGGATCTGGAACTGGGATACAAAGAGGCATGGAGAACCCATACAGGTGACGTCAGCAGTGATGAGTCAAGGTGTAGTTTCAGGGCAGGAGGGGTGGCGGTGCTATTGGTGGCTTCCTGTGTGTGATGGATTGATTGCATCAGTGGCCTCAATTTGTTACTGCCTGTACTAGGCCTTTTGTTGAGTAAGGTTTTACAGGTCCTCTCACCAAAGAGCATACATTTCCCTACCCCTTAAACCTAGGCTGGTCTTGTGATTTGCCTTGAACTGTAAAGTGCTGGTGCCACCAGTTCTGAGCCTAGGCCTCAAGAGGTATTTTTGGGCACTTTTGTGCTTCCTTTGCCATCACCATGAGAACAGAACTGTGGGAGAATGAGACATGTGAAGCAGAGCTAAGTTGTCCCAGTGGCCTGCCCCATGTGAGGCCAGCCTAGAAAATCCAATCGCTCACCAACCTGGAGCCTCCTGAGTGGCCTAGGTGAGAGGTCAGAGCTGCTCACTAGCCTCTAAGGGACCCCAAGCCCATGAGCCACACTTATTGCATGTCACACTGTTTGCTATGCAGCATTATTGTAGAAGTAGCTAACTCGTACACTATGTCCAGTGCTAGACGAGTTGTGTGGCGGGATTTTCAGTAGTTGTGGCTGCCTCCCAACTCTTTCTTTCCGTCCATTTTCAGAGCCTGGGCCTCCAGAATTGTTAACAATTATGAAAGTTACTCAGTATCTTTTCAACAAATTCCCTTTGCACTTACATCAGTCAGAGCCAATTTCTGTTTCCCACACTTAAGAACCCTGTCTAGTACAGTGCAAATATATCGCTAGCTCTTATTAGTTTCCCATTTCTACCTGTGTCTGAACTGCCACTTATCTTCCTGAACTTGTTTCATGCCCGAATTAAACAGCATCTGACACTCTCTCTTCTCCAAGAAGCCTCTCCTAATTGGGAAGTGCCAATTTCTTTTCGTATCTTCTCTTCTTTGTGCGCCAGCATCCTCTCAGCCTCACTTGTCACTGTCTTCCGCCAAACTCACAGCAGCAGTGAAGCGACTGCCATTGTTCTCACAAGCGATTCATCTGTTGGATGTTTACAGAAGGCTCAGTGCTTGTTCATGTCAGCATTGCCTATGGAAGAGAGTAAATGTGCAATGGACACAGATGGTGTTGATTTAACTGATTTTTAACAACATGTAGCCATTCACTTGTTTCAGGTGGCTAAATCAGCCTTTTGATGATGATGTACTCAGATGTTGGATAGACAACTGCCTAGTTGGTGGTCAAATTTGCAACAAAGGACTGAATCCTGTCTCAGGCTTTTCTCAATAGACTCTAAGAAGTTTTTTGAAGCACTTTCATATTGGCAAGAATGAAGTCAAGTGGCTGAGTGTGCATCCTGGCTCTGGCTTTGGGCAAATGCCTTAGTTTCCCCAAGGTATAGTTTCCTTATCTCTGAAATGGGGATACAAACCACCACCATCCCTGTTCAGTGGTCAAAATTGTTGTTAACAATTAAAAGCAATATTAGTCATGAATGCGTTTTGTAAACTATAAATAACTGTACAAACAAAGGAGTAATAATAGCTGCTGACTGTATTGGGTTCTCTTGACCCCAGATTCTCTGTTCAGGGAGGCCACAAGAGGATGAGCAGCCATTGCAAGCCTGGATTCTGGAGCCAGTGTCCAGGTAGTCATTGGGTAATTGTCATAAATATATATTTGTTCTTTGTCTTCAGTTTCTGTCATATAGCTTCTAAATCCCTTGGAATTTCCTAGGTGATAAGACAATCATTTGTCCTAATGAGGTCACTCTTACTGGAGCCCTAGACAGTTTCAAGGATGGGGACTGGTTGCCAGAGGAACCAACCAAATGATTAGAGGGTTGAAACTTTCACCCCCAACCCCTAACCTCCAGGGAGGGGAGAGGGGCTGGAGATTGAGTTAATCACCAGCAGTCAGTGAACTAGGCAATCATACCTTTGTAATGGAACCTCCATAACAACCCTAACTGATGGGGTTCAGAGCGCTTCCAGGTTGATGAACACACTGAGGTGCTGGGGAGGGTGACGTGTCTAGAGAGGGCATGGAAGCTCTGTGTCCATTTGCCTATACCTTGCCCTATGCAGCTCTTCCATTTGGCTGTCCCTGAGTTGCATCCTTTATAAAAACAAAACAAAACAAAACAAAACAAAACAAAACAAAAAAACCTGGTAATGGTAAAATGCCTTCCTGAGTTGTAGGAGCCATTTTAGTGAGTTATCAAACCTAAGGAGGGGGGCCATGGGAATCTCCTATTTACAGCCATTCAGCAGAAGTATGGGAGGTCTGGAACTTCCTATTGGTGTCTAAAATGGGGGCAGCCTTGTGGGACTGAGCCCTTACTCTCTGGGGTCTTTGCTAACTCTGTGTAGTTAGTGTCAGAATTGAACTGAATTTGAAGATACCCTGTTGGTGTTGGAGAATTGGTTGGTGTGAGGGGAAAAGTCACACATTTGGTGTCTGAGGTATTGTAAGCAAAAACAGCTTAGAATAAGAAATTCTCAGTCCTAGTCAGGCACCAGTAGCCACAGGCTTGACCGTCCCAGGCTAACAGCTAGGGAAGAGGAGTCCATCTCATGTCTTGTATCAGGGTGTAGCTCAGGGCAATGCCAGCTGACATGGCTCACAAACTGTTCTTAACAAGAAGACCAGTTGGGAGTGACACCAAAGAGTGAGTCTTCCAAATGTGGTGTGAGTGTCACAGAAGGCTAAGATAAGACAGGAATTGCTTTTGGCCATGAATAACAGAGGCCTGAAATGTAGTGGCTTAAACAATTATTAAAGGTTTTATTTTTTCACTTGGAGAGACATCCTAAGGTAAGTAGTTGAGGGCTGATATGGAAGCTCCGTGATCAGAGGCTCAGGCTTGTGGAAAACCCTCCTGTCCATTCTTAGGTGTTATCCTTTTTCCACAAGAGCTCAAGATAGTGGCTGAGACAACAATCATTTTTGTATCTCAGGCTGGAAGAATGGGAGAGGGTGCTTACTAACTTATTCCCCTTTAAAGAACTTCTCAGGAGACACCTTCCAATGACTTCTGCTTCCATCTCATTGGTCAAGGGAGGCTAGTAAATGAGCCTTTCTGGCTGGGCTTATTGTCATCCCAAAAGAGGAGTGGGTTCTTTTAGTAAGAAAGAAGGGGAGCATGGATAATGAAGGGGTACTTTGCTGTCTCTGCCACAAGATTCATACTGCTGTGACAACCCAATATCATGATTCATAGTCTCCAGAGGGGAAATGAACTCTTGGAAATTGTGTAGCATTATCAGTTAAGAGTCTGGGTTGGGAGACCTGGTTTTAAATCTGCATCCATCACTTACTGGCTGTGCAATGTTGAGATATTTACTCAGCTTAATTGAACCCAAGTTTATTTTGCCTGCAAAATGGAGTTAATAATAATATTTATCTCATGGGGTTCCTGTGCAAATTGAATGGTTCTGCAGGGCTGCTTAGCACAGTGCTTGGCACCCAGAAAATGCTTGAGAAAGGTCTCTCTAAAAGCACATGAAATGAGTTATTTAATCGTGAAATGTGAGTCTTGTTTGCTCTGCAACAGTAAGAAAAAGACTTTTTAATCAAGATGGGATATCGCCCTAAATAATTTATTATCTAACAGCTGGCACCAGAATATCTAGTAGGAAGGAAACTGTCTTCGTGCTGGAAATTACCATGATGAGCCTGGTGGGGAACAGGGTAAGTTCTGAGAATATGGTAATGCAGGAGATGTCAAAGGAGAGCAGTGTGACAGAGAAGAGGAAAGGGTAGGGGCCATCCAACCATAGCCCACTGGCCAAAAAAATCTGGTTCATCACCTGTTTTCATGGGGCCATGAGCAAAGAATGGTTTTTACATTGTTAAATGGTTGAAAAAATCCAAATAATAATAATATTTCATGATATAAAAAAACTATGCAAAATTCAAATTTCGGTGTCCATAAATAAAGTTTTGCTGGAACATAGCTGCACTGCCCATTTACATATTTTCTCCGGCTTCTTTCTTGCTGCCATGGAAGAATTGAGTAGTTGGGACAGTGCGCATATGGTCTGCAAAGCTTAAAATATTTACCGTCTAGCCCTTCACAGGCAAAGTTTGCCAACCTGAAGTAGAGAGAGGTGTGGTTAGGCTGGAGAAGTGTGCGGGGATGCAGCCACCAGGATCCTGGTGGGGAAGATACTGGAGGACACTTAACAATGGATAGGCTGAGGGTTTGTTATGAGCTGAATTGTCTCCCTGCAAATTCATATGTTGAAGCCCTAACATCTAACACCTCAGAATGCAATCATATTTGGAGATAGGGCCTTTAAAGGGGTAATTAAGTTAAAATGTGGTTGTTGGGGGCCCTAATCCAATATGGCTGGAGTCCTTAAAAGAAGAGGAGATTGGGATGTAGACACAGACAGAGAGGGAAGACCATATGAAGACACAGGGAGAAGGTGAGGGAGAGAGGCCAGGCTGAGTGCAGTGGCTCATGCCTGTAATCCTAGTGCTTTGGGAGGCCAGAGTGGAAAGATTGCTTGAGGCCAGGAGTTTGAGACTTGCTTGGGCAGCATAGTGAGACCCTGTTTCTACAAAAATAAAAATAAAAAAATTAGCCAGGGGTGACTATCCATGCCTATAGTCCTAGCTACTCAGGAGGCTCAGGTGGGAGGATCCCTTTAGCCCAGGAGTTTGAGGTTACAGTGAGCTGTGATCGCACAACTGCACTCCCACCTAAATGACAGAGTGATACCTCAATTCTTAAAAACAAGAAAAATAAATACAGGAGAGAGGCCTCAAAAGAAACCAACCCAGCCAGCACCTTGACCTTGGACTTCTGGCCTCCAGAAGGCTGAGAAAATAAATTTCTGTTGTTTAAGCCAACTAGCTTGTGGTATTTTGTTATGACAACCCTAGAAAACATATACAGGGTTCCACTTAAATAGTTTGGGTATCTGCAATATAATTTATCCTTCATCTTCCTCCCAGATCTTCAGTCATGTTTATAAGAAGCCACAGTGCCTTGGGTGAGATTTTAAAATGATGGACATTGAGGAGGAGGGTAAGTTACAAGCCTGGGTCAGTGTGGTCAAGAACTGTGAGATAATCTATAAGAGGAGGATAGAGTTAACTGTGCGTTTAAACACTTAAAACTCGGGGGTTTTAAGCAAAACTTATTTAGATTTTAAAGCTCCAATTCACATTTTGGTTACAACAACAGTAACAACAACAAAAGCAAAACAAAACAATTTTGAAAGTCACCTTGTGGCAAGATCTACTAGTTTCAAGTTCAAGTTGATTGGGGCTGCACTCTCTCAGTCGTTTTTCCCTCCACACTTCTGTGGTAGACTTCTTTCGTGCTCAGACATCACATCTAGCCCAGAATCAAGGCTGGTAGCCTGATTGTATGGGAAGTTTTGTTTTAGGAATGGTCAGCTTTCAGAGGGCAGTGGGACACTCATTCCCACTCTTAGAACCCTATGATGGGGAGAGATCCTGTCTATGTGGGTCAATTCCTACATAGCCATATTATTTGTTTATTTATTTATGTGCTTTGGCATGGTTCCCTCTTTGCTTTGGCATGGTTCCCCCTTAAAGCAGCAGCTGCAGATTGGGGCCTGAACCCAGACTTGATATTCTACAGTTTACCCACTGCTTTCAATGGCTAACCACTTTGCTGCCCAGTTGTGCAATGGAAGCAGAGACAGTAGTCTCCCTGGTGCCTAGAGGATGTGTGTGGAGGGCATGCAGCACTTTTCACTGTAGGGTTAACATTTCAAACTAATGAAAAATAGGAAAATAGGTCTGCCATTAATGGAAAATAGGAAAGCTGATGGGTAGCTTCTGGCAAGTCCTGGGAAGAAAACTTGCCTCTTATTTCAGGAAAAACTCAACAGATGACCAGGATCCCCTATCAGGTGCTTTCCCTCAGCTGCAGGAGTGCTGTTGGCAGATGACCTCCAGCTGTCAGTTTCTTCCAGGAATTGCCTTGGCTGATGAGGGCTGCCTCATCCAAGAGTATTCCCCTGTCTAGGGTCTGCACGTGCCTAATAACTGATCAACATGGGGGTCTAAAAGCCTGGCTCCTTTGTCCCTACTTGGGACAGCTCTGAAAGACCATCCCAGATCCAGAACTCTCCACAGAGGTGCATGAGGCTTTCCTTGAGACTGCATTGCAGCCCAGCCTCTCCCTCTGCCCGCTTTTGTTTCCTTCCCTTTCCTTCTACGGGCAGTGATCCAAGCACACACCCTGGTAAATGTCCTTTAAGCTCATTGAGTCTCCAAGAGTCTGGTTCCTGGAAAACCTAGCCTGTGAAAAAGTCAATCTACAGATGGAGCATACTGTGGTCCTGCTGCCTCTGGAAACAGGCACAAAGCCCTTAGGCCAGGGCATACTGGCAGAGGAAGCTGGTTTTCAAGTGCTGGATAATGGGTTGAGATTGCCTTAGCTCTGTGTGTGTGTGTGTAAGGAGGAAGAGAAGAAGGAAAAAGAGAGGAGGAGAGAAAGAAGGAGAAATGAAGAAGGAAGGAGAAGAAGAAGAAAAAGAAGAAAAAGAGAGATGTGGACTGGGGTTTACTGGATACATATATGTGATTTTATTTTCTGCTCTAAGAAGGGAGTGATCACCAGATATTTGAAATAGGAAACCATCATTCTTAGCAAACTATCACAAGAACAGAAAACCAAACACCGCATGTTCTCACTCATAGGTGGGAACTGAACAATAAGATCACTTGGACTCAGGAAGGGGAACATCACACACAGGGGCCTATCATGGGGAGGGGGGAGGGGGGAGAGATTGCATTGGGAGTTATACCTGATGTAAATGATGAGTTGATGGGTGCAGCACACCAACATGGCACAAGTATACATATGTAACAAACCTGCACGTTATGCACATGTGCCCTACAACTTAAAGTATAATAATAATAAATAAATTAAAAAAAAAAATAAGATACTCATGAAAGAGAACATTTCAATGTCCTGACTCTCCAATAACAATGGGCAGTAGAGCAAGAGAGATGGAATAAATTTTCTTTCTCCAAGAATTTGTAAAGCTTTCAGAGTATGTGTTCAAGTGGACCACACTTAAATAAAATAAAATGCAGCATATCCACACTCACACAATGGAAAAATGAGGGCCATGGTTTCTAATTTTGATTTTAAAAACCCTAACATTCATTAATTCATGTATTTATAAAATATTTATTGAAAATATATTATGTATCAGGTATCATACTAGGTTCTGAAAAACTCTGAAAAGCTCACATTCCAATGAAGGAGTAGGGCCAGAGAGGGTAAGTAAATAATTACACAAAAGTCAAAAAATTTCATAACTGTATTAGTCCATTCTCACACTGCCTTAAAGAACTACTTGAAACTGGGTAATTTATGAAGAAAAGAGGTTTAATTGACTCACAGTTCCACAGCCAGGCTGTAGGGGAAGCATGGCTGGGAGGCTTCAGGAAACTTACATTCATGGTGGAAGGTGAAGAGGGAAGCAAGCACATCTTACCATGATGGAGCAGGAGAGAGAGAGAGAGTGAAGCAGGGAAGAGCTACACACTTTCAAATGACCAGATCTCATGAGAACCCTATTACAAGAACAGCAAAGGGGATGTTCGTCCCCATAATTCAATCACCTCCCACCAGGCTCTTCCTTCAACATGTGTGGATTACAATTTGACATGAGATTTGGGTGGGGACACATAACCCAACCATAACATTAGCATACTGTTGGTGAAGCTGTAGGGAAAACAGCACTGCATGGATGCTGTTGCTGAGAGTAGAAACTAGTGCAGGAAATTTGGCAATATTAATAAAAATTGCAAATGCACTTACCTCTTGACCCAGAAATTCCACTTCAGGGAATTTGTCCCAAGGAAATAATGGTGCAAAACATCATAAGCATAAAATTATTCATTGTAAAACTGTATGTAATGGAAAAGATTGGAAGCACCCAAAATATCCCCAAATATGGTACATCCATACAATGGAATACTATGAATAGTCTAAAAGAATGAAGTTTGATGAAGAAAAACATCCAACATATATTAAAATGCAGGTACCAACCAGTGTACAAACACTTGTGTAAAAAAGAGAGAAGAAAGTAATATATTCTGAACATAGAATATCTCAGAATGAATACTTAGGGAATTGTTAACATTAATTCCATCTTGGGTGGGGACCTAGGTGGCTACAGGATATACTCTTTTTACCTTTCTCATTGCCAATTATGTGAAAATATTCCTTTTTCAAAAATATGTCAAATTTTAAACTTTTTATTAAAAAATAATTGCATAAATAAGCAAAGTACTAATGGAGGTATATATAAAATACTATTGTGGTACAGTGATCTGTATGTGAATTATGACATTTAGTGGGAAGAATTAGAGTCAGACTAGATAACTTTTAATATCCTTAGAATCTGCTGAGCCCATGAAAATAAGGAGTTATTTCAAAATAAGGAGGATGCCCGAATTCTTTTCAAACTCCAAAATTCTGTGATTCAATAATTTAAAGAAATTAAAGCAGGATTGGGAGCAGGGTTTTGTGTGTGAGGGGCTTTAAAAATTAAATGCTAGGTGTGCTTCCAGTAATGTTCCAATGAACAAGGAAAGACAGTTTATTCATGCTTGTCTTTACCATGCAAAGGGAGGCAGGCCTGCATTCATGCAAAGATGGGCGCAGTTGTAGCTTGCTCACTGGTATTGTGCAGGTTTGTTTTGCTTCTTTAAATCAAATCAAAGCGAGTAAATTTAGTACCAGGAGTGGGAGGTTCTGAATAATTAAAGATTTTGTTTTCTTGATCTATACATTTATATGAACACACCAGCTATGTTGTTAGCCTCCTGCTGTGGGAAAGATACAACTTTATAACTTTGGCAATTGTTGAAGAGATTTGAAGGAAAATGTAACAAAGATTTATTAGGTGATTTATCTCAGTTTTTAACAAACTATGGAAGAAATGTTATGAGTCAAGAAACAGCACTAAGAAAAACAAGCTAAGGCCAGCGACAGAAATAACCCTTGGGAAAGATACTTGCCTGCAGCAAACAGGATGCCACAGTGATCCACCAGCCCGAACTCCTTTTTGAGTCTGGGCCTCCCTCAATAGTGGTTTCCAAGCTGAGTTTGGAAGGGTTCCCCTTGTGAATGATGTGACAACTGGGGCAGACTTAGTCACCCCACTGAGCACACTCTGCCTAGCCACATTCACCAGAGCTCATCTGCAGCTGCAGTTCTGGGCACCACAGTCTATCTTGATTTCTTGCTCAGGGTTTGATGATATCCATGGGATCAGATTGGCTAAATATTGTATTCCCAATGTGAAAGGCTGACTTTATCCACAATTAACCCTTAATGATTTTCCATTTTTCTTCCCCAGCTTTCCTGGACAGGCTTTGGAGCTCTAGAAAAGTTTAACCCAATTTGTTACCATGTCCCTGGCCACCTCCCGGGTAAGCAGGAATTAAGGGTGCCTGCTGCGTACTTAGGAGAGTTACCAGCAAAGGACTCATCCTTCCTTCAGTTAAGTGGAAAGATTCCAGGTTCCCAAGTTCAGATACCATTGAGAAGGGCATTTCTTGGAGAGGCCTGGTGATCCAGCTGCACCCCCTACCCCCACCTGCAGCTCCTAAATTTTTCATAGTGACATTGAATCTGCTACTTGCCAAACTAGATCTTCTACACAATTAAACTATCCCTCCCACACCTCCTTTTTTTTGAAAAAAAAAATTCTTCGTTTTTATTGTGGTAAGATGTACATAATGTAAAACTTACTATTTTAATCATTTTTCGAATATGTTCGGTGGTGTTAAGTATATTCATATTGTTTTACAATCATAACCACCAACTGTGTCCAGAACTTTTTCATCATCCCAAACTGAAACTCTTTACCTGTAGGGGTAAAGGGAAAACCTCTCCTTGGCCCTTGGAAGATTCATCAAAAAATTTACTGATAAAGGCAGATTAATAGAAGAAAATACACACAGTTATTAACATATATAAGGGGGAAGAATCACAGAGTGACTACTCAGTATACCAGTGGAGGCCAAATACTTTTATAGCCTTATTGCAGAGAGGAAGGGGGGCAAGGGGGAATGCAAGTAATTCTATCGAAGGACAGTAGATGGTTATTAGTGAATGGATACTTGGGAGAATGAATGGATGGAGGAACAGAGATCAACTTGTAAATGGTTTTATTTGGATATTGAATGAGCCTGAGGGATAGATATTATTCAGTGAAAGGGTCTGATCATGTCTGGTTACATTCTTGGTTTTCTTCATTTTATTTTATTTTATTTTTATTTTTGAGACAGGTTCTCACTCTGTCACCCAGCCTGGAGTACAGTGGTGTGATCATGGCTCACTGCAGCCTTGACTTCCTGGACTCAAGAGATCCTCCCACCTCAGCCTCCTGGGTAGCTGGGACCACAGGTATGTGCCACCACCTAATTTCTGTATTTTTTGTGGAGGCTTAGTTTCACCATGTTGCCCAGGCTGGTCTTGAACTCCCGGACTCAAGCAATCCTCCACCTGCCACCCAAAATGCTGGGATTACAGGTATGAACCACTGCACCCAGCCTTGATTTTTTTCTGCAACAGGTACTGAGATAATAGGGAGGGAAAGGAAAAATAATTATTCTTCTTGGTGGACCAGTCCTGTCTTTATGTAGACAGGGGAGACATCTCTTGATCTCTAAGGGCTTTTAATTCACAATACTCACGATACTGGGGAGCTATGTTTCGGGATGATGTTCCTCGTGCTCTTTCATATCCTTTAAAGATTTACTCCCATTCTCCACTTCCCCCAGCCCCTGGCAACCATCCTTCTACTTGCCGCCTCTGCTAACTGACTACTCCAGGTATCTCACATGAGTGGAATTATTCAGTGCGGAATTTTTGAGGCAGTTTCCAGAATATGCCAAACAGCAGAGGTTGGATGAAACACCAAAGCCAATTTAGAACACCAATTATTTCTTCCTTCTTGGCTTCCTAACCTTGCCTAGACCACCCTGGAGCCTGCTCTTTTGCAGGCTTAATCTGTGATGGCGGATGAAAAAGTGGAATTATTCCTTTTGTGTCAGGCTTCTTAACATCCTCAAAGTTCACCCAAGTTGTGACGTGTTCCGCACTCCCTGCTTTGATCTTTACTCTGTTCCCACAGCCTCATCCTCGCGCTCAGGTTCTGCCTTCTCCTCCTCTCACTGCTTTGTTCCATGTACTCTCTGTGACCCTCATTCTGTGGTAAACAAAATCCTTTAAAAATCCTTAGTCCAAAATGTGGCCTCCTTCTATGAGACACTCAGCCTGGAGTCGGGGCCCAGATCACATTCCTTAAAGGTGGCATCTTCTTAAGAACTGATTTTAAGGTCACATCTTGACAGGAGTTATGATAAGATTATCAAGAAAGAGGAGAGGGAGCAGTAAAACAATGAGACCAGGAGACAGGAGGAAAAGGTAATCAAAGGGCCTCCTGATTTAATTGGAGCCCAGAGCCCTTGGAGCCTGGAGCCCCTGCAGCCTCTTCCAGGGAACTGCCCTTTATTTTCCCACCTGCCACACACTGCAGGTTCCTTTCCACCTTTGTGGGATTGTCTGTGGTTTCCTGCATAGGAAACAACAGAGCCAGAGCCATGAGGGTGGTGGGGGCTCCACCAATATCAATGCATTTTCTGAGGTCTTTCTGTGAAAACAGCACAAGGGATGGAGACGCAGCAGACGCCAACTGCATGCTGAGGCTGTCTGTGTGAAGGGGAAGCATTACAAAACTCTGTTAAAAATATTACCTCTTTAATCTCTTAATTTTCTTCCTGTTGATAACGTAAGGGCTGACATACCTGGAAAACCACTGGTGAAAGCTCAGTGGAATTTTTACCAGCCCCTCCAGGTTGTTAATCAGGTCCGTGCCAATCACCAGGTGAAGCGAGGTTGGCAGGGAGATAACTGTCCCTGCACAGGTTGAGTGACCTGGTTTTAAAGGGAGAGCTCAGACTTCGTGGTTTTTCTATTATTGCACTTAATATGGTTGCCTGTTATTTCTAAGAAAAGAGAACTGCTGGCAGTCCATGTGGAATTTCTCTGGAGGGGCTGTCTGAAGCTTAACTTCAGCCATTCCTTTCATTGGCTACTTCTCAGGTCATTTGTGATGGGCTGAATCAGACATTTGTAAACAAATAAGGTCGTTTCATATTTGACTCATCAAAACACTTTGTTGGGTGTTTTTTTTTTGTTGTTGTTTGTTTTTTGAGACAGTGTCTCACTCTGTTGCCCAGGCTGGACTGCAGTGGCATAATCTCAGCTCACTGCAATCTCTGCCTCTCAGGTTCAAGCAATTCTCCTACCTCAGTCTCCCAATTAGCTAGGATTACAGGCGCATGCCACCGCGCCTGGCTAATTTTTGTATTTTTAGGAGAGACAGAGTTTCACCACGTTGACCAGGCTGGTCTCAAACTCCTGACCTCAAGTGATCCGCTGCCTTGGCCTCCCAAGGTTGTTGGTTTTTAGGCCCATTTTCAGTCTTAGCTACTGAGTAATGGATACTATAATTAAATCTGAAATGGTTGAGTTTGATGTCAGTGTTTATAAGGGCTCACATGTTCTGGTATTTTGTTTTGGGTTTTGGTGGGTGGGAGGTTAGCCTCTTTTTTAACCGCCATCACAGATTAAGCCTGCAAAAGAACAGGCTCCAGGGTGGTCTAGGCAGGGTTAGGAAGCAAAGAAGGAAGAAATAATTGGTGGTCTATATTGGCTTTGGTGTTTCACTCAACCTCTGCTGTTTGGCATATTCTAGAAGCTGCCTCAAAAAAAATGAGGTAGCAAAATAACTTGAGTAGAATAAACATTATTGTAGAGTGTTCTGAGAAGTTATCTCATTCATCTGCACCCTGCTTGACCTGCTTGGCCACCCTGCTTCTGTGAAAGGAATCAGTCGGACTCCTCTTGGTAGTCTCTTTTCATGCAAACAGTCCTTGCCATGTTATCTGGAATGTTCACTTTTGCCTCATATAGTTCCCTGATGCTGTCGTGCAAGGCTCTCCATTTGAGATGGAGAAAAGCTAGTTACCACCCTTATAGTGGATTTACTCAGCCTCTATAAATTTAGAAAATGAGTATTGTTGAGTTTTCCTTCATTCTTCTCTTCTCTAGAATCTTACTAGAGATTCTGTTTCTTCACTGAAGCCTAGCACCTTTGCCCACACCTGCCTATAATATCTAATTTGTTAACTATAGATTTGGAAGAGGTTTTGTGTTTGCAACATTTTCCAGAGAAGGCATACTTTGTGTTAATGACCCTTTAATTCAGGGACAGAGAGAGGGTTTGGTACTGAAGGAATGGAGGAGGGATGGATTCAAGGAATACGTCTGAAGGTGGGGTGGGGCAGTGAAGTACTCAAGAGTGCAGGTCCAAAGCTGGACTGCTTGGTTGGAATTCTAGCTCTCCTGCATCTAGCTATGTGACCTTGCATAAATCTTTACCTCTTTGTACCTCAGTTTCTTTTTAAAAAAACTTTATCGAGTTTTTGTGGGGATTATATGAGATTATGCAAATGGATTAACACAGCACCTGGGATATTGCACACTGAATAAATGTTGTCTATCATTATCATCATCATCATCATCATTGTTGTCCTCATCATTATCATTATCACTCATTGGCTAGACGGTGAGCTGCTTCAGGACAGGGAACTGTGATTTACCTGGAACATGTAGGAGGTGCTTAGCAACTGTTTGCTGAATGAATGAGCAAATGTTGCTTAGTGTTAGTCTTTCCTTTCAGCCTTTTCTTTTAGAATTGATTTATTCTTGAGGTTTCCCTTTGTTTTCCTCCCTTGCTCTTAAAGACAAAATAATAAGTGTAATTTTGGAAAGAAAGGAATATAAAATCCTCATTCATGATCTCACCAAGTTAATTACTCATCCTTCTTAGTTTATTTCTAGTTGGTTCTTCTTATGGTAGATTACCATTCAAAAATACTTTCTTCCTTACCTCCACTTCCATGGGAGAAGTATACTTCCCTTCTCAGTTGGTGTTGGGTTTTACCATGTGACTTGTTTTGGCCTTAGAAGGGGGTACTTTCTCATACCTTGACTCTACACTCAGCCACACCATTTGCTTTGGCTAATGGGATGTTAGTAAACATGATATAAGTAGGGGCTTGAAGTTCATTTGTGCCGTTGGATTTTCCCTCTTGAACCACTGCCATTGCCATGAGAAGAGCTTACCGTAGCTGGCTACTGCCCCTTCATCCTGGGCTCCAGAATGAATATGCAAGGAACAACCTCAACAATCTCCTTGAGTCCAACCTGCATCAAGGGGATAAGCCCAGCTGGACTTCAGCTTAAAGCAAAAATGCCCCATCCATATTTGTAGATCCATGGCTGAGTAGCAGACATATGAGAAATAAGTGCATATTGTTTGTTATGCAACAGTAATGGATTGACCCACTTATCAAAGCATATACTTAATTTGCACATCGATATAACCAAAACATAATACTATTTCATATTTTACTTTAAATTCACATGCACTGAGTCATAGCTGGGTTTTTCTATGTTGCTGCACAGTTTTTAAATTTTCAACCAGGACAATACTTTATCAAATTAATCTAGAAAATAATAATGTAGTAATATCGACTCTGATGTATTGAGGACATAGTATGTCAGGTATTATGCTTTGCATACATTCAATCCTTTCAACAATCCCATGAGGTAAGCCTAACTTATCATTCCATATTCTCAAAGTCAGAGGTAATGTGGCATAGATTTAAGAATATGGACTCTGGAGCCAAAGGGTCTGGGTCTGAACGTTAGCTCTGCTGCTTCTTAGCTGTGTGACCTTGGAAAACCCACTTTATCTCTTTTGTCCAGTTTCTTCACCTGTAAAAGTGATAATAATGGTCCCTACCTTATACAGTTGCAGTTTTTAACTTGAAATGAGTTAATATACCTAAACATTTAGACCAGGGCCTGTTCTATCTAATCTGTGTTGGTAATTATTATGAATGAGGAAAGTGAATTGCAGAGGCTAAACAGCTTGCTCAAAGTCATACAATTAGTAGATTATAGTATTTGTATTGTTTTCATGTGTTTTCCCCTGACAATTATAAAATAAAAATGCACAGAAAAATAAGTTACCCTGGCAAATATTGGTAGTGAGCTTTTAAGGACCATCTGGAGAAGCAGGGCCTCTTGACTAGTGGACTTTGGGTATTAACGGTCCAGGAGCAAGTCCAGTTTTAGGCAGAGAGAGAAATTGAGTTTCAGAGAGTTTGAACACTTTGCCATAGGTCACATGGCTGATTAGTGGTAGAAAAAGAAAACTTTGGTTTCTCTGACTGCAAACTTGGGGATTTTTTAGGGTATAAGATTATTTATTTAAAAACAGTCAGTAATTGCTTATTTAAAAATAAAGGGAGTGGTCTCTTGAAGATTAATTTTTGTTATATAGCAAGGTAACCCACTTAACATTTAGCAAGGATTTTGTTTTTTGCTTCTTTAGCAAGAAATATTAAGCTATTTCCTTGCTTGTGTTTTGAGAATATCAGTTGAAGTAGAGGAATGATTTCTGCCTTGTCATGAGTTAAGATCCTTTTTTTCCCCAGACTGATTCTTGGAGAGTCTGGTCTCTCCTTAGATGTCAGCATTCTTGATTGTTTAGAAAGCAGAAAGCCAGTAACTGTTCATATTTCAGGGTCAAAGAGGCAAAGCTGCCTGTGGCGTTCTTTGTTTTGAGGGTCTGAATCCTTCAATTACTCCCCAGGTGTCCTTACTGAACAGAAAAGGGATGGAGTAAATCTTTTGTACCTCTGTGCCGAAATGGAGTTGATGAATTCCAGGTGTGTGGCTATGAATGCTTGGGGGAGGAAAATGGAATAAATAATGATTCTGGTCAACAAGTGATGGGCTCCTGAGCCCATTTCTGACTTGGTTCCCCTGGCTGGCGCCATGGAAGAAATGGTTTTCTATAGGAGTGGAGGGGCTGAGGATCTGGGCACAAGCCAAGGGCAGCTGGAGCTGGGGTGGCAGTGGAGAGAGTGGAGACAGTGTTCTCCACAGGATGGCGGCGCTGTGCTGGGAGCTGGACCATGCCTGGGCTGCGCATCACCACCAAGAGGTCAGCAGTGTCTTGTTCAGACTCAGAAAACGATACTCCAAATGATGGACTCAGAAGCAACCTCAGAAGCAAAAGTTTTCCTCTGACTTTCTCTTGCCTCTCAGTCCCATTCTCCCCTGAGGCTGCCGTAGAAACTAGAATCCCTCTTCCCCAAGGTGGGTCATAGAAACCAGAACCTCTTTTCTCCAAGTCCTGCCATAAAACCTAAAAATATCTATCTAACTTTCCCTTTGCCTTTCTGTGTAAAAACTGGTCATAAAAAAATGATCTGACCTGTCTTGTTTGACTGTAGGCCATAAGACCTCCATTCTAGAAGGTCCCGCTCCATATCCAGATTGGAAAAAAACAAAACAAAACAAAACAAAAAACCCCCACGTGTTCAGAGAGGCCGAGAAGAATCTAGACAGACAGGCCTTGCTGGGTTTCCTTCTCGGGTTCTTAGCATTAGATCACACCCTTTTTGTCCAATCGTATTTTGACACGGCTGTCCATACTCTGTTAAACCTCGGTGTAAACATGAACCATTTCTTCTGTATCTTTGGGTCTTCATTCTGAAGGCTCCCGTGTCATGTGAAACCATCATCAAATAAATTTGTATGCCTTTTCTCCTATTAATCTTCCTCTTTCCAGCAAACCTTCAAAGGGAGAAGGAGAAGTTTTCCTTTGGTCTTTACAATCTGTTGGTCTCGAAACACCAAAAGCCCATTGTGAGAAGCAGAGACAGCAGAGGCAGGAGTTGGCAGGGAAGACTCCAGTGCTCTCGGTGTCAGTGGGGGAGGTGGGCTGACCCTTTTCTTCTAAGGTTTGTGACCTCAAGCCTTATGTTTTGTAGAGTTCACAGAGAGGCAGTTTCCCAAGAGGGATGATAATGGACTTCATTTCCTATATGGTAGTGGGGGTAGGCAGGGGGCCTGGCAACAAGGGCTTGGGCCTCTTCTAATTTGACTTGAAGACATAAGAGAGATAGGAACATATTTGTATTGGAGTGTTAAGAAGCTCTCCGAACCAGTTACAGTCATAACTCTTAGGAGCTGTTTAGAGAAAATGTTAGCCATGTCCCTGGTTTTCAAACGGAAAGAATCAAGCGTGCACTCTTCTGATTGACCCATGGTATTCCTGCAAGACTTCCAGAAGAACAACGGCTGGAGCAAAGGGTATAATATTTTAAGGGAAAATTGCTTTTATATTCGGGCAAAACTACCAAATTTTGTTCATATTACAAAATAGAAAAAAAAAATCTTGTAGATATTTAATGACATGGAAAATTGTTCTCAACATAGTGGCAAATGAAAAAAGCAAGTTTATTACCAGGATGTTCAGTGTGATCTCCTTTTGCAACCCTAAACGGATAGATCTCTGCAGAGAAAAAAGTCTAGAAAGATGTATTCCAACATGCTCACCGTGCTTATTCTTTGTTTGTTGTAATAAAGGGCACTTTTTATTTTTCCATTCTGCTTCTCTGTGCTGTTTGAATGTTTTTATGACAAACATGTATTGCCTTTATAGTAAGAAAAATGTGCCACATAGGTTTTTATTTTTAAAAACGGGAAGCAAATCTAAACAACAACAAAAATCCCTGCTGCCTTTGTGTTGAGGATGGTGGAAGACAGTAAGGCCCTTTCATCTAATGGGAGTGTAGATGTCAGGGCTGGAGGACAATGACTCAGAGCCGGTGGAAATGCGGCCGGTGGAACAAGTTTCAAACAGGAAAGTGCTTGTGGGGTGACCTCTGGGGTCAGCCACAGAGCTTACTGCAGATTCCACCAAAAGAGTAAGAAGATCCAAAAGGGCAAGGGGTAGGGTCTGTTGGGCGGGTGTGTCCCAGTTTAAACAAAGCCGCTTTGATGTGCTTCCCAGCCGGCAGGCACAGGAATGCAAGGCCCTGCTCTCTCTTGCAGCCAAGAGGGAGTTATAAACATCCATCTCCAAGGGAAGATCCATCAGCTCCTCTCAACCACAAAGGAAAGATTTACAGGTAATGTTTTCCTCCCATACAGAAGTGTGATTAAGCAAATGCTTGGAAGGGTTTTGTTTTTTTTTTCTTTCCTCTTTCCTACACTGTAAATAGACATGCTTTGTTTTCCTCTCATGCCTCCTGATGTTTATAATGACTTTTATAGACACGTACTGACGTTCAGTGCTTACAGTGTGCTTTCCTCATATCCATCAGGAGAACCAGGCGTGTAGAATATGTCATTCCCCATTCCGAGATAAGCAGGGAGCACTTAGGCCTCAGAGGGTCTGGTCTGTGCTGGAGATTGGCTGGCCCAGGGCCCCACCTAGCCCATCCACAAGTCCCCAAGTCGGGGTTGCCTATGTGGTAAGGAAGAGAATACACCATGACCCCCACACTTTGGAACAATGAGCTAAGGGAATGCCTTGGGAGGGGATGGGGGTCTGTGTTAAGGCAATTCTCTTTAAAAGTCTTTTTTATTTAGACAGCTGTGATCGGATGCCAAGAGCTTGAGCTGGAGAGGGACAGTTCTGCCATAGACTGGTGGTGTGATCTTAAAAAGTTTAGTGAATTTTTCTGAGACTTAACTTTTGACACCTGTAAAACTTAGATTACCTTCTTGTGTCTGGAGGCTGTACCAAAAGATATAAAAATAAGGTAGTTCAGTGCCGCCTACGCTGGCATTCCAGAGCGGAGGGCTAGCCATGCTACCTAAGCAGGACCTGCAAAGGAGGTGCAAGCCCTGTCTGAGAACCACCCAAGAGACAGTGCCTAGAAATATGTGTCCTTCCTTCAGAACCTCAACTGCAGAAACCCAAAGGGGAGAGACCAACACTGGTTCACGCTCTAAGGGAGTGAATCAGCTCTGTCTTCTGCTTATTCAGGACACATGGGAGACAGAACCAAACGAAAGGTGACCAGGGAAGAGGGCTGGTGGGAAGAGAAAGAGAGTCTGTAGAGTGACCTGCTGGAAGCCAGGGGAACTGTAGGAGGCTGGGAGGAGGCAACACTGTCCCTATTAAGGAAAAACAGGTAAAAAAAAAAAAAAAAAAAATCCCAGTGATGGTCTGGCGTGGGGGTAGTGGTGTCTCTGAAGAATCCATGAACTTACCTTATGAGAAAAATCGTCTCAAATAGCCGCCATGAAGTAGAAACTGAGGCCCCTATCACGTCAGGGCCTGTCAGTAAGGTTTTCCCTGCACCGGACCTCTCCTTGCTCTCCCCGCCATACCACATCTAGAGGAGCAGGGGGCACGCCCAGGAGTGGGGGAGGACATTAGAGGAGCTAGACCAGGAAGACAGAGACAAGGCTACCCACAGCCCCCACACACTGCAGCAGGCCTGGAAGGAGGAGAGGAACTGGAGTTTTAGGTGACATCTGGAGTTTTTTTTTTACATGAGAGTCAACACAAAATGGCAGTGAGCCTGTTTTGTGATTGGAAGTAATCAGAGAATGTTTTATTATGTGAAAATAAATATTTGCACAAATATCCAGGGGTTCATCCAAGTTTTCTCCAAGGTACAGGATGAATCAGACCCTTGGAGTTGTTTGAATGTGCAGGGTTGAGGAAAAGAATATAGCTATTTTCTAATTGCCCATTTTATTAGTCAGGGTTCTCCAGAGAAACAGAACCAATAGGATGTATATGTGTGTATGTGTGTGTGTATGTGTTTGTGTATTTATGTGTCTGTCTATCTATCTATCTATCTATCTATCTATCTATCTATCTATCTATCTATCTATCATCTATCTATGAATGACAGAGTATAAGGAATTGGCTCACCTGATTACAGACTGGCAACTCCAAAAGCTCCAGGGTGGCCTAGCAGGCTGGAGACTCAGGAAAGAGCTGAAGTTGCAGTTCAAGTCCAAAGGCAATCTACTGGCAGAATTTCTACCTGCCCTGGGGATGTCAGTTTCTTGTTCTGTTCAAGCCTTCAACTGATTGGATGAGACCCGCCCACGTTATGGAAGACAGTCTGCTTTATTCAAAGTCCACTGATTTAAATGTTCATCTCAGGCAAAAACACAGTCACAGTAACATCTAAAATAACATTTGACCAAATTTCTGGGCATCATGGCCTAGCCAAGTTGACGCATCAAATTAGCTACCACATCTATGATTAGTCCTGCACATTCATATTATCTTCTTAGTCTATATTTATAGAAGTGAAATCCCATAAGATATAGTGTAAAAAGATCATGTGAAATTATAAGATTTTTAAATATATTGACAAATTACCTCTCACAAAGTTGTGTTTTGAAAACAATTTTAAATTTTACTGTACTGTGTGGGTACAGTATGAGTACAATATATATTGTTTGAGTACTGTATGCAATTATAATTCCATAATTCTCCATACCCACATGAACCATTGATAATATCTATGAATGTTAGGTATTATCTTTAAAAAATTGTTAATGTGATAGGCAACAATAGAGTCTCCTTGCTTGAATTTGCATTTGCAATTTTGATTATTATGAAATTTAACATATACTAACATGTTTATTGACCACTTGTATTTCTCCCTTGGCTCTTGGCCTCTTCATGGTTTGCCAATTTTTCCATTAGCCTCTTTCAGACCAGTTAAATTTAAATATGTACTTTAACCTTTGCCAGTCTTCAAAAGAAGAGGCAAAATACCAAACCACACCGACTTACAGCTCAGTGAAAGGACAACCTGTGAGCTTTGCATTTGCTTTTCCCACACTGAATCAGAACCTCTGAGCAGTTCTCTCCCTTTCAGGTTTAACAAAGCAACAGTAAGTATGAGAAATAAACAATCTAAGCATGGAAAACTCTTGAGAAAAAAGCAAAACCCATGGCAGAAAAATACTACCATTGCCCCCAGCTCTTCAATACAGAGAAATGAGCTGCCTGTGGGATGGATCATCTTATTGCAATGTGGCCTTAGAAGCAGAACAGGGGCAGATGGCCATTCTGCAGACAGGGCAGGACCCCAGAGACAATTGTGCTTGCCTTTGAAGGTGAATTATTTCTATCATTTCAAGGCATCAAGAAACAATTCCAGCGTTGTCAACAGCGTTTTCAGGTCTTGGCCCAACATTTTTAGGGAAAGGTCTTAAATTATTTTGTCATCAAATCAAGCTCAACTGCAAAACTCAACAGAAGATTTAAAAAAAAGAAACAAAAACTGGCTACAGAGCATTTCACAAAAGACTCAGGGTTTGGAGAACATTGTAGAACACAGTGTTTGTCTCTCCCACCATTTCTTACCTTCAGATAATTTCTGGGGCTTTGGTATGGAAAGCTGAGAGACAAATAGGTGTTTCTCTGTTCCCCCTTGGGACAATAAATGCGATGTGTGTGTTTGGGAAAACTACAATACAGTTCTTATTTTACCTTGCTTTTCTCAAAGTCTAGGGCAGCTCTTTGAATTATTGGAAGTCTCAAATCAAACTCCTCTCAACCCAGTGGATTTGACAACTTAGGTGTCACTAGTCTCATGACCAATTCAGAGTTCTCCAGTAAACTAAGGTTGCAAAAAAAAAAAAAAAAAAAAAAAAGGTCCAGAATCTTTGAAGTTTTGGACCTTGGCTATTTTACAAGCTTTTTAGAGCCCATTTTTTTTCTTTTTTTTTTGAGACGGAGTCTCGCTCTGTCGCCCAGCCCAGGCTGGAGTACAGTGGCGCGATCTCGGCTCACTGCAAGCTCCGCCTCCCGGGTTCACGCCATTCTCCTGCCTCAGCCTCCCGAGTAGCTGGGACTACAGGCGCCCACAACCGCGCCCGGCTAATTTTTTGTATTTTTAGTAGAGACGGGGTTTCACCGTGGTCTCGATCTCCTGACCTTGTGATCCGCCCGCCTCGGCCTCCCAAAGTGCTGGGATTACAGGCGTGAGCCACCGCGCCCGGCCCTAGAGCCCATTTTTAAGGGCTTTGATTCCAGAAAATAATCAGCAGCAAATGGAAGCACTGCAGGAAAGCCTGAGGATATTGAATGATGTCCATGGACCATTAACCAGGAAGAATTCTTGGAAAACTGCAACCAGCATCTTGTACCAGTTCCCATTTTCCTGGTTGACTCCTAGGTGGGTACTTGGAAGAAATAAAATTGAAATTTGGCCTTCCTGGAGATAGGGAAAGGAGAGTACTAGTCATATAGTAGAGGAGGGAATGTGGTATTTCTATACTTTCTCAGCAGCCATGACTACTTCATTGCTTCCAGAGTCATACTCTAATAATTGGGCTAAAATGTTTGATGAATGTTTTAGCTCAGGCTGCCATAACTAATACAATTGACTATGTAGATTGAAAAAACAGAAATTTATTTTTCTCACAGTTCTGGAGGTTAGAAATCTGAGATGAGGGAGCCAGCATGGTCAGGTTCTACTGAGGGCTCTTTTCCTGGCTTGCTGATGGCTACCTTCTTGGTGTGTCCTCACATGGTGAAGAAAGAAAGAGAAAAATCTTCCTACAAGGATGCTAATCACATTATAAGGGCCCCACTCTGGTGACCTTATCTAAACCTAATTACCTCCCCAAGGGCCCCATTTTTGAATACCATCACACTGGAGGGCAGGACTTCAACACATGAATTTTAGGGTGACACGATTCAGTCCATAGCAGCAAACTTGATGAAAATAGTGTTGAGGTTCTGGTGCAGTTCTCCATTGCTCCTCCTCTTGTCTCTTCCATGTTTCCCATGGTTTCTTTGCTCTTCCGTGTGTAATGTTAAGTCCTGATTCATAGGCACTGTCTGATACCTTGGCAGGCGAGGTAAAGAGCTGGGGCTATGGTTATAGGACTTGTTGCCTTCTTCATAATGAAAGCAATGCTGGCTACATCTCTGAAACTTGTTGGTATTTCCGTAGCATTCCTCATGCTCCACCATAGTAAACTAGGCTGTATACTCTGGTGAGCAGGAAATAGCAACCAGAAGTTTGTCCTCCAGCCCATTTGGGAACAGCTAGACAGAGAGTGGGCAATTTTTTTTTTTTTTTTTTTTTTTTTTTTTTTTGGTAAATGACCAAGTAGCAAATATTCAGGATTTTGTGGTAACATGGTCTCTGTCATAACTACTCAATTCTGCCATTGTACCACGAAAGTAGTCATAGACGACACGAAGATTAATGAGTGTGGCTGTTTTCCACTAAAACATTTACAAAAAACAGCAGGCCAATTTGACCAATGGATAATAGTCTGCTGGCCCTTGAATTACCCCTTTTACTCTGTTTCTTGTTTACATTATTTTCCTTCTCTATTCTAGCATTGATCTTTCAGATACCTATTGATCACCTTCATTTCCTTTGTTTTCATAAGCAATTTCTTTGATTCTGCCTTTAGAACTTATACCCATCCTTCAAAACTTTCTGCCAGTAATGAATTTGGGTAGTCCCTTATCTAAGGTGTGACCTGTACAGCCTGAATCTGGTTGGGACAGTCAGTTGGGCTCTCTATGGGTGAAGCAAAAGCCAATCAGACAGAAAGAAGTGATGACTGAACGTTTTCTCCTCTGTTTGGACTATTTTAGGAATATGGATGCCCTTTACAGCACATTACATCCCTAGAAGGAATCAGGAGCCCATAGAATAGAGGTTGTCATCAGTCTAATCCTGGTTGCCAGGCACCTGCCACTATGGTAATTCCCCAGACATCTTGATTTATATATTGAGTGCATGAATTTATTTGGGTAGGAAGAACATGGCCCATTGCTAACAAGCTGCAGGTTGACTTAACTACTGAACAAAAATCAACTATGGATTGAAACATTTTCAACCCTAGAAGGACAGCTTTCCTTCACACATCAGCCCTCCTTGCAGGGGAATGTTGAATGGTGAGAAGCCAGATGTTACACTTTTGTAATGAATCTTCATTTCGGGAGCCTCCTCCATTGCTGCCTCTTATGTCCATGCCACTGTGGTCATTTGTGCCTGGATTCTGCCCCCTGCTCCCACTCTTTCTCGCTCACAATGTCCAATCTCAACCCATCAGGCAGTGCGATCCTTTAAAAAAAAATCAGATTGCTTTGTACCTCTGCTCAAAACCCTGCAGTGGCTCCCCAGAGTAAAAGCCAAAGTGCTTACGATTACTATAAGGCTCCAAATGATCTGATTCCTTCTCCCACCCCATTACTCTTCTAACATCTTCTATAACTCTCCCTGCTGCTGGCTCCACCTAGCTACCCTCTTCTCGCCTTTATTCGAATGCTGTAATCCAGTTGCCCATGCCGCACCATTTGTCTTTTGCTACTTTCAGTTCTCTGCTCAAACATGTCCTTGTTAGTGGAGCTTTCTTGACTTCTTTACTTAAAGTAATCTCCCCACTCCCACACCACCTTGGAACTCCCTAATTTCCTTGCTGTAATTTACTTTTTTCCAGGGTACTTATGCCGACCCACTGTATTTACTTATTTTCCTGTGTGTTCTTTCTTCCCCACTGGAATGTAAAACTCCATGAGGGCAGGAACTTAGTCTACGTGATTCATTGTGCTTAGAATGGCATTTGATACATAGGGCCTTCTACAGATATATCTATTTGTGTGTATATTTTAGTGAATCAATGCTTGAATGAATGACTACATGACTATGACTTATGGGTTTTCTCTATATCCTAAAAGTTCTTCCCTTGACACATGATCCACATGCGTGGAGGTGCCAATTTCTTAGATAGATATTCAGTAATTAAGACCATATAAAACCATTAGAGTCATTAGCTCTGGTGAGGAAGGTAGAATAAATGATGTTCTGCCTAAATGGGAACTCATCTTGTTTCTAGACTGTAATGCTTCCAAAATCAGGAATAAAATTCTTTTGTATTTTGTGTACTCACACATGCTGCCACATTTTACCTTATTTCTTTGCTCATAGAAATGAGAAACGTGCTTATTAAATATTAATAGGAAGGAGGAGAAGATTAGCCTTTCCCAAAGTACGTTTCATGGAACATTAAATCTAGGGAATTGTTCTATGGAAGAAGGGGATTTTTAACATATCAGTTTAAATTATGATAGCCTTAAATTATGATAGCCAATAATTATAAATGCTAACATTGATTGTCACTATGTACCAACTTCTGTGCCATACACTTTACAAACTTATCTCTTTAGTCCTATTCATCTCTCTGACTCATACCACACATAAGCATATTGAAGGCTCTGAGAAGTCCTGTAGTAATTAAATCTTTCAAATTTCCTTTAGCCCAGCATTTCCCAAACTTATTTGCTTATAGAAACACTTACTCTTCACCACCCCAAGGATACTTATTAACACCTCTTAGATCTATTGTTCTGCAAAACGCAAATTGGAAAATGCTGCTCTAGATAAGGGAATTAAATAGAAGAGCAGAATTATGGCAAAACAGATTATCGCAAGGAACTAAATAAGCATTGACCTTTGGGGTCTTTTAAATTAAGACAGCTATCTGCTGAACACCTGGTGATAACAAGTGATAGCATCTTCCTAGGCCCAGTGGCGTAATCTCCCTTTAATTGTCTGAGAAAATAAAATTGTATTTCTAAGGATCAATACCTATCTAAGAAAATTTTTTTCATGCTCCTGAGTTAGATTCTATGGTTTTACTCGTCTAAATCCTGTCCATTTAAAAAAATGTTGGTTTGGGTAACCAGGAAAGTGTTCTTACCACTTTCACCTTCAATAAAAATTTTATCATTTTAGAATGAAAACTGCATAATTACAAAGTAACAAAGTTGAAGATGTGTTTGTGTGAAAGTGTGTATGAGTGTGTGTGTGTATATGTGTGTGTGCTGTTAGAGCTTTTTCTGGCCATGGAATATGGTCTTATATTTTGTGCTACTGGATGGGACCCAAAAGGACTCCTTGTCCAGCTCTATAGCCAGCGGGTGCTTGTACCGAAGACATTGGGGTCTATGGAAAGTGGAGTAAGGTGGGCCTCCCTCCTCTTCAAAGAAATAAAAGTCTTTCTTTGAGTCAAATGGTGGGGATGAGTAGGGGAGTAGGAATGGAGCTGAAAAAGAAAAGAAATTGTTCTCCAAGAGATGAAAAGCCCCTGAGATTGGGATGGGTCTTACAATTCTGTCACTCAGAAAAGGCTCTTATGTCTGGCCAAGCCTGCACTTCTGTGTAAAACTGTTCTTCCCAAACTAAGTTTCCCTTAATGGATTTCTACACCAAGACTTAATGATTCTTGCCATGATGGTTCTCACAGTGATAATATGTTATTTGAGTTTCCTTGAGAAAGCACTTGCTGTCTTGTTATGACTGGGATGTGAAACATTCAAAGGCAGTGAAGAAAAAAATGTGAGGAATAGGAACAAATTATGAATCTAACGTCATTTACTTCTTCCAACAAGCCAGTGGAGTGGGACAATGATTCTGTGCTTCTGTTTCTTCAAGTAACCCTGTCCTTACTTTAGAAAGAAAATGAAGTGACTTACAGATCAGCAGAGAAAAACCTGAGCAGAAATATCAAGTCTGACACCCTGGAGACCTTATTCCTCATTGTATGTGATATAGCAAAGAGCAGCTGTGGGGGTGGGGCTTGTGCTCCATGCGGACTCAGGGGATGTTGAGACAGGAAATAAAGGGATGAATAAGTGTCTAATTATTCAGGACATGGGCTTTTATTTCTGAGAAACTTGTGTGTTACACAAAAGAGTTTGAGATAGGAGTGAAAAAAGGGTATAAAATGGGAAACATTTATATTGAACCTACTGAGTGCTAATCAACATCCCAAATGCTTTCTGTATTTTAATTCATTCAATCCTCTTAATGACCACATGGGCAGATTTTGTTGTTATCCTTATTTTACATAGAAGGAAATCACAGCATAGATAACTGATGACTTGCCCAGTGTCACAGAGTTGGAAAGTGGTAGGGCCAGGATTGGAACCCACATGGGTAGACCCTCGAGTCTACGCTCTTCATGCCTCTGCTATGCTGCTTCAAATCACAGGGCTAAGGGCAAGGCTTGGAAACAGACCAGCTCTTCGTGCACTTAACCTCCTTGAGCCTAAGTTTTCTCATCTGTAAAATGAGAACATTAATTGTTTCTATCTCATAGAGTCATATGTGATTATTTAATGAAATAACAGGTCAAAAATGCTTAGCAGTCTGGCACCCAGAAAGCCCCTAATAAACATAAGCAGCTTAAAAATGGTGAACCCAAGAAGATATTCTGAACCATGTTTATCTAGAACTGTGAAAGGGGAAAGGAGGTAATATCTAGAGCGGCCCTGTCCAGTAGAACTTGCTGCAGTGATAGTAATGTTCTACATCTGCACTGTCTAATGTGGTAACCTGATGTATAGCTATCAGACCTTTTAAACATGGCTAGTGCCACTGAATAATTGATTTTTAATTTTTTAAAATTGTCATTAGTTTATATTTAAATAGCCAAAAAAATGAGGCCATGCACAGTGGCTCATGCCTGTAATCCCAGCACCTCGGGAGGCCAAGGTGGGCAGATCACGAGGTCAGGAGTTCAACACCAGCCTGGCCAACATGGTGAAACCCCATCTCTATTAAAAATATAAAAACTAGCAGGGTGTGGTGATGGGTGCCTATAATCCCAGCTACTCCTGAGGCTGAAGCAGGAGAATCACCTGAACCTAGGAGGTGGAGGTTGCAGTGAGCCAAGAAAGCACCACTGTACTCCAGCCTGGGCGACAGAGCAAGACTCCGTCTCGGAAAAATAAAATAAAATAAAATAAAATAAAATAAATAAATAAATAAATAAATAGCCAAAAAATGTTTTCCTGGAATTAGGGAGTTAGAGGGGTTGCAGGTGGAGGGGTGAGGGGTAGAAGGGCTGTGGGTAGGGGCGGAGAAAGACAGGGATTACCAAGTGGTATGAGGAAACTTCTGGGTGTGGAGGATGTTCATTCTCCTGATGGTGGTAATAGTTCCATAGGCCATACGTGGGTTAAAATGTATCAAAGTGTCCACTTTATGAGCAGTTTCTTATACTTCATTCATAGCTCTATAAATCTGTGAACAAAATAGACTCTAGGGTAAATGCAGCTTAAACACAGTTTCCTACAGTGGTTTTCAAACTGAGTTTTGAGGGAAACCTTGGTGTTCTCAGGGCTTCTGGGACTGGTATCTGAGGGAAGTGGTCGGGGGAAGCAGGCTGGCTGAGCTCAGCCTCCAACTCTGCTGCTTCTACCAGAGGAGCTGTTCTCTGGCCTCTAACACATCCTCGAGCCTTCAGGTCACTGGTGAAGCCTCTCAGGGTCCACTGGTGGAGTGGGCTTCAGAGGCTGGGACTAAGCTGTGGGGAAGTTACAGCTGGGAGGAAGGATGGCGAGGATCTGGTGGGGGTGGGTCACTCTACAACCTGCCTGGGAACCCAAGGTCAGCGTCAGGTCCTGCTGCGGATCAGCCTCTCCAGGGAAAAGCAGGTACTGCTGGGGAGGCAGACTCTGCACACAGGACTCCCACATCCCCTGAGATGAGGCATTAAAAGGACTAGGACTTGGGATAGGAACTGTAGTAGGAGTCTGTGTGGTATAGTGAAGAGGTTCTTGTGATGCATCCAGGGAGTTTGTAAATATGCAGAATCCCAAGCCCCTTCCTCTGGGACTCTGATTGAGATGTTCTGGGGAAAGGACCTGGGGATCTCCTGAGTCCAAGGACCAGGCCAGGAAAAAGCTGGTGGAGTGGGCAGAGCACTGGTTCTGGACTCAAAGTGCTCTGGCTCCAACTCTCAGCTCCCCTGGCCATGTGAGCGTAGACAACTTACTTTATCTATCAGAGCCATGGGATCTTCATCTTCAATAGCTCCCTGTGGCTTAGATAATGTTATGGGCTGAACTATGTCTCACATCAGACTCATGTGTTGAAGCCCTAAACTCCAGTACCTCAGAATGTAATCATATTTGGAGATAAGGTCTTTAAAGAGGTAATTAAATAAAAATAAGGTTGTTGGCAGTAGGTCCCAATCCAATATGACTGGCTTCCTTATAATAGGAGATTAGACATAGACAGGCATAGAGGGAAGACCATGTGAAGACACAGGGAGAAGATAGTTATCTACAAGCAAGGAGAGGGGCCTCAGAAGAAACCAAACCTGCAGACAACTTGATCTTGGACTTCCAGGTTCCAGAACCGTAAAAATATAAATTCCTGTTGTCTAAGCCGCCCAGACTGTGTTGTTTTGTTATGGCAACCCTAGCAGATTAATACAAGTAGGAAGTAGAGCATGCAGTGCCTGGCATGCAGTGAAGTCCAGTAAATGGGAGCTATCTTTGTTACTGACACTAATCACCCAACAGAAATATCCAGGAATCTCTAAATAGCTGGCACTGGAGCCAAGAGGAAATAGTGATGATGTTCATGTCTGGCTCAGGGCTGCTTTCCTGTGGTAATTGTTTGCTAACTGTGCCCTGGAGGCTGGACGATCTCTGTGCCCAAGAAGACTGGGGCAGTGCTGTGGTGTCGGTCTGCCGTTTCCTGGGTTGCAGGGAGAAAGGTATTCCTTTAGTCCTGGCAAGGTGTTGGCATTGACACAAACTTGTCAGGCAATTATGGTATTGTGGAAGGCCAGCATCCAGTGGAGCGGAGAATAGATGGGAATAACTCTAATAAAATAGAAAAATGCTACCAAGGAGCCTGGGCATTGAACTTTAAAGGGCATGTTGAGCTTTTGGGGGAATTGAAGTAAGAAATCAGCAGAAGCCACAACAAGGAGGAAATGGGATGCATTTGCCTATGTTGAAATGATTTGGGGAGGTGTTTGATGAGCATTTTGCAAAGCTTTTCCCTCTTTTCCTACTCAGCCAGGAGTTTCTTCCTCTGGATTCCCACAGTGCCTGCCTACCTTCTGAGACTTAGTTCATCATTTCAGTTTACTTGCTTGCAATGTCTTCCATTGAAGCCACGGACTCGATGAGAACGGGGATCTTGCAATATTTATCTCATTTTCCTAGATGGGCATTGAATAGATAGATGGTGGTTTGAGTTTCTGAACGTAGTACTCACATTTTCTACTATAATGTATTCACTCTGACCAAGGCACTACTCTGTGCATCTTAAAAACAGTAACTGATTAAATCCTTTAACCACTCCTTTGTATTACATGATGTTAAGGCACAGGGCGAGTAAGCTTTGGTCCATGGTCTCACACCTAAGCAGGAAGGAGGATTCAGACCCAGGCAGTCTGGCTCCAGCATTCAGTCACCGAGCATACTGTCACTACCATGGGAGAGTGGCTACTTCTGGTAGCCCTTTCTTCTACATCAAGTGTTTTTAACCTTTTCTGTGTCATGCCCTTCTGGAATTTGCGTGATACCCGAGAACTCTTTCTAAGAATAATACGTTTAAATGCATAAAAATTAAAACACATAGGATTACAAAAAAACTCAATTATAATAAAATACAGCTATCAAAATAAGATATCAAATTTGTGAAACAGGATTAGTACACACCTCTTTATTCACACATTAATTTGTGAAATAGTAACATACACATCTCTTTATTAACAGATTAAATAACAAGAGATGGCAGAGGATCTAATCACTATTGTAATTCCCCATCAATCATAATGTTTAGAGATTATTATAAACATATCAAAAAGTAATATTTGGTGATATCTGCAACCACTGTAAAGTGATAGGAAGAGGTATGAGATTTTGATTGGTGATAAAGTCACAGTTGCTGCACATACTACTGTGGTCTGTTCCTACTTCATAATTGAAAGAAATAAGCAATTCAGTTAGAGATGGTAAAACAATAGAGGTGTGTGTTTTTGTCTGTGTCCCCCTGAAGTCGAGGGTTGGATATGGACCCTTGATTGGGACCTCTGTTCCAGATGCTCCAGCTTTCATTTCTTGTCAAGTGTGATCTGTCAGCCAGCAGCCTCAGCATCACCTGCAAGGTCATTGAAATATAGAACACAACCCCCTCCCTAGGTGTATGGATTGGAATCTGCATTTCAATGAGATCTTCAGGTGATTTGTATGCACATAAACATTTGAGAAGCACTGCAAAATATATGCTTGCTTAGGTTAGACCAGCAAAGAGCTTGAACAGTATAGAAAGGTGTGACTGTACCTGTGTTTCTACCCTTCTTTCTGCCTTTTACAAGCAACTTCCTGAAGTGGGGTATAACTTAACAGATGGTGATGTTGTAACAATAGCCACTGTCTGTCTGTCTGTCCCACCTTGGGACCACTCACCTTCAGGGCAAGGGTATTAGTATTCTCGATTTTGTCTCCCAGAGGTGATGGGTGGACTGACCAGCAGATTCTGCTTTTTGGAGAGTGGAGTCAGCAGCAGTCTACCCATTCTGCCTGTGGCTGGGGGTAAATCAATGCACTTCACGGAGGAAAGATATTTTATGTCTTAGATCCAAGTCCAATTATCCAATCCAGCTTTTCCAACGCTAGAACATAAAGAGCATTTTAATTTTCTTCTCAGCTCTATTTCTCAATTGGTTCTGAACCTTTTGAGGAGGGATCTGATTAATTAGTCCCCTCAAATCCCAGCAATATTGACTGCTGGAAAAGTTAAAGCCAAGTGTACAAAACATCAGGAATGCATTTACGTAATAACCTCATTCCTGAATCATTTGTAAGGCCCTACCCTTGTTTTCCCTTTTATTTCCCTCTTCCCTTGAATTTTTGTTTTCTTTCTGTTATCTTGTTCTATTTGCTCTGTCATTGTAAGCCTCCTTAAATCATTTTTAGAATAAGTTAAGAGCACAGATTCATAAATCAACAAAAGTAGCAATATACAAATATAAAAATAAAAATACAAATCTTAGTAGACAGAGGCTGAACCTATATGCAGGGCCACTGCCTTGCTCAACAGCAGGAGGCACCATTCTTGCTGTTTATGTAAATAGTGCTCTTTTTGAGTACAATAGACTACAAGGTGAAAAGTGGAATTACGCAACTGGTGGCTGTGATCCAGAACTTCTGATAAATTTAGTCTCTGTATACTAGTTGGCAATATGTTATTGAAAAAGATAATGAAGTTTTTGGTAACTAAGGGCGTTTGGGGTAGGCTGTTCTTTTGTGAAAATGTTCTTAAAGTATTCTAAAAATGTTCTATACTCTTGGGATACATGAATGAATGGAGGTGGCTTCCTTCTTCACTTAGCTTAGAGTATTCAGCAATTTGAAAGCCAGGAATTGAAGCATTGCATGGAGATAGAATTATGCCATTCCCCTGCTAAATGAGTCCAAATACTTTCCATTGCACTTAGAATAATAACTGAACTCCTTATTTGGGTGACAGGCCCTGTAAGATCTAGCTGGCTCCCTGTCTCTTTTATCAGCCTTGCATAGCACCACTCTCCTAAGCTCCTTTCATCCTCAGGGTCTCTACATACACCGTTCTTTCTGCCCGGAACACCCTTCCCTTCCCTACCTCTTCACCAGTGCAATGCTGATAATCATCCTTTAGAAGTTAACTCAAACTCCATCAAGTCCCCTGTTACATTCTTTACAATCCTTATCGTAACGTTAATAATCATTGCTCATGCCATCTTTCCTTAGCCTCCCCTTTCCTCTGGCACTGTACGCTCCTGAGAACATGGGCTGTACTTGTCTTGTTTTCTGTACTTTATTGCCAGCTAGGCTAGCAGTGCCTGGCAACTAGCGGGGGCTCATTGAATGATGTAATGAAGGAATGAATGCAAAATGGGAAACAGATCCACAGACACAACTAAAGCGTTGGAGAACACATGGAGTGAGGACAAACGTAAATGTGAAAAGGAGTGTATTTACCATTTTAAAAAGAGAAGGGAGAGGACGGGTTCTGCTCACATTCTGAACATGCAAAGAGGCCATTGTAAGGGAGGAGGGTCAGCTATGGTCTTCACTGTGGTAGATGAGCAGCTCTACTATTGTCAGGAATTGTGGGACAATAGAAAATTAGTTACAGTGGCAGCAGCAGAAAAAGAGTTAGACATTAAGAATTTTTCTGAATCTCAAGAATAATGAAAATTGAACCAGAAAGGCAGAATAGCCTAGCGTTGATGAGATAGACTCTAGGTTCAAATTCTCACATTACTACTTACTGGCTCCAACATCTTGGGCAAATTACCTACACTCTCTGTGCATTATTCACTTAAAAAATGATAATAATAATGGTTCCTACCTCATAGGCAGGGTGAGCATGCTTCAAACTCAGGCACTTTTGAGAGTAAAAGGAGCACTGGATGCCATAAACTTTGCTGGGATCATAGGCGTAAATTGGTACTATACCCAGCACATGAAGAATGGTTAGTCTATTCCTAAAATGTCCTAAGGATTAAATAAATTAATATATGTTATCCAGTTAGAGGCATGCCTGACACAGTGCTCAGTTAAGGCTGGCTACAATCATTAAGAAATGATAGAATCTTTCTGGAGATTTTAGGAGAAGATGGACAGTTGATTATATGGTTTGGAGTTTATATCTTGGGGAGCATCAGATTTTAATTGCCTATTTAAAAATTCTCCCTTCATGTTTAATCTTTTTTAAACATTAAACATATGCAGAAACTACCCAGTAACTCCTACCCAGCTCAATAAATAGAATATTGCAGAACTCCAGAGGTCCCTCTTATGTCCCTTCCTAATCACCAACCCATTGCCTCTGCCCCAGGAGTAACCACTTTCCTGACTACCAATCCTGTTGGTGAGTTTTGCCTGTTTTTGAAATGCACATAAATGGATGCATACTGGATGCGCTCCTTCATGTCTGACTTCTTCTACTCAATTCTTGGTTAATGTGGTTTACTCCTGCTGTTGAATGGAGTAGAAATCTATTTAATCTCATTGTTGTGTAATATTCCATTGTGTGAATACACCACAATTTATTTATTGATTCTACTATTGATGGACATTTCCAATTTCAGGCTATCATGAAAAATGTTGCTATGGCTATTCTTATTTTTTGGGATGTACAAGTATATTCTGTCAGGTTTATGTTAGATCTAGGAGCGGAATTGCTGGCTTGTATGGGTGCGTATGTTCAGCTTCAATTCACCTTTCCACCAGCATCTATGGGAATTCTGATTGCTTCACATTCTGACCACCCTTAGGCATTGTAGATCTTTTTGATTTTAGGTATTCTGGAAATTATCTTACTGTGAGATTTTAAAAAGTGCTTATGAATTCCACCTAATTATAACAATAACACACACTCTGATTTCCTGAGTACCTACTAATGACAGGTGCTTCACAGAAATTACTTCATTTAATGTATGCATGAACCCTCTGAGTGAGATGTTATTGTTCTCATTTTATAGGTAAGGACCAGTGGGACTCAATCATTTACACACAGTCATGGAGATTATAAGGGTCAATACCAGGACTGGGGCCCAGTTCAGTTTAATGCAAGCCCTCTTTTGACAACACTGTGGTGTTGACCCTGCAGGAGTCAAGACCAAAGAGAGAAAATGGCAGCCTTAGGAGAGCAGCAAGGACACCGTGAACCCAGCGGCTGCCCTGATGCTTCCTGTGTGATAAATTCCTGGAAGAGATGGGTTGTTGGGGTTTACAAATGCTCTTTTGGTCTCACCGCAGGGTACTGTGTATACTTCCTTCTCCAACTCATTAGAGATCAGCCCTTTGTTCCCAGGGCACAAGTATTTCAAACGTGCTGAGCCAGAAAACTTGAGTGAACACCTTGTCCCAGCAACAAATGAATCTCACATAGGGTTGGCCCATTATTTTTCCTACTTCTCCTCCTCCTCCATCCTCCTCTTCCTCCTCTTCCTCTTTGAAAGAGCATCAGTCCTTTGTTTGAAGATGACCCCCCTGAGTCACCCCACACTGAAGTGGGGAGGCCTCAGTTTTCTCCCTTGCCAAGAATGATGTTGCTCTCATTACCTTACCTATGAGTCCGTGGTACCCGCTGTTGTCACCCAGAGCTTCGTGAGACAGTGAGAACCACTCCTGGATGGAAATTGTGGAAATCAGGGCCACATTTGGGAGGAGCCCCACTTCCCCTAGGATCTTTCTGAGGTTCCCCATTTGCCAACCTCTCTCTGTGGCAAGTCTGGATCTCTTTACAGCAACCTGCCCCTCTCTCCACCACAGTGACCTTCAGAATGCTTCCCAGTACACTGTGCTCTTTCGTGTAACTGGAGCTACCTGGAAACTTACCTCCAACCCCCACATGTCCACCATCCATCCTTGAAAAAGAAGACACATCTGTAACTCAGATATTGGTAAATGTTTACATTGTAAAATAAACAAAAATGCCAAACTACAGAACAAACAAAACCAAAACAACTTAATGAATTATTTATGTAGCAGACACTTTTGTAACTACCGCCTACAACAAGAAACAGAACATTGCTGACCATCTCTGAGGCCTTCATGTGCCCTGACCCATCACCACCCGTCCATCCTTAAGAAGGATGCTTCCTTCAAAAGTATCTACCTTCCCACTTCTGCAGCCATCATGTCCTTGAGTTATTTTATACAATTTTATTACCTAAATGTGCATCCCTAGACACTCTAGCAGAGTTTTCTTTTTGAGACTGGTACAGGTGTTTATCCAAATCATCAGGCAGAAAAATGTCTTAGAGTTCCTCTCATCCTTTCTGTCTCCTTAGTCCCCTCCCACACATTGATTCCTCCTTGCCTTTCTGCCTCTGCTTGCAGCCTGTACGCTGCCCTGTGGCTCCCTGCCTCCCACAGCTGCCTGGCTTGTGTTTTCTGGTTTCCCATTTTGACTGCCTTTTTCCCTCTGAGGAGCAGCCCTTGAAAATTCTGATGAATACAATTCTCTATCTCATTCTTTATAGCTCACATACATACTTAGGATAACTTTGTCCCTCTATGACTCCTAGAAAACTCCATTTCAGCCTTCAAGACAGGTCAAATATCTCTTCTTCTGTAAACACTTCCTTAACTCCCTTCACAGGGTCATTTTTTTGTGTCCTCAAAACATACCTTGAATGCCTTAATTATGTATTCCCCTGACTGTATGGTTACATTTTGCTCACGTGTCTGTCTTCTTGGTTGGTAGGGTTATGAGGTGTCTGGTGTGTAGGAGGTGATCAATAAATGTCTCTTGAGTGAACAAGGGCCTATGCAAATTCTTCATAATATAGATATTGTGTGGAGTGAGTGCATACAAAAATAATAAGTTGGGAGTGGGCAGAAGCTAACATATTTTTAGCTGCAATTGTCACGTAACAAACCCACAGGACATATGAAAAATATAGTCAGAGAATATGGGGTGAAGGGACACTGGGGATGTTCCAAAGAAGATAATACAGTGCCCTAAAGGGAGCACACATTTTGAGCTAGGAGAATTTTGTCGAGTTTTTTTTTTGTGTTCTTTTTAATTAAATGACATTTTAGAGTTCAGGAAAACCCTCAAAATATGTCAACCACTTTTAAAAAAACAATTAAAGTAATATGCATAATGGTTAACAAATATCAAGCAGTAAAAAAGGTGTGAAACAAAAAGAAAAAGGCTTTCTTTTCCACCTCCCTCTTAACTTGTCTAATTTTCTAGAATCTTTTAAAGAAAATTCCCAGGTACTTTCTCAGGACATCATAAGGCACTTCAAATATTTGCTTACCAGTAGAGAGGGGTCATCTAGAATGTTGACTTTAGCATCAGTCAGATATGGGTTTTAGTCTATTGCTTATTACCTGTGTGACCTACCAGAGGCAAAATTTCTCCAAAATCTTAAGCTAAACATTGGCTTAACCACCTTGGATTCTTAAGGATATTAGTTCACCTTTTCTTCCTCATGCTCCTTTTGCTTTCTTTCCCTCCCTCCCTCCCTCCCTTCCTTCCTTCCTTCCTTCCCTCTTACCTCCCTCCCTCCATTTCTTCCTTCCCTCCTTTTCTTTATTTCCTTCCCTTCTCCTTCCTTCCTTCATTCCTTCCTTCCTTCCTTTTTTCCTTCCTTCTTTCCTTCCTTCCTTCCTTCCTTCCTTCCTTCCTTCCTTTCTTCCTTTTTTCCTTCCTTCCTTCTTTCTTTCCTTGTTTCTTTCTTTCTTTCCAAAAATAATAATGTATTTTAATAACAAACTTACAGGAACAGCACAGAAGATAGACAACACCAAAAACATGTACTTACACTTAGAGCAACACAATTAGAAAAGTATAGTGAATGGATGGAATCTAGTATATGATAATAATGTTACAAACACTGTTTAGTTGCTGTCAATAAGAAATGTACTTTTTAAAAAAAAAATTCAAATGCTGGCATTGTGCAGAAAAGTTTAACAGTTTTATTTATATTTGCTATAAAATTGAACTAGTGAAATTTGTTCACTGAAATACTTTGATTTGCTGATTTGCATTAATGCTTTATGTCCTTGCATTTACTGTGTATTAAACATTTACAGACAGATTAAAATGGAAAAACTGCTAATACTTGATTTCTGTCTCCTATTTTTCCATTGGTAAGCATATGCTTTTGACTCCCTTAGAATAAAATATTTCCCATCATAGTGGACTCTTAATTACGTTTTCCACATGCTAGCTGGATGTCTTTTGGCCTAATTGTTACATATTTGGCATGGACAGCACACAGAATGGTGTTTTCAAAAAGGCAACCAGATAGGCCTCACTTGGCTCCTGAAGGCACCCGTAGCCGTGCTCTGGAAGCACAGATCGTTTTGAAGTCGAGAGCAATTTCTCGCACCAAAACCTGGAAAGCAAGTTTGTGAATGAGAAGGCAGTGGACTCCTGTTAACACCTAATTTCATGGAGTACCACTGCACCAGGCCTGTAGCCAGGAGGTTTCTTCACTCCTCAGTAGAGGGCACACCATTGTGGGCAGCTTTGGCGGCCAGTTGCTTCCGGTGCTTTACTTCCGGTGGATTTGCAGGCTGTGTGCTTTGTAGGAGTTATGGTATGAGCACCTTCTTACGTTCCCCCTTCTCCTTCCTCTGGAACTTGGCAGGCTGGAGGCAATGTTGGATGGTATGGTGGCAGCTGCAAACCCTCCCTTGCCCCTTTCTCTTGATGTTTAATCTTGGATCATTGAATTGGAAGTCAGAAAACCTGGGTCTTACATTATTTTAGTCACTATGTCTCTACATGATCTTGGTGGCACCCTCAATCCCTTCTGTGTGACCCTGGCAACCCCTGAAGCTCTTCCATATGTGACCTTGGACAGATTCTCTGTGCAACCTCGGAGAGTCCTCCCAAGTTCTGTGGGTCTGAGCTTCTTCATCTGAAAACGAGGGGGTTCTACCATGCAGGTCCTTCCAGCTCCAAAATTTTATGGCTCTGTAGTTTGGTGATGCAGTGGATTTCATGAAGCCATGTTCGGCCTGTTGTACTGCATAATCTGGCACACCTACTCCCCCCAGACCCCAAAATCCTTCTCAGAAGCTGGAGTAGTGAACTCTTCCTTGCCTCAGAAGGCTGTTCTAGAGTTAATGAATTAATATTAGCATCTCTTTGAACTCTCCATTGTTGGAGAAGGATGTTATAAAGACAAACTATTGCTTATTATTATTTTTAGACATTGCCTGAAGGGAGATCAGACAGCACTGTCAGCAGCAGGCCTGCAGCAATCTACTTAAACTGGAGCTTTCTTCCTCAAACAGCCTGCTCCTTGATTGGAAATCATGGGAACACACGAGGGAAGAATGGTTCTGCAGTTCAGGGTGACAGAAGAATAGAAAATAAGTGGTCTTTCCAGAATATTTATGGGTCACTTTATGTTTCCCAGCGCGAACAGGGAGGCATGTTGCAAAAAAGACATGTTTAAATCAATACTTGGGATATTTTTTGCAGGGCTCACTGTGATTTAGGCTTTTTAAATATATGTAATGCCGTATTTCTAGCACACTGGGAGATAGAGAATCCACTCAGTTCTCTTATCCAGGATGGTAAATCACAGAGCTGTTATAGAGATGTGAAATGAGCATTAAGTAAAACACAAGCAGGCAGAGATGAACCCTTCTGAAGTGTCATTATCTATTGCAGTTTTTAAAATGAAATTGGGTTTTCCTGTTGAGCCTAAAGTATGGTTTCCCATCTCCAGCTCTACAAGCTCCTCATAGTGGGTGGGGCGGGGAAGAGGGTATGTATATGGGACGGAATTGAGGATGGGGAAGGACTGGAGAGAAGAAAAGTCCCTTATACAGCGTGAGGTTGAAGATAAAGTTGGCTTGTGTAGAGAAGTTATAGGTTCTAGGGGGTGAGGATGGGGCAAGATTACACAGAGGTGGTTAGTTAACTGAGCTTAGGAAAACTGAAGAAAATCTGCCTGTTGGGAATGCAATTAATAGGTGCAGATGACTGACAGGGCCACACATTACATGTGCAGAGGAAACACATCTGAATGGGAGTGTATAGATCTGATTTCAAGTACAGGTTTACTAACAACCACGAGTTGGACCAATTTACTTAACTCTCTCGTTTTAGATTTTTCCCTCAATAAAATGAGAAAACACACACACAAAAAAAGATAAATAAAGTTGGCCTGTGACAAGCTGCATTAAACTTGTTTCGAAAACCTTCATTAGGTACCCAACAAAAAAAGAAAATCCAAATAGCCAATACAATTATAAGATGCCTAACATCATCAGTCATCAGGAAAATACAAATTTAAACCACAGAGAGATACCACTACACATCTATTAGAGAGCTCAAATTAAAAGGACTAACAATACCACCTCTTGGTGAGGATATAAGGTGGACCTCTCAGAAGTTGCTGGTAGGCGTGTCCATTGGTAAACCTGCTTTGTACTAATGTTCTTGGAAAAGCGTTTGGAGGTATACTAAAAGCTACACATGTGCCTATTCTATGGCTTAGCCCTTCCATTCTTTATATCCACTTAAAGACATATATAAGACTGTTCATATCACCATTATTCATAATAGCCAAAACAGGAAAACAACTCAAATATCTATTAACAGTATAATGAATAAACAAATTGTGGTAAATTTATACATTACACAACAACAAGAAAAAAACAAATCATTGCTATACACAGTTTGGGTGAATCTCACAAATATAATGTTGAACAAATTAAACCAGATTCAAGGGAGCATTTATTTTACAATTTCATTATATGAAGTTCAAATAAGCAAAAATAATCAATGGTGATAGAAATAAGACCGGTGGTTACTTTTAGGAATAGCGTTGGATTAGGAGGGGCGTGGGAGAACCTTATGGAATGCTAGAGATGATCTATGTTTCAACTTAAGTGGTAGTTGCACATGTGTAAACATACGTAAAAGTTTTAAGATTTACATTTCAGATTTGTGCTTATTATTATGTCAATTAAATATGTCAGTTAAACCCCATTTGGCTCTAAATTACTGTGAATTAGACCCTACTAGTGTTTTCTGGGGAAAGGAGACTTGCCTATGTCTTTCTATTACATTGTGAGCTCCTTGAGAGATGGTAGGGACTATTTAATTTTATTGCTGAATCCACAATGTCTAGGGGCACTAGATGTCTATCATTAACTTTACTAAATGATTAGGACCTGGTGAGCACCCAGATTGAGGTGAAGTTAATGACATTTGACATATTTCTTCCTTTTGCAAAATGAGTAGTTTTTATTTCTCAAGTCATGTTCCTTTTTATGGCCTCTAGAAAACGGTGGAGCTGCTCAATGAACTCTTTCTCTTATTATAAATAGTAAAGAGGAACTAAAGGTTAATACCACCCTTCCACTGGAGGCAGTGTATTCTATCGGAAGAATATGGGCTTTAGAATCAAAGAAATTAGGGGCAGACTCCTAGCCCCACCACTCCCAGCTTCTTCTAAAATGAGGTTAATGATATTTATATGGTAGGGTTATGATATGGGTTAAATTTCTAATTTTGAGAAAGCAGTTGGTATAATGTGCCTAGCATGTAGTAGGTGCTTAGTTAATACTAATCCTGTCATTTTTCTGTTGTTTTATTTTCCAGAATCAGATTTGAGATGCTAGCCTACAAAAATGTCCCTTCCTGGTGTTTTTGCCACGTAGTCTAACATCTCAAATCTGATTATGGAAAATGATGCCAGGAAGTGACATTTTGTTGTTATTGTTGCTTTATAGCAACCTCCCAATTTCAGAGTGGACACTTCCACTCTAGCTATTGTATCTAGCTTCAAGCTCAGTGGACACTTCCACTCTGAAATTCTGCTCATTATCTTGCCTGCATAACACAGAAAACAATTCCCAATTGTCCTCTTGAGAATTACCAAAACTCTTAACAGAGGACAAAGAATCCCTTCAAGGTTATGATGAGGGTAAGGAAGTCTGACGGTAAAATTATTTCTGTATCTCTTCACGTATTTCCTCAGAGTTTCACATCTGCCCACTTTAAAAGTTACCCCAAATCATTTACTGGACACTTTGGGGGCAGTTCATTAACTAAAATCAAGTGCTTAGAACATGTTCCAACTCCATCAAGATGAAAACATATAAATCTACACCTGAGCCAACTGAGCTTCAAAATCCTTTCCCCATGATTTCCTCATATCTCCCCAAAGATCAATAGTAAGTTGTTAAAATGAAATCAGATAGAAGGAATGGGCTCCTAGTTTTAATTCGAGGGGAAAAGGAAACATTAAACCGTATGTAATTATGAGGTCAATTGCCCTGAGTTTGGGTGCTTTTATAATACTAATGAAGGTTAAAGAGGCTGGGTTATGGAGATTCAAGAAAATGAGAATCTCATGTTAATGGCTCTTGGGGACTACTCGGTTTTGCTCAGGCCCAGAAGTAGAAGAATAAAGTAAGATATGGCAACCTGTGAAGGTTGTTGAGCAATGTAACGTTCTTAACTTGTATAGTCTTAACTCCTGTCAAATTTTTTTCTTAGCCAACAATTGCATAGACAAATATTTTCTAAACTCTTCTTTATGGAAAACATGCCCTACCTGTTTCTGTGAAACCAGCATCCCATGCACAAGGAAGTTTGGGCATCCCAGCACACCTTGTCTCCTTCTTGGAGACTTAGATTTACATACATGCAATAAAGAAATTTTCTTTGTTGCTAAATCAGAGTTTCTCTGAATGATTTGAATCCTGGAGTCCTATTTTAGGAGTAATGGCCCATGGAATACAATGTGGAAAATGTTGACATATACATGCTGTCAGTGACTGAAACCTAAAAACTATCTTTCCTTGAAAATGTCAGTATTATACTTGGTTTTCCAGAGCTTTTTGGAATCTGTTCAATTAAAATTATAAACTAGTACAATTTACACTCAATTATGTTGTCTCTACAACTTAAAGTCTATCATCAATTCCATATGAAACTTACTATTTTTTCTCTCTTTATTTTAATAAAGCCTAATATCCCAAATTCAACTGTGTTAAAAAAAGTAAGGTTGAAATTTGCAATCTTATGTTCACTGAGAGTATTCTCTTATTAGCATAGGTTCCTATGCCTATTTCGTATGTTTAGGTCCAGGTCAGTGTACACATGTCTTTTCCAGAATATATAATTCTTTTTGTCCTGATTTCTCATATGGTCAGTTCCACTGTGGATGGCCCAACATACTAACAAGATTATGGCTTTAGAGTGGGACTGATGGTTTGATTTCAAGCTCTGAGCCAAGTCACTCCAACCTTCTTGGCTTCAGTGTTCCCATTTTTAAAGTCTGGGTACTAAAATTTACCTTGCACAGTTGTAAGGATTCAATGAGATTTTCTCTCTCTCTCTGTCGGTTTGACATCATCCTCCAAGGCACACAATTGTTTAATAAATGTTGGTTTCACTCTTCTCTCTAGTTGGAGTTGATGACCTTTTAAATGTGTCTGTTCCTTCCATTTTAACGATCGAATACTGTGTGCTATTAGATCAAGGTTTGCTTTTGCTAAAAACAGCCATTACTGAGTACATATTGCATGATATGTAACTGACAAAGAGTAGCTTAGATTTGTTTTCTACCCTTAACCTTTTTTTTATAATTTTGTGGCTATAACTTACAAAAGTCATCTTGGTCCTAAAGTTGTAGGTCACTATTAAATGTCATGATTATCTATTTCAAGCTGCCTTATAATTGCCACCTGCGGCTATTGTTTTCTCCATCTCCTATGCTGAAGATGCAACTGGTGGAGCTTGTTTCAGTTTTCTGATGAAAAAATGAAAATTTGAGGAAGGAGCATAGACGTCACACTTAAAATTACAACCTGCCACTTGAAGGGACAATACTGATGCCCACTGGGGGCTTGTTCTTTCCCAGTCATCTCTTCAGGGGACAGACCAAGACTATAGCCAAGGCTTGGTTACCAAGTAAATTGATTTAAAATAAGTTTTCAATAATGAATTAAAATTTGACTGAGTTATTTGCCTGCTTTTTAAATTGGGGAAGACTAAAATGCATGCATGTTCTATAGAACATCTAACTTGAAACTTTGAAGATTAGGGAAAAGTGAAGTGTCTGCGTATGTGTGTTTGAGACATGAGGAAGAATGAATGTATATGTGGGTATATGTGTTTTTACACATTGAGAAAGGCAGGCAAATTTATTTAGGGTGGAATGTGAGTTTACTAATTTGGCTTAAAATATTTTTGGGCCATAAATAAAGGCGTTCAAACTCTTCCAATCTTCCAGTTAGGATCTATCTTTCAGAAGGCAGGGAAATGCCATGATTTTTCAAAATTGGAATCTCTATGGTAGAAATTTGTTAATGTATGATATTTTCTTGCAGAAATATCCAATGTTGACATTATAAATCTAGTCTTAGATAAAGGTTTTGTTTTGTTTTCTTCTAGACCAGCACCTGATGTTCTATTGTTTACTCTAAAGATTATAGCTGCTTTATTTTCTTAGCTGGCTACTTTCATACTCAAGACGCTGCCATCCAAGAAGACCTGGACATTTGCAGTACTTACCTATTGAGAAATTATCAATAGAGTTGATTTTTATTTTTATCGACATTTTTATTTCAATAGCTTTAGGGGTAAAAGTGGCTTTTGGTTACATGGATGAATTGTATAGTGGTGCAGTCTGGGCAATAGAGTTTTCTTAAAATTTACTTTGTAATTATTATGTCCTCAGGGATGAAGAAAGGAAAGCAAATATTGTATGAACTGTAAGAACTGTTACAGGAAAGCCACTCTGAATGGATCACTCTTGACTTGATTATAAGAATATATTTGTCAATGTAGGAGAAAGTCTTAGTGGCTGAGGAAACTGCGTATTATAAGAAAGGTGGTATACAATAATATGATAAAATAAATTATAAACCTCAAATTTAAACCCAACCTTTAAAAAAAATTGATCAGTGTGGTAACAGCAGCAGCAGCAGCATCCTTACCCATCAACAACTGTGTTGTGCAGCTGCACAGTCACATGTTCGTCTAAAACTCTTACAGCTTAAAAAAGAACCAGAACTCATTAGAGGTTATTTGATTCCACATTACTTAGATCAGGGTTTTTCAACCTTAGCACTGTCATTTCAGGTGAGGACATTTGAGGTCCAATATTGGTTTGCACGGTAGGATGCTTGCAACATTCCTAAACTCTACCTACCAGATGCTGGTAGCAACTCCCCACCCCCAATCTGCTTTCTTTCAGTTGTGACAACCAAACATGTCTCCAGACATTGCCAAGTGTCTCTTTGGGAAAAAACTCAGCCTTTGTTGAAAACCACTGTCTTAGAGCAAGACAAAATCAGAATAACCCTAGAACATTCTGTGGTTACCACGAAACAAGAATACTTCTGAGAACATTGGAGAAAGTGATAAAAGTTGGTGATTCAAGAGGGCATAAAATGTTATTATTTTCACCAGTGATAATGATAATAATAGCCAATAGAAGCTAGTCAGATTTGTTAAAAGTCAGGAGAATGGTGATGATTATAAAAGAAAGTTAAAGTATACAAAAAAGAAAGTATCATACAAAAGAAGGATGAATATAAGTTTGTGTTTAATTTTTATTGATTTTAATAAGTAGGAAAATATGAATATAAATGGATGTTTTCTATACTCAGTTAAGCAAAATTTACTTAGGATATAAGTACCTATTTTTTTTTTCTTTATAAATAAGAAGAAATTAACAAAGCATGTCAGTAAGCCGAAAAGGAATGAAACAAGTAGTGTTGGTATTGAAAACAGGATAGATTGATTGGTGTTAATGGCTTCTTATGCTAACCAAGTAGAGGGGCTCAGTAGTTAATTTAAAAAATAGTCATAAGCATTAACTGTATAAGAAGAGGGTCTAACCATGTGTTACAAAATTATAAATCGGCTAAATAGCCTGAAAAGGAGAACTGGCTATAAACTGACTAATTCGTCAGGTGAAGAAACTTCTTTCTGACCCTACTAATTTTAATACTTTTAAATGTTAATAAAATACTAATAAAATGAATGGTTTAAGCTCATCTATTAACCTCTTAATTTGTTATTGAGTATACAAATTCTAGTTCCATTTATTTCTTTAAAGTTTCTAATTTTCTACTCGAATTCTCCAGCTTATTTGAATTTCAAAACACATTAATCACAATTATTTTAAATCTTATCTCTTACAACTTAAATACTTGGATCTCTTGTAGTCTGTCTTTATATGTATATATATTTGTATTTATTTTCTTTAGACCCTTAGTTCTATTATTGTAGCATGTCTGGTTATTTTAGATCAAAAGCCAGACAGTATTTATGAGAAGTGTTAGCAATAGTTTAAGCCTGTGGACTATGTTATTTTTATCCAGGGAGGATTTGCATCTGCTTCTATCAGGCTGCTGGGATAATGAAAGATACCTTTAATCCAATGGAAGATTGAGTGGACTTGAACCCAGGTTTCAATCTTTGGTGGACTGATCTATTTCAGGTTTATCCTACTCTGAGTCTATATTCCTTTAGGGGTGCAGCTGTCCACCAAGGCATCTCCTCAATAGTGGGCCCTGAACTCGCTTCTCTCTCATCTTAGGCTATCCTGCATTTCCACCCCTCTTAAACCACCCCAAACTCTGCTTTTCAAATTTTCTTTGTTCTTGAACTAGCAAATGCATGAAAAGCATAAGTAGAATCAAATGTTGGGCTCACCTTTCTGAGCTACCCTTCCTTCTGGGATTTTGTCTTCTCAGATCCTCGCTGCCTTAGTAGTTCTCTAGGGCCTCCAGACATTTTTTTTTCTCTTCTTTTCTTTTTTTTTTTTTTTGAGACAGAGTCTCGCTCTGTTGCCCAGGCTGGAGTGCAGCAGCATGATCTCGGCTCACTGCAACCTGAAACTGAAGTTAAGTTTATCTTCAGTTTTTGGCTATTATGACTAAAATTGCTATGGATACTATTGTACAAGTCTTTTTTGATCAAATGCTTTTATTTATCTTGAATAATACTTAGGAGTTGAACTGCTGGGTTACCATTTAGGTGTGGGTTTAACTCTCTAAGAAACACCAGCACTTTGGAAGGCCGAGGTGGGCGTATCACGAGGTCAGGAGATTGAGACCATCCTGGCTAACACAGTGAAACCCCCTCTGCACTAAAAATACAAAAAATTAGCTGGGCGTGGTGGCGGGTGCCTGTAGTCCCAGCTACTCGGGAGGCTGAGGCAGGAGAATGGTGTGAACCCAGGAGGTAGAGCTTGCAGTGATCCGAGATCACGCCACTGCACTCCAGACTGAGCAACAGAGTGAGATTCCATCTCAAAAAAAAAAAAAAAAAAAAAAAAGAAATGCCAACTAATTTTCCAAAGTGATTGCAACACATACATTTTTAATATTGCTGACAAACCAGGTCAGTATTTCAGGACAATGGGAAAAGTACTGTTGGTAAGTCAAGATTTAAAGAAACTCTAATTGGGATGTTGAATTTACGTGTCAACTTTACTGGACTAAGGGATGCCCAGATAGCTGGTAAACCATTATTTCTGGGTGTGTCTTTGAGGGTGTTTCTGGAAGGGATTAGCACTTGAATCAGTAGGCTGAGTAAAGATCACCCTCACCATTGTGGGTAGGCCTCATCCAATCCATTGAGGGTCTTGAAAAGAACAAAAAGGCAGAGGAAGGGTGAATTTGCTCTCTCTTGTTGAGTTGAGACACCCATCTTCTTCTGCCTTTTTGGGCGTTAGCACTCCAGCATCTTGGGTTTTCAGATTTGAACTGGGACCTACACTATCAGCCCCCCAGTTCTTGGCCTTTGGGCTTGGACTGGAACTACACCACCAGTTTTCCTGGATCTCCAGCTTGCAGGTGGCAGATCAGAGGACTTCCCAACCTTCATAACAAATCTTTTTCTATACATTTATATATTAATATATACTATTGGTTTGAGAACCCTGACTAATACTTTCATTTCAGAAAGGACACCGAACCTCAAAAATGAAAGTCATTGATGTGAGTGTTCCATAATCCAATATGTGAAACTTCATGATAAAAATGTTTTTGGCCCAGTGATTTGAAGATTGCCAAATTATGTCATATGTTCTGGCCATAAGTCAACAGGTTCCCAAATCTATCACCTGCCTTCTAGGCCTTTCTGAGATGGAGTTAGTTTTCTTTGGGGTCTAGAAAAATTATTAAAACTCTAGGAAATTAAAAAAATGGTATGTGGCCACCATAAGATATCACCTTATACCTGCCAGTATGGCTATCATCAAAAATACAAGAGATAAAAAGACATAAAGATGTGGTAAAAATGGAAGCCTTATATATTGTGAGTATAAGTGTAAATTGCCACAGCTATCATGATCATGGACAACAGTATAAAGGTTCCTCAAGAAATTAAAAATAGAGTTACCATATGATCCCATACAAAATGGGATTGAGATACCAAGCAATCCGACTTCTGAGTATATACGAGAAGAAAATGAAATCAGTATTTTAAAGAGGTATCTGCACTCTCATGTTCATTGCAGTATCATTCAAAGTAGCAGAGATGTGGAAACTACCTTAGTGTCCATCGGTGCGTGGATGGGTAAGAAAATGTGGTACAGATAAATTCAATGGAATATTATTCAGCCGTAAAAAAACCCAAGGAAATCCTGTATTTGTGACAGCATGGATTATGCTAAGTGAAATAATCTGGACAAAGACAAATACTGTATAGTATCATTTGTCTATAGAATCTTAAAAACAAAGTCAAACTCATAGAAACAGAGTAGAATGGTGGCTTCCAGGGACTGGGAGTTGGAGAAATGGAGAGATGTTGGTCAAAGCATACAAACTTTCACTTATAAGATGAGTAAGTTTTTGAGGACCTAATGTATAGCCTAGTAAATGTAGTTAATAATACCATATTGTATACTTGAAGTTTGCTAAGAGAGTAGATCTTAAGCATTTGCAAACACATACACACACACACACACACAGTTAATTATATGAGGTAGTATTTAACTTGATTGTCATAATCATTTCACAATGTGTATATCAAATCATTACATTGTACACTTCAAGCTTATACAATTTCAGTTGTCAATTATACCATTATAACCTCAATGAAACAGAAAATAAATGAATAAATAAATAAATAAATGAAAAGAATGGTGTCTGGTAGAATTACCAAAACTCTAGGAAGCTGTGGAAGTCGAAATCCCTAAAAAGAATAAACATTTTTTTGAAAAGTTAAATTCAGGATTTTAACATTTACATAGCCATTTTTTTGCTGAGTTTTAAATAGTTTTGAAATCATTGCACTTTTGTTCGTTTTATCTGTTCTTAAAGGCATTGAAAGCTTTCGAAAAATCAGCCATACTAAATTTGTTATTGCTATTTAAATTGTATATGGGAATTGAATTAATCAAAACTTGTAATCAATGACTAAGTGCTTAAAAAATAGGCTTTCAAAGTTTCCTTGAGTCTAATACAGGAGTCTAATGAATTGAACTTTAAACAAAATACAAATACTAGTCAATTTTTTTTTCACACACAAAAACCCCACAGACGTTAAAGAGAACCTATTATGGTTTTAATTCCTGGAGTTATTAAACTTTGTCTCGCTAAGAAAGATGAAGCAGTTGAGCCAATAATAATTAGGCATCTACTTCTAACAAGTGGGTCTGAAGAGCTAATTAATTAAAGAGAAATAAGTCTCTCATTCTGCTGTAACAACCTTGGGGAAGATGGACAAGGGTGGAGCTTTTTTGAACTACGAATCTATGAATTGCTAGAATAACCTTGTTGCCAGCTGTGGCCAGGCAGGACCCAAGAAGCTTCATTAAGTTTGTCTCCAAGGCCCACCACCTCCAACCCAAACTATGGGATTAGTTTCTCCTTGGCCAAGGGTGGAAATTACTGTGGACAGGGTTGAGCAATTTTAGCCCTTTCATCCTTGTTCCCTACATCCAGTGAATAATACTCATCTCCCTTCATTAAGACTGGAGTCCAGAAAGCATCTATCATGGCTCATGTAGGAGGGTTAAGGATAATCAGGTAAGTCATTTCTCTTGTCCTTAATTTCTTTAATAACTTGAAGGCCATCCGCATCACACACTCCTAAAATACCAGGAGCAGATTACTATCCATGAAAGAAATTAGTAAAATTAGAACATTTTGGAAGAATCAGCCAGCCCTAAAAATAATTCAAGAGGGTACTTGTAAAGCTGGTTGCTGAGAAGTTTTCAGCTCAATCTAATTCAGCCAAGGTGACGGAGGAGCATCCCTCATTAGGAAGTATGACTAGAGTGAGACTCTTTTTTAGTCTCACTTGGACTAAAAAAGCTTGGACATAATCTTTTGTATCAAACATGCTTTCCAAGGGGAGGTCAATATGGAATTGCATAGTTCCTCATACTTCCCTAGTGAGTAGCATCCCTCACGCTTAAAAATGCAGCAGGATGGTATTTTTAAGATGGATGTTTTTTCACTTCTAGGAATCCCTAGATCCTTCTAATTGTCATTTCCCCCCTCTCTCCCTATCTAAATCAATAGCATTCTTTGCTTTAGGGGAAGGTAGATACAGTATACAACAAAGACATCATTGTTGTCTTCAACTTTTAAGAGTTTTGACAGTCCATGACTGGAACTATAGTATGAAAGCCAAGTTCATTTTGATTTGTGAGAACTGGGTACTTTATCTCAAGTACCTTGAGATAAAAAGTACTTTTATTCTGAGTCTCCAAGGAGGCATGGTTTGAAATAGTCTGAGCCTTGAGGACTCAGACCTAAGAATTAATACTGGATATGGAAAGGTACAGGATATGACATTAGAAATTCTCTCTATTATGAAGAGAGGTTCAAATTCTACCACTTGGTAGGGAGAAGAAGAACTGGAGGAGAACAATAAAATTAGGTCAAAGTCAATATTTCTATAGGGTGTTGAAACCCTGAGGGTGGAGTGGGTGGTATTATCTCCACAATATGGCTGGTCTCTGGGTGCCACAACATCACTTCTTCACTGCTTAAGTCTGCCCACACCTCTCTTTAAGTAGGTCCTTCATGGAGCTTTGAACCACCCGTGGGATAGTGTTTCCTATTACAACCCTAAAGGCTACAAGATCAGATGGAATCTGGGCTCAACAAGAGTTACTCAACCTCTTCAAAGGGAAAATTGCTCTCTAAGGGAGTTTATTAAGTCATTTATTTAGTTAATCAAAAGATGTATTTAATTGATCAGCTTTTGAGGGCTTATGATGTGGGCCAGTTATTATGGTAGACAAAGTTATAGCCTCCCAAAATCTTATGAACCAGAAGTTTGGATGAGTGTCATGTATATAAAAAACTCCCCACAAAACTGCATCATATGCTGTATAAGTTTTCTGTAGGAACAAGATAAAATTGCCAGCAATGCTGGCCATGTGGGTTCCTAAAAACATGGAGTTTTGGGAATTAGGTTGTTACTTGGTGCTGTGGGGAGTAAATTCAATCCAAGGGAACAAATAGAAGCCCATTGTATGTACAGATTCTAAATCTGCACAACAGATAGACTGTAAGATGTGCCTTCTTCAAACATGCAAATCTAATTATGCCATTCCTGTGCCTTAAATCTTGCTGTGCTTCCTAGTGTTATTAGACTAATAAAAACTCCTTACAACACTCCACAACACTCTGCCTGGACTGACCCAACTCTCCAGTCTCCTTTTGTATCACGTTTTCTGTGTACTAGCCCTAAGAGGAGTCCTTTGAACTCATTATGTATTTTCCTGCCTCAAGGACTTTGCCTATTCTATTTACTCTGCCTAGAAGCCTCTCCACTCCTGTCTATGCCTGTGAATTTTTTACTGTTCCTTTACATCTCAGCTCAAGGGACACGTTCTCGGGAAAGTCCTCCTGTAACTCCCTGACTAGGTTGCATTTCTCTGTCAGACAGCTTCCTGCAAGTGTGACTTTTCCTTAGAACTACTTGGAATTTTATGTTTGCTTTTGTGATTATTTGATAAATGTCTGTCTTTATAGACAACAACATTGCTACGTACTGGATTGTGTCCTCTCCAAGCCCCACCTTCAATTCACATATTAAAGCTCTAACCCCAAAACCCTATATTTGGAAGTAAGGCTTTCTGGAGGTAATTAAGATTCAATGAGGTCATAAGTGTGGGTCCTAATTCAGTAGGATTGGTGGCCTTATAAGAAGATGAAAAGTGAGATCTCTCTCTTTCTATCTTTCTCCATCATGTGAGGATGTAGCAAGAAGACAACCATTAGGAAGCCAGGAAAAAAGCCCTCAGCAGAACCCAACCATGCCCAACTCCCTGATCTTGGACTTCCAGCCTCCAGAAATGTGAGACAATAGATTCTTGTTTTTTAAGCCACCCAGTCTATGCTATTTTGTTATGACAGCCCAAATGGACTAAGTCAAATACCCACTAGCATTGTGCCTAGAACAAACCAGTGGTGGCTGGGAAAAACCAATCATTATTTATCATTTACCTGAATAAAAGGCATTTGAGGTGAATCTGAGAGAGCCAGTGTGTTAGGTTCCAGTGGCCAGTGCCAGAGAGGGGAGGTATGGGAGCAGGAGCCGTTTGAAAGACAGGGTGGGAACAAGAAGACCGAAGAATCCAGAAGAGAGACTGTCTCTAAAGCAAGAAAAGACACCTTCTTTTCATTGGCCTTACAGCATGATGATAGGTTTCAAGGTGAAGGGCTAGGCTGAACTGAAAGCACAATGGATGTTAGAGAAAAGGGTCACTAGCTGATAGAGTCACTGGGAAGTGGACCCTAGATAGGTCTCCAAAACTCTACTTTCATGGAAGAGGGAACCTGGGGAAAAAATAAATTTGAGGTCACAGATGGTTTTCATTTCTTCCAGTTTATTTTAATTTTTCTTTAATAGATAACATTTCACTGAAGAATATAATTGGATTCCTCCAGTCCAAGGTATATTTCACGAGAGAAGAGCTGTAGAAGGTCTTTACATTCGTCTTGACTGGAGGGAAAAGAGGTGGGGGGAAGCGGTGAAGAGAATGCAGTTATGATGAATTGCAACAGGAACTGTGGCTAAATAATGAATCACTGAAATGCAGCCTTTTTTTGGGGAGGACCACGGTGACATTCTGAAGACTTGGTCTTTAGTTCAGCTCTGATTTTCTCGCATTGACCCACATTGTCAGCATATAAGTGGTGGGTATGGGAGACAAAGCTCAACATCCAGTGTTATTTTCTGTTGGTGTAGAGGGAACAACATTGCACTAGGGATCCCATGGTTGCCTGTTTCTGTTTCTTTAACTTACCCTGTGATCTTGATCAAGGTTTTTACATCTCTAGACCCTGGTGTCCATACTTGGAAAATGAAGAAGTTGGACTGATTGCTCCACTCTTAAGGTTCTGAGACTCTTGATACAGCAGAATGTGCTGTCTGTGGCTTCTCCTGTTGGCAGAGAGGGAAGGTAAGAGAAAAGAGGGGCTGTGTCTTAAGAGTTTACAGCCTGAAGGATATGGGAGGAGATCATACCATTCAACAGCTCTCTGGGTCTATAAATGAATATGGTGACAGTAGTAAGCATAATGCATTAATATGTAAACTATGAGGTACATTTTAGCTCCTTGGCAAATTCAGTAATTCTCCTGGGAGGCTTTACTGTCACTTCTGGCCACTGTTCTGGCATGGGAAATCATGAACAGCAGAAAGGAGACACTCCCTCTTTATAAACCTATTTGCTGATCAGTGCCTAATACCAAGAGGGGAAAGGTACCTTAAAATCCCAACTCTGTGATAATCTACACCCAGCAGCACTTTAAAGGAAGCATTTCTGATTGTGGAGGTGAAGCAACATTATGAAGGGTGAAGATTACCTAGCACCGTGATAGCATTTTTCTCTCAAACAGCACTCACGTTTCACAAAGTCCTGTTGGGTCTGCTCCCATTCCTCCCAAAAGGGAGGGGAAACAGGTTGTATTTTCCTTCTTTTGTGGATGGGAGAACAGGAATGACAGGGGCCTTGACTTTGTCCAAGGGCAGTATACCTAGCCAGTTGCAGGAGACAGCTTCTCAGGCTTGTCCTTTTTGTTGTCACCAACAAAATACTATGTTCACAATAAGTTTTGTTTTGGTCTCCAGTTTTCCCCCTTTTAGTACCTCTGTTTATGGGAGGAGTTGTCTATTGAGTCATGCTAGAGTTTCCTTGCTGAAGTCAAGGTCAGCCAATGAAACTCTGCAAGGTGAACCATCTGAAGGAATACCAGTTCCAGAATATATCTCTATTCAACAGCAACAATGATAGTAGCTAAGGTTTGTCAACAACTTATTATGTGCCAGGTGCTCTTTTTCTTACCTATATCCTCTCCATTAATCCTCACAAAAAACCGCATGGGGTATTGCTATTATCACCAGCTTGCAGATACGGAAACTGAGACTCAGAGAGGTGATGTAACTTGCCCAGTCACATCCATAGTGGTTTTATATGGTGTCGACCTGGTTAAACTTGAATCATCTTCCTAGAACCCTCTTTCTTTCCATCATTCTGGACTAGAGCTGACCCAAAGGGAAACTTGGCTGAGATTTGCAAGTTGGAAGTGGAACAGCAGCGTTTACTCTCTGAAGGTTGTTGTGGTGAGAAATGGTGAGAGACAGATGCAGATGTGCCAGCAGATTCAAGCTTTTCTGCCAATTTCTCTTTTCCATGTTCAGTTCTTCCCAAGTGATAGCCCTACTGACCGACAGTGGCTCCAGGCCCACCATCAGATGCAAAGCAACCTCCTCAGTTGACTTTCCCACCAGCACTCTTTTGTGGTCCCACATCAGTAGCTAGACTTTCAGGCTATCCAGATTCCTAGGCTCTGACTAGCCCACCTGTGCCAGTGCTTCTGGGGGACTGGTTAGTGACTTTTCTCTGATCCCCCAACTCCCCTTCTGTGACCCTTATTTCTGCAGCTTTTCCCACAATTGTGTAAGGTCTCACTCCTATTCCAATCCCTTATTTCGTACTACCTATTATGGTCTTCTGCCTTAATTGAACTGTGCCTGATACACATAGCTGTTAAAAGACAGAGTTGGGACTTAAATCCAGATCTACCAAACTTCAAAGTGCACACTAATAACTCCTTGTATGGTGACTGGTAGTGAGATACAAATTGTGTAGTGATTGGCAGTAAAATACAAATTTTGCTAGCCAATCGTTCCAAATATATATAGTGAACCCTTCCAAATACATTACGGTGACTTACATAAAATGTATATTTTGCTAGCCAACACTTCCAAATATATTATGGTGACTTACATAAAAATCATGACCTTTGTATCTTGGCGAAACTTTTATTTTTCCTTTTTACAATTTCGATGCCACTCACCACATTAATAAAATGATTCCCAAGAGCCTTCCAAAATCAAGAAGTTTGCCCGTCCTAATTCTTATTTTGGTATGCATTAACATAAAGCAGGGCTTTTCAACTCCAAAGCTAGCTCCACTGACAATTGGGGCTGGATGATTCTTTGTTGTGGGCCCTGTCCTGTGCATTGTAGGATGTGTAGCAGCATCCCTGGATTCTTCCCAATCAGTGCGAGAAGCACCCATAGTTGTGTCTCCAAGTGGGTGAAATTACCCCCAGTTGAGAACCATTGGCATAAGGTCACAACATCCATGGGCATATGGGGCTCTTGCTTGGAAGTGGAAGCCACTCAGTCTCTTCTCTGGTGTTGGTCATAACCTTTCTCCTAGTATGGTAGACAGCTCCTTTGGTGGTTCCTTCAGATCTTCTTACTCTGAGCTCATCCTTCATCCCTCTCTTTATCCTGTGTCCAGGTGACTATGTCCACTGCCTGTGACCACATTTACTCTCAGTCAAGGCCCATGTTAGTGTCTGTACTGCTTCCGCTGCCTCTGATGCTGCCATTACCCTCGCTGAGCACTGTTAGTCTTCCAACCAGTCTCCCTCTTCACTCTTCCATCCTCCCACCCATTGACTCCATAACAACCTTAAAGGATGTAGATGAATTATGAAAAATGCATGGGAATAATATTTACCAACTTCAAGATTGAGGTTACTGCCTTAGAGCAATGTGGCTCTTCTCAAATGAGAAGGGAAAGATGAGAATGGGAATAGGTTGTATTCTGAATAACTCTCTGTTTAAAAGGGAGTGATGAAGCAAATTATAACGAATTTAAGTGGTGGATATTTGCAGCCTTTTACATTATTTTCTGGGCTTTCATGAAATGTTTTAATTTTTAAGAAAGGGTAGAAGTATATTGAGCAATTATGAGTAGCATAGTGTTAAAACTGCAACTTTATGTTTTAGGTAAAAGTCATATGATCATTTCATGTCCTATGTCTCTTTTGATCCAGAGATTAGAATCCCCTTCCTTGTGAAATAAACAAATCTCAACTTGGCAGTAAATCTTTTCCCCTTCTCTGGATTGGGCTGTTTCAGGGTAGAAGCCTGCAGGTGGAGAAGGTTGAGGGGTCCTGGCTTGCTTCTCTCTGCTAATTCATCCCCTCTTCCTCCACAGAGGCGTGGTTTCACTCCCCAGTGATGTGGGGGAGAGGAGGAAAAAGACACTTGGCTGGGTGTCTTTGTGCTAGCCAAAACTGATAGACATTTAAAGCTTGCTATTTCTCATGGTGGCCTCTTTTTGTGGGCTCTGTAGGATATTTTTGGTGGGAATCTGTTTTCTAGGATGCCATCGAATCTGGTTGTTGCACTTCTATACTAGGTGGTCCCTTGAGATTCCTCCCTTAGCTCCAGGGCATTTAGTGGATCACCTCCAGCTTCTTTCTGCATAGCTTCCTTGCTTACCTGTCCTCCTCCAAGTATGGGCCAAGATCCAAGGCAGCCTCACAGTGGCTCTCTCTCCTTCCCACTGCTGATATCTGGCATCTGCTAACCCAGTTTTCTTTGAGAGGGCATTGCTCAGTGATACTAGAAGCTGTACCCATGGCTATAGCTTGTCCTGGCTCTCTGCCACCAATCCCCCAACAAATCTGAGCACGCTTAGAGGTTTTTTTCCTTGGGTTTTTCCATTCGGTGGTACCTGCTTTATCCACCCATCCAACTTCTCTGTTTTTAACTCCTACAATGTAATTATTTACTTTCAAACTCCAAAGAATGAAGTGGGAGATGTGGAGTGGTATTCAGACTTGTACTGTGTTCTGTTGCATTGCATTTTACTGCACTATACTGTACTGTCCTGTTTTTTATTATATTTCTTTTTGCTGCTTATTGGTTTCAGTCTTTGTATATCTGTCCTGCAGTCTAGCAATTGTTTGTCTATTTCAGTATTGACTGAACACTTTCAACACTGAGTACTGTATTCCTGGCCATGTGCTAAGCTTATGACATGCACTATTTCAGTATACACATAAAGAAACTGAAGCTCAGAGAGATTAAGCGACTTGGCCAAGGTCATGCAATCCAGGGAAAGGCAAGTCTGGTTAACTCCATAACCCATGTTCTTAACTCGTACATATATTACCTTTCAAGATTGGTGATATGTGTGGTGTACTAGGGGTGAGTGGAGGGTAGGGTGGGCTGGAAGAGAAAGGAAACATCCTGTCTTCTTATGTTTTAAAAGTAAAATCTTATTTAAAACAGATGCCCATTTTTAGGATCACATTTTTTAGCCCTAACTTGCTCATGGCACAAGTGAGGGAGAGTATATATTTAAAAAGTCAGGGCTGAAAAATTAAGCCTAAGCTTGCATGCTTGTGAACACACATACAGTTCCATGAGCTCGTGTGATTTCTTCAATCTGTTAAGTATACTCTAGAGTCATGATTTTATGAATATATTAGTTTCCTGGGTTTGATGCAACAAATTACCACGAACTTGGTGGCTGAAGACAACAGAAGGTTGTTTACTCACAGTTTTAGAGGCCAGAATCAAGTTGTCAGATGGGGTTGTGCTCTTTCCAAGGGCTCCAGGAATCTTTCCTGGCCTCTTCCAGCTTCCGGTGATTCCTGGAGGTCCTTGGCTTACAGCAGCATCACTCTAATCTCTGCCTCTGTCTTCACATGACCTTCCCAGTGTGTTTCTGTGTTAATTTCCCCCTCTCTTCTCTCATAAGGACATGCCATTGAATTTAGAGTCCACCCTAGTCAAGGATGACCTCATCTGCAGATCCTTACCCTAATCACATGTGTGAAGACCTTTGTCCCAAACAGGGGACACGTTCTGAGGCTCTGGATGCACATACCTTTTGGAGGCCACCATTCAACTCACTAGAATAGGTTTACAGTGCCAGGCAATGCACAGTGCCTCTGTCTCTATAACTGTGTGATGCTCCACCTGCCGCTAGCTCTTTCACACATGATGTATAAGGATGAATGAGAGGTCCCGGGAGGCTGTGAGTGTCTGGAAGGCAACACAGTCAGATGGCGTTAAGCTGCCTTGATTCCTTCAGCAGTAGCCGTCTGTCAGTAAATAAAAGTCCAGACGCTTTGCAGAGCTAATGTGTCTTGATGTACTCACACTCTTTGAGAGAAACTTGAGAAATGGGAAAATTGGGCTCAATATGTGTGAAAGAACTGTATCCTCTTCGGGGGAAAGCCAGTCTACACATTTCAGAGAGCATTGTTATTACACAGAGACACAAACACACAGAAACTAAGCGAAAAATCATCTCTGCTAATATGCTCATTCTGGGGACTTGCTCCATTTCCCAGGCAGTTTCACGAAAAACTTTCTCTCTGAATTACCTGAAAAGAATCAATAGCCACTGGATGAATCATCACAGCCCAGGTTTCTTCCACAAACAGAGCTGGGGAGGGCTGCTTAATGAAGTGTCCATTAAGGCTAACGGGCACTTCCAACAGGGTTTGTTCACCTTTCCCTTGACCAAGTTCAACTCACACTTCATCCAGACAGGTGAGTACTAAAGACTCATGTTTCATGTATCTAGCTGCCCTGGTCGTTTTGATCAATTCAATGTTTGGTTTCCTGGGAAATGGCATGGATGCCTGACTGTTCAGTGTTCGTCTTTGGGCAATTCAACACATTCAGTTTAGTTCTGCAAACGTGTCGTTGGAGACTGTTCAGTGTTGGGATGCTGTGTTTGCAGGGTGATTCTGCCCCCTGGGACCACATCCAGTGGGAGTCGGCAAAGTAAACAACCAAAGGTACAAGGAGAAGTGCTTTCCTCCAAGACTGTGCAGAGCTCCATGGCAACCTGCATGGGCAACGATTAATTCTTTAACTATTTTTTTTTCTTATTGCAAAAAATAATCAACATTTCTGGTAGAACATGCAGATAGGAAAAAAGAGAAAAACCAAAACTACTCATAATCCCATAACACAGAAATAACACTTCTTCACATTTGGTCTGTATTCGCATCTGTATGTATCTTTGTATCTTTGCCTACATTTGTGCCTGTCCCTCTGTCTATGTGTGTGTTTTTATCTGTAACTAGATCTAGATTATGCTTATATTTATCACTATGTTTAAATAACATTTAAACATTTCCCATATATGTACCTACACAGTTTATTTTATAATCTACTTGTTTACTTGACAGATCATTGCAAATGTATTTCCATGTTACATGTAGTCTTCAAAATTTTTAGTAGCTGTGTTATGGACAGAAGTTAGTTATTGAACTAATCCTGTACTATTCTGAATTTAATAATTTTATAGATAAATGTGTACATAAACCCTAATTTTGTCCTTAGGAGAACCCCTAACATTGAAGTCTCAGTATCAAAGTTAGGTATGTGTATAGAGTTTTTGCCTCAAAGGAGCAAGGAAATTTGCCTGGGAGGGGTTGGGAAGGAGGGAACAGGAAAGCATGACTTTCGAGTTGGGGCTTCAAGAAGGAGCAGAGTGTGGTGGAGCAGAGAGGTGACAGTCTTTGAAGAGGAGAAAAGGGGCAGGCAGGGGTCTGTGGGGTGTGTCCAGGGTGCAGTCTCTGAGCTCCTGAGTTCTGGGCATGCTGTCGGGGAGGGCCTGGAGCTGTGGCCCAAGGGTAGCGGGGGTGGAAGGGAAGGGGACACACACACTGCAGATGTATCTGAATCTTTAGGGTTTTATGTTTCAAAGTGTACGTTCCCACTGCTTTCCTTCTAGGTTTGAGATTTTCATCCCTGCCCTCTCCCTTTGAGAATCCCTGTGTAATAAGAGGCATGTCTGATAGGCAATATTGCCCACAGGAATAGTGTGGAGGCAGGAAAAGAAGAGCCATTGTTAGGAACAGGAGGGAGCCACTGAATGTTTGTGGGCAGAGAAGTGACAGATTTCATGGAATTCACTTAGACATGCTCTGGGTTTCTCAAACCATCCGTGGTGAGGGACCAGCTGTTTTCTGCCTTTTTTCATATATTACAGACTGATCTTTTTAGAAACTATAATAAAACATGAGTTACTAGAAAAGTGTAATAAAAAGATACAACATGCAAGCACCAATTATTAATTATTAGTTTCAACAGACACAAAATAGCTTGTCAGATTGCAACAAAACTTCACATGCTTGTCTCAATCTCTGTTCTCTCCTCATTGCACACCTGTAATCAACAGTTTGCCGATGTCGTCACTCTGCAAATGGTAGCACGAGTGCAGCCTCTGCTTTGCAAAGATCTGATGTGAGGGAGAGAGGCTGATTAGGAGGCTGTATGCAGTATTTTAGAAGACAGAGAGCAGATCAGGGCCTGGTCTAAGGCAAGAGCAGGGGTATGAAAAGGAGGGAAGACCAGTGAATGAGCAAGACTTTCCGTCTTGTTTCAGCCATTTTGTTTTTTGCTTAAAAAATGATTTTGATTAGTTTCTTTGTTTTCCATCTTATGCTACAATTTTTTAGGGGTGGCTTTTATTTTCTGTAATCATTTGGAAGGTATGCATTCTGTTTATTAGCACTACAAGTAGTTTTCATTAAGTTTTTCAAAAACATATGGCACCTCTAGTTCTCCAAACTTGATAAAGGAAAAAAAAAAAAAAAAAAAAGAATCATTGTCTTTTGACCTCCCATTCTCTAAAATAAGAAATGCTCTACATTTCAACTTTCTCCTACTCTCCATTTTTCATTCTTTACTCTTGTTGATATAATTTGGGGTTTATACCTAAATTCTTCTTCTTATTAAATTGTTATTATATGGCTTATATGTCTTATTTCATGATTGCTTTTGATATATTGTAGCCATATTTATAATATTCATTTAGATATAGCTCTGTGTTTAACTGAATTCTGTGTTTACTGTTGGTGCTTTTATACCAAATCTTTTTTTTTTTTTTTAATCAAGTTCATTTATTTTGAATCACCTCTTGCCATGATGAGTGAAAGCATTACGTACACTTGCCAGGGTAACCGACTGGGAGTGTGTGTGTGTGGCATGAGAAGAAAAGCAGCCTGACCTCTTGGAGCTCGTTGGCATCACAGCCAGGCTTTAGTGCTCTCCTGTTGAAAATGGCTTCACAGAGCATCAGTGTCAGACCAGGCCACTCTGTGATGGTGGTGGAGCGTGGCAAAGACAAGACCACTTCATGACCATGTCTGAACACAACAAAACATATACATTGTCCAAGCCACAGAAGTGACCAACCATCCCCTTCTCACGGCTAATACAAGGGATTGCTGCTTCTTTACCAAGTCGAGGAGCGTTAATCTTTTCTGGTCTTCCCACATTCTAGATAGATAAGATTTATTAAGATACCTGTTCATACGATACCCCTGATTCTGGACATCATCCAATCCAAACCAAAGCCCTACACACTAAAATCACTTAACACAAAACACAAATCCTACAAGTGCTTTCTAATGCCCTCTCACTAACAAGACTCAAGGTTTCCCATGGTGTGAATTCTCCCTCATTGAAATGAGTAATAAACCCAACATTTTTAGATGTGTTTGTGGTGGTCTATAGCTGGAGGGCATTCACAAGGAGAATTATTGCTTTGATGCTCCTCTTTATTAGGCTCCTTATATCTACCTCCTCTACCCAGTAACTTTGAAACCCTGCTACCACTCCGAGACCAAGCTAAGATGATGGAGGATGAGAGAAATAGAGATCAGTCAGGTGAATCTAATTGTCTGGAGAAGGCCACAGTCACGTGAAGTAGCCAGCCTTGCTCAGATCTGCAGAAATCCCCAGATGACCCGTAATCTTGTGAACAAAAATAAATGTTTATTGTTTTATCTCACGGAGATTCTGTGGTTGTTTGCTTTGCAGCATTATTGTGGCAATAGACAATGGGTACACTTTACTGTCTAAGAGTATATTTCTTTTGACAGCCTATTTTGTGGAGAATTATTGGTCATACACTTTTCTTCGAAACTTTATAAATTTGCTCCATTGTATTCCAGTGTTGGGGTTTGATTTTAGCATCTGCTTAAACTGTTGGGATTTTCTCTTGGTATCACCAATTACATATAAGTTAGGTCTCTTATCCTCTTTCTCTTTACCAATTTCTTATTTATCTTTTTATTTTTAATTGCATTTTTAATTTCCTTGAACTCTTTGCCTTTTTCAATTGGCTCCATTTTTTGTCTAAGGCCAAAATTAAATCTCTTTTCCCATTCAACTCTTGTTTCATAGGTTTCACATCTAAGTTATATTGAAAGTATCATATTTTTCTTTTACCTGTAATTTCTCTTTAAAAAGTATGCTATTTACTTATTTGTGTTGTCAGGGAAATACTTTCTTTCTTCAATAATGTAAAATTGTAGAACTATTTTTATTGTGTGTGTCCATGTGTATAGCTACATAGATAAGTAGATATATAGATATACATATATACTCCTGGAGTTTTCAAACAAATAAGCACATGAGTTCTTCTTCATCCCATTATCTCCTACCTAGATGATGACACATACTCCCTGTATCACAATTGAAGAGTGGATGGATATATATACAGCTCCTAACCACGTTTCTGTTGTTTTTTAGACACTTGTCTGACAAAGTTTTTCTGCATTGTCTGCTCTTAGTTTATTTTCTGAATATGATGAAGAATATTATTTCTGAGTAATCTGAAGCAATGTGTAATTATTATGTCATAAGTTGCAATAACTACTATTCTCAATTCTTCTGGCTTTTCTCTTTTCCAATGGCTGCTAAAATCCCAGGATACGATGCTTCATTTCCTGTCTACTTCCATTCTGGGCCAATGGAACTACAATCTCCAGTGGATTCAGAGTTGTGTGTATGATACAGTAGCCACTAGTAACCTGTGGTTATTGAACACTGGAAATGTGTCTAGTTCAAATTGAGATGTGTTGTCAATGTAAAATACTCACTACATTTCATGACGTGGAATAAAAAGGGGATGTAAAATATCTCATTAATAATTTTAAAACATTGATTTAATGTGGAAATGAAAATATTTTAGATATATTAAAATATTCTAATTAATTTTACCAGTTTCATTTTGCTTCTCAAAAATGTGGCTACTAGAAAATTTAAAATTGTTTATCTGATGTGTATTCTATTTCTATTAGACAATGCCAACATAGAGAAACACTAATAGAGAATGGGGCAAAAATATATGGTCATTTCAGAAAGTCATTTTCAGATCAGCACTGGCCCTGAGTCTCTGGTATGAGAATACACATGAAAAGCTTGTAGAAATGTATTCTGTCAAGCTTTATCCTGTCTTTATTATTTTGTTTCAAAAGTCAAAGCAAGCAAACACTATCAATAGTCTTTTGCCTAAGACTGTTTCACCAGTTAAATTTTGCTGTGTGGCAAACTACTGGAAAACTTAGTGGCATATGGCAGTAAGTATTTATTTCTCAAATACTGGAGAGTTAGCTTAGGTCCCTCATTAAGGTTGAATTCCAAATGGGGCACTGTGGCTGGGGCCTCTTTGCTTCACATGTCTCTCTTCCTCTAGCAGGCTAACCCAGGCATGTTCTCATGGCAATTGCATAGGAGTAAGACTGAGAGCAAATCCAATCTGACAAGCACTTTTCAAGCTTCTCCTTACATCACATTTGCTAACATATCATTGGCCAAAGTCAGTCACAGGTTAAGCCCTGAAATCAGAGTGGAAAGGCAGTATGAAATTATAAGGCAAAAAGCATGGACTACATAAACGAATGAAGAACAGGGGCCCATCTCTCCATTGTGATTAGAAGGAATTCATCCAAAAGTTTGGGAAAATGCTAGCATGTCTGGTTTCCAGTGATATTTCAGTTTTACCTCAATGGGATGGGAGGTGCTATTATGACCTGAAAGTCCTTCACTGTGTTTAGTCAAAAGTATACCTTTACGTTCCCCTTAAACTGCTTTTGAAATAAGCCATACCATTGCATAATTAGCAGAAAATATTCCATTCTCATTTTAGACAAACGTTACAAGAAAGTTTACTACAATTTTTAAGCTAATAAAGATAGTTTTGTACCATTATTATAATAATTATTTTATCATTATAATTAAATTTGTCATTGTTATTATTATTGACATGGAAAAAACAGCATTGTATATGTCACTAATGGCAAAAATAAAACTGGAATTGTCCAAGTAGCATCTATTTTCCCATACAGGGATGAGCTTGTGCATTTGGAACAAGGGTAATAGTTTCTTATTGGAGCAGCCAGCTGGATAGATGGAAATGTTCAGGCCAAATGTTTGCTTTCAGCCAGTCTGTTTGACCATATTGAGAAGGGGTTACCAACTAAAACATTTGTGATGGATTGTGGAGTATGATATGAAGCATGGAGAAGTTTTCATTGGCAGAAAGAATTTGCATCCCTACTTTGAGCTGACTAGCTACATGATCTTGAGCAAGCTCCTTTAACTCTGAGATACTCCTTTCATATTCTAAAATGGGGCTAATGATTTTCCACCCACAGGGCAGCTGAAAGAATTATGTGAGATAACACAGCACTTAATATAAGACATGTTCTGAAAGTGGTAGTTATATTCTAATATCTCTGTACAGAACCGTTCTGGGGATTCCCTAATTGTTCCACCTCGATTTGTGGTTGACAGTAGTAGTCATTTAACACAGGTAAAATATTTTCTAGTTAACATCTTTTACTCATTTGTTTGCACATTAATTTACTTACAGATTTTTTTTTTAATTTTTTTTTTTTTTACAACTCCTTCATTCATTCGTTCAACAAGCATTTATTGGTAGTTGGAGACATTACCAATGTATAGGAGACATTCAGACAGAGTTTGAGGAACAAAATATTGATTAGGAGTCAACACCTGTAATGGTGATGGGGAGAAAGCAGGATTGGGCAGAGGGAAAGTTAAACTACAATACAGGACAAATGGGAAGCCAATGGGGCGATCTGGAGTGGGCGTTGCGTGTTGAAATTGTCCTACGGCTGCATGTAGCTTCGATGACTGTACTTTGTACCTCTACTTTGCTCATTCACTGGATGAGGGCTGCCCCAGGAAGGGCATGCCATCAGGTGAGGTAAGGCACAACTGCAGTCTCTGAAGGCCCTGACAGCTGAAGGCTGTGTGCTGGCTACACTCTGCAGGGGCAGCAGGTCTTCCCTTGAAGGGGATCTGGGTGGTTCATCTTCATGTCCTGTGCTGGTGGCTATTGTGGGCAGACCTTGAGCTAAGTACTGGGGTTGCAGTGCTGAACTGGGAAGACAAACTCCCTCATCCCGTGGAGCTAACAGCCTAAGCTGGTTTGGAGAATTTTCAGTTGTCTCATTATTTCAAAGGAACAATTTTCTTCAGGTAGATTGTCTCACCAAGAATTGGGACAACAGGCTAATGCCCTCAGTTATTATTCAGGAGAGGAAGAAAGCAATGGGTGCCCCTGTTTATAGTAACACAGATTCTGGGATATATTGAATTCTCTTCCATTCATTTTTCTGCTGATTTCAACAATCTCACAAACACTGATTTTTCTATCTTGTGCTAGGCACAGTAGGTGCTAGGGGTGCAATGGTGAGCAGTATACAATCTTATAGGGGAGACAGGCACATAAAGATAACCTCAACATAAAGTAAGAAGTTATGAAGTAGAGACACAAAGAGGCTGCTAAGGACACTCAGAGACAGGAAAAGCTTCCCTTGGCCGGGAGGTCAGGGGAAGCTTCTTGGAGGATGAGATATCTGAGCTGAGTCTAGAAGGAAGAATATGAGCCAGAAAAACTAAGTTTCTACTCTTTAGTAATTTCCTTCTTATTTCATAGAAAAGAGAACAAATCAGAAGTCTTAAACATTTATAGAAATAACCATGCAGAGAGAATCAAATATTTAATGAGACAAACGACTTTTATGATCTTTAGATGAGGAAGAAGTTTCCCTTCATTTTCAGCCTTGAAAGCTTAAAGATTCTCCTTACCTCACACTGGTTGATATTGGTTCTTTGTAAATGATTTCACTCTATGTGTTAAAGTTTAATCATGACTGTAAGAGGCCATCTATACAGGAAAAAATCTGTGCACTCCTAAATGTTATGAGATACACAGTCACTTGATTTAACTGGAGTTCTGTTGAGTTGTTTCTGCTCACAGCAGCATCATGGGAACCCTGGAGGAGGCTGAAGTAAGCCTCGTGAATGTGAATGTGTCAGCCTCTTGCTCACACAGTAAAGCTCCTCTCACCCTGCATCCCTGTCAGTTTCATGACTCTTGGGTGACAAACATCAGGATTCTGGAAACTGGAGATCTTAACAGAAGTGTATTTAACAGAGGCCATGTCTCCCCCTTACAAATGGTTGTAAAAATCCATGTGCCAAGATATATTTGCTAATACAAAATTTGGGTAACTTTAAAATCAAAAGGTCTATTTGCAAACGTGATGGGTAGCAAACTGCCACAATAACGTCTCTGAAACTTCCACCTTAGTTAGCAGAGTTTCTATAATGATGGCTTTAATACAGAGGAATGAATATCAAATATGTGGATGGAGTTGAGATTTCAGTTTTTCAGGACTAATTATAGTTACCACCACCTGTTTAGTGTGAACTGTGTCCATGTGTAAATCAGAAATCAGCTGAGTTCACCTTTCCTCTTGGGCTCCGGAGAAAATGGACTCACACCCTAATTCTTTATGGCATAGAAAGTCCAATTCTCTCCCTAGTATTTCTATAACTTCCTGTGGCTTTCTGGGTCTCCTGGTCATCTCTGACTCCATTTCTAGCTGGTGCTGAATCCTTACATTCTACTTGTGTTCTTGTCCTATATCAGCTTTCATGTCAACCCAAAGGAAGGTCAATGGCCATTTCTCCGTGAGTGTCTTTCTGATTTCCTCCCGAATATGCCACACAATAAACTGCGCGATTGCTTTCACTGGAGATTTGACGGGGGTAGCCGATATCCATCATATTGGATTTCTGTATTCTTTAGTAAGACCTTTAACCATTTTTGCTGCTGTAGTTACAGACATCCCACCATTGCCCAAGGTGCTCCTTTTTCAATTCTCTCCAGGCCTCCTTTTTTCCATCTGTTTTTCTCACGCAAGGTTACTGTTTAATTTTCTTTTTCAGACTGGTTTTGCTATCTCTTTTCTGCTTCCTTCTATCATAGTAGGGCTCAATCTTGGGCTGAACATTTGAAAATACTAAGGGCTAGGCACCATCCCAAAAGTTTCTACTTTTTGGTTTGGTGTGGGACCCAGACATAGGTCTTTTAAAAAAAACTCAGCTTAATGTGTTTTGAAATACGCAGCCAGGGCTGAGAATCACTCAAAATCTAGCCCATGTCTGCAGAGTTTCATCTGGTTTGGCCTTCCAGAAACTCTGCTGCTATATGAAACACACATTTCTTCTTATACATAGTTTAAGTTTAATCTTTATAACAACTTCTACGGGTAACTACCAATGTCCACATCAAATTTATATATACTGAAGATGGAGGCTCAGGGGGGTGAGAAAATTGCTAAGGTTTATACTGTTGGGAAATAGTGGAGGCGGGCTTTCAATCCAGGGCTGTGAAATTTCAAATCTTGTTTTTGTTTTTCCTTTTAAAATCCTTTTATCGAATCTCTTTGCTCAAGGAGGAGAAGCAATATGGACACATCTCTGTCTTCAATTATCTCCTCTTTTAGATATCACTGCTTATTTTTCACCCATTTCTCTTTCTCTGGCTCCAGGAAAATCTTTGTCAATTTATATCAGGCATACGTTGTTCTTTCTCCCAAGGATCGATCTCTGTCAAAGCCCAAGAACCTCTCCTTTATTCCAGAAATATGTCTCCTTTAATAGTTAACATTTATTGAGTGTTTATTATGTACCAGGCACACTGAAATACAGGGAGGCTATGTAACTTGGCCAAGTTCACACGGCTAGTAAGAGCAGAGCCTGATTCAAACCTAGGTGTACTACTCAAATTCTAAGGTGTACGGGAATCACCTGGGGACCTGATTAAACTGCAGATTCTGACTCTGCGGGTCTGGGATGGGACCAGAGAGCCTGCATTTCTAACAAGCTTCCAGGTGGTGCCTAAATCTGTCTAGTCCATACGCTCAGTGTTGAGGATTTAGTGCTCTTTGCCTTTCTGTTTTCGCTATTTAAAACAGCTGGGGGCTAAGTGCAACATGGAGAATTTCGTGTGCAATCTCTGATGTTTCTTTTCCTGAGTAAAATGGACTATGGGACACTGTGCTCCAGAGATCCCAGGACTACTAAAATGTCGGAGATTCCATTTAATATTAATGAAATTAATTAATTAAAAAGCAGCCATTACTTAGATTTAAAAAATAAGGTTTCCCTAAGGAGGGACAGAAAAGATTGATATAGGCAAGGTAATTTCATCTTGAGAGGTAGGACTAGGACATTTGATGTTGAATGGCGACAGTAGATGTTTTAGATTCTGCCCTTTTGCTCCTTCTCTAGTCAATTTAGTGAGAAATTTACTTTGGCCATCCCCACGCTTCTGTGAAATGCAAACTGCAAGGGGAACTTAAGGAGTGGCTCCCAACGGTTGCATATCATTCCGCAGAAGCTCTTTTACTGAAGGCCATTTCTTCCACATGATTTTTTTTTTTTTTTTTTTTAGTTGCCGTTCTTCATTTTGATGTTTAAATTTGCTGAAGCTCTGTGACTACAGCAAGGGGTGATTAGCGCTTGGGGAAATCCACTTATCACTGAAGCCTGCTGCTGCCCAGAAAAAGGGCAGGGACACCCGTACTAGGCAGGGCGCAGACTGCCAGCCACTGTATGAAAAAGACTTTTATTACAGGAATAGGCAGACCTCTGATATACTCGCACCTAGCATTGAGTGCATTGTACCCTACGTGGAATACTTAATTACAGAGGATAGTTATGGGTTCCAGTTGACAGAATCATCTAATCAATATTGATTATGCCAAACTCTAATTTACTTGTCTTACAACTCACTAAATTTGAAATATTATTGATTTTCAAGTAGATGACTTAGAGGATAAATAAGTTTTATCTTGGGGAGCTTTGTCTGAGTTTGATCTCAGACCTGCAGGCGAGAAATCTCAAATCTCTTCATTAGGCAGTATTTGCAGAATAATCGCCCCAGATATATTCCACGGATGCAAATAATTTGCCAGGACTCCTTATTTCCCAGTAACTCATGCTGAATGGGCTATTTTCCAGTTTGTGAGGAGGGTGTCTCCATGGCAGGGCCAGTGAATTGTATGACTTGGGGAGACACTTCTTAAGAACATGTGTGCATGTTCTCACTCATAGGTGGGAACTGAACAATGAGAACACTTGGACTCAGGAAGGGGAACATCACACACCGGGGCCTATCATGGGGAGGGGGAAGGGGGGAGGGATTGCACTGGGAGTTATACCTGATGTAAATGATGAGTTGATGGGTGCAGCACACCAACATGGCACAAGTATACATATGTAACAAACTTGCACGTTATGCACATGTACCCTACAACTTAAAGTATAATAATAATAAATAAATTAAAAAAAAAAAAAAAAAGGAAAGACCAAGAAATGGAGTTAGATCAAATGATATGTTTGAAGTAAGGAGTTGGACAAACTGACTTGAGTGAATATTAAAAATGAACAAAATGGGCCTCATTAAGTTATTACAGTTCATCGTATGGTTGTCATTCCAAAGTATTTACTTATCTAACTGGAAATGTTGACCAGTACTTGATATTTTATAATAATGCAGGTGAGCATAATGTATGCCTGACATAATTACATGAGCTTTTGAAAACATTTTATTGCCATAAGATGTAGCGAGGACCTCCTGATTATCATTAGACATCTTGCTGTGTATTTAGGTAATGAATGATTTGGTAATAGTTTTTATTCAGGCTTATGCCAGAAACAGATTTGTTTTAAAATTATTTTGCTATAAGATTGGAAAAGCTGACATGTGATATTTAACAGTAAGTTCAAAGTTTCCCAGGTGGGTAGTTGTTTGTTTTAGTATGAGAGAACTTATTTTTAAAACCCTTTTTTGTGAGTTTAAAGGGGCAATGGACTTAATTGTTCTGGTCATGCAAAGTGTATTTTATTCTGGATGTCTTCTGACTTTATATTTTGAATATATATCTATTACAAAAAAAAAAAAAAAGAACATGCGCTGAAATGTAATGTCTTTGTATTTTACAAATCAAAAGATGCTATGAACCTTCTTTTTCCCGTGCGATAGAAACCATCTCGCTGTGTTTTCAGCAGCCTATTCTGTCTTTTCGGTGGTCTCCTCTTGCTGTGTGAAGGCAATCCTCCACAGAGAAGTCTTTGACCTGCCTTCTGCACGCGCTGGAATCTGACAACCCGATGGCCACCATTAACCATTTTGCCCTAGCCACACGCTGAGGGTGATGGGTGGATTGGTGTGTGTGTGTGTGTGTGTGTGTGTGTGTGTGTGTGTGTGTGTGTGTGTGTCGGGGGATGGGGGGGTGATCAAATGAATTAAATTTGGGCTGGTTTTCAGTCTTTGAGGTGGCAACTGTGGAATTTAATAATTTGAATAGATGCCGATTGACCTGATTCAAAAACTGTAAAAACTTGAAAAGGTACCCAGTGAAAAATGCAATAACCGTTCCCCCATCTTGTTCTTTTAGGTGCCTCATTTTTTCTCTTCCAACAGGAAAACACAGTTTACTGTTTCTTTGTGACCTGCTAGAGTTGCCTCATGTATATTTAAGAAAGAGCAAATGTAGATCCATTTTCTCCTATTTTTCTAAAAGATAGCATATTGTACACACTGTTCTGAACCTTTAATTTTTTTTGTTGGTTTTTTTTTTTTTTTTTTAACTTACTGGCATATCTGGGGAATTTTTCCATATCAATAGATAAGAAGTACCCACTGGAAAAAAAACTGAATAACTTTCCATCATGTATATATGCCATAATTTACCTAATCAGTCCTCTCTTGGTAGACCTTTGGAGCCTTTCAAGTGTTTTGCTATTATGAATACCGCTACAGTGAATAATTCGGTGCATAGGCACAGAAGCGCATAATGACTTTGTATGTAAGTCCTTTTGCAATTGTGCAAGTGTATGTGTAGGACGAATTCCCCAAAGCGGAGAGCTGGGTCAAAGGATCCATGATAGCTATTGCCAAATTGCCCTGCATGGCTGTTGTGCCCGTTTACCTTCTCACCAGCAATGTACAGAAATCTGAAGCTGGCAGTTTTAATCCCTCTTGGCAAGCACTTACATTTCTAGGTCAGAAATTGTACTAGTCGGGGTTGCAAACAACAGAAAGAGAGTCCAGTTAATTTAAGGCAGAAAGAGTTTATTGGAATCGATTGGAAAACTGGAGCACAGACTTTGGGGAGACAAGGGAAGTAAAAAACAGGCAAAGATGTGCGATGGGAACAGTCTCATGGGAATCCTATCTCCAGGCATAACGCCTATGACCACTGGCATCTCCGTGGTGCACCCCACCCCAGACCTTGCCCTCCCCGCACCACGTACAATCTCTAACCTCCTCTGAGATGTGAAATGGAATCAGATTTGGCTTCCATAGGGTTATAAAGGTGGGGGAGAGGGAAGGGAACCCCTGCAAACCTCTCTGTGCCTTCTGGTAAAGACAGTTGTCAGATTTTAGGCAGCCCAAACAACGTGCTCTATGAAGACCACGCTACCTCTTCATCTTTCTTTCAGCTGGGGTGCCTCCAAAGATACTTCTTAAATTGTGCGGGTTTTAGGACCTGCGTTTAAAAGCTCCTCTGGCTTTAGGATCTGAATTGGGCCTAGAATCTGCCACTGTGTCCAGGAGGGATTAATGCATCATTTTAAGACTCAGTGAGTCAAGTCGGTAAGGAGTCTACCTTATTTATTGATCACCTGCTGCATGCTAAGTAAGCAGACACTTGGCCAAGGGTTCAGCGTCAGGAATTTGTCCATCTAATTCTGCTTCAGCTCTTCTGATGGGTGGCTGAGCCTTGGGCAAGCCATTCTTCTTAAGCCTGTTTTCTCATCCATGATGCAGGGATAATAATATTGACCTACTTTCCCAGGGCTGTTGCAGGGATTCATTTAATTGATAGCTGTAAAGAACTCTGAAAATACTTTAGAATCTCCCAGCTCCCATCGCCCAACACACATCTTTGCCTCCAAGCTCATTTCCCTTTGGCACTCCTGCCACTTGTCCTGTAATTTGGGTTGGCACGAGGAAGGGAACAGACAAGGGATTGGGGCACAAACATGACTTGTTTGGCAAATAAAGAGTCAGTGATCCCGAGCCAATGCAGAAGGATGGTAGTTAGCAGTTAGCAACTGTTGTTAAGGTTTTCGTGGTGCCCCACTGCCACAGGTCCAGCGAGCAAGGATCACAACAGATGCCCAAGTCCTAATTGCTTTCCCTGGTTGTCATCCTCATACATAAATAAATTAGCAGCCCAGCCCTTGACACTGATGGTATGAATGGCTCACCCTGAGCAGCTGTTACAGAGTGTCTCTGATATTAATCACACGCTCCCTCCAATGGCAGTGACCTTAAGGTGAAAATGCCTTGCTCTTGTTCCAGCAACTGAGGAGCAGTCAGTCTCACAGAGCGAGTATGTGCTTGTGCTGGGGAGAGTGAAGCTTTGATTCTTATCATTATGATAATCACAATAATAACATTTTTATATCACATTAGGGTTTACAAAGCATTTTACATTTGTGATCTCCACTGAGCCTCAACAATGTTTTGTGATCTCCATTGAGCCTCCATTGAGCCTCAACAAAGGTAGACAAAAATGGTTATCTCCACTTATGATAGAAAAACACAAACTCAGAGAGATTACTGGCCCTAAGATCCTACAGCAGGGAAATGAAATCTTTTCGCCCAGCAAGTCTAGTGCTGTCTGCATTATATTATCCTCTTTCTTTAAATGATAAGTAATTTATCATTTAATTTTATCTCTAGTTCTCCCCTTTGATACTGAAGTGAATTGACTCAAAAATGTTAAAATATGCACAACAATTCTTGATTAAATGCTCACTATACCCCACATACTGTGCTAAATGCATCATAGCCAGAATATCATCTAATCCTCACCCAACTCTACTAGGTAAGTATCTGTGTCCTTCTTTAGAGATGAAACAAACTGAGGTTCAGAGAGGTTAATAACTTGCCCAAGGACACACAGAGTTCAAGCATTCAACTGCAATTCTATACTGCCAGCCTCAGAAAATACCAGTAACAGAGGCAGCCATACCACTGCACGAGGCAGAGGACTGCTTTTTCATGGTTAGATGGAAGAAAGGGGAAGCTGCCTCTGGCTTGTGGCATCAAGGGTTGTTTCGCTTCAGCTTACTGCACTGACTGAGAGTTTATTTCTATAATTTCAAGAGGAGAGTTGTCAACCCAGTGTGGTGGAGGTTGCTGGGGATACAGTAGAGGAGCAGTGGAACGTTTCATAAGCGCATGGTAGAACGTGCATGGCTCTCCTGCTCCTGCCCTAATCCTGCTGCCTTCTGTGTGTGAAGTGTCCCCTCCTACTGCATTGTCCCTTTGTGAGGCAGGTACAGCCTGGAGCTAGACTCTTATGCTTGCCACATCACCTCTGAGTTTAGCTGTGGCTGGGGCGAGCAGTTCAGAGCCAGCTTTGTGCTTCACCTCCTGCTCAGACTGTCTGACTTCCAGCATGTGTCTTATATTTCTGCTTTCCATCCCAGGTTTCTGTCCCTGGTATCATTCCCTGATACCAGGGATGCCTGAGGAAGCTTGGAAGACCCATACATCATTGGAGAGGGGTCAGGGGAACTCTGGGGAAATGCTTTTTCACCTCTCCTTGTGAGAGCACAGTGGTAACCCCCATAATAAACCTTTATTTTGTCTTTTTTTTTTCTGTTGCTGTACCCCATCTTTTGCTCCTTGGGATCATGTTAGAAATAATCTACATGCATCTAGATTCTTGTCTCAAGTCATGCTATTGGGAGGAACTCAAACTAAGAAAACATGTTCTTTTCTAACAGCCTTTATGGTGTCATTCACACGTTATGTCTTCTAAACAGGGTGGCCAAATTGTGTGATAATTATGGTCTGCATTTGAATTCTGGCTTCTGTAAGATCTTGGACAAGTTACATAACTTCTCTGAGCCTCAGTGTCTTATTTGTAAAAGAAGAATTGAAGTAATAACTTCTTCACCATGTATTTTTGTTGTAGTTTTGAGATGGAGTCTGGCTCTGTCCCTCAGGCTGGAGTGCAGTGGCTGGATCTCAGCTCACTGCTAGCTCCGCCTCCCAGGTTCACGCCATTCTCCTGCCTCAGCCTCCCGAGTAGCTGGGACTACAGGTGCCCGCCACCACGCCCAGCCAATTTTTTGTATTTTTAGTAGAGACGGGGTTTCACCGTGTTAGCCAGGATGGTCTCAATCTCCTGACCTTGTGATCTGCCCACCTCGGCCTCCCAAAGTGCTGGGATTACAGGTGTAAGCTACCATGCCTGGCCAAATTTTATGTGTGTTAAATGCATGGGGCAGTGTCTAGTGTTCAGTAAGTGCCAATGTTGGTCCAGTTACTGTCTACTATGGTAATAAACAGGGGTTTTGGAATGGGAGGGGTTTGTCTGCATCCAATGTCATTTACTTGGTGTCCTGTAGCCTTTGCCAAGTTTCCTGGCTTTGTCTCCCTTGGTCTCCTTGTGTATACAACCAGGCTAATGAGACTGGCTACATCATGGGGTGTAATAGTCTAATGTTTTAAGTAGCTAATACACAGTCTAGTGCATAATAGTAGGATTTCAGCATTAAATGTGGCTGTTATTGAGATGACAGTTTGTAGTTGGATTTAATGGCTTCCTCCTCTGTAATCTTTTCATACTTTCTCATATAACTTCTAATGGAGTTACTGCGCACTTCCCTGTCTCTCCCCCAAGACTATGAGCTTCTTCTTTTTTTTTTTTTTTTTGAGACGGAGTCTCGCTCTGTCGCCCGGGCTGGAGTGCAGTGGCGCAATCTCAGCTCACTGCAAGCTCCGCCTCCCGGGTTCACGCCATTCTCCTGCCTCAGCCTCCCGAGTAGCTGGGACTAGAGGCGCCCGCCACCACGCCTGGCTAGTTTTTTTTTTTGTACTTTTTAGTAGAGACGGGGTTTCACCGTGTTAGCCAGGATGGTCTCGATCTTCTGACCTCGTGATCCACCCGTCTCGGCCTCCCAAAGTGCTGGGATTACAGGCTTGAGCCACCGCGCCCGGCCAGACTATGAGCTTCTGAAAGGAAAGGGTTATGAGTCATTTCTCGCTGAAGCAGCTGGTATTCTACCATGACATTCAGGCAAGACGATCAAAGACAGTTTTAGTAGAGAGTCAGAAGCAGCGCTTTTGGGAAGCGCTCTAGTTTGGCTACCTCAGTGAACAAGAAAACGGTTCCAGAGTTCCAGAGACATTAACTGAGTACTGGCAAATGCCATTGACAGGGCGGGCAGAAGGCAGATGAGAAGCAGCTGAGAGGAACTGGCCTCATTCGGCTAGTGGCCTAAGGCGGTCTTGGTTAAAGAGGCTTTTCCTGGAGAGGCAGCAGGTTGAATTGTGGAAGGGGAAGTGTTAGCCACTAGTGTTGGTGGAAGCAAGATGCATCTTCTAGGAGGCATTTAAGGCTTTTCAGAGGTGGGATTGTGAGCTCGACTATGGCTTTCCCTGAAAAAGAGACTGAGGGCATGCAGGGGAGCTGGAGGGAGGCCTCTGTATGATACCTGGGCATGGGGCTGTCCTGCCTGTGAGGGGTGGGGTGAGGGCGGAGGGCCAGAGGAAGCTCTCTCTAACCTTATTTCCCTTTAGTTTCTCATGTGACCATACCCTCAACATCGAGTCAGATAAAGGTGAACATGCCCCGGAGAGAGGAAATCACAGGATTTGCTTGTGTGGCTGGAGAGGGTAGTACAAGGGTGGAGAGGGGCAGCAGCGTGGACTGGCAGATAGCAGAGAACTGCATCTGCAGAGGAACTTTGCTCAGGGCTGACAAGAGGAGTCGGCTTCTTTGCTATCTGTCCTGCAAAGCTGACCAGCAGGCCAAACTTAACTGCAGCTTGTGGCTGGCGTGTTAGCCCTGATTTGCCTCAAGGAATCCAAGGGAGATTCATTTCCTCTTTTTTTTTCTTGGGCCTCCATTTCCCTCAACACAACCGTTCTCAGCTAATCCCTCTGTGCTGGCTTCAGAAGAAACAGAGAGATTGGTGGCGAGGGGGTTGGAAGCCAGAGGTGGTTTCTCCAAGTTGGGGATTGTGGTGTTTGAGGCATTGGCGTCTGTCTTCGGGGCAGACTGGGAACTTCGGTAGGGGAGTAGCTAGCTGAGAACTGCTGCTCGACTTCATCTCTGATCATGGTGGAAACATAGGGATGGGATATGGCTAAGGGGTCATCTTATCCAGACACCTATGCAATGCAGGATTCCACTTAATGACTTCTTGTACAATGACTTAAGGCTCACTCCCTCTGGAAATGATCTTGGCTGAATATTTCCACCCTGCCCCCCACTCCCTCCAACAAAACTCTTTTCAGTTTCTTCTTACCCATGTGGCCACTCCTTAGTTTACCCCCCGATTTCCTTTTGCATATTGGTGTTGCTGGATCTTTGCCCTTGGCCTTCTTTTCTTCCTACTGACTTCAACTGCCTCTTACAGATCCATGACCTCCAGTTCTATAGTGCCAGTCCTGATTACCCTGTTCCCTGGATGTCCTTTATGCCTCCAAACATGGCAGAGCCAAAACAGAAAGCATTAACTCCTCCCCCAAATGTCCCTCTTCTGAATTCCCTAGCTCAGTGAATGGAGTCACTTTTCACCCAGTTTGCCTCGTCCAAAAGCTGGGTACCATCAGCTACTCTCTTAAATACTGCACTCCCCAGCCCTGACCCCACCGCTGCCTCCTGATCCTCGCCGCCGACAGTCTCACGCACTCCCCAGAACCTCCAGAGATACATGTCACCAGATGTGCTGATTAATTTCCAGGTGCCCTCCAGGCCCATCTCCCTCCTTGTCCTCCCTGCTCTGTGCCCCAGGAGGCTGACTTCTGGGCTGCATCATCTAGGACCTATTGCCCTCCTGTTCTGAGTTGGGTTCTGTCAATGGGAGGTCCTGGAAAGATAAATAAGTTGATGCATTTGTTATTCCTGCCCCTTCCCTACTGGGCTGTGGTTTGTCAGTGATTGCATTTCTTCCCCTAAGGTCTTGGCTCCTGTGAGCCATCCCTCTCCCAGGGGTTCAGCCCTTTCTAAGTTCCAATAACCACTGCCTGCCCTTGCTCCTTCAGGTCTAGGGCTGGTAACAGCTTCCTGCTGTTGTTAGTGCTTCTGTGTGATTGTCCCTTTTGGTGCTTGTAACCCTGCCTACACTTTTCTGTGTATTGTCCCTTTAATAAACTTTCTGCAGCTGTATCTTTAAGCACCCCAGATGTTTCTTGCTAGGATGCTGCCAGATATATCAGGTCATGCCATTACTATCGCCTTCATCTTCCTCAACTGTAACCTTGACTATTTAGAAAAACAGGAAACTGGTTTTCTAAAACGAAGTCACAAACAGTTCCAGGCAATAGCTCCAGCCACATGCCTCATTATTGTATTTGACCTGACTGTCTTGTGGTTCTTCTCATCAGTATGATGTAGAATGATTAGTCCCATACTTTGGCTTTGTTTCCTGCCTCAGGTAGCTTTGACGGCCCTCTGTACTTCCCTTCAGGTTACCTACAGGGTGTTGACATGCACTCATTCCCTTGGATGCTTGCCTTCTCTGTAATGTAGAAAGTATGGGGCCTGCACCATCAAAGTTGGCTTCATGGGTGTGAGGTCCTGTACTTAGAAGGGCCCAGTGCTTGGGTTCATGCTCTTCTGTTACTGTCTTGAAACTATTAATAATTTTTAAAGTTTATTTTTATTTTTTTGTGAGTACATAGCAGGTGTATGCATTTATGGAGTACATGAGTTGTTTTGATATGCCTAATAATCACATCATGGAGATTGGGGTATCCATCCCCTCAAGCATTTATCCTTTGTGTTACAAACAATCCAATTATACTCTTTTAGTTATTTTAAAATGTACAATTAAATTATTGTCAAATATAGTCACCCTGTTATGCTATTAAATACTAGGTCTTATTCATTCTATTTGTTTTGTATCCATTAGCCATCTGCACTTCCCCCGCCATGCCCCCACTACTCTTTCTAGCCTCTGGTAAACATACTTCTACTATCTATGTCCATGAGTTCAATTGTTTTGATTTTTAGATCCTACAAATAAGTGAGAACATGTGATGTTTGTCTTTTTGCACCTGGCTTATTTCACTTAACATAATGACCTTCAGTTCCATCCGTGTTATTGCACATGCCTGATTCTGATTCCTTCCTTCCTTCCTTCCTTCTTTCCTTCCTTCCTTCCTTCCTTCCTTCCTTCCTTCCTTCCTTCCTTCCTTCCTTCCTTCCTTCCTTCCTTCCCTCCCTCCCTCCCTCCCTCCCTCCCTCCTTCCTTCCTTCCTTCCTTCCTTCCTTCCTTCCTTCCTTCCTTCCTTCCCTCCCTCCCTCCCTCCCTCCCTCCCTCCTTCCTTCCTTCCTTCCTTCCTTCCTTCCCACCCACCCTCCCTCCCTTCTTTCCTTCCTTCCTTCTTTCCTTCCTTCCTTCCTTCCTTCCTTCCTTCCTTCCTTCCTTCCCACCCACCCTCCCTCCCTCCCTCCCTTCTTTCCTTCCTTCCTTCCTTCCTTCCTTCCTTCCTTCCTTCCTTCCTTCCTTCCTTCCTTCCTTCCTTCCTTCCTTCCTTCCTCCCTCCCTCCCTCCCTTCCTTCCTTCCTTTCTTTCTTTTCTTTCTTCTTTTTTTTTTTTTTTTTTTTTTTGACAGAGTCTAGCTCTGTTGCCAGGCTGGAGAGCAGTGGTGCAATCTCGGCTTGCTGCAACCTTTGCTTCCCGGGTTCAAGCGATTCTTCTACCTCAGCGTCCCGAGTAGCTGGGATTACAGGCACGTGCTGCCATGCCCAGCTAATTTTTGTATTTTTAGTAGAGATGGGGTTTCACCATGTTGGCCAGGATGGTTTCAATTTCCTGACCTTGTGATCTGCCCACCTTGGCCTCCCAAAGTGCTGGGATTACAGGCATGAGCCACAGCGCCCAACCTGATTCTTTTTTTATGGCCAAATAGTACTCCATTGTGTATAGGTACCACATATTCTTTATCCATTCCTCTGTTGATGGACACTTAGGTTGCTTCCAAATCTTAGCTATTGTGAACAGAGCTGCAACAAACATGGGAGTGCAAGTATGTCTTCAATGTACTGATTTCCTTTCTTTTGGGTATATGCCCAGCAGTGTGATTGCTGGATCATATGGTAGCTCTATTTTTAGTGTTTTGAGGAACCTCCAAACTGTTCTCCATAGTGGTTGTACTAGTTTATATTCCCACCAACTGTGGACGAGGGTTCTCTTTCCACATCCTCACCAGCATTTGTTATTGCCTGGCTTTTAGATATAAGCCATTTAAACTGAGGTAAGAGGATATCTCATTGTAGTTTTGATTTGCATTTTTCTGATGATCAGTGATGTTGAGTACCTTTTCATATGCCTGTTTGCCATTTGTGTGTTTTCTTTTGAGTATATTAATAATTTTTTAAACAAGGACCCACATTTTCATTTTGCAATGTGCCCTTCAAACAATAGAGCTGTTCATGTGTCCCATACTATGATTTAGGTAGTGTATGGGCACAACAATGAATGACACTGAGTCACTCGAAGAAGGAAAGGGACTCCTTTTCATTTATCTTTCGATCCTTCTGATTATTTCCCATCCAAGTACTAACTAGGCCCAAGCCTGCTTAGCTTCTGAGATCGGACGAGATTGGGTGCATTCGGGGTGGTATGGCCATAGACCCTTCTGAATATTTCAAGAAAAATATTTCATTTTGGTGCCAGCATATCTTTAACAGCTCTCTTGACACTTGCTAATTCTCTCCTTTCTAATGTAGAAAGTGGGCCTCAGATTTTGGGCCTACTAATAACATCCCAGGGCCACATAAGAACACATTTTCTTTCATGGTTCCCTTTTATTATGGCAAGTGATACCACTTTTTCATTTATGGAACTAATAGGAAGTTTTCATTAAAAATGAATTTAAGGCCCGGTGCGGTGGCTCACACCTATAATTCGAGCACTTTGGGAGGCCCAGATGGGCAGATCACAAGGTCAAGAGCTCGAGACCATCCTGGCCAACATGGTGAAACCCTGTCTCTACAAAAAATACGAAAATTAGCCAGGTGCAGTGGCAGGTGCCTGTAGTCCCAGCTACTCAGGAGGCTGAGGCAGGAGAATCGCTTGAACCCGGGAGGCAGAGGTTGCAATGAGCCCAGATCGTGCCACTGCACTCCAGCCTGGCGACAGAGTGAGACTCTGTCAAAAACAATAACAACAATAACAACCACCACCAAAATGAATTTAAATAAAAAATGTGGGTTCATTAAAAGTAAAATGTTATGTAAATAAGTGTAGCGGTGACATTTGGATATAACAATGATCTTGAAGACTTTTGAGAGTAATTGAAGTTTGGGTAACACTAGCTTAGGATAAGAACAATTTTTCCTTCTACCCTCAGCTCCCCAGAAGCCTATCCCAAGCCCAACTGGTCCTTGAGGAATTCAGGAGAAGGCTGTTCTGGAAATTAATATGAGAACTGCGTAGAAATAATTAATGTTATTCTCAGTTGAAGTCTTTGATTCAATTTAAATAGCTCTGATTATGATACTTATAAGTTTAACCCAGAAATGGGTGTAGGAGGAGCAGAATCAGGGGGAGGCTGACTCTAAGACCTAATCATGCATTTATTTATTGCTGCCATCCACACTACGCCTGAACCCTGACAGATAAGCAGAGAGAGGCAGAGTGAGTTGAAATAATCCCCTAGGGGCAGCTGAAGAAGACATATACTTCTCTACAAGCCTAAAACTCCTAAAGTCTCTTAGGCTTGGGGTTTTGGTGCTCAAATGGCAAGGAGTTAAGCCAGGAGTAATCAGAGGTGGTGTTTACCAAAAAACCAGTTCCCAAGGTTCTTCTTGGATGGCCATCCTGAGCTTGCGATGCATATCCAGTCTGTGCATCTTTTCATCCCTGCGTATGACATTTAAGGTGGCAGAAACTTTCCCTAGTGGCTACATTCTTCGTCTTATTACACCCATCATTGATTTCATTGGCTGGCATTTAAAAGAGGAAGCTTGTTAAACTAAGCTGTTATGCTTGTGGTTTTAGAGGTTGGCACAGCAAATAATTATCAGAAAGGAAGAAGCGTGCATGGGTGGACAGAAGTGTGTCTCTCCTAACAACATACAAACATACTTCTAGAAAAAAAAATCCCCACTAGCACAAAGCATCTCTGAGTGCATTTTGCAACAGCAAACTCTTAATTTCACTATCCTTCTGGACCGTAATAAATGATGTGAAATGATTTCATTGGATGGGAGACGGAAGCTGGTGCAAGTTCCTGGGCCTAGCCCCATATGTGTGGAAGTTATAAATGTGGTCCAGTTTCATCCTATTCCTCACAATTTCTGGGTAAATCAGGTCAATTACAGTCCCATCTTCTGCCACAACATCATGCTCAGCTTGGACAACTCAATATAGCGAACCCAAATGCAGGGTAGAAGTTAATTATTGATAGTAATAATGAGGATAATAACATTAACTGCTCTGCTCCAGGAATGAAACACAGAGCCCTTACTTAAGTCATCTCCAGCTCTTACAGAACACTTGAAAGCCAAGTTTTATCCTCACTTTTTAAGTGAGCTGCCCATTTGCCTGTTTGTTCTAATATCAATTTCCTGCCTGTTCCTTCTTTTGCTGTGTTCTGTATTTCAGGGAACTACATTTTCTAGGCCCCCTTGACAATAACCCTCCAGGTAGCTTCAGTCGATAGGAAGTACTGCTATGAAATTGGGGGTGAGAGGAAGTGAGGACCCAGGATTTTCTCCCCTAAGCACTGCCCCCGCCCTCCAACCCACCCCCGCCACTTCCCTGGGTGGCAGCTCTTGCTTAGCAGCATCTCCTTCAGTTCTGCAGGCCGCCTGCAGCTTCCTGGTCCTGATTAGTTACACCACGTCCTCCCATATTCCTCCAACGGCAGGGTGGTAGCAGTTTCCTGCAGTTGTTAATCTCGGTGCTGCCTCACTGTGTTCTGTTTGTCTCCTCAGTTCTTATAACCCTTGGGAAAACAATTCTTTAGTAGATTTCCCCCCATGTGAGTGGTGCAAACTGTTCCTGGTTTCCTGACTGGATCTGACTGATACGCCATGGCAGAGGTTAGCGAACTTTTTCTATAAAGGGCCAGATAGTAAATATTTTAGGCTTTGTGGGCCAGGAAGCAAAATTGAGGTACTTATTATGAAGGTATTTATATAACAAGAGGGAAAACAAATTTCCACAAGTTATTTTAGCTCACAGACCATACAAAAGCAGGTGCAGGCTAGAACTAGCCAGCAGGAAGGGACAAGATGAACCAGTTAAGCGGCTACTCCAACAACCCTGGCAAGAGTGGGTGGTGACTTGGACAAGGATGGTGGCCGTGAGATGGAACATGGTGGTTGGATTGGAGTCATGTTCTCAATCTTAAAGCCAGAGTGATTGTCCTGAAATACAAACCTGATCATGTCACTGAGTAAAACCGTCCCAAAGTCCTAGATTGTTCACGATGCAGTTGGTGAGGACTACTCTAAGGACTCAGTAGCCATCTATTCCAAACCCCCATATGAAGACGCTAATGGGATGAGGAAGAACCAAGGAAAAGAGAGGAAGTGGTGCAGTCTGTTTCTGTGTGGCAGCAGGGAAGAGGGATGAACAACAACTAATTTTGATAGATTTGGAGCTGAAAGGAGTTATCGTCTGTCTGTAATGCTTTCCTTCATTCCAGATTTCAGGACTTTTCAAGGCCAGCAGTTTGAGGGATTTGCTGCTAGCCCAGTTAAATTAAAAAGGTGAATGTGTACTTTCATGTAGAACTCACTCTGATGGGAGAAGGTCATTGTCATTTTAAATTACCATTTACTTCCAGTGCAGTGTTACTTCTTTCCAATGAGTATGTTACCCTCCAAGCATCCTGGGCCCCAAGAATGGCCTGGGGTACTCTTTTCACTCCTGACCCCACACAAGGCCCAGGCTCCTGGCACCTCTTTTCTTTAGTATGCAAGGACTTCCCATCCCACACAGCTTTAAAGCTTAACCTAAGGCACATGGAGAGACTTCAGGGATCTATAAACTTAGATTAAAAAATTATTTATTTTCACTAACATCTGAAAGAATCTTAGCACTTCTTTCTGTGATAAGTGTAGGCCAGAAACCCACCATAGAACAGTTCTAGACAGGGCACAGTGGCTCACACCTGTAATCCCAGCACTTTGGGAGGCCAAGGTGGGCGGATCACCTAAGGTCAGGAGTTCGAGACCAGCCTGACCGACCTGGCAAAACCCCATTTCTACTAAAAATACAAAAAAGTTAGCCGAGTGTGGTAGATGTGTGCCTATAATTCCAGCTACTTGAGAGGCTGAGGCAGGAGAATCACTTGAGCCTTGGAGGCAGAGGTTGCAGTGAGCAAAGATTGCACCACTGCCTTCCAGCCTTGGCAACAGAGCGAGAGTCTGTCTCAAAAAAAAAAAAAAAAAAAAAAAAAAAAGAATTAGGAGTTCCAGCACATATTATACAGGTATTTTCATATCACACAGCTATTGTAGATATTTTGAAATATTCATTACTTCCATAACTCTAAGTTATTGCACCCACCACTAGATCCTATTATTTAATGTTTAATAAAGACACAACTATCAGTACATCACCAATTTTTTTTTTTTTAAATAACTTGGTAGCTGTATTCTTTTGTTGTCCTTAGTAATTATTTTATATTCATAAAAACATGGTTCAGGGAAGGTGCTTATAAGCTTCACCAGTCTCCCAAATCCTAAAGAAGAGCCCAGTCCCACCCCTCAGTGTTTCCACTCGCAAGAAATAGCAGTGGATGGTGCTGTTCCCAGTTGGGGACAGATATAAAGCAGGGTTCTCCTTCCTTAAGCCCTTTGTGCTTAAGAGGGAGCCAACTGTGCTCCCAGCCTTCTCCAGCACAGAAGCACTTAGCTAATTGTGCCGAGCTCAGGGCCAGACCTCAGGGAGGGAGAAGCAGCCTGTCGGCCCCTTTGGCAATCAGTTATTCCCCCAAGCAGAGAGATTGATAGCTTCTGCGCATCTTGGCCCAGCTAATAATATCACAGATGCTGTTTTAATTCCAAAGCACAGAGCCACCCCCAGACTTTCTTTTTAACCTCTCTGCCTAAAATGGGACATAGTGAAGTGGCTTTCAGAGACAAAGTGACTAAGCCACTTTGGGTCCATTTTAATACTTATGCATCATTATTCTGTTCATTTCCACAGCTCACCTACTTTCTGGCTACCAATTTGGATTTTCTCCCATCCTTTGGTTACATTTCTCAATTTATTATTATTATTCTTTTTTTTTTTTTAAGCTCAAACAATCTCCTTCCCTGCATGTTCTGAAATTGCCTTTTCTCCTACTGGAAACCCCTGGATTTTTTTTTTGTCCTTCTCTGGACCTCTCTAATCCTTGATAGGGCTTGAGAAAACAGAGGTCTCTGAGTATGAGCGATGGGCTAGGAGTGGCGAAAGAGGAATTGGTTATTGTTTTCCCCCTGCTAGTTGTTCAGAGACACTTGCAATCCTGCAGGGCCCTGAGAAGACCTTTTGAATGGATTTCTCCATGACGTTGCTGAGAACTTATCCCTGAGAATACGGCCGTTTCCAAGTTCAGCCTGAAAGCTCAGAAGTTTAAAAGACAGTTTCTGGCAGGAACTCTGTGATTAAAAGTGTTGAACTTTCCCACTGTGGTTACCTAGAACTTAGCTGTCTTCCTCTCACTATTTGCTAATTTACCCTCTCCTTCTGTCCTTCTAGTATCTCCAGGGGACTTCCCCCCCCCCCCCGCCCCCGACAAGAGTCGACAGAGCCGGGGAACCCAGCCTCTGGGCTGTGAACTATTAGGAACTGGGGCTACACAGCAGGAGGTGAGCGGCCAGCTAGTGAAGATTCATCTATATTTACAGCCACACCCATTGCTCCTGTAAGTGCCTGAGCTCCGCCTCGTGTCAGATCAGAGGCGGCATTAGATTCTCATCGGAGCTCAAACCCTGTTGGGCGCTGTGCATGCGAGGGATCTAGGTGGCACACTCTATGAGAATCTAATGCCTGATGATCTGTCACTGTCTCCCATCACCCCCAGATGGGACCGTCTAATTGCAAGAAAACAAGCTCAGGGCTCTCACTGATTCTACATTACAGCGAGTTGTATAATTCTTTCATTAAATATTACAATGTAATAATAATAGAAATAAAATGCATAATAAATGTAATGCACTTGAATCATCCTGAAACCATCCCCCTCCCATTCCACCCATTCTGTGGAAAAATTGTCTTCCATGAAACCAGTCCCTGGTGCCAAAAAGTTGGGGACCACTGAAATAAAGCATTGCCAACATGTGACCCTGCCAGGAGCTTCTCTGAAAGATCTTATAAGACTTGGGGGACACTGGTACCTCAATCAAGCAGTGTGGCTGTTTTTGCTTTTGTCTCTGTGTTTTAAGCATAGGAAATGCCAGCACAAGCAGTACCTTGGACTCTTTCCAGGTAGAGGATTATGTAATTCAAGTGTTCCTATTATTGCACTTGTGTTAGTGACGGGCACTGATCATGACCATGCTTGGGTGCAACTGGCTCTTAAGAACTCATGGTAAGCTTGGCTAGTTTACATTCTTCTTAATTGAATTCTTTCCTTTTTGTGCCCCACAAACAATAAGGTTTCAGGGTCTCGGAAGGAAGTTGAATTCCACTGAAACCGCAGATAATTTTAAAATGATACTGTAAAAGGTGTGCATAGGGTTCAGGGGACCCACAGGGATGCTGAGACCCCCCAGAGACTAGACTGTCCCTAGACCTGAAGGGACAAGGGCAGCAGGCAGTGTTATGGGAGCCCCATGAGAAATGGAGCCATAGAAGAGGGGTTGCCCATCTTTCACAGGAAGATGTAGCCACCTTCAGAAATGTGGTGCAGAAGGAGGGAGGGTTGGGTTGAATAATATCCTGGCCTCACTCCCTTCTCCTGTCCTCACATTTCCTTCTAGTAGTTCACATTAGTTGGCCCCTGTAAGAAGCCAGAGAGCAAGGAACCTTCTGTGGCCATCTGGGGTACAGAGCAGAGGGGAGAAAGGCAGAGGATGGATCTGGGTCAGGGGCAGGCTCTGGAGAATATGGTGACGGATGGGAACAGCAGCAGTGCTGTTTGCTGGGCTGGGCTGGGGGTCTGCCTGAGCCGTGTGCCCTCCAGTGTGTGGTGCAGTTCTTCACTTTTCACAGAAGGGTTCTGACACGCTGAAAGATGAGTGAGCAAGTAAATTTTGTTAAAGACAGTTTAGGAGCGGCGGAGATGGCCTTCATCCCACATTCCATGACATCCAGTGCAGTGTTACTTCTTCACAATGAGTGTGTCATCCCCCAAATGTCCTGGGCCCCACAAATGGCCTGAGGCACCCTTCTCAGTCCTGATCCCACAGGAGGCCCAGGCTCCTGGCACTTCTTTTCCTTAGTATCCAAGGACTTCCCATCCCACACACTTGTAAAGCTCTCCTCTCTTAATCAGAGCAATCTATGTATTGGCTTGTCTAGATTTATAGTCATGTTTGAACTTTCTGTAACTGAGAAAGTTCTTCCTTAGAAAGCAGTTGGAAAAACGGTTTTTATTTTGGCTTACATGTTTTTTGTTTTGTTTTGTTATTGCAGAACAGAAAACTGGGAAACCCTGAGTTCTTTGTTCTTTGGGCTGCAAAAAAGACAGACAGGACAACGGAAACTTGAAGTGTTAGACAATATCAGATTTTGAAAATAAAGAGATTTTCTTTCAATGTTTAATTGTGGTAATAAACACGTAACATAAATTTATCCTTGTAACTTTTGTTTTTTTCTTTTGAGACAGAGTCTTGCTCTGTCCCCAGGCTGGAGTGCAAATGGCGTGTTCTCAGCTCACTGCAACTTCTGCCTCCTGGGTTAAAGCGATTCTCCTGCCTCAGCCTCCTGAGTAGCTAGGATTACAGGCGCATGCCACCACGCCTGTCTATTTTTTTTTTTCGTAGTTTTAGTAGAGACGGGGCTTCACCATGTTGGTCAGGCTGATCTTGAACTCCTGACCTCGTGATCCACCTGCCTCAGTCTCCCAAAGTGCTGGGATTACAGGCTTGAGCCACCGTGCCCAGCCCTTGTAACCATGTTAATTGTATAGTTCAGTAGTATTAATTATATATTGTGCAACAGATCCTTAGAATTTTTCATCTTGCAAAAGCAAAACTCCACACCCATTGAACAACCATTCTGCCGTCTCCCTTTTTCCTAGACTCTTGTAACCACCTTTCTACTTTCTGTTTCTATGAGTTTTGCTAATTTAGATACTTCATATGAGTGGAATCATATGGTAGTTGTCGTTTTGTGACTGGCTCATTTTGTCTAGCATAGTGTCCTTAAGCTTCATGCATCCTGTGGTATGTGACAGGGTGTTCTTCTTTTTAAAGGTTGAATAATATTCCATTGCAGGTATATTCCACATGTTCTAATCTACTCATTTCTCAGTGGAAATTGGTTTGCTTCCATCTCTTGGCTATTGTGAATTATGCTGTGATGAACATAGGTGCAAATGTCTCTCCAAGTTCCTGCTTTGAATTCTTTTGGATTTATACCCAGAAATGGAACTGCTGAGTTTTATGGTAATTCCATGTTGAATATTTTGAGGACCCTCCATACTGTTTTCCATGGTGGCCACAATAGTGTATAAGTTTCTAATTTCTCCACCTCCTCACCAACACTTGCCATTTCCTGTTACTTTTTACTTTTTCTTTCTTTTTTTGATTTTGGAGAGCAGCCATTCTAATAGGTGTGAGGTGATATCTCCTATCTTTGTGGTTTTGATTTGATTTCTCTAATGATTAATAATGTTGAGCATCTTTTCATATGTTTGTTGCCCATTTGTATATCTTCTTTGAAGACATGTCTATTCAAGTCCTTTGTCCTTTTTGTTGTTGTTGAATTGTAGGAACTCTTTACATATTTTGGATATTAACCCCTTGTCAGATATGTAATTTGCAAATATTTTCACGCATTCTGTAGTTTGTCTTCTCACTTTTATTATTATTATTTTTTGAAGACAATGTCAGGTTTTTGCCTAACTTCTCTAATCATAACAATCTTTGGGCTCTTGTTCAAAAAATATTGTGTTCCCAAATCATTTTCCTAGAAATTCTGAGTCAGGAGCTACAGTTCAGGGTCCATGCATCTGCATTTTCAACCAGGACCTCAAGTGATTCTATCAAATACATTTGCAACACTTTGGATTCCACTATAATTGTGTTTCTCAACTGCGGGGCTGCGCTATGGAACCAAGTAAAAATATTAATATCTGGTCCTATTCCCAGAGTTTCTGATTTGAGAAAAATCAATTGTCAATAAATTGAGACCTAGGTGTTGGGATTTTAATAAGCCCTGAGATGACACTATTAACCAGCCAGGCTTAAGAACCACGGCTCTATCTTCCCCTTCAGGTCAGGGACCCCACTCCTGGCATAGTGCCTGGCTCAATTTGTATTTGTTATACTCCATGCCTCACTTTCTTGTTTTGAAAGTGATTCTTATATTTATTGTATTTGAAAGTGGTTCTTGTCTGGTGGGGTTGAGAGCTTTATACATGAATCTGATATCTGTGGTCAAAAGTCTCCATGTTGTGGTGAGAAGTTGAAAAAAAATCTGACTGTCAGTTTGTGCACAGATGAGCCAGTGAAGGTCTGCTCTTTTGTGGTGAGATCTGAATGTTTCCTTCTGCAGAAGTTACAGGCACTGATTAAAGAAGTTGGCTGCCTCAACTGCTCAAAATAATGCACATTTTATCACTGGATTATCTAGCATGGTTAAGTCCACAGCTGCTTGCAATTACCCTGGACCCTGTGAAATCATCTCTTTATTCATGGCAGGTTATTCTTCTCAAAGATTAATATGTGATTATTTAAAAATTATTTTTACACCACCCTATGTAATGTGGATGTGTGGTTTTGTGGCTCTAAACACCAGTATAGGGCAAGAAAAGCTAGCTGGAGAATTTATAAATTCGCTTCCATTTATCCTTCAGACAAACAAGCTATTTATTAATAGGGGAATGTGGTAAGAGAAAAGAATGTGGAACTGAGATTCCGGACCTGATTCTTTTGCCTACTATTTGTGGGCTTGTGGGGCATGACATCTAAACTCTCTTGGTCTCACCTTGTTTATCTGTAAAATGGAATAATAGTACTCACTTGGGCTGCAGGAGGACCAAATGAAAAAAGACATAAACGAGATTTGTTGACCTTGGTATGCAAATAAACGTTATGCCCTTAATAAGTGGAAGTTGACCTTGACCCTGTTGCTGCTGTTGTTATGAGCCGTTGTGTCTATCAGTGAACATTGCTTTTACAAATCTCTTCTAGATGAAAGAGGCAAACTCCTCATCTTCATAGTGCCTGCAAGGCTCCAAAGAGCACACAGCCACAAGGACATGAAATATTTTTGAGCACATTTCCTGTCTGTACATGTTTGCCAAATTATTCCAAAATATGACCAGCCTCCTATTGGATGAACACAACTGCAGGCCATAGCACCATTTTCTTCTTTTGCTTTTTCAAATGACCAGTCTCTTCTAGCTTACTCACCAGCCGTAACCGAATCAAATGGAGAGAGAAATTGCCTGTAACTAGAACTCATTCATGCCAAAGTGTTGACATGCCTATTCCCAGATGCATTTTAAGTCTGTTTATTTCTACTTGTGGACCAAAGCCATCTGTCATGTTATATACAAAAAAGTTTTGTAGAAATTTTTTTTCAGCTGATAAGAGGTATATTTTTGAAAGCGTGGATAAATTTAAGATTTTAGCATGGGACGGTGATTTGGAGAATAAAAGTAGTTGCTCTCAGGGGAGGGATACAGGGCATTAAAAAAACTCATGGGGAGAGGATCAAGAACCTCTCATTAAGGCATGTGAAAGTAATGTTGATACAAAAGACAGGAAGAAGATCTTTACTGAGCACCTACTACATACTAACGTTGTGTTAGCTACTGCATTTCGGTTTCTCATTTGATTGTTATAGTGACCCTGCTGGAGAGGCACTCATTTCAATTTTACACAAGAGGCCTAGAGATGTTATGTGGTTTGATCAAGATCACACAGTGTGAGTGATTTGTTTGATTCCAAAGCCCGTATGTGTTCTTCTTTACCAGTCTGACTCAGGGGAAACCAACACAGTGACAGTAAGTAGAGACAGACACTCGAAAATTATCAAAGAGATGGATATTTGGAAACACAAAAATTGTTTGATATATGAAGTACTGCTAGCAAGAGTCATTTGTGTCCCATTTATGCCTAATTACCACATAACACAATAATAATTATGATTAAATATCTGACAGATGAGTTGGCTGTACATTTTATTTGATCCAAACAGAAAATACAGCACATATGGGCTTTATCTTCATCATTTCTTGCCCACACAGCATGGTCATTTCTTTGGTCAGCAGTTTCCGGCCATCACCTGTAGTCTAGACATAAAACAAGGTAGGGCCACATATAGTCTTTGCATTAATGTCAACAAAAGAATAATCCATTGATTTGCTAATTGTTCCTCCTTGCTGTGTACAGGTATCATTAGGAAAAACAAATACATTTAGGTTTCAGTGACTAAAAGTTCCTGCTTCGGTTATTGAATTTGTTGAGACTGGTTTTTACATTTTGAGATTAAGATGAGTGTCTAGGCCTGCAGTGAGTGAGCAAATTAACTGATTTGTTCTTGGAGAGAGAAAAGAGGTTGCTTAAAATGGCACAGAATGAGGGTATGAGTGGCAGGGAGATGCAGCTATAATGAATCAGGAAGCAGTGGATTAGGATTCAGAAAACCTGGTTTTGCTATTATTTGCCATATAACTGTCACCTCTGCATATTAATTTTTTAAATCCCTACAGTGAGAATAATAATAATATCTATCTTATTTGGCATGTTTGAGACTCTTAATGCAAACTCTGAGACAAGAATTTTGAGTGAAGTTTCTTTAGTTTGGAGGTGATGCAAGGAAGCATAGTGAGGTAATTGATGAGCAAGTGAGAGGTATGGGTAACTGGGGGTCAACACCATGAGGATGCTGTATTGTTAGCTACTGCTATATAACAAGTTGACCCAAAATTTAGTGATTTAAAAATAACAAGTATTTACTGCATTCATATTTTTTTACATCTGGAATTTGGAGTGGCTTATCCAGGTGGTTTTAGCTCAGGATTGATCTCACATGAAATTATATATAGTCAAGACATTAGTCAAAGCTGCAATAATCTAAAGGGACGAGTGGGGTTGGATGATCTATTTCCAAGGTGGCTCAGCCATGTAACTTGTGAACTGGTGATGGTTGTTGGCAGGAGACCTCAGTTCCTATCTGCATCAACTTCTCCACAAGCTGCTGGAGTGTTCCCACGATGTGGAGGCTGGCTTTTCCTAGCAGAAGTGATGCCAAAGAGAAGTTGCCTTCTTATGACCTAGGTTTGGTCATAAATGATGCTATGATGACATAGCATCACTGTCATCTTCTGGTGATTCAAAATGAGTCACTTAGTATAGCCCACGTTCAAGGGGAGAAAACTCAGTCTGTATCTCTTGAAGAGAGAAGGTTCTAATAGTTTGTTAACATGTTTTAGAACTACCACACACCCTGTGTGGTACACACTTCAGAATTTTCCTTTTCCCTGAGAGTGAAAGGAACTGAGTTATTGATTGGTTGAAGATACTGGGTGGTGTGCTGCAGCCAAAAGTAAGTGAAATTGAGAGAGAGAGAGAGAGAGAGAGAGAGGGAGAGAGAGAGAGAAAGAGGGAGAGAGATGTTCTCCTGTTCAGAAGGAGATATAGGAGGTTAAGAGATACTCTCTGAGGTTCTCGGGTTGCTGAAGAGCGCTGTTGATAAGCTGTACTGACGCAGACTGATTCCTGTCCTCAAGAAGAACCAATGGTGCTCAGGCCAGTTGAGAAATCGGAGCTCAGTTTAAGCCTAGCTCTTACTTAACAATCTCCATTTATCATGACTTTTCTCACCTTTGTATTCTTCAGCTGAAAATGGGATTGAGGATTTTGTTTTGTTTCCTAAGACCCCCTTGCTTGCACTAGCAGATTATTTCCAAATGCCACATGAAAGAGGTATTTATAAACATATACACATACACTTGCATCCACAAAGACAACTTGCACTCCTCTCTGCTTTGCTATTTCTGGTGCTAACCTTCATTTATAATGCCATATTTATGTAATTACATTGCTGCAGCGGTGGATCATGATTTCAAAATACAATCATAATCACCATCAGAAGAAAGGCGAGAGAAGATGAAAAACAAATGCAAAGCAATTAGAAAGGATGAGTTTTCCCACTGAATGAGTGAATGCGTTTTCCCATTGCCTCCTCCTACACTTGGTCCTTGGGATGCTCTGCCTCTAGTCATGTGTTTGTGTGTGGGGGTGCGCATGCATGTGTGTGTGTGCGTGTGTGTTTACATTTTTGCCCTTATTATGAATATGGGCCTGGGACTAGAGTGTGAATACTCACTGAAGTGGCTTATTACTTGGGGAATACCATCCTTCTTCTTTATTGGATTTTTCTGTTTAAGCATCTGTGGTTTTAGTGGTCAGAAGGTCTTGGCCATAAAGTTTATTTTATGACCCATGTACCACCCTTCACATCTCCTCTTATAAGGACCCTTTTAGTACATGACTTCCACAGTAGTACAGTAGTATTTTTTAAAGTTTTTCTATGCCTGAAAAATAATTTTCCACTTCCAGAATTTACCTGCCCCTCCATCCCTGCTTTCCCAATCCCTGCTCCTTCCATTATCCTTTTGCAACACCCCTCCACCTCCATCACTGACCGAGATGCCTGAAAATTCAATAACATCCTATTATCTCTGCTGGACAACTTGCCAGCTAGAAGCTCAGAGGTCTGGTCACTTTGTATTGGGGACACTGGCTTCCTTGCTTGTTGCATTCTTGCAAACCTGTGGAAATACTGAGTCCCTTTGCACTGCCTGGAAAGCCGTTCTTTGTACTGATTCTTTTTCTTTTTTCCATTTCTGGCTTGAGGTACGATGAAGGCACAATATATTTCACCACATCTTAAAACCTTAAAGCAATTTGTGCATCCAATTTTGGGGCTGCCTTTTTCTTCCAGAAAGTTCCCTGAGGCTATCTCATATAAAATCTTACTTTGAATAACATATTTGGACACATTGATGAAAACATTCCTTTAGTGCATTGCCAGTTGCCAGATTGGAGAAAAAGACATCAGGAGAAAGAGAGGGAATATTTTAAATTTGGTTTTGGCTGTGGCTTCAAGGAGTAATAATCACCCATTACTTTGGATCAAAATCTTCCAATGACTCAAGAGCACGTATTTTTATCATTTACTTTCCATACTCTCATCCTCTTTATCCCATGTTACTCTGATCCTGTGAGAGTTGGGGGGCAAGGAAAAAAGGTAAGGAAGGGGTAGTGGTGAGAGAATTTAAATGGGAAGTCTGGTTCCTTTTCATTTTTTCATAAAGTGCCACACGTACAAGTCTATGAGTATCTCAGCAAATCTGTCTCCCACATCCAATGCATCTTTTGTATTGACAAGGAGAGGAGGTTGGAAATGTCATCTGTAGCCAGCTTATATTCTGTCAGTGTTAAGATTTTATTCTTGTGACTTTATAGTTCTCAAAATCTTTTTAAGGGTCACTGGAGGGTGATCTCTTGTTTAAGAGATGGGTTAGGGGAGGGAGTGTGTTTGTGTGTGCCTCTTGGTCTGTAATAACCATGGCTGACGTCCAAGTTAGAAACTAGGTTGATTTCAGGAAATTCTTTTAATTTCTTAATTAAATAAGGCATAACAACCATTAGTTTATTTTAAAATAAACTTTAACAATTAAATATGAATTTTTAATGTAGATCCCTTTTACTGATTTAGGGCAAAGAGATCTTCTTTCACTAGGAGTTGTTTCCTGTAACTCAGTTCACCTCCTATTGTATCATCTCTGGCTTCAGAAATCTTACTCCTCTTTTAACGGCTGGCTCAGGATTTCCTGTCCACTGTTTCTTCCATCACTGATAGAGTTTCCTTCATCTGCGGCAACCACACATACTCTAATAAATTAACTGCTCAGGATTGCTATGTTAGAGGAATGGGGTGGAATCCAGCGAAGTGTAGCAAATTATTTTTATCTCCTACTCCCTGTTAAGCAGCAGTTGTTATTCTATTATCTGTGTTTTGAATCTAGCTGTTTGATCTTCAAAGCCTAAAAGTAGCTTCTGTGCAGTTTTATGGTGCTATGGCTGTCACTTGCTGCTATAAATTCCTCCTCTGGTTGAGCCACATCCGCTTGCCACATCCTGAAAATACACTCAACTATATTTTCCCATGCACACCTATATATTGTGGCCTGTAGTGACATTACTTCGTTTTTTTTTTTTGAAATGGAGTTTCGCTCTTGTCACCCAGGCTGGAGTGCAATGGCACGATCTCGGCTCACTGCAACTTCATCTCTCAGGTTCAAGCAATTCTCCTGCCTCAGCCTCCTGAGTAGTTGGGATTACAGGTGTGCCACCATGCCTGGCTAAATTTTTTTTGTATTTTTGGTAGAGATGGGGTTTCACCATGTTGGCCAGGCTAGTCTTGAACTCCTGACCTCAGGTGACCCACCTACCTCGGCCTCCCAAAGTGCTGGGATTACCAGCGTGAATCACTGCACCTGGCCAACATTACTTCTATATACATTTGTTTTTCCCTTCCTCACAAACCCGCCAGTTCTGAATCAACAGCAAGTACAACATTGCCATTTCTCCCACACCATGCTGACCTTGTTGTTTCTTATTTAGCTAATGATGTGTTACAGTTGGCATTTCACTGGGAGGTTTGCAAGAGTCAGTCTCTCTTCTTCTAGTGCTACAATTAGATTCAACAAGAGAGAAGAGTGCTGTGATGGGAAAACTTTACATTCTCAGACATTATTGCTATCTGGGCATTTTGAAAAGATGAAGGGCGGGCTTGTTGTCATTATGCCTCCATCTGACAATGTGGTTAACGTATCTTTCATAAAGCTCAGCTTGAATAGGGAAAAACAAGGGAATTGTGATGGTGCATTTCCATGATTTCTGATGGCAACAGTCTAATTCTTCTGCCTTGTTGTCTTCAAGCAAAGAACGGGGGAGATGAGAAGAGGAAAAAGAGAGAATGTAAAAGGTAGGCAAAGGGAATGGCTTGGATGTGCTCATACATACCTGAGGCAGGAACAGGTTGAGGTTAACACAGTGCTATCGAGTTTCTTATGTCACCTTCCCTCTACTTTTGCTATAGACTTTGCTTTCTCCTAATTCTGGCTTGCTCGTGATTCCTCATGGCTTCTAAAGGTATTTCATGGCCTTCTTTGATGTACACTGTCATCATCTTCTCTTACTCATTTCCTGTTTCAAATATCTGAGGAAGAGACTCTGACTGGAATAACTTTTTTTTTTTTTTTTTTTTTTTTTTTTTTTTTTTTTTTGACAGGGTCTTGCTCTGTTGCCCGGTTGGATTGCAGTGCTGTGATCTTAGCTCACTCCAACCTCCGCCTCCTGGGTTCAAGCAATTCTCGTGCCCAGCTTCCCCAGTAACTGGGATTACAGGCACATGCTACCACACCCAGGTAATTTTTGTATTTTTAGTAGAGACGGGGTTTCACCGTGTTGGCCAGGATGATCTCAATCTCCTGACCTCATGATCTGCCCACCTAGGCCTCCCAAAGTGCTGGGATTACAGGTGTGAGCCATCGCGCCTGGCCATAACTTGTCTTTTTACCTGTGGCCACTCCAGAGGTCATGGAGAGGCCATGGTTTGGCTGCTCTTGCTTTAGATTTGCACCCCTGACTGAGACCAGAATGGCCAGGCTGCATGGTATAAAACATATCCTCCTGGGGCTACATGTTCTGCAGAAGCTGTGGGAAGGCACATTCTGGGGTATGGTAGGTGGCAGCCAATATCACCTCAGGTTCTCCAACACAGCAGACACAAGCTATTCATGCTTGTAATTAATTTTGTACCCTACATGAGCATAAGGCAAAAGAGCCCACAAAGAAAGTGATCTAGCACAGGGCAGTTGTAGGATGCTCGTTGTTGATCCATTTGGTTCAAAACGAAAGCCTTCTGTGTTAAAATCCACAGCAGGAAATAACAACAACCACAAACAAAAAGTACTCAAGAGTGGTTTTACTCATGAAAACATAGATAAACAATCATTTATGCCCTTAGAGAATGAATAAAAGATCAAAGTTGGAATAACAGAACACAGAGACTGTTTTTCCCCCTTTTTCTGCTTGAACAAAAATCACCCAAGGACTGAAAAGTTCACTATTCTGTTGCTTCTTGTATATGAATGTAAATGTATATAGGCCAAAATTCAGGTGGGGTTTTTTCCTGCCCCTTGCGATCTATGTAAATTTGCCTTTAACTCTCAAATTCTATGGTTCACAGAGCTTTACCTCCAAGATTTCTGCTATTTTCTAGAATGGGAATGCCAGTAGATGAGTGATTGGGTCCTGTTGGCTTTCTATACCACTTGGGTTCAGCTACCTTGAGTGTGCCTTTGGTCTGTAATTTGTCCACTCTAATAGGAAACTGCTATTTTGCAGAGGGTTTCCCCCTCTCCCACAGTCCTGTTTCTCACTTGTCCCTTCCAGGTTTCTCTAGATGGCTCAAGGTCTTCCCTTTCTATTTCTTCTCTTTTTTTCTGAGCAGCTCAACTCTCTCTCCAGATTTCTTCTCCCTAGTTTTAACTTTTTAGCCCTCAAAAGAACTAAACAGAAGTGAGGGACTTCCATTTAGTCTCTGCTTGTAAGGAGGCAGTAGGCATTATATAACTCGCACATAGATAGCAAATAAGCTGTATAGTACTTTAAAAACGCCCCCACCAAAATGTGAGCTTAGAACCATTATCTCACTTTTGTCAATGAGAAGACTTGAGTACTGAAGTTAAGTGAAGAACTTGGGATCACTACACAACTAGTGTGGCAGCTTAAATGCCAATGTGAATGTTACGCTAGGTTCCAGTAGATTCAAGGAATGCCATGGGTTTCACATACTTGTATTTCAACAAGACTTTGTAACAATTTGTCAACACATCTTTGGTAGTACTAGTGGATCTATGTTCCTGGACAATTGGGTGGATCTGTTTCTGGCTGAATGGCCGTCACCAGAAAGTGCTTATTAGTGAATTACTATCAAATGAGAAAAAGTTCGAATGGATTTTTGGCACTTTGTGGCATCTGAGTACTCATGACCTCTCCTGACAGTGCCCTGAATTCATCTGGGGCAGGAAGTGCAGATGGAATCCTTCTATTACAGATGCTAAAGAATCTCATTGGCCAGATCCTTCTTCTTACTGCCATGGTACAACCAGGAGTCAGTCACAAGACCTGAGCTCAGCAAATAATACCTTTCTCTGGGCTCTGCAAATCTTGAATAGAGTGACACAGACAAACAGATGATGATTGGAGCTTATTTATTCCAGAGCCAGTCTCCTAGGCTAGACTGTCATGTACCTGTTTTTGGTTCTATCTGGTTCTGTTGCTCCCAGGCATGGTTCTTTGGCTTTCTTTTGATTTCCTAGAATGTGTTTTTGTTAACTGTAACCGAAGGACCTAGATGAGGACAGATTTCTCTAGTGGTACGTCAAATTCTATCCATGATTCTCTGTCTTGTTTGCCATTATTTTTCTTTTCTTTTTTTTTTTTTTTTGAGACGGAGTCTCACTGTGTAGCCCAGGCTGGAGTGCAGTGGCCGGATCTCAGCTCACTGCAAGCTCCGCCTCCCGGGTTCATGCCATTCTCCGGCCTCAGCCTCCCAGGTAGCTGGGACTACAGGCGCCCGCCACCTCGCCCGGCTAGTTTTTTGTATTTCTTAGTAGAGACGGGGTTTCACCGTGTTAGCCAGGATGGTCTCGATCTCCTGACCTCGTGATCCACCCGTCTCGGCCTCCCAAAGTGCTGGGATTACAGGCTTGAGCCACCGCGCCCGGCCAACAATATCTGAGATTAAAATGTGGATTATATCAGGGACTGAAATGATTACAACAAATTGGAATGATGGATAAAAATAGGCAAAATATGACCAATAAAGATGATTGCAGATTGGCATTTTAGATGCTAAAATCTAACTGCACATGCTGAGTTAGGCAAGTGGTAGAAGCTTATGTTACAGCAATAATAGCAATAACTCCCATTTAAGGTCTACAGTGCAAAGAATCCCACAGATTGGGAAATTGAGGCTGGAGGTGACTCAGTTAACATCTGGCAGTAGTAGAATTCAAACACAAGTTCTGGGTTTTCCCCTAAGGCTATAGGTAGTAGCCAAAGCTGCAACCATAGAGGATTTAGCAAGAGACTAGAACCAGCAAGGGCAGTTCTGGGGTCCAAAGGTTGTGGTGAACTCAGGTATGAGCCAGGGTGCGTTAAAATCCAGGGGCTGAGGCAAAGCAACCTGCAGGGGAAAGTTAACATCATGGTGGTGTCTTATGTATTGCCAAATTCGACATAGCAAATATGTCAATTCTCCCTGAATCCATCTGTAGGTTTAATGCAAATCTTATCAAAATCCCAGTGTGATTTTTTCGTTTTCAATTTTTAAAATTATGGTAAGATATACATAGCATAAAATTTACCATCCTAATATTTTATATATACACTTAAATGGCATTAAATACATTCATAATGTGCAACCATCACCACCATCCATCTCCATAGCTCCTTTCATTCACCACCATCTGTCTCCATAGCTCCTTTCATTTTGCAGAACTGAAACTCTATACCTATTAAAAACAACTTCCTCACTGGGGCCTGTTTGGGGGTGGGGGGCTAGGGGAGGGATAACATTAGGAGAAATACCTAATGTAGGTGACAGGTTGATGGGTACAGCAAACCACCAGGGCACATGTACCTTAGGTCTTACCTAAGGTATTTGATTCATTTTGAATTAATTTTTGTATATGCTGTTAGGAAAGGTTGGAACTTCATTCTTTTGCATGTGGATATTCAGCCCAGCATAGTTTTTAATAGACATAGGCAAGTTTATTTTAAAATTCCATGGAAATGCACAGCACCTAGAATAGCTAAAATATTTTTTAAAACAATAACTAATGGGAGAAAATTACCTCATGTTAATGCTTACTATGTAGCTATAGTAATCAAAACAATGTAGTGTTTGTGGAGGGACAGACATGTAGATCAATGAAACAGAAAAGAGAACACAGATATAGACCCTTATAGACGCCTCATTTTTTGACTGTATTAGTCTATTGTCACACTGCTAATAAAGACATACCCAAGACTGGGTAATTTATAAAGAAAAAGAGGTTTAATGAACTCACAGTTCCACATGGCTGGGGAGGCCTCACAGTCATGGCAGAAGGCAAAGGAGGAGCAAAGGCATGTCTTACATGGTGGCAGGCAAGAGAGCATATGCAAGGGAACTGCCCTTTATGAAACCATCAGATCTTGTGAGATTTATTCACTATCACGAGAACAGTGTGGGAAAAACCTGCCCCATGTTTCAACTACCTCCCACCGGGTCCCTCCAGTGACATGTGGGTATTATGGGAGCTACAATTCAAGATGAGATTTGGGTGGGGACACAGCCAAACCATATCATTGACAAAGGTGCAATAACAATTCAGTTGAGGGGGGGGGAACGGTGTTCTCAACAAATGGTGTTGGAGCAATTGGACATTCATGGGCAAACAATAGGGAAAAAAGAACCTCAATCTAAACCTCATACCTTATTTAAAAAATTAACTCAAAGTGGACCATAGGTTTATATGTAACATGTAAAACTATAAAACTTCTAGAAAAAAAAAGGAGAAACTCTTGAAAACCTAAGACTAGCAAAGCATTCTTAGACCTGATGCCAAAAACATGATTCATTAAAGAAAAAGGTGATAAATAGAGCTTCACCAAAACTAAAAACTTTTGCTCTGCAAAGACTCTGTTAGGAGGATGAAAAACCAAGCTATAGACTGGAAGATAATATTTGAAAACCACATAGTTGACAAAAGACATATCTAGAACATATAATATAAAGAACTCTTAAAACTCAACAATGAAAATTGAACAAACAATCCAATTTCCAATTAGATAATGAGCAAAATACATGAACAGATATTTCACTAACAAGAATATACATATGGGAAAGAAGCATGTGAAAAAGGTGTTCAGCATTGTTACTCATTCAGGAAATGCAATGCAACTTAAATTCACAATAAGATATAGCTACACATTTATTAGGGAAAGGTGTAGAGAAACTCATGTAGTGCTGTGATAATGTAAAATAGTATAGCCATTCTAGAAAATTATTCAGCATCTTCTTATAAAACTAATATAGATCTAACATACAACCCAGAAAATACACTTTTGGACATTTATCCCAGACAAATGCAAAGTTATATTCATACAAAAATCTGCATTAATGTTCATAGCAGCTTTGTTTGATACAGCTCAAGGCTGAAAACAATCCAAACACGTGTCTGTGGGTAATTGGTTGAACAAATTGTGGCACATCTATACAATGGAATATTGCTAAGCAATAAAAAGGACCAAAGCACTGATACATGCAACAACTTGCATAGATCGCAAATGAATTATGTGGAGTTGAAAAAGCTAATCTCAAAGGTTACATTATGTGATTTCCTTTATCTAACCTTCTTATAATGACAACAATTATAGAGCTGGAGAACCAGATTCATGGTTGCCATAGAACTGCTTTGTATCTTGACTGTGGTGGTTGGCACACAAATCTACCCATGTGATAACATTGCATAGAACTAAATAGACACACATACACACACAATGAGTACATGTAAAACTGGTGAAATCTAAGTAAGTTTGGTGAATTAAATCAATGTCAATGTCCTGGTTGTAATATTATACTATGGTTATACAAGAAGTTATCACTGGGGAAAACTGGGTTAATAGTGCACAGGATATCTCTTTATTATTGTGTATCTACAATTATTCAAAATAAAACATTTTAAAAAATCAAATGACTAGTCTTTGTGATTCACCAGAAGCTGGTGTAAAGCTGAATGTCACCTATTCCCCAGGGTAGATCAAGGGCAGTTCTACCTGCCTCTACAGCCCATGCTTTCCCCAGGTGAAGCTGCCATGAGCTATCCTTCACTTCCTCCATCCTAAGGCCTGAAAATCATAGTATCTGGCACATGATGCTCACTAAAACTTCGCAAATGAATGAGATCTTTTTCTGACATCCACTTTCTACAGAAGTCTCTCCATTAGCTGGGTTTACTTTGTTACAATTCTTTTTCACTGCTACTATTTTTCACCATTATTCTAACAGTTTTACATGAGTAAGTGACAAAGCCAGGTCACAAAGGGGGAGTGATATGGTTTGGCTGTGTCCCCACCCAAATCTCATCTTGAATTATAGTTCCCATAATCGCCATGCATCATAGGAGGGACCCGGTGGGAGGTAATTTAATCATGGGGGTGGTTACCCTCATGCTGTTCTGTGATAGTGAGTGAGATCTGATGTTTTTATGAGGCACTTTCCCCCCTTTGCTCAGCACTTCTCCTTCCTGCCACCATGTGAAGAAGGATGTGCTTGCTTCCCCTTCTGCCATGATCGTAAGTTTCCTGAGGTCTCCCCAGCCCTTCTGAACAGTGAGTCAATTAAACCTCTTTCCTTTATAAATTACCCAGTCTCAGGCAGTTCTTTCTGGCCTTGTGAGAAAGGACTAATACAGGGAGAAAAGGCAATGCAACTTGCCAATGAATGAACAGCTGAATTCTTAACTTTTTAGCCAATTGTCTAAGACCCCAGACTCAAAGTTGACAGATATATGCAGACAAGAACAATGGTGAAGAATTCAGTTACCATATAAAATGGATCAATCTTGTCCCAGAACAGAACACTGAACATCTCTTTAGTGGAAAAGAAAAAATCTTGTTTTAGTTTATTTACTTTCCAAAACAGAATGAAGACTTCTGAGGTCAGGACAATATAAATGTAATTCTCTGAGTCACTATGATAAAACAAATCTTGGCAATTGTTTTGCTGAAAGTTCAAGAATTTCTTTTTTTTCATTTATCACTCAGAATAGAAGTTAATCATAAAAATAGCTATTTGAGAATAGCACAGCTCTAAAACAAGAATTCTTCAGAGTCCTTCCAAGATCTGAGTAGTTCCTAAGTAGTGGGCCAAATTTTTATTTTTATTTTTAAAACTAGGCATCCAAAGTAACAATCAGTTTCTTTTGTCATATCCTTTCATCTTTACATCTTATAAGAGCACTGAGTTTGACTGAGTTTGGATGTGCTCCTGTTCAACATTTAATGGGGTTCACTCATAGGCTAATCTAATTCCTTATGCAGCTACATAGCTATCTAACCAAGACCAAAGAAGAAGAAATGATGAAGAAAAAAGGAAGCCAAAGATGGACTTACACTGTATATTGCATCTGAGGTTAGCATTGAATGCCACTTCCATAATAGTGTGGATGTTGCCTCTAACCAGCATCTTCGGGAAGTTCTAGAGACAGGAAAGATCTCCAGAAAGAGTATGCCAAGCCATGAGTTACTTCCTAAATGATCCTAAATGATCCACCCTATCTTATGGGTTTTTTTTTTTTTTTTTTTTTTTTTTTAAGAGAGTTTCACTCTTATTGCCCAGGCTGGATTGCAATGACGTGATCTCAGCTCACTGCAACCTGCACCTCCTGGGTCTGAGAGATTCTCCTGCCTCAGCTTCCTGAGTAGTTGGGATTACAGGCACCCACCACCGCGCCCGGCTAATTGTTTTGTATTTTTATTAGAGATGGTGTTTCACCATGTTGGCCAGGTTGGTCTTGAACTCCTGTCCTCAAGTGATCTGTCCGCCTCGGCCTCCCAAAGTGCTGGGATTACAAGCATGAGCCACCACACCTGGCTGGGTTAAATATTAAATAAAGTACAGTCCTTGGTATAGATAAGCTCTTGTTAATTGTTAACTCTTGTTACTGTTTTCTCATTATTACTATTTTGGTGATTAAAATTTAAGAGTGAGAAAAGCATCATTAGATAACCTCATTGACCCCCGTTATTCTTGTTCTAGGATGTCAGAGCAAAAATGAGACCTCACGATGGTGGAGTTTTACCCCTTGAGCTTCTCTGTTGATATGTGGAGGAACAAGCATGACTTTCCTAATCTCCAAACCAGGGACCAATAAAACATTGACTCCTCCTTGCAGAGTCCTATATATTCAGTAGTTCTTAGTTACAGTATTATAACCCCTTGCGTCCTTAGTATATTCTGCCATAGTAAAGTGGTGTGTGGGATATACTGACTCTTTGGCATCTCTGAAAATTATTTCCTTGTAAAGCTAATATGATAGTGGTTTGACTTACAGCAGCGTGCCTTGTTTGCTTAATGTTGAACTCTGTGTCAACATTTCTGATTCTCCAATCTGCAGTTGATTGTGCTGACTTTGGCCCAGTAACCATAGAAATTGCTCTAAACAATTTATACCCAGTCAGAGCAGATGCTATGATTTCATCATTTTGGACCACTATCAGTTCTACAAAGAACCCAGTGCAGCCGCTATCCCTTGCCAGATTTATCTCTATCTCACAGTGTCAAATTGGAGTGGCAGACACAGCTTTATTGATATTGCCTTCTGGAAATTTCCCACTTACCAATATGTTTGATTCTTGGAAACATGATTTAGTTTATCCCAACAAAAATCCCATAACATCAAATGTGAGCAGAGGGCTTAAGATTAGGCTTTAAACTGCTCATTTCTGGTTCACTTGGCCATTGCTAAATGAATAATTCAGAATAATTAACTATAAAAATCCATATTTTTTTTTACAAACTCGGTTAGGTAGTCACACCTACCACATTCCCTGGTCTGTCTTTTCCAACACCAATACTTCAATGACCACCCCTGTTTACTCCCCAAACTACATCTCAAGCTCAGATTTCAAACTGAACCCAAATCAGAATATGAACTATCATTGAAAGAAGAAGAAATGAAATGTCTGATAAATGTGAAGTTGCCAATTTCTCATGGTCTGAAAAATGTGTATCAAAATGAGATGTGATGTAAAAACATTTGTTGGATTAAAATTTGTAGAAGGGCCAAGATTAAACCCCCATGCTATTAACCCCTTCCCTAAACAATTTTCCGAGTTTTGCTTTTTATGTAAAGTAGAGGTTTATTCATTTATCTACTTATTTATTTATTTTATTGTTGGCAGGGTCTTGTTCTGTCACCCAGGCTGGAGTGCAGTGGCATGATCATAGCTTGCTGTAACCTTGAATTCCTGGGTTCAAGTGATCCTTCTACCTCAGCCTCCTGATGTAGCTGGGACTACAGGTGTGCACCACCACTCCCAGCTAATATTTCTCATTTATTATTATTATTTTTTTGTAGAGCCAGGGGTCTTGCTACGTTGTCCAGGCTGGTATTGAACTCCTGGGCTCAAGTTATCCTCCCACCTCAGCCTTCCAAAGTGCAGGGATTACAGGCGTGAGCCACCATGGCTGGCCCCTAAAGTGGAGTTTAAAAAAATTATCTTTAGCACATATGGTTTCGGCCTCTGGAAAGCCATTAACTAAGGCAATTCAAATTCCAGCCCCCAGTAGCCTGCTGTAAATCAGAGCATTTGGATATTGGCTGGGTAAGACTTGACAAGGCAAATAATGAAAGCCTCCAATATCTTGTTCCTTAGATGCTGTGGGAGGTTTTAAGCCATGAATTGTGCTGGTAGCAATAAAAATACCATCCAATTCCTGTTCGTGGGCCATGCCCACTGGATAACATTGTGCTAAAGGGGCAGACGGGAGAGATTTATGATATAGTCCTCTATTTTAAGGGTCTTAGAGCAGCAAAAACCATTGCAGGTGAAACTTTCCTTTAACTTCTAATATGGAAGTTTCATGAAACGGAGATAGCATTATAGCATTGGATGGAACAATTGAAGAATGTGATAGTTGAACTGGTTTTTGTTTGTTTGTTTGTTTTGCTTTGTTTTGTTTTTGAGGCAGTCTCACTCTGTTGCCCAACCTGGATTGCAGTGACATGATCACACCTCACTACAACCTCAACCTCCCTGGGATCAAGCCATCCTCCCATCTTAGCTTCCCAAGTCATTGGGACTACAGGGAATGTGCCACTGTGCCCAGTCAAACTGGATCTTAAGTATGTTTATGTAACTTTCAGGGAGCAGAGGTAAGGTGTTACAGAAAGGGCATCTACTTTAGCACAAGCAGAGAGGCAGAGCTTGTTTAACAAATAGGAGAAACAAAATCTTAATAAACGTGGATGCTTTTGTTGAGAAGAAATAAAAAATAAAGTTAGCTAGCTGAGGCTTGATTAGAGATAGAAAGAAAGTTTTCAAAAAGCCAGGAAGGGAAGTCTGGAATTGAGGCAAAAGGTAGTTGGCAATATTTTATCTCGGTGAACGTTTATTGAACACTTTCTATGTGCTCTCAGGATTCTGAGGAAACAGAGATGAATTGGATACGGCCTTGCCCTAAAGGAGTTTGCATGTTATAGCCAATGATAAGTGTGTGAGTGAACTCTTAGATAGACTACTTTGACAAGAGTATATAGAAGAGATGGAAAGTTAAGGAACCCTAAGCACAAAAGTTGAGGCAGAATCCAAACTGAAGGCAAAGTGTGTCTAGCAGCTCATTTTAGGGACATTTGTTTGTTTGGCTTCTTTTTCCCCGGTGTTTTCAGCTTTGGAGTTTCAGTTGAACTTTTGAGACAAGAAGGTAAGTTAAGGTTTCTAGAATTGCAAGAAAAATTTCTTGCAGTGTAAGTACATACTGTGCAACATTCATTGTTTATGTGAAATTTAATTTGACCGGGCATACTGTATTTTGCAATGCATTTGCTTATTCTAGTCATTGTGCCTACATGTCATTCATCCTCTGCAATTGATGTACTTGATTGTGCTCCGTGTTTATTTATAGAGGAAAGAAAAGAAAAGTGTCTTCTTCACAATTTTATTATTTTGGTGTCAAAGATTCCAGTTGATTGTCCCTTTCTATCTCCAAAATCTGGCAAACCCTACTCACCTCCCCAACTGCTTTCAAAAGCATAAACAAAATAAAATAACATCATCAAAGATTCCAGAAGATTGGGAAAGGTGTGGAAGGTAGAGATTAAAGTATAGTTGTAAGGGTCCTTTGACATCAATTTTATTCTCTCAGTGGACTTAAAGTGTTTCTTCTCTTCTTCCTTTACGACAAAGATATTTCACTCAAACCCTATTTTGTTATAGACTCTTGAAAACTGGGGATAGGGTTTCTATCCTTGTAATTTGTGTAATAAAATATCTGTCATAAAGCCACTGGGAATCTGGGACATTTGTAAGGATTGGGCTGTCGTTAAAATACATGATTGTTCAAAGGTATGGCTTAATACTGGAAAACACAAATCACAATAAAAGGTCACATGGAAGATACAGGCATGGGCAGTCATCACTTGGTGGCAAGCAACAGAAATCCCCTAAGAAAGCTTGTGTGAAAAGCAATTTATTTCGGGGGACTCTGATGGTGTTTTGAAGAAGGTGTAACTCCTGAAACTGGAAAGCTTTGAGATACTTCTCTTTCTCTCTCTTTCTCTCTGCCTCTCTCTGTCTCTCTCCCTCACCAATCTCCCATAGTATTGGGTGTTATCTTCACCCATTCCAAAATGTAGTAAGCACCTTAGTTTACATGGCTTTCCAAGTCTTGTACCTGTGGCTAAATAACTACAGTGTTGGTGTCTGAATTCAACTTCCTGTTGAAGGAGACCCTTGAGTGCTTACCTTTCATCAGGTGTTCATCAGGAGGGCGGGGGAAGGGTCCCATGGTTCCCGATGTCTTTAACAGGACTCTGGGCATGGATTTGGGCAGAGATTTAGACAGAGCAGCTATATCAAGTGACATATTTTCCTTTAATTGCTCCTAATTAGAATAAGAGGATGATTTGTGGCCTGATTTTTAAGAACTTTTGCATTCTTTCTCAAGTTCTAAATTCATTGAGTAAATCCTTCAGAACTTGTATTTTTGAACTTGTAAATTTGAACTTGTATTATGGGTTTTGTGGTTTAAATTTCCCATGAAGTTAATTATACCATGGACAGTATTGGGGTGAAAATATTGTCCCTAAGATCATGTTTAAAATGTTTTGTCTCAGAATTTTAATACCCGTTTTGGCCTATAAACACTTTATAGCACCATGATAAGCAAAGACAGTATTTGATGCAGGTCAGCTTTAAGTGGAGAAGGAGGAGTCTTTTTAAATTAAACACACTAATCAAAGGCTTGAGGCTTAACAAAGGACATTTCACTGAACCATTGGTTATAGCAATTGAGTTTTCTAGAGCTAATTTTTTTGGCCTTCTCTCAAGTTGTGTTGTGTATTGTGCGAGAACAGGAATAGGCAAGAGCAAGTGGAGATGGCCTTTAATAGGCTTCCAGTTAAGCTCTTAATTTACACTGGTTATCTATACCGGCCAGTGCTCCCACATCATTATCTATGAGAGAATGGAGAAGAAAAAATGACATTCTATTTTTTGCACCCTCTTCTCCTTGTGATCTTACCTCTTCACTTAAAAGCAATCAGGTGGGCAGGTGAAGAGACAGGAAAAAAAGGGCTTTTAATAGCTTTTGAGATCAAGATTCCATCTTCTTCCTTAAAGGATTGCCCACACTTCTGTGATGTCTGGTGATGTTTTCAGTTCCACCTTTCGTGTTTTAAGAATTGCACTTTTAAAATTAAAAATGCCTTAAGGAAGGACAGCAGGGTATCCGGAGCTGACATAAATAGACATGAATGCTCTTCAAAATCCACCTCATTTATTCTCTCAGTCAATTGCAATATAGTTGTCTTCCAACACTAGCCTTACGTCTCAGTCTACACAAATCTAGGATAAAGTGGTCTCTGTAAAGAGCATCCACAGGAAGCATGCTGCCCACTTGGCAAAGCAAGGTGGTTGTTTGCTTGACTCTACCAGCCCTCCTTCTCTTTCCAAGGGGCCTTTGGATAGGCTGATTCTATGGAGTTGGAATCTTAAGCTAGAGGATGAGTCAATCAAAGTCATAAAGGGAAGCCATGTGTCACACACTTGGAAGTCCATGTGTAGACATCGAGTTGAGAGTGTCAGAGGCAAGGTCAAGACCAGGATCTTAGCACCAAGGTTAGAGTGGCAGAAATCAAGACTAAAGTAAGTGGAAAAAACCTGTGGAAGTGGCAGAGGATGGTGCCTGAAGAGGTGGAATGGGAGAGGACTCAGACTGTAAGAGTTGTGCGAGAACATTATAGACGAGCAGTGCTCAGCTGCAGTGTCCTAGCCATGTGGGCCTCTGACTCCTGGCAGCAAACGGGATGGTGGGTGTGGCCATTGAGAATGCCCTGCAGAGTAGCCAAGATATTGATAGGGTCTTCTGTGCAAGGATGAGGTGACTCTTCCTTACACTGCCCCACAGCAGTTGGTTTGTAAGAAAAAAGTCCCCAAGATTTTAAGCCCTGGGTATGCATGGATACCTACTGTTCTGACATAAAGCCATATGACTCTTCTACAGAAAGATGAGAAATTAGCCAATGATTCCATGGTGGTGGTCATTGGAGGCACCTGTGGTCAAAGGGCATGTGCATATCTCTGCTTTGACCTTTATTCTTCGGCAGAGCAGAGAAAACTTCTGCTCACAAAGCTGTGTGTGTCCTGCTTCAACATCACAATTTAAGGGAATAAAAATGGCATAATTTTGTCTGAGTCTTGAGGAGGGACTCTGGGAACTGTGGATGTTTATTAATATGCTTGACTCTTCATTTCATGAGTAGGGTGGGGCAGGAGTAGTGACTGGCCCAGGCACAGGACAATTGAGTGACTGGGACCAACAATTGATTCTATGGGACTAGCCCTACCCAAAAAAGAATAGCGAAACAAGAAGGCAGGCCAAATCAGAGACACCATGGGAACGCCAAGGGTCTGACAGCAGGGATATCACACATGTACACCAAGTGAAGAGCGCCTGAGAAAGGACTAGATTAGGAACCAGATCCGTGCCAAAGTCAGTAAGAGACAAGGAAGGAAGTGAACCGTATGATGGTGTGGGGAGGCAGAGAGATGTGTTATCAATTGCCAAAATAATCAGGAATGTAATTTATTAGTTCGGTATATCATTCAGTTAGTCAAGAAGTCTTCATTCATTCATTCAACAAATATTTAAGTTTCTAAAATGTTCTAAGTTCTGGGCCTAAATCTTGGTATGCAATACTACCAGGACTCAGCCATCAACATGATGCGGTAGTTCTATGACTTGAAAAAGCATTATGAGAACATATAGGGAGGGCACCAGAGGACAAAAGAGAAGCCTTCCTATTGACGGAGAAAGCCGAGTTGAGGGACAAGTAGCAGTTAAGTGGAGGACGCTCGTTTGGGGCAAAGGCCACGTGGCAAGCATGCCAACAATACTTTGGGGAAGCCATATGGCATCAGACTGATTGAGGCATACAGTGATAGGTGGGGCATGGCGAGGGATGAAGATTTCAATAAAAGAAAGGGTCATAACTTGAGGGGCCTCCTAAGTTATGGTAAGGACTTTGGACTTTATTCTAAAAGCCATGGAGAGCTACTAGAAGGGATTTTAGCAACAGAAACTCAATTTGAACTGTGCTGGGAAAGGTCACTCAGGCTACAGGTTGCATAATTTACGGCTGAGACCAGGAGGAGCTGGCCTGGAAGATGGCCGTTGAAAAACAGACAGGAGAGAGATTTGGTTGTCAAAATGACGGGGCCTGGTTATTGGCCAGAGACGTGAGGAAGACAGAGAAAGTGAAAACAAGTTCTAGGTTTCTGGATTGGATAACGGAGGGTGGATGGTATAGTTATTTGTCTGTTTGTGGAACTAAGAGGAGAATTGGGTTTTGGAGGGAGGACAATGAACTCAATTTTGGATATGTCTGGGGGTTGAGGGTGGCAGGGGGAAGCCCTGCTTTTGCACTAATCCAGTGCCTGTCTGGGTGGGTGGGCGAGGCTGTTTATAGCACCAAGCACAGGCTCATCATCAGTTAACAAGCATGGTTTATTTTTCTCCCTGGAATAGAAGAGGATCTGGACTGAGGATGCAAGGAATTTGGGCTGGAATATGCCAGAGAAGTAAACCTTGAGTTAGAATCAAGATGTATGGTAACAAGATTTAGCTTCTGAATGCAGAGACAAACAAACAAAAATCGAAATATCTCAGTGTAAAAAAAAAAAAAAATAACAGAATTTCACTTGCTCCAATGGTTTTGTTTTACAAATTCCTTGACATGCTTCTGTAACAAAGCAATTGCTTTGCTGCTGTTTTCAGGGGGCGCTTCCTGCAGGGCACACCTAGAAAATGGTGTGCTTCACAAAAGATACGCCATCTCCCTGGGCTCTGATTTTCTCCTCAGGTCAGTATTTCACTCTTGTCAGGATATTGCCTGATGCCTGCCTGTCTCAAACCCCAGAAGAGAGCCATCTGTTGAGCTGTGGCATGTTTTCAGCCACAAGTCATACATCATTATTCTAGCCAGGTCATGCTGTTGCTTGTAGAATTTCTTATAGATGGAGGCTCAGCTTATGTTCTGAATTAGAGGCTCTCATCTGCCTGTGGCAAATTGCAGCACGCGCTAGTGGAAATTCCCTCTTGGGTGGTGCTTGAAATATTTGGGATATTATCTGTGTAGACATTCTACTACTCCTTTTAAACAACTCTTTCTCCATTCAATCTTCAAAGGAAGTGTGTGTGTGTGTGTGTGTGTGTGTATGTGTGTGTGTGTTTGTTTTGGATTATCTCACACCAAAAGCATTTTCCATTTTCTTATTAGGAACTTTCTCTTTGTCCAAAAGGAGAAAAAAAAAACTTGTAGAGAACACACTTGAAGCTTTTTTTAAAAAATGACCTGTTTATACCTTAAAGGTTGTATTATGGCGTAACATATTTGTGATTTTAAACTTTTAAAGAGGGAACACTTTTGAATTTAGCCTAGTATTAGTGATGTCACTAAGGAATACTTCCATTTAGTAGCTTTGAGTGAAATAAATGCTTCAGCCTTAAGGAACAAACAGCTAAAGGTAAATAGGGTGGCTAAAGGGAGAAACATATTACAGAGGCAGTTATGCAGGTTCATGCTACAAGTGCTGAGCCACTGTCATCTTTTCTTCTTGCTCTGAATGGATCAGGAGGATTCTGCTCCTTGATTTGGGAGACAGGAATTACCCTATCAAAGAACAGGTGGGAAGGGCTGAGCATGCTGGCTGGGCGGGAAAGTCTACATCGGGATTTTCCTTTCCGATGGTAAAGTTCACTGCAGAAGAAAAGCTTTAGGAATTTTAACATGCCATGAGGCTGAAAATTCTGGAAGATTTTAGCTACAAGAGATTGAGGCAGAGCTATACTCAATCCTGGAGACAGAAGTGGAGTTAAATCAAGTAGCCACTGATGAAAGTCCTTCAAAGGTGCTTCATCATCCTCTGGATAAAGCTCAACTTTCTTAAGACGGCACATGGAATTTTAATGATTTGGCCCTGATGTTTCCAGCCTTATTTTCTTGCCATCCTTACCCATCTCTAATACCTGGTACCATGTCATTCTTCCCAATATTTATCCTCAGCTTTTCAAATAAAGCATACTGTTGTCAAAGGAAGAATATAACTAAATAAAAACGAGCTATTCTCTGTATCTCAATTACAAATTCCTTGAAATAAATGAACAAATCTGACATAAAACCAAATTTGCTTCCTATTGAAGTTGGAAAACATGCGTTTCTGAAACAAATATGACTTGGATAAATAAATGACCTTGCTACCTTTTCCAAGGTCCTGTGGTAATTTGGTGATGAAGCACACCTCTATTTTATTGTCTGTAAAATAGGAATATTACAATTTACTAAATATAGCTGTTGAGAGAATAAAATGAGATCATTCTTCTAAAGGACTAGTGGTGGTACCTGCTGTATAGTTGGTACTAAATCATGACCACTATATTAATCTAAAGGACTGACTCAGCCCCTTCCAATGGGTGATGCTTCTAGAAATAAGCATGAGCCCACAATGCTCTGACTTCCTTGCTGTGCTTCTGAAGGATTCTTCTGTGTGTGTGTTTACGTGCTCACACCCATGCCCTCGCTGAATAGCATGGCGTATACATCACACGGAGACTGTTTTCCAAAAGTCTGTTCCATTGTAATCTACATTTCCATCAACCTTCTATTGACTTTGCCATGCAGTTCAGATCATCACTTAGGTATTACTGACACCTTTGAGCACATCTGCTGAGAACTGTGCTTGGAGGATTGCACATTTTGAGGGTGTGTGCATAATGATATAAGGTTCTAAATAATAAATTAAAAGATAGTTTAGAGCCCTCATTACAGCCATCTGTGTTAACTTCCCATTACAAATTAAAATATCCATTTTGACACAAGTTTAATTTTTCCAAAACACCTGTTCTAAAAGGCAATGTACTTTTTACATAATGGAAATGGCAACACTTTGAAAATATTACACTTTACTGGAAAGTCAGTTATGTTCCAGAATCAATGTTTTCTATGGCAGGCGGGGTGGGTAGTTCTCATACGTAATGAAGACCATCAATCACCAAACAAAAACCCCGCATAACGTATAAAGAACTCACCCACAGGTTTCCTTTTCTTTCTCTTTCATTAACTTTTAAAAATCAGCAATAAGTTCCTTTGGTTTTCTTCTCATATTTTACAAAAATCATTGGAGAAGCAGAGGTGTGATCAGTTAACAACTATTGAATTCTGAAAAAAACAACAAAGCTTCCATCTTAAATCATCTACAGAAATTGAAGCAATTTCCATTACAACCTTGTGGATTAGGCAGCTTATTTGTACAATCCATTTTCCTTCACATTGGCTACTCATTGCATAAATAATTCTGCTTGTGTGGCTGTGCAATACTGATATTTCACTAATTTTTCTGTTAATCCAAATGGCATCAGGCATTGAATGGCGTAGGCGTTTTTGGAAACTGACTTCGGTACAGACTAAAATAAGAGAATTTTGGTTTACAATGGCTGTGCCATTTTCTAGGCATCATTTACTGTAACTGGATAGCGAAACAAAAAACCAGTGTTTCCTTAAAATAAGACAATTAGCAAGGCCTGTCACAAGAAGTGAAAAGATTTCCCTTCCTTCTTGGTTTCCTTTTAACTATCTCTATAAAACAAAGGAATTGCCAGAAACCTTTGGATGCTTCCTCTGTCTTCATGAAAAGGACTACTTAATTGAAGTTACTGACCTTCTTTCCTTTTGCGTTCAAAGATCACCTCTACCCCCTGGGAGAGATGTCAGGGGAAAGATTTCTGCCTTCCAAAAGCCTTAGAGAATTATAATCATCTGTCTCCATGTATAATATACTCTCCTTTGAGTACATTAAAAAGCCATAACATGCAAAACATACAGTGCATGTTCTTTACTACTTTTCAAATATAGGTTCTTTGAAGGCATGATGGGTAAGTTCAGGGGTGGTTGCAGGAGGGCTGGATTTAAATACATTTCTGAGCAATTCTAAGATTCTGTGATGTTGTCACTTGCATGATCTAAGGTACTGCTCTGAACATCACTTCTATGGGCTGACTGCCAACTACATTCTTATGTTTATTTCTGCACTGTTCCTTACTCAGGCAGTTTCTCATCCCTTTTATGCCCTCCTCCTCAAAAGTGGAAAGGCCTGGAGGGTAGAGGGAGCCTGGCATTTTGGGAGGAACACAAATAATTGGCTGTGATCTGGATTTCACATTGTTGAGTTGGGAGGTGTGAGTGAGAAGAGATTGGAAATCGTGGAGAGTCATGTCAACTTTGCAACTGAATTTGAACTTGATCCTTAGGACAAGGAGGTGCCAATGAGCATTTTACAGACTAGCCATATGGTAAGATTTTAGTTTTAGAAACGTTACTGTTAATTCTGGGTAGTGGGAATATGAGTGTTCATTTTACCATTCTTTGTACTTTTCTGTATTTTCAAAAGTCTGACTCAAATGAACTAGACAAATACAGCTCTTCCTGGCTACAGAGTAGAGAACAGATTAGAAGAGATGTGACACATACATCAGCTGGAAATTTGTGACAGTAATTTAGACAGGGGACAATTATGTGCTATGCAAGGCAGTGCCCCAGTAGGAATGGAGATACACAAATGGGATACACATGTCGGAGGTAGAATTGGAATTGGACATGGAGGGGAGTGAAGGAAGTGCGTGTCATTAGGTTTCTGGAAGGTCAAATGGGTGAGTGATAATGGTCCACACAGGGACACGCAGGGAAGTTGATAATGTCTGCTTGGGACAGTTGGAAGTGTCCGAGAGTCATCTCAGTAGCGATGCCCTACAGGAAGTTAGATGTTTTAATCTAGAGCTTGGGAGAAAGTTTGGGAGTGCAGATTTAGATTTAGGCATTGTCAGTTTGTAGAAGCCATAGGAATAGAATACCTAAAATACCATAGAATCACCTATAGGAATAGATGAGATTACTGAGAGAATATAAAGATTAAAAAATAGGAAGGTTGAGGCATGAAACTCTGAGAGACATCGATAGGTATCAGGATGTTAGAGGAAGGAGACTAACAAGTGGATGGAGAACTTGTTTTACAAGGAAAAATGTCACCAATTGTGGCAAAAAGGTCAAGTGAGATAATTCTGAAAAATCTTTTTTTTTTTTTTTTTTTTTTTGAGACTGAGTCTCACTTTGTCACCTAGGCTGGAGTGCAGTGGCCCCATCTCAGCTCACAGCAACCTCTGCCTCCCAGGTTCAAACAATTCTCATACCTCAACTTCCCAAGTAGTTAGGACTACAGGTGTGGGCCACCAAGCCTGGCTAATTTTTTTGTATTTCTAGTAGAGATGGGGTTTCACTGTGTTGCTCAGGCTGGTCTTGAACTCCTGAGTACACTGAGAGCACTATTTCCTCACATCAGGTGATCCTCCCACCTTGCCCTCCCAAAGTGCTAGGATTACAGGCATGAGCCACCATGCCAAGCCTGAAAAATCATATTTGATTGAATTTAGCAATAATGACATTTTTGGGAAGAGCAATGGTGGTGGAATGACAAGGGAAGAAGCCAGATTGCAAAGTTTAAAAAAATCAAATAATAATAACAATAGCTACATTTTTGATAGCTTATTTTGTACCAGACACCGTGCTAAGCTCTTTATCAATATTGCTACATTTTATATTCACAGCAATCCAATAAGTAGAACTAATATTTATTTCACTTCACATAAGAAAACTTAGATGTAGAGAAATTAAATACTATGCCCCCCATCACACAAATCAGATGGGAGAAGAATGACTCTGACTCAAGTCTACTTTAATCCTTAATTCCTAATTTCATTAGAGAGAAGAGAGGGACAGTGAGTGTCCACCTGCTTTCAACAGTGAGGGTCTGAGGTTCGAGGGAAGGCAAGAGAGAACCAGAAGGGCTAGCCCAGGAAGAAGAGGGGTTTTGTCTGTCTGCTTGTTTTCAAGATGGGATAACCTCAAGTGTATTAAATACTGATGGAGAAGAACTGGTAGAAAAGATCTGGAGAGAGAAAGAAGGACTGACCCACAGGATTGGTTTCCTGAGGAGGTAGCACAGGATGGAATGGGGTCCTGAGCATCTACTAACATTCTCACCATTGCGATCACAACAGCGGGGATCCCACACTGGGGCACCGGGCAGTAGATGGGTGAGGGAAATCTTGCATTATGGCTTCTATTTTCACTGTGAAGGAGGAGGTGAGGAGCTTTTGTCAGTAAAGAGGGTGATGCCCAGCTAGAAGCTTTGCTGAGTATGAAGTTGCCTGTGTGGAGGATGGGAGAGTGCCAGCCAGAGAAATGCAGAAAGACTCCAAGTAGCACGTAAGGCCCAGTGGAGGCTGAAGGCCACAACTTTGTAGTAAAACTAACCTAGGGCAGAAAGGAGGAGAGAAAGGCACAGTCTGTGCTTGATAAAGAATGTATTGAATCATGCAAAATTTGGTAAATAAAAGAGGGGAGTGGGGCGGGAGATGGGGGAAGAGCCAGAGGATGGGGGAAAGAGGACATGGGACGGGGGAGAGACAAAGAGAGAGGAGCCCTGATGTGGCTTTGGAGGCCTGGAACACCAGGATTATTAAGAATTCCAGTGTTCCCTGGACTCGGTGGCATTGCTTTATCTGGATTTTCATTTTGTGGAAATCCTCCTGGGTCCTGGCCAGTTCACGCAGTGACTTTGTAGTTCACAGCAGTGACTGACAGCTTCGCAAACCAGGCTTGATGTCTGACAGACGACTACATCTCTGCTGCTAAGTGCTGGATCTTAATTTCTGCATAGCTTTGCAAACCCCAGCACGGAGGTTCCTCGCAGGACCTTCAATTTTTGCCTGACTCTCTTCCTTCTGATATTAAATTTCAGGATGGCATTTCAGGCATCATTTTCTTGACAGGAAGGGTTGAACCCAGTTAAAAATTCGGATGCAGTAAGGGGCCTCGCTTGGAAGGAACTGTGTTTCTAAATCAAGGCCAGATGGCTTTGAGGGTGGCAGCCTGGAATCTTCCTTCCATGTGGGTCTGCTCCTCCCTCAGGGTGTATAGGGTCGCTTTGGTGGACATGGACATATTACTTTTGGTACGTTCAACCTAACTCCTAATAGACCATGTCATCACTCACAATTGACCTTAGATCATGGGGTCTTCAACCAAGTTGGGGAGGAGCTGAAATATGGCCCAACGAAAGACTTTAGACAAAACTGCTCTAGTTCTTGGTGGATTCTTGTGAATAAGTGCTAATGTCATCAACTGAAATTCTGGACACCATGCCAGTTTTCAGGTTATGAACCTTTTTCCTCTTTGACAGTTGCAAACAAATCACACTTCCATTGTATTCATTCACCAAATATTTATTGAATACCTACTATGTTCTAGGCATGCTCTGTTGTAACGGTGCCCCTCACTTTATGCTTCTGTGGTCAGACCTTTTCTCCTGTGATTAGGACCAAATATTTGGAGAAAGGATTAAAGCTCTCATTTATTGAGCACCTTTTATAGCCTGTGCTATACGATCTCCAGGCCCACCAAAGAATACATCAAGGTAAGAAGTGTTATGCCCATTTTATAGATCCAGAAACTGAGATTTAGACATATGAAGACAAGTAGCAGGACTGGTATCTGAACCCTTCCCTAGTTGTTTTCAAAGCTCATAATCTTTCTACTTGTTAAGCTGCCAGAGAAGAAAAGCACAAATAAAGTGGAGACTGAGTTTTCAAGAACACTATTTCCTCACATAATTGTATTTTGGCGTTGGAAGCAGCCATTTACTCCTTTATGAGATGAATAAGGATCAATTTCTTAGCAGGTCATTTTCTTAGCAGTGAGACTGCATGTAAAGTTATAGACTGGATAATTTTTTTTTTTAGTTGGGATGGTAAATGTAAAGACCACATTCACACAGTAAAGCTAACTGGTAAGCCCTTAACTACCTTGAAAAGCTGTGTGGGTTGTAAATCCTCATTCGTTTTGTACTCATTCTTCCATCCACTTGCCACCAGCATAATTAGCTGATGTTAAAGAGATGTCAACTGGAAGAAGAAAAGGGAATTCATCTTGGTTGAATATCCCTGGGGGCACCTGCCTATGTCATCCCATTTAACTGTGTACATACCCTGCAAAGTAGGAGAGACATGTAGGAATTTACTTATGGCCCAAGTAAGAAAAAAAATTCAGAATTTGAACTCCAGTGTGTCTGGCCCCAGAGTTCTAACTTTTACCAGTCTTACAATTATAGAGAGCACTTCAGGGATTTTGGCAGGCGGCTGGCAGGGAGGAGGGTAGCAAGGGTTAGATGTCAACTCAGTAGGAAGCAGATCTCCTACTCAATCTCCTGCGCCTTTGCTGTTTTCTCCTTAATTTCAGAGGGATTTTTACTTACAACAGCAGAAGCTACGTGCACCCCATGTGACTTTTCTTATTGGGTATTACAAGGCTCTATAGATCTTTCTCCAGAAACGTCTACCTCTGGTAACGTCGTAAGGTAGAAGTAGCAGTACTTTTGGAGCCAGGAGGCTCACTTGGAGCCCTGGTTCTACTGAGGAGCTAGGCATCCTTGGGAAAGACTCTAAATTCTTTTGGGTAAAATCTTAAAACTCTTATTTTCTTTACATTTTAAAAGGAAACACTGATACCTATGGTATTCAGCCATTCATCATTCATTCATTCATTCATTCATTCATGTACTTGTCCCTATGCCAGGCACTCTCTAGCCATGAGAGTTATGGAGTGAACAAAACAGACAGCATGTCTGTTCTGAAGAAACTCATATTCTAGTGGGGAGATTGATTAGAAACAATAAGCAAATACATTAACACGATAGTTTGGGATTAAGCTTCATAGAAGAAAAAATAAATAAACATGGCCCCATGACGGAGATGGGTGGCATGGATGAGGGAGAACACTCTAGGTTGGGTGGCTAGAAAAGGGCTCCCTGAGGGGTGACATATGAACTGGGATCATAATTACAGAGGGAGCCAGTGTAGAGGAACATACCCCAGGGAAAGAAGAGAACAAGGGAAAAAGATGGACAGGTGCTTGGAGTGCTTGAAACACAGAAGGAAGATCTTAGATGACAGACCCAGTGTCATAATACATGCAAAAATACTTTGCATGTTTTAAATAATTATGTAATCCAAAGATTATTATTTTTACTTCTCTTACCTTCATTATCTTTCCTCTCTCCCTCCTTTCTTCCACCCCTCTTCCTTTCTTCTTTTCAGTTTGTCTTTTATACCAGTGCTTCTCAAACTCTGATTAAAAAACAAGCATTAAGCCAATAAAAACCTCATTTTTAATTTTTGTATTTCTAATCTGTTGCAGACTGGTACTTTTGTAAAATGTCCCAGTACTGTCAAATAACTACAGAGATTTCTAAATGCTTATCTTGTCTGCACCTCCCTCCTGGTGGGCTGGTCTCTGATAATTGGTGGACCACACCTTGAATAGCACTTTCCTAGATAACGGAGCTTTTCTGGCCCAACCCTGCACTCACAGACATGGTCACTGGGGATCGCTGATCACTTAGCAAACTCTAATATCCAATGTTTTGGTTTTAGTTAACACTTTATTTAAATAGAACCTAGGCACCAAAACCACACCCTGGACATCCATGTAAGCAAATCATACTGTAGGCCTCAGTGTCTTGCTCTCTGATTTCTACAGATCCTCCAGACTCTTAGAGACAAGGGCCTGGAGGCTGTTGTAAATAACTGCCCTTAGTTTTTCCTGATACTGTTGTATAATAAAACAGCCTAATTAGCCTAGAGCCAGGGCAGCCCTGTGGGAGATTTCATACACAATCTAGAAAGAAAGCAACGACAGGCAGGCTTTTCCCGCTAGGTCTCAATTCTTTTTACTAAGTTTGAAAAGCCAGGGGGGAGTGTCCAACAAGGATAGAATTCTTGGCAAGGTGAATTTCCAGCTGGCTTGAAAAGGCTTGAGCAATAATGGCTGACTCTTAAATGGGGAATGGAGAAGGTTATTAAAACTATCAGAGTGCACGTTGGGGCATTTGTAGCAGCCAGGGTGAGCTGTGAAACTATGTGGTGGAGAGGTGAGGACCCCATGCCAGGTCTGGGTGAGGAATAAAGATAAGGATGCCAGGTTCCTGGGGGAAATGCTGTTTTTCAAGGGTGACACAGAATTTCTCTGATGCCTCAAGCAGTGCACAGAATTTTTAGCCACTGGAAAGGTTTCAGTCCTCACCAAAAAAAAAAAAAAAAAAAAAAAAAAATCAGAGACTATTGGCTTCTGCAGACAGAAAACAGTCTTCTCGTTTTGTCTTAATTTTTGAAACAACTAAAAATCCAGCAGAAATTCTTTGGAAGACTTCCCCAGTGGAGTGTTCCTCTAGGCAAGGAAATGGAGGTGCTCTGGAGTTTTTTGAATAGCTACTTTTGGTTTGGCAGACATAAGCCCTTTATCCTTTTCTTGGATATTTTTCTCTCCCTGCGATTAAAAAAAATTTCCTGGAAATTTAAATATTTGAAAAGAGTTTAGAAGTCCATGAAAGGAACTGTATGTTATCATTCAGTTTCAGTCTCCATGGGTACAGGTGTTTGCACCAACTTTATTTCCAAAAATGGAATGTCATGTTCATGGCGATTTAAAGAAGAGTAGGTAAAAGCTTTGGACTTTGGAGTCATATAGACTCAGGGGTGAATTTTGACCCTGCCTTTTCCTAGCCTGGGTAAATCATTTCACCTCTCTGGATCTCATCCCCCATGTGTAAAGTGGAGTAATGACAATACCAATGAATGGCCCTTGTTAGGCATTAAATGAGTTACATCAAGGGAACCCTCAGCACAGTGCCTGGCACACATTACAGAATGCTTCCAATTAATGCCTGATGCTATCCTTTTGTTATTCATTATTACTTTCAGGGTGAACTCGAATCCAAGGGACTCCTTACCAGTCCTTTCCTGTGCTGACACCTTGCTCATGTAATAATTGGGCTACTTCCATGCTATTGGTTGCCCTACTCCTTTCCATCAGCGTGTGGATTGTTTTTATTTGTTTGATGTGATGCAGGAATAAGCTTACACTGTTGTGCCAGCTGCTACGTTGGAGATAGAAAATGGATTAAAAATGGCAGAAGGGAATTGATATTTATCAAAGACTCACAAAGGACACTACCTATTTCATCTCATTTAATTCTCACAGCAGCCCTGCAAGGTAGGTATATTACTCTTGTTTCACAAATAGGGAACGGAATCCTGAGATGTTAAGTGACTTGTCTAAGCTCACACAGCAAATAGGTCGATTTGCACCCAGCTCTTTGTGTCCCCTAAGATAATGTTTGTCTTACTGCACTATACCACCTTTTTGCCTTTGATGAACTCAGGAACTAGTTAGGTGAGAGAAAATGTGCATAATGCAAGGCAGGAGATAGACTAATAGAAAGCTGTCACATACAAGTTGGAAGGACAGTAGCAGAACACACCGGCCAGCTTGGCTGCCTTGCCTATTCTCTTTTCCTGAGTTTGTATATCTGCCACCACTACTGTGTAGGTGGTGGAAAATCTGTGCTGTCTAGACCAGTGTTGGACCCTTGACAGCCAGTGCTGTCTAGATTAGTAGTGGACCCTTGACCCAACTAGGGACAAGATGATTTTATTTTGCTTAAACATTTTTAAATTGTTTATTTATTTATTATTTATTTATTTATCTATTTATTGAGACAGAGCCTTGCTCTGTCACCCAGTCTGGACCCGAACTCCTGGGCTCAAGTGATCCTTCCATCTCAGCCTCGTAAGTAGCTGAGACTACAGACATGCCCCACCACACCAGCTCTCTCTATTCTTTAAGGACATGAAGACTATAGTTGGTGGGTGTTTGAATTGAGAGATTGCATAGACCCAGGAGTAATATACTAGTCTTCTATCATTGTGTAACACATTACCACAAATTTGGCAAATTAAAACAGTACCCATGTATTAGCTAACACCTGGCCCTGTGTGGCTGGATTCTCTGCCCAGGGTCTCAGAAAGCTGAAATAAGGGCATTGGCTGAGTTGTGTTCCTTTATCAGGGCTCTGGGGAAGAATTCTTTTTTAAGCTCTCTTGGGTTGTTAGCCAAATTCAGTTTTGTGTGGTGGTTGTTGTTGCAGGGCTGACATTCTCATTTCCTTGCTGGTTGTTGACTGGTGCTGTTCTAAGTTCCTAGAGGCCACTTGTAACCCTTGTCCTTCCTCTCTGAAGCCAGCAATGGAGAATCTTCCTCTGTTGAATTCTTCTCATGCTTTTCATCTTTTTCTTAGGGAGAGCCCAGACTCTTTTAAGGTTCACCAGATTAGGTGAGCCATCTGCCTAAACCCCTTTTCTTAAGGAGAAAGTACCATACAATATAACTGAATCATGGCAGAGAAATCCATGATATTCACAGTCCTGGGGATTATGCAAGGCCCATGCACCAGGAGCTGGGAGTTTTGGGCGTCAGTTTAGAATTCTGCCTAACACAGATGGGGTTGCCATTTGGGGAGCCATATGCAAGCAGTGCTGGGAGATCTGGAGGGGAGAAGAGAGGACGAGGAGAGAAGTGGAGAGAAAGGAGGAGGGGAGAGTAGAGGAGGAGACAACAGAAGAGAAATTTCCTTATGGAGGCTCTAAATGAGAATGTTTCCTTCCTTGCCTTTTTCAGTTTTTACAAGACATCTAAATGCCTCTAGTCTTGGCCTCTTCCTTCATCTTCAAAGTGTGTCACTCCAGTCTTTGCTTCTGTCATCACATTGCCTTTTCTCCTGTGTTGACAAATTTCCCTCTGGCTTCCTCTTACAAATGTACTTGTGATTATATTTGGGGCCCATTGGACTAATTCGGAATAGCATCCCCACCTCAAGATCCTTAACTTAATCACACCTGCAAAGTCCCTTCGAGTTAACATTTACAGGTTCCAGGGATTCGGACCTGGATATCTTAGCAGGGGTAGGGGTGGGGTGTGGAGGTGGGGGAATTATTCAGCTCACAAAATTACATGTGGATTCTTAAGTCCCATGGCTAAAGTTCAAATCTCAACCCTGCTGTTCACTAGCAACATGACCTCAGTCAAATGATGAATACTTAGCCTTTCTGTGTCTCAGTTTCATTATCCCTTAAGTGGGGATAATTATAATAATATATGCATTGATCATTTTTGTGAGGATTAAGTGAGGAAATTAATGAAAAGTGCTTATCCCAGAGCACAATAAACATTGAGTAAATATTGGTGATTATGGTTTCCACTGATGTTATTTAGAGCCTGTGCTGCGTATTTGTTGTTTTAGCCTGCCAACATCCATTTACTTCTGCTGCGGCTAACAGTGCCTCTGTTTTTCTTGGAGAACTTCCTTTACCTCACTCTCAGTTCATATGGTTTAGGTGGGGCTGAATTCAGTGCTAGCCCCAGGACTGTGAGTGGGAACCAGGTCTAAACCCATCAATATAATTTCCTTGTCTTGGTCCCAGGAATTGGTTCAATGATGCATGTATGAGCTAAGTTGGTCCAAGCAGTGTGACCCTCTGGCTTTTCCAGGAGCAACTAGAAAAGCAATATTTTCAAGGAGTTGCTGAAAGCAGAGTGTGTGAAGCTACAGCTACTGGCAGCCTTTTTTATCTTTAAAGTTTTGCCACACTGTAGAGCCAAGGTGGGAAGCAGAGTTAAGGGAAGGAGAGAGACCCCTGAAGTTTGAGGTTAAGCTTCAAATACAGCTGGTCCTGAAATCAGCACTTTTGTGGTCTGTCCGGTTATGTGAGCCAACAAAGTTCCCTTCATCAGTAAGAAGGGAACTTTTATCTGAAGGATTTCCAGACTCATGGGACCGGGAGATCCTTTCTTTCTCTTTGAGTGGAGACAGAGATTTATTGGCCATTTCTAGGCTTCAGCCAACTTGTAAGAACCCAGAAGCCCATGTGTGCATAGCCCCAGAGTATTATTACTTGGGTACGGCGAAGTCCCTAATATTCTCTCTCCCCCTTGCACAATAATGGTGATAACAATGATGGTATCTATTGAATGCCTCCCATGTGCCATCCATAAGGATTTTTTGTCCTTTCTAGTACTTGCAACAGCACTCCCAGGGAAAGACTGTTTTGCAGATGGGAAACGGAAGCCCTGGGAGATAAATTTTCCAAGGCCAAATAGCGAATGCTCAGCAAAAGCAGGGATCAGTCACGGAGCTTTCTGGATTCAGAGCCTGTCCCTTGCCTACGCTGCTGCAATAACTCCTATAGCCAATCTGGGAGAAGTCCCTACAATCAGGAATCAAGTGATTCTGTCTGCAACAGCCACAGCCACTGGGCCTTTCTTCCTGGAGGGTGGGATTCTCCTCTTGTTTTGTACTTTGTTTCTCAGAAGAGGCTGTAGACACATAGACTCTAAAAGCCTCCTCTGTCTGACTGGGTTCATCGAGCATTCTGTCCTTCCACATTTTCCAGTGTTTTATTTAAACCTCTTCATGTGTTGGATTTGTGTCTAGAGGATTTTCCTTAGTGTTCAAATAAGGCATTTTATGCTCTTGGGAATTATATACCCACTGGATTTACCATTCTTTTTATAGGAATACACAGAAACTGAGATGTGAGACACAACATAAAGCAAAGAGAAAGTAGTTACCACCTGTTGAGCTGTCATATTCCAAAACAGATAATAACAGCAGTGGGCCAGTGAATAAAAAGCATGAATACACACACACACAAACAAAGGTTGGACATGAAATATATTTGGATCTGAGCTTTATGCCCACTACTTTCAAACTTTAGGCAAATTACTTGATCATTTACCTCTCAGTCCCCTCAACCCAAAATTGGGATGATAAAAATTCCTCATAGGGTCACTGTGAGGATTGCAGCTATTATGTGGGAGAAAATGAGAACAAGAGCAAGAAAGAAAGTCATAGAGTCCTAATAAATGCTACCTGCTTGCCTTTTGCTAATGCTAATTTGATACGTGTCCTGTTATTTATTAATAAAAGTATCTAAATACGTAACACCTAACTTTCCAATATCTTCTTTTAGTCCCTATTTTAAAATTTTAATTTATAAATTTAAATATTTCTGTTCTGTCTCTCATTTCCATTTTTCTTTGCATCTGCCTCACCCATCTCTCCAGACTTGCTTTCTTCACTTTCCCATGCATATAGCTACAAAGTTGTCCCACATCTCCAGAGTTTCCAAGTCCTCAGTTCAGAGGAGTCACTAGTAACTACGCATCCCAATTCCAAGATCCTGGGATAGGGACTGACAGGTCCAACTGTCCAGTTAATAATGGCTGGCAAGTCGGGTCAGGTCAGTAGAGGCAGGGCTTCAAAAGCACACTGATTTCCTGGCAGCTCTCAGAAAAAGAGAATCAGGGTGTGTCAATACCATATAAAGATTTCAGAGAGCCATAAAAGTTGGAAAATGAATGGATATGAGATTTGTGTGAAATTTGTTAAAACACTTGACAGCAATTTTTTGCCTTGTTCTCTCTGCTGAAACCAGGGGGCACCTGGACTTCAGCTCTGATTCTTGAACCAGCAGTGGGTCCTACTCTCCTATGGGCTGTTGGCTGAGGTCCAGAACTGACTCCTGTCCAAATATGGCCCCCAGAAGGAGGCAGAGCTCCGCAGCTGGATCGAGGGAACTCACCGGCCTCTCCATGGGCCCCAACTTCCAGAAGGGCCTGGAGGACGGGATTATCTTATGCACACTCATGAACAAGCTGCAGCCTGGCTCAGTCCCTAAGATCAACCGCTCCATGCAGAACTGGCACCAGCTAGAAAACCTCTCCAACTTCATCAAGGCCATGGTCAGCCATGGCATGAACCCCATGGACCTGTTCAAGGCCAACAACCTGTTTGAGAGTGGGAACATGACTGCAGGTGCAGGTTTCTCTTCTCACCCTGGCGGGGAAGGCCAAGACTAAGGGACTGCAGAATGGGGTGGACATCGGCATCAAGTACTCAGAGAAGCGGGAGCGGAACTTCGACGATGCCACCATGAAGGCTGGCCAGTGAGTCATCGGGCGGCAGATGGGCACCAACAAATGCGCCAACCAGTTGGACATGACCGTGTCTGCACGAGGAGGCATTTCTATGACCCCAAGAACCACATCCTGCCCCCATAGGGACCACTCGACCACCAGCCTCCAGATGGGTACAAACAACTGTGCCAGCCAGGTGGGCATGACGGCTCCCGGGACCCGGTGGCACATCTATGACACCAAACTGGGAACCAACAAGTGTGACAACTCCTCCATGTCCCTGCAGATGGGCTACCCTCAGAGCGCCAACCAGAGTGGCCAGGTCTTCAGCCTGGGCCAGCAGATATACGACCCCAAGCACTGCCCTCATGGCACAATGGCTGACGGGGCTCCCTTGGGCGCCGGGGATTGTCCGGGCTCAGGGAAGGCCCTTGAACATCCCCCTACCTACTAGGAGGAGGCCGGCTACTAAGGCTCCCAGCACGCTCTTCTCCCACTTCGTCTCCCCGTCTGGGTTTTGGGGTTTTTCTGTATTTTCATCTTCTTTTTTTCTTAACCTGTTCAGTGCTGCCAATCAACTGAGGGTCTGTGAGTGGCGGCCTGGGATCTGGCAGCAGGGCTTTTTCCCCCTTGCCTTGGTCCTTCACAGGACTGAGCCACGCGGCTGTGGGGTGAAGGGTGGAGGCTGTATTCCAATATGTGTAGGGTGAGGTTCCCCTGCTGGGACGTCCACACTGTGGGCCGAGCTGTGCTGGGGAGAGGAGACCTGGGATTGCAGGGAATTTGTTCCCGAAGGTTCCCAGTTGCCTCACCTCTTGCCCCTTTTGTCAGCTGATCAGTTTGTGGTTTCTGTACCCGCAAAAGTTTCAGGAAGTATTAACAAAAGAAAAATACATTTTTTCCCCCAAGGAATGGGGTGGGGACAGTGGTGAGGGCGCTGGGAAATTAGTCCCTGGGAAAGGGGGCCCGGCCACGATGCTAAATATCTCAGGCTCCCAAGCGGCTGGATTTCCTGAGGACCCTCAGACCTGCACCGGGGCCCTGTGGGGAAAGTGAGGCCCATACAAGGAAGTGGAATTCTGAGCTGTTGGGGCTAAGCCTGACCCCCTCTCCATGCTAACCCCCACACTGTGGCCTCAGTAGGCTTTTGTTGTTGTTGTTGTTGTTGCCCAGGTTAGAGTGCAGTGGTGCGATCTTGGCTCACTGTACCTCCACCTCCTAGGCTCAAAGGATTCTCCTGCCTCAGCCTCCCAAGTAGCTGGGACTGGAGGTGGTCCACCACACCTGGCTAATGTTTGTATTTTTAGTAGATACTGGGTTTCACCATGTTGGCCAGGCTGGTCTCAAACTTCTGGCCTCAGATGATCTGCCCGCCTCGGCCTCCCCAAGTGCTGGGATAATAGGTGTGAGCCGCCATGCCCAGCCTCTCAGTAGGTTTTAAGGAGCCCCCAGCCCTCCTTCTCCCATTCTGGGCCTGACCAGCTATACTGCTTCATCTGCCCTGGCCACACACCCTGCCAAGTACTGCACAGGGATCCCCACCTAGGGGCCCTGCTACATGAGATAATGTGAAATATGACTATGGACCAAACACAATAAAACTTCTGTTTGTAAGAAGAAAAAAAAATAGCCATACTGCCCAAAGCAATTTATGGATTTAACACTCTTCCTATCAAGCCACTAATGGCATTCTCAAAGAATTAGAAAAAACTAGTGTAAATTTCATATGGAACCAAAAAAGAGCCTGAATAGCCAAAGCGATCCTAAGCCAAAAGAACAAAGCTGGAGGTGTCACATTACCCAACTTCGAACTATACTATAAGGCGACAGTAATCAAAACAGCATGATACTGGCACAAAATAGGCACATAGACTAATAAAACAGAATAGAGAACCCAGGAATAAAGCTGCACACCTACAGACATCTCATCTTTGACAAAGTCAACAAAAATAAGCAGAGAGGAAAGGATTGCCTTTTCAATAAGCAGAGCTGGGATAGTTGGCTAACTATATGCAGAAGAATAAAACTGGACCCCTACCTTTCACCATATATAAAAATTAACTCAAGATGGATTGAAGATTCAAATATAAGACCTAAAACTGTAAGAATTATAGAAGAAAACCGAGGAAATACCATTCTGAACATCAGCCTTAGGAAAAAATTTATGACTAAGTCCTCAAAAGCAATTGCAACAAAAACAAAAAATTGACAATTGGGACCTAATTAAAGAACTTCTGCACAGCAAAAGAAACTATTCACAGAGTAAACAGACAGTCTATAGAATTGGAGAAAATATCCACAAACTATGCATCTGACAAAGGTGTAATAACCAGAATCTATAAGGAACATAAACAATGCCACAAGCAAATAACAACCAACCCCGTTAACAAGTGAACAAAAGGCATGAGCAGACACTTCTCAAAATAAGACATACAAGCAACCAACAAACATGTGGAAGGATGGTCAACATCACTAATCATTGGAGAAATGCAAAGCAAAACCATCAGGAGATACCATGTTACACCAGTCAGAATGGCTTTAACAGACTGTGGAAGAAAGGAAATGCTTTTATACACTGTTGGTGGAAATACAAACTATTTCAGCCACTGTAGAAACCAGTGGTGATTGCTTTGGCGATTCCTCAAACTTAAAACGGAAGTACCACTCAACCCAACAATCCAATTACTGGATATATATGCAAAATAAAATAAATCTTTCTTTCTTTTTTTTTTTTCTTTTTTTTGAGACTGAGTCTCTCTCTGTTGCCCAGGCTGGAGTGCAGTGGCACAATCTCCACTCACTGCAAGCTCTGCCTCCCGGGTTCACGCCATTCTCCTGCCTCAGCCTCCCGAGTAGCTGGGACTACAGGTGCCTGCCACCATGCCCGGCTAATTTTTTGTATTTTTAGTAGAGACAGGGTTTCACCATGTTAGCTAGGATGGTCTCAATCTCCTGACCTCATGATCTGCCCACCTCAGCCTCCCAAAGTGCTGGGGTTACAGGCGTGAGCCACCGCGCCTGGACAGAAAATAAATCTTTCTAAAAAAGACATGTACTCATTTATTCATTGCAACACTATTCACAGTAGCAGATGTGGACTCAGCCTAGGTGCTTATCAATGGTGGTAAAATGTGGTACATATACACCATTGGCTACTGTGCAGCCATAAAAAAGAACAAAATCGTGTCCCTTGCAGCAACATGAATGCAACTGGAGGCCATTATCCTAAGTGGATTAATGCAAAAAACAGAAAACAAAATGCTGCATGTTCTCGCTTATAAGTAGGAATTAAATATTGGGTACTCATAGACATAAAGATGGCAACAACAGACACTGGGGAGAAACAGAACGGAGAGGGAGAGGACAAGACTTGAAAAGCTAATTGTTAGGTATTATGCTCACTATGTTGGTGACAGGATCATTCCCATTCCAAACCCCAGCATCATGCAATATATCCATTTAACAAACCTGTATATGTATCCCCTGAATCTGAAATAAACGTTGAAATTATTTTTAAAAAGAAGGAAATTCTAACACACGCTACCATATGGGTAAATCTTGAAGATATTATGCTAAGTGAAATAAACAATTCACAAAAAGACAAGTACCATATAATTTTAACTATGCGGTGTACCCAGAAGAGTCACATTCATAGATACAGAAAGTAGAAGGGTGGCTGCCAGGGGCCGAGGGGTCAGGGTGGGTTGATGGGAATTGCAATTTTGCAAGATAAAGAGTTCTGGGGATTGATCACACAAGTATGTGACTATATTTAACACTACTGAACTGTATTTATAAATGGTTAAGATGGTAAATTTTATGGTTTGTATTTTTTTAACCACAATTCATTTTTTAAAAAAGGATAAGTAAATGAGGAAATAAAAGTAGGGCAGGGCCTTGTGTAAACTGATAATGTCCCATGGACCAGGGAATATGATTAACTCAACCCTTCCCATGACACATGCACATGTAAAAAAATGTAGGCCAATTCTTGTGGTCCTTGCTTTTCCTAAAAGCCTCACACTATGGGAGTAGACAGATAAGCGACCCTTAGGTCGAATCTTCTTTGTGTTGCTTGCAACACTGTTTTCTATCAGATGAGCATGGTTGATTGTGATAGATCTGGAGGTTTTATGTTCACATTCTTTTCTCCCATTCACTATTTCTCAGCTCTGAATTGGCAAGATTTATTACAGTTACAAGGTTCTATCTTCCCTTTCTCTTTGTTCAATTTAATTTTGTGTAATTTAAACCTTGCCTTCTCTTTCTCCAGATTGTTTTGGATTCAAACTTGCTATCAAAGCACTGGCAGATCACTTCGCCTTGGCATGGCTTACAAAGTAGTCCAAGAAACACTTTGTCCATGGCACTTTGCACCATCACAGTCACTTTGTGTGGAGATGTTGAGTATGGCATTGTTTCTCAGCTGTCCATAACGATGTCATAGGTGGTCTCAATGTGCAACTGCAAGATAGATAGGGTTCTCAACATGGAATCCGAAATAGCCATGCAAATCCAAAAATGTATGTTGGGTATGAGGCTAGAGATGGCAGTATTGAATACAAGTCCTAGCTTGGGAGCACAGGTGGTCTAATCATTGTTCATGATTCCCAGTTAGGTTGGACAATTCTCATGGCTAATTATGCACTCAAAGTTCTATTCTACATAATGCTTAAGTTGTTTTTTTCCGTGATTTTACAAAAGGAAATGCATTGAAATTTCCTTAAATTGTGAACTGATTTGGTGATACAGTTTCACTGATGGAAATAATAAGGAACTGTATAAAAACATTGTTCTCTTTCCTGAATTGCTCAACTGAAATGCTTGGTCTTCCCAAAACAACAACAACAACATGTTGAAATTAATGGTGCCTTTCTGTTGGTATCTATTTAGATGCTGTGACATGAGTGGAAGAATTTTATAGTCTTTGTCTTTGTCTTTCAGTTAGATAATTTATCCAGTCTTGGTCTGCAATGTCCTGATTCTGTACTGCTGTAAAAGTTCAAGAGTTCTCGATAAACAAGTTGGAGATTCAATAGGACATACACACACAACAAAGAGAGAGAGAGTGTGTGTGTATGTGTGTGTGTGAGAGAGAGAGAAAGAGAGAGAGACAGAGAGAGAGAGAATCAAGATCAAAGTAGTCTAAGAAACACTTTGCCCATGGCATGATCAGGGAAATATGTAGGGGACATTGTTTTTTCTAAGGAATAATGATGATCTGTGATGGTCTCTGTGATAGCCAAGGACTTAGGGGTTTCTTTGCTGGCCAGTGTACTAAACTGGATATGAGAGATGGAAAATAAACCCTGTTCTTACTATAATAAGTATTATCTCCATTTCTTATAGGCACCAGCCTCCCTAAGCCTGACTGCTTGAGAAGCTAAAGCTATGAATTGTGAGTAATTGTTTGTTACTGTTATTTTTATTGGGCAGAAATGGAGCGGGTAAGGAAAAATCATTTCCTTAAAAAACAAAATGGATTGATAAATGCCACAACATGGATGAGCCTCAGAGACATGTTAAGTGGAAGAAGCCAGATACAAAAGACCACGTATTGTATGATTCTATTTATATGAAATATCAAAAATGGGCAATTTATAGAGACAGAAAGTAGATTAATGACTGCCTGTGGCTGGGGATGAGAACAAGGAATGACTGCAAACGGATAGAAGAAATCTTTATTGGCATGATGGAAATGTTCTGATACTGAATTCAGGTGATGGTTGCGTAACTGTAAAATCATTAAAATCATTACTAAAAATCATTAAATTGTACACCGAAAACAGCTGAAATGTGTGGTAAATAAAGTGTACCTTAAAGTGTATGTTCAGAAAGGAAGAGATTTCTGCCAGACAGAAGCCATAGGTTTTTGTGTTTGAAATTGTACAAGTTGGCCCTATAAACCATGTCTTCTTTTGCCTTCAAACTGACGGAAAGTGGATTCCCAGTGTCAGGAGACAGTCACTTTCTATTGTAGAAATTGCCTGAAATGCCATTTAGCAACTGTTTAGGAGTGAAGGGGCTGGATATCCTATATCACGGCACTACACTGGTCATAGGTGTGCCCATTCAGTGCCAGATAATGGTTTCATGCCTGCATTGCTGCTTCCTGCTGGGCTCTCAGTCTTCTCAAGCATGGTCTTCTAACCTTGAAAATGGTCTCTCCTGGACAATGGGATTATCACTTCCCACCACAGTACAGTGCATTTACAAACTTATCACTTGCCATATTACGATGAAATGATGTTTTATCTGTGTCCTGCCCAAAATATAAGTTCTTCCAGGCTGAGAGGCTGTGTTGTATTCATCTCTATGTGCTCAGGACTTGACACAAAGTAGATGATTGATACTGGTCAGAGATGACTTTGTTTGCCAAAGAGTTGCTATTGATCTTGTGGAAGGGAATGATAAGAGGTTGAGGAGAACACCAAGTCATAGGTAGACTTATTTTCATTTTGTCAATTTTCTTTTACCACAACAATGTTGCTTTAAAAACCCCCCAAAACTCAGTGGTTAAAAACAACAGTCTTATCTTTTCACATGTACATCCATGTACTCATCAAGGGTTGGCTGATCTAGGTGGCTGTTCATGTGAACTTGGCTTGAAGCTATGGGGTGGGTTCAGGTGTTCTCCACCTGTCTCTCTCTCTATTCTTGGGTGCATGAGCTGCTAGACAATGCTCTTCTTGTGGTGATGGCTGAATAGTAAAAGCATGAAAATATGTGATGCCTCTTAAGATTTAGGCTGAGAAATGTTCAGCACCATTCACATCCCACTGGTTAAAATAAGTCGTATGGTTATGTCCAACATCAGTGCATGGGAAAATGAACACAACCTTTAATTGGAGAAACTGCAAAATCAGAAGGCCAAAAGTATATGATGAAGAATAGGAAATAATAATGCAATACGCATATTTATAAATGGTTTCCCCAACAAAGCCAGCTTGAACTTATGGACCACAGAAGCATTTTAAGGGTGTGTGTGGAGACATGGCAAATGAGGAGTGACCAAAGCTCTATCTGCCCTGGGATTTCCCATCTGACTGCCTTGTACCTCCCAGTCATGAGAATAGTGCTGCTGCTTCATTTCAGCTGAACATAGCTTGCATAATCCCTTCCTTAGGCACATAGTAAAGAATGATGAGTCAAGAAGCAGTTACTCTAATGGGAGGTCATAACAGAGTCTTTGGTGGTTTAAAAAAGAGGGGTTGGGTGCAAGTGTAAGAGGGGAAAACTTAAGTCATAATTTGAATTTCAGAATTTGCTACTTGCACCTGCTGTGAAAACTGTACTCCAAAAGGGACACAACTAGAAGGAGATGAAAATTGTCCTGGGGCTTGTGGAGGCTACAAAGTTGCTCTACCTGACAGAATAATGATGAGTTTTTGGAAGGGCTTCCATTTACAGAGGATGCCAACATAGCACAATCATTTAAATGAAAAGTTGTGACCAGTGTGTTTGCAGGCAGAGCTGTTACTTTGTCTTTCAGCCGATTTCTTTCCATGAAGTGAAAGAATAGCCTTGGGGAGGCTTTACCATCTACAAAAGCAACTTTGAAACCCCGATATACATTACAAAATTGCACCAATGTAGAATCAAACATAGTAAAAACATTATAAAGGCCCCGTTGGGTGCAGAGGACCTCAATTCTGGCCACTTTTCCTTTCTTTCTTATATCACTTTTAGAAAATAAGTGTTACCTTGCTGCTCCCCCTTTTTTTTCTTGTCTACCTGAACAACACATTTAAAATAAATTCATTTGGTTGTTTAGCATTTGTTCAGTGTTTACTATGTAGTGGCAGCAGGCTTTGTTCTAACTACTGTGATCAACCATCTCATTTGCTCAGGACTGAAAGGTGTTCCAGGATTTGGGTCTTTAAGTTTTAAAATTGGAACCATCCTGGGCAAACAAGGACAAGTTGGTCACCCTAGTTCTGAGGTATTATGGTGAACAAAGCAGACATAGTCGGCACTTTCATGAAACAAACATTCTAACCAGAAAGAATAGCTCCCCAAGTTACACAGACAAATAAAATTATGCATGTGCTGGTAAGTTCCTTGAAGGAAGAAAATATAGGCTCAAGGTAGAAAATACTAGGTAGTAACTCCCTTTTGAGCGTGATGACTGAGAAGAGGAGACATCTAAGCTTAGGCATAAAGGAGATGTGGAGCCAGCGAGGTGGAGAGTGGGGGAGAGGGCCTTCAGAGGGAGGGAACAAAATAAGTAAGGCCCCTGAGGTGACAATGAGCTTGGTGTGTTTGACATCATTTCAAAAATTCTATTTTGTTTATTCATTTATGTCAGAGACAGGATCTGGGTCTATTACCTGGCATGATGATGGCCCACTGGAGCCTAGACCTCCTGGGCTCAAATAATCCTCCTGCCTCAGCCTCCTGAGTAGATGGGACTACAGGTGTGCCCCACCACCATGCTTTTAATTTAAAAAATTAAAAATTTTTAACTTTTTGTAGAAATGGAGTGTCACTAAGTTGCCCCGGCTGATCTCCAGCTCCTGGCCTCAAGTGATCGTCTTGCTTCTGCCTCCCAAAGTGCTAGGGATTACAGGCCCGCTTGATGTATTTGAGAAGCTAAAAAAATGCACTGGGCGGGCACAAGGAGCACCAGGGGAATAGACTCAGGGAGACTGGAGAGCAGGCAGGGCCTGGTAGGCTATGGTTGAAGTTTGCTTTTTTTTAGGTTTATTAAAGTTTAAGACACATACAGAAAAGTACACAAACCATAAGCATACTTTTAACAAATGTTCTCGTACTCAACATACCTGTGTAACCAACACCCAAATTAGGAAACACAGCATAGTCATCAGATGTATCCCTTGGTCCCCTTTCCAGTCTGAGAGCCCCACTCCTGTCCAGGGTAATTACTAACCTGATTTCTAACAGCATTGATTAGTTTTGCCTGTTTTTGAACGTAAGTTAACAAATCATACAGTAGGCATTCTTCTATCTTCTGCTAAACAGTATAATATTGATTCAATCATATTTTTTCTGTGATTCAACTTATTTTTACTGCTGTTGGGTATGTCATTGTGTGACTATACCAAAATTTATTTATTCAGCTACATTGATGGCCATTTGGTTAATTTCCAATGTGGACACATTTATGAATGGTGGTGCTAAGAATAATATTGTATCTGTCTTTTGGTGTATGTATATGTATGTATTTTGGGGCAAGGGAATGTATATATCCAAGGCTAAGATGGCTGGGACATAGGATACGCATATGTTCAGCTTTAATAGATGCTCCCAAATAGTTTTCCAGCCAGTTTGTTCCAATTTACACTCTTGCTAGCAGTGTGGGAGCATTCTAATTGCTCCACACTTGGTATTAGTCCATCTGCCTTTTTCATCCTAGCCTTCCTGAAGGGGGTAGCACTATTGCAGTGTGGCTTTAATTAGTTCCTGGCAACTAATGAGGCTGAGTGACTTTTTGTATGTATGTTGGTCATTCGGATATTCTCTTGGTCAAGTACTTGTTCAAATATTTAGCTCATTTTCTTTTGAGTAGTCCCTGTTTTTCTTAGTGATTTGCTTAAATTCTTTTATATGCTAGATATGAATCCTCTATCAGATACATGTTTTGCAAATACCTTCTCTCACTCTATGGGTTTCTTTTTCACATCTCTTTGTTGAACAGAAGTTATTAACTTCAAAATAATTCAATTTATTGTTTTCCCCTTCTTGGCTAGTACTTTCTGTGCCCTGTGTAAAAAAGCTTTTTCAGATTCCAAGAGAAGTGGAATTTCATTTCACGCTCAACGAGGAAGGCACAGCAGGAAAGTGACATGATCATCTTATGTTTGTAAAAATTCACATATGCTGCTACTTACATATGAGAATGAAGGAATTCCATGCCGGGGTCAATTGCATCAGCCCAAGTGAGAGATGATGAGATGATGGCTCAGGATTGACAGGGTTCACAGATGGGTTGGCTTCATTGAGGTGGAGGAAAAAAAGGGAATGAAGGGTGATCTTCGGCTTATAGTTTAGAACTGAGTAGGTAATGGTGCCATTTACTGAGATGTGGAACTGAAGGCACTTTGAGATGATATACAGAGAGTGATTTTTTTAAAAATGAGACACATTTTGTATGTGTCAAGTTTGAGATGTCTCCGAGGCACCCAAGTGGAGACTTCTGGGGGCATCTAGATACGCTGATTTGGAGCTCAGACTTAGGGCAGGAGTGTGCATGTGGTGGAGGTTAGGGAATCTGAATTCAAAGCCCTTGGAGTCCTTCCTGATCGGTCTGTAAGAAAATTGATCACTCCTCCTTTTACCTGCCTCTGTATTCTCTACAGATTTCTGTCATGGTATCAGTAAATCTTTTCTTAAAAACAAATTTGTCTCACTCAATTAGTTTGGGAATTCACTGAGAACAAGGTATCTGATAATGTCCCTGTACATTGCATGAGTCATTCATTTTCATTAACCAGATGAATAGGTTTTCTTAAAAAAGAAAAACACAGAACTTAAAAATAAAAAAACAGGAGCTTTTAAAAACCGAAACCTACCATTCAACTAGAATTCACAAAATGTTCTGCAAATTCCAGTAATAAGTCAATAAGACAAGGAAAAGCTTCAGTACTTGAGCAAATAGAACAAAGTTTGTTTCCAGAATGTCTAAATTGCCTCCTGACAGTGAGTAATAAAATGATTCTGTGCTTGGTGCCTCGATGCAGAAGGGAGGGCACTGGGCACCATCCTGTGGCATGATTATTTAAATAGGCTGCTGGTCTGTGTCAGGGTCAGCAGGCAGAAGATGCCAATTTTCATGACAAAGTGGAGCTAAAACAAAGCAAAACTACTTGGGGCAGAGGAGGGAACTGACACCTCTTTCCAGCTTCCTATTTCCTGTGCCTCAGCATCTCCCAAAGTTGGCTCTTTCTGAAAGCAAGAGGAAGAGTTAATGCGTTAATTGAAAGCCATGTTTGTTTTCTAGGTTTGTTGTCACAAAATTCTCCTACCTCACTGCTCTGCTGAGGCCCATTTCAGTGCTTCTCAAGAAAGCATGAAGCTCAGGGGTCCAGAGGAGGACACAATTTCAGTACGGCCAACCTATCTACCCAGAGTTTTGAAATTTTGCATCTCTTTGTCTGGACCCGTGGTGTCCATAGATAGGTAATGTGAGCCACCTTAAAATTGGTAGAAACAAACAGGTGAGATTAATTTTAATAACATATTTTGTTTAACCCAATATATTGAAATTATTGTTTCAACATGTAACATAAAAATAACTCATGAGCATCTAATATCCTTTTTTTGGTATGAAGTCTTTAAAATGTGGTATGTATTACGGTTCTAATAGCCACATTCTCAACAGCCGCATGTGGTGAATGGGTACCATATTAGACTGCTCAGGTCTAAAGTTAAAAACTAATGCAGCTCCTTTGCACACAATGCTTCCTAGAGTTACAGCTTTGGTCTTACTTCCATAGACCTTCTGAGTCCAAGAACATCTTCCTGCATTTGACTTTTCTTCCCACAAACACCCCCAGAGTCTCAGTTTAACTTCTTCTTTCCTTATAGCAGCCACCACTCACGCGATTCCTTGGTTTCTGTTGCCTCTGAAACTGGTAGTGGACGAGACTCAGCCCTTCTGCTCTGCCTTCCTCCATTTCCTTCATTCAGGGCCACAGACGCCTGCTATATCGGGCTTTCCTATTAATATCATGAGAAAATGTGGGGAAAATACAACATTGAGAGAAAGCTTCCAAGTCCTTCAAGTCTTTTCTTATACAATGCCTGATTCTTAAGTGAGGTGAAAGCTGAAAGCTTCAGCTGTTTGTTTTTCTCTGTGAAGGGTTTCAGCATTTGTTTGTAAGGATGGGGTTTACCAACTCTCCTGCCCCTCCACCACTTCTGCATCTCCCTCTAGTAGTGACGGCCAAAGGTGGCTTTCTACTGATGGCCTGTCTTCCTGCTTGTCAGCCCAGAGAGCAGCAAGGCCAAGACTGACAAGCGGACCAACTCTGGAGGGCTCTGAAGTCGCTGACATCACTCACTGAATCTTCCTCTCTACTGGGAATTACCAGACACCTTTGGGTATGTTCTCCTACAGGACAAACTAAACCTAGACAATTGCATAGCTTAAAAAGGGGCATGAGGTTATGAAAAAATGTAGAGTGGGTGTTAATGAACTTGGATTGGGGTGGCAAAAGAGATTGGCTCCATTAGCTTGTTAGAATTTAAAGAACTTTCAAAGAAGGAAATAAAACAGTGCAACCAATTTATTTCCATGCCAACAAAGATAAAAGAGCACCAGCTAAAGGCAAATTCCATCACCTCGTGCCCCTCACATGCCACTGGCAGCATTAGCAGCTGGGCTCAAGTACATGCTGACATGACTGTGGTGACAGTTCCGCATCCCAAACGCTCGCTCTTCTTCCTTCCCCCTCTGCAGTGAAACAGTGAAATGTTTGACAGGCCTGGCCCAGGGAGAATTCTTTCTTTGTGACCTCCTCAGATGGGTCTCACTTCTGGGAAACAGTCTTGGTGAACTGTGCAGTTGCCTGGGATTTAGGAAAAGTTAAGTAAGCAAAATGGCAGCGAAGGTCCCAGGCTGAGTCAGAAGGCCTGCCTGAAGTAGCTCCTGGCTGTCATGAGAGGGTTGACAAGGCAACTTTGGTCTTTTCATTAGACATTCAAACAAAATAAGAATATGCTCTAAATTCTGTCTCCAAAGACCCTTTGTGGCCTAAGTTATCAATCATTACCTGTCTTAGCCATTCAGACTGTCTGGATATTAATAAATGACTTTCAGGCAGCCATCCTAGGCCTGTGTTATGTGTCTTAATGTGTATGTGTAGAGGGCTGATTTGATAGTGTAGTCACGAGCTGCTGTGTGACAAATCTACTCCTGGCTTTTCCTGACATATGTCTGAGCACTCAGATAAATGAAGAGAAAGGGCAAGGTGAATACCCAATCGTTATGAAAAATGTTATTCCTATTGTGGGCAATTAAGATGTATTAAGCCCATTTCATGTAAGAAATATGCAGATCAGATTCATGGTAGGTTAATCACAAGTTGAATGCTAAAACTTTTTCATTTTTCTTGAGCGAAGATGAAAGTTTCCAAATTCAGTGAATGATGAATCTCGTCCAGGATTTACATGAAGATTTTCACTGCCAACCCCATGGGAGATGTTCTCATTACCTCATGCCCTCATTATTAGAGAAGGCTTTTCTGTTCAAGACTGTTGAATCCTACCCAGCAGCCATTCTTCTTTCTTCCTCCGTAACAAAACTCCAATTTTGTTTAAGTACTTACTGTTAATGTGTCAAGTCCAAGCGCATTGTGGTGAACCCATTTTTCTTTGTGATTAGTTTGTGGTTAGGCATGGACATGTGACCCTCTTGTCACCAGTAATATGAAGGGAGAGGATGTCATGGACCTTCTGGGAAATGTTTTCTTCTCTGATGGAATGAGAAGAATGTCTGGAACCTCTGTCTTGTTGGATAGACTTCAAGCTGCAAATCTACACACTTTGTCTTAAGTTGGCCTTTCCGAGAAGCCAACTCTGAGAAAAATATTTAAGTTCAAGAAGTTTATTTGGGGAATGATCTTCAGAAACAGAAATAGGGAAGCGGGGAAGTGATGGGAAAAGACAGGGGGGTCAATGGAGTGTGTTTAATGATAGGTTTCTGCGGGCAACTGAGCCCCAGTCTCGCTAAGAACAGAGTTGTCCCACCCAAGGGGTGAGGAAACCTGAGTGTTTATCTACCAGCTCTCACGAGGCGTTGTTTGAGCACTGCTCCCAGGGTGTGTTCTCTCTTAGCACTTCCTGCCTGCCCTACACATGGGATGAGAACATGCCTGTGGCTAGAGAGAGAATCACCAGTGCTGGCCAGCAGAATCCTTTGGGACAGGGTACATCAGAACGATGAGTTCTGAGGGATGTGAGTGGGCCCCGACAGTTCCTGTTAAGTTGCACAATTAACCACCTCCAGAACCATCTTCCTCCAGATTTACTTTTGTGTGGGTAAACAAATCCCTATTATTTAAGCTATTTTCAGGAAGGTGCTCTCTCACTTAGAAACAGGATGGCTATTTGGCTTATATGTGCTGGGCTAGCAACATGTGTTGTTTACAGCCAGCAACCATTTTGAAGACCCAGTCACATGTTTTAATTGCTCAGTGCTGGTGCTGTGCCATTTAAGAAATATTTCAGGCTGGGCGCGGTGGCTCAAGCCTGTAATCCCAGCACTTTGGGAGGCCGAGATGGGCGGATCACGAGGTCAGGAGATCGAGACCATCCTGGCTAACACGGTGAAACCCCGTCTCTACTAAAAAATACAAAAAACTAGCCGGGCGCGGTGGCAGGCGCCTGTAGTCCCAGCTACTCAGGAGGCTGAGGCAGGAGAATGGCGGGAACCCGGGAGGCGGAGCTTGCAGTGAGCTGAGATCCGGCCACTGCACTCCAGCCTGGGCGGCAGAGCGAGACTCCGTCTCAAAAAAAAAAAAAAAAAAAAAAGAAATATTTCAAATATCACCCCATTTCTAGAAGTATCTAACTGATAAACCTCCTATCCAGTCTTTTTGCAGCTAGCCTCTTCTATTCCCTAATTTATCTACTGAGTAATGACTGACCTGGGAATCTTCCTAGAACACCTTTTTCAACGTATCACTCTATTTTGAAGACCCCATAGTTTAAAGATGAAGTTTCTCAACCTGACCTTCAAGGTCTTCCCCATTCTGGCCCCAACCTACCTGTCTAATCTTCTTACACTCATACATAAACTTTTACTACTACTACTAATAATACCACTTACTGTTTATTGAATGCATGCTCTATCCTATATACTGTGATAAGTGGTTTACGTACATCACCCCATATGATTTGCAGAATAATCCCAAAGTATAGATAGGAACATCAAAACCATTTTATAGAAGAGGAATCTAAGGTTTCCAAAAGTCAAATATGAACAGGAAGCAGATTCCAGGCCTTCCTAAATATTCTAATTTATTATATAATTTATTCCCATGTGGACTCTGTGCTTCTAAAAGGCATATGCATGTATTTTAAAATTTGGCCAGTGCACTGTACAGTTTCTGCATGCATGATAAATGTCCAAAAAGTATTTGCTGAATAAATGTTCCCCAAGCTCCATATGGGAGACTGTCTGACACTATGACTTTTCCTTTTGAACCTCTCTCTGCCCATGTCTTCTTCCATGACACCACTTTGTGAAAAAGGAGAAAATCATCCCAAGACTGATAAGAAAAATAATATAAATCAAAATTAACTGATTTAAATATTCATTGAGGGCATGTGGAGAAAAGGGGAGTTTCATGCATCGCTAGTAAAAATATGAGGCGTTTCTGCCTTTTCAAAAAGCAATTTGGCAGTTTCCATTAAGACTACAAAATACTCAAGCCTGTAATCCCAGCACTTTGGGAGGCCGAGACGGACGGATCACGAGGTCAGGAGATCGAGACCATCCTGGCTAACACAATGAAACCCCGTCTCCACTAAAAATACAAAAAAATTAGCCGGGCGTGGTGGCGGCGCCTGTAGTCCCAGCTACTCGGGAGGCTGAGGCAGGAGAATGGCGGGAACCCGGGAGGCGGAGCTTGCAGTGAGCCGAGATCGCGCCACTGCACTCCAGCCTGGGCGACAGAGTGAGACTCCGCCTCAAAAAAAAAAAAAAAAAAAAAAAAAAAGACTACAAAATATATATTTCCATGGACCCAACAATTACCAATTGTAGAAATCTATCCTGTAGATACACAAACACTGATACATAAAACATATGCAAAAATGTGTTTTTGCTAAGTTGTGGCAAAAAATGGAGAATATATGGATGTTCATCAATAGTGAGATAGCTGAATAAATTATGGTATATAATTACACCATGACATCTTATGTAGACATTTAAAAAGACAAATTAGAGCTATTCAGGATGATTTTGAGGAATTAGCACAAGGTAATGTTTTCAAGAAATGCTAGAGGCAAAAAAGAATATGTAACATAATCCTTTTTATAAAGTAAATAATGACAAAGAAGTGGTGTGCATCTGTGTGCGGGTACATGCATGTGTGCATAAATTATATAAATAAGGAGGAAAACAGGAAAGATAAAAAGAAAACTGTTAGCATAAATTACCTGGGGAAGAGGTCAGGGCTAGCCAGAGTGCCACTTTGGAGATAGGGTGAAGCAAACTATTGAGATAAAGGAGAAAATGACACTGCAGTTAAAAAAAAAAAATCACAGTTATGCATGTAGGCAAAATCAGGTGTATGTGTGAGTATGTGTGTAAATATTCTAAATTAGAAGTAATAACATAGGTGACAACAAAACACTTATGTTAACCCCAATATATTCGGCAAACTCATTCTGACATTGTACCTATGAATAGAGAGATCACATCCTACTCTTAAGATTTTATTTCCCCCCATAGAAAGGTCCTGTTTTCCCCAGTCTTGGTCTTGTGATCACACCCATTCTCCTGTCTTTCTTTGAAGAACATGAACAGGTTTGGTAAGGATCATTTTGCTCTCAAAAGATTGGATACCTTCCTATGTTTTGTTTAGTAAGATGTTGCTTACTTAGGCGGTCAGGTATATGGAAACAATTCACCTGAATTTTTTTTTCTTTCTGGTTTTCATGTTTCAGCTTCAGCCAGCCTAGGTTACTCTCAGTCACTTTAACAATTTCACACACATTCACATTCCTGAGTTATCGATACTTACATTGAGATTTTTGCTTTGAATACGGCAAAGCCAACATTCCCTAAGAAAATTCTCCTAAAGGATACATTCCCCTAAGGGAAAAAAGAATGAAAAATACAGATACAAACTCATTTTTTTCAGAAAAAACTAAATAACAGCAAAATCCCAAACTGCAAAGCTGGTGGAAGTGCTATAAAAAGCAGTGGAGCCCAAACAAAGGGGTACGAATGAAGAAACACCATGGCCACAGAGCTTATAGATGGCCAGAAACAAGTCACCCATGAAAAGTGAGAGCACACACTCAGGTGAAAAATACCTAAATCCCAGTGGTTGCTGGAACTCCCCAGACTTGTATTCCTTTCAAGAAACAAAGGAGATGAGGTTAAATGAATTACACAGGTAAGCCACATCTGCAGGAAGCAAGGTGTTTACATGGCAGTGGAGGAGAAATAAGTCCTTAGACTGCAAAAAAACCTATAGTTGTCTATCTCCATAAGGTGGGGGGGAAGGAAAGGGTAAACGCACATAAATACACACACACACACACACACACACACACACACACACACACACAGAGCAATATTCAAGTACACCTGTAACAAGAAATCTACACAATAATTGTTACAAAAAATACTGATCAACTTCAATGTTGAGTAATGAAAACTGTAGAGTACAGGATCAGTGTAAGAAACCAGAGTGATGAGAAGCAACAGAAAACAGTGGCCGAGAAAGATACGTGTTCAGAAAAAAATATATTACTATCAAAAAGCTAATAATCGCAACCATTTTTCCATTATGAGTAAATAAACCTAATAATCCCATCACCTTTGTGGAGCTAGAACAAAAAGCAGAAATGTAAGAGCTCAAAATAAAGATAGTGTTTTAGTCAGTTTGGGCTGCTAAAATAGAATACCATAGATGGAATGACTAAACAACAGAAATTTATTTCTCATACTTCTGGAGGCTGGGAAGTCTAAGATTAAGACATCAGCCGATCTGACCTCTGGTGAGGGCACTCATCTTGATTTGGAAATGACCATTTTCTCTGTGTTTCCTTACATAATAGAGAGGAAAAGAAATATTCTCTCTCTCCTATCTCTTGTAAAAGACACTAATCGCGTTCAAGAGAGCGTCACCCTGATGACCTAATTACCTCCTAAAGTCCCCACTCCCAAATACTGTCACATTGGGTATTTGGGCTTCAACTAGGAAGGTTGGAGGGACACAAATGTTCAGTCCACAGCAGGTAGTAAGGATACAAGAAGAAACCAAACATGACCTTAGCAAAAAACATGAAAGAGCATATTAAATAGTAACTATTAATATATTACATAACCTTTACAAAGGTGTCTATTAAATAAAGTAATTAACTAAAATTGGATAGTAGAGATGAAGGAGGAAGGAAGGAGAAAGAGAAAAATGTATTAAATTCATCGTTTATAGTAAGGAATTAATAGGTAGTGTATAAGTTACAGTTATAAAGGTAACTGCTAGCACAAAAATATGTATGGTACTAAAGATGAAAAGAAACAGAAAACATAAAGCAAAAGATAACATGTTAGTGTAAGTTTTGAAGCTAGAAAAAGAAAGCATAATATAAAATAGGATGATAAAAGTACTTGTCATATCCGTACTCATAAATGGGCTAAAATCTCCTGTGGAAAGAAAAAGCCTTTCATATTGGGATGACTACAACATATCCTAACAAGTTTCCTGGACCTCAAAGACAATGAAAGAATCACCTGGGGAGTCACCTATTAGGGGAAAAAATCAACTGGATACAGATTTTCCCCAGCAGCACTCAGTGCTAAAAGACTAGAGTAACAGCTACAAAACCCTCAAGGAACTAAATAAGATTCAAAGATTTGATACCGGGACAAAAGTTGTTCAAGGCTACATTCAACAGATCAGAACATAAAACCACACAGAAATTGTTTTTCCTGTCAGACTTTCTTGAGATGGCTACCAGAACAAGGGTTTGCAAACTATGTCCCTTGGGCCAAATCCAGCCCACTGCCTGATTTTAAAATAAAGTTTTATTGGAATGTAGCCACACTCATCATTTACATATTGTCTTTGGCTGCTTTCCTGACACAACAGCAAGTTGAGTAGTTGTAACAGAGACCTTATCGCCTGCCCAGTCATACGTATACACACACACACACACACACACACACACACACACACACACACATATATATAAAATATATATATATATTATCTAGCCCTTTACAGAAAAAAATGTGTTGACCCCTGAAGTAGACTGTAAGTTCTTTAAGGGTAGGAGGTCTATTTCAGTTTTCCTTACATCCTTAGCACTTATACCATATAGGAAATGCTCAATAAATATTTGCCAAATGAATAAGTACCTTAGTTCTCATTCTTTCACCTTGAGCTCACTCACCCCATCTGCTTCCTGAATCACCATTCTTTTTCTTTATTCCCTGAATAGACCCTTGGTAAAAGGAATACAGGAAAGCAAACAACTTTTCAGTAAAGACTGCAAGAAGCCACAACGAGTTAATACACTGGCCAAACACTCAGCAGACTAACAGAGAGTTCGTTTGGGTAGAATTGCATTGCATTCACTGAATTTCTTACAGCTTCAAATACTGCTAAGAATACCTTGCATTTGTGCAATGATCTACAGATAACAATTTACTTGCTCTCTTGTCGTTTCTCTGCCTGACTTCCATTAAAATTTGTTCTGTTCTTTTATTTAAAAAAAAAAGTTTGAAGGGAAGAATGGCTATATTTAGTAGGCATAGAAATTAAACTACAGGATTGCTTGTTAAATCAACCCTATTTCTCTCCCCTCAAAGTTTTTTTTTGTCCCTTTTCCTACCCCTCTCCTTTTATTCATGCTAGGTTAGCTTAGACACTTGAGAAGCTTCTGAGCACAGGGGAAAATGGACGTCAATGAGAACACCTCCGTTTTCCAAGAGGCAGTAAATTGATGGTTGAGAATGGAGGCTGTAGAGTCAAAGCTCAATTTTAAGTCCGCGATTTGTCTCTTATTAGCTGTGTGGCTTTGGATGTGTTATTAAACTCTCCTATGCCTCAGCGACCTTATCTGTGAAACGTATATCATAATAGCACCTACTTCATAGTGTTGTGGGAAAACGAAATGTTTTAGTGTAGAATAAAGCATGTATAAAAGTACTTGGTACATAATAAGCATTCACAAGTGTCAGCTAATGTTATTGTTGCTGTCATCATCCTTCACTCTTTGCTGTTAAGGGAACAATTAGCCAGATATTGGTTTACTCAGTGGTATCTGCAGCAGAGCTATGAGAAGGGTGTGGATAAGAGCGCTTGGATGTGCGTGGCTCTCAGGCTCCTAGAATGAAGTGTTTTCTTTCCCTTGATCTCTGCAGGGTAGTGACTGTCTGCTCTACGTGCCTCAGTAGCTTCACGTGATGTTGATTTCTGTATCCTGTTGGTTATGGCCAGTGTTTCTTCAGGAATTCCACTTGTAGTTGATTATTCAGTGAAACTGGTAAATATGATTCCCTGCAGCTCCAGGGAGAAGTAATTTCTGGTTTTCGTTATTTTTGGAAAACTTCTTTGTATGCCTCATTGCTGGTTAAATAGACGAGACTTCTGCCTGCTGGATTTCATGAATTTGGGGCTTTCTAGAAAGCAATACATTATGCTGCTTTAAATATTAAGTGTCTTCAGGATGGGGAACATCATACACTGGGGCCTATTGTGAGGTGGGGCGAGGGGGGAGGGATAGCATTAGGAGATACACCGAATGTAAATGACGAGTTGATGGGTGCAGCACAACATGGCACATGTATACATATGTAACAAACCTGCACATTGTGCACATGTACCCTAGAACTTAAAGTATAATAAAAAATAAATAAATAAATAAATAAATATTAGGTGTCTTAAAGAATTACTTTAAACTGATTGCCATGAATAGGATTCACTTTATTTCAGAGTTGAAGAAAGCCGTTCATATTATAACATGAGGTGTCTGAATGCACAAATAAGGTATGCATCTGATTTTGGCCACTGTAGGACTATAAGTAAAACTGTCAATTCATCAGGTCCCAATTTTCTATCTATAGCCATTCTCAGAGGGATTTTTTTAAAAAAATCCTGGGATGTTCTTGTGACAATAAAAAAGATTAGCTAAGAGTGACCAAATCCACACCCTAAACTGAGTACTATGTTACACTGACTACATACTCTATGAGCTTGAAAGCACTATAACAACATACAACAAAGGTTACGTAGTAAATTCTGATACAACTTTGAAGTCTCCACCCTAAGGAGGGAGTGGTGACTTTCAGACACTGAGCCCAAGCAAGTGGCCTTTACACTGGTTTAGACTGGTTTCTTTCTTGCACTGTGCAGGTTTTGCTGACTTTCCTCAGAGAATCCCGAGCCTGCTTTGATGGCATGTGCTTCCTTTTGTCCCAGTTTTTGTTACTAGTTACCACAAATTCTTAGGCTCTGTGGCATACTTTCCTTATATTCCCTTTTAGCACGGCCCCCATAATGTATCTCTAGAAGGTTAAGTCTGGCAAAACTGGCCTTTACTACTTTACTAATTACATATATGAATAGCCCTAGTCTGTTTCCTTGGGGTTGGGCTATTTTTCTTTTAAGAAAATGAAGATGATTTCCTCTATATTTTTTGCAAAAATTCATTATGATGGTAGAAGTGAATATGATCATGGAGATAATGATGTTGATGTTAACAATGATTGCGCTTCCTACTACCATGCCATCCTCACAACAACTCCTATAAAGAGATTTTTATATTATTTAATATTTAGTTATAATTTATTCATATAAATTATTTGCAAATGTAATAATTGATTGAGAATATTATTTGTATTATTATACTCCTTTTGCAGACAGGAGAATTGAGGCTAAGAGAAGTTAAATTAACTTGCCCAAGATTACATCATTAATACATTTTTGAGCTGGAATTGAAACCCAAGTCCAACTGTCTATGGAGTCCCAGGTTTTAACCACTAAGATAATAAAAATATAAACATTTACAAATATAGTTTTAAATTAGGAGATCAGATGTGCAAATCTAAAGATTGGGTCATGGACTAATTAGGAATTATAATTGTGTGGAAGTAGCTACTGGCTGGAAAGAACTCTAAGGATTCATTTTGTCCACACCCTGAACCAATTCTCTGCTACTGGGCCATGAATTCTTTAACGACTACTTAGAATTTTTAAATATTTGTAACATTCAAGGATCTTTATAGTATTCAAATATCTTTTGTTTTCCATTCTGTTTTTCATAATGAAAATCAAAAACTCTGACCATAATTTTCATTTAACTAAGTTAAGGTGTATTATTTGAGGTTCCTCAGACAACAATAATAGATAATAGACAGGAATTAATAACCACATTCTTGCATTAGTAGCAAGTAGCACTTTTAACTCTTTGGTTGGTTTCTAGGATGCTGGTTTTATATGTGAAACTTGGATGAATGAGCAATAAAAAGAGAATACTTGAAATGTGTATTTCCTGGCTTCTGTGTTGTCAACATTTGGAATGGTGGCTTATTTCCCACAACCCAATTTTAATAAATGCTTTATTCTGTGCATCATTTTGTAAACATAGTAGAGGCCCACCATATGGCAATTTGATTGGCATGGTAGAATCTAGTGCTTGTGTCCTGAGGCTTCTGAGCTAGTGTGGAGGGAGGAGTCCTTTGCAACATGTCTCTGATCAAATTATGCTTTCTCTTCAATTTGTTTACAACTCAACAGCACCTTGGAAGCCACTAGGTAATTTAGATGGCAGGCATAATTTCGTATTTCTTAGGTTTATATTCAGGGCCAACTAAAATAAGAAGGCCTTTATTTCCTCTAATTCATTGTAAAATAAGGAGGTCTTGACTGGGTGAGGTGGCTCCTGCCTGTAATCCCAGCACTTTGGGAGGCCAAGTTGGGTGGATCACAAGGTCAGGAGTTTGAGATCAGCCTGGCCAAGATGTTGAAACCCCATCTCTACTAAAAATATAAAAATTAGCCAGGTGTGGTGGGGGGAGGCTGTAATCCCAGCTACTCCGGAGGCTGAGGCAGAGAATTGCTTGAACCCAGGAGGCGGAGGTTGCAGTGAGCTGAGATCGTGCCATTTTACTCCAGCCTGGGCAACAAGAGTGACTCCATCTCAAAAAAAAAAAAAAAAAAAAAAAAAAAAAAGAAAGAAAGAAAGGAGGTGTCTTTGGATCCAAATCTTCCTTTTCAGGATCCTCTGCAAAGGAGATTCCACTGGGGAGGTAGGTACAGCAGCAGTTCCTGACTTTGATATTAGAGTTGTAGAAGCATGAGGAAAATATCTCCCTACCCTAAGGCACTTACTCAAGTTACCTTATTCCTCCAATTCTGATATTTCCTCCACAGCAATTTCCTCAGTATTTATCATCTTGTAATATATGGATTTTTCCAAGCTGACTTTTTGGAAATGAGGTGTGATGTAAATAAATGTATAATTGTATTAATTATATCTTAAAGAAACATGATTTGTTCTTATCTACTTTTCCATTTTTATCATTTGAGGACCATCCTGAGATCCACTAAGATAGAGTTGTGTTTGGCTGGGATGGGTAATTGTAGAGAAAGGCAGAATAAACATCAGGGAAGATGAGAGAAGTCAACAATGCCTGGAATTAAGTCAAGGAAAGGAAAATCAAGGAGAAATGGGGAAGGGGCAATGAGGAAAATGAGATTTAGAGAAAACCCCTTTTGTTTCTACAGGCTCCTCTGACATCTCTCCATTCCACATACATGCCCACAGTTTTTGTTGTTGTTGTTGGTATTTTTTTGGAGGTGTGTGTGTGTGTATGTGTGTGTGCATGTGTGTAGACTGGAAGGCATGGGGTAATAAAAACATTAACTTAGCTCTGTGACTAACAAAAAAAGTGGTCACTGGTTAAATAAGTTAATGACTTTGGGCTCTGTGTTCTCATTTGAAAAATAAGGAAATTGTTCCTTCCAACTCTGAACTTTCGACTCTGATGAAATTTCTTACTGTGTTCTCTCAAGTTCAACCAGAAAATGAAATGAATCTGAAATTCCTTCAAGTTGTTAAAAATTTGTATATATGTATATATGTATTAAGTATACAAAACTTTAAATATACAACTTTATGAACTTTTATGTATGTATATTTGTATGTGTATGTGTGTCGCATGTGTGTATATGTACAAATACACACACACACACATATACACATGCACACACCCATGAAACGGCACCTCGATCAAGATAGAGAACATTTACAACACCACAGCCTTGCTTCTTCTCAGCCTGTTCTTTAACTTCATATTCACATTCATGGTCATAATTCACACATGGAATCATCACACCTTATGTGTTCCTTTAGGTCTGGTCTTTTTCGCTTTTTATTGTACTTCTAAAATTTATCTATGTTGTTCTGTTTAGCAATAGTTTATCTTTTTTCTTTCTGAGTAGTATTCTGCTACCCGTAATATACCATTGCTTATCCACTTGATTGCTGATGAACAATTGGGTTGTTTCTAATTTTTGTCTATTTTGAATGAAGCTTCTATGAACATTCTTGCTAAAGTCTTCTGGTGGACATATGTACTCATTTCTTTAGGGTATATACTCAGGAGTGGAATTACTGGGTCATGGTTTTATGTGTAGTTTTAGGAAGAGCTACCAAATAGTTTTCCAATGTGATTGTGCCAATTGACAATCACTAGTGATCAGAGTTCCATTTCTTCCACATTCTCACTAGCACTTGGTATTCTTTTATTCGATGTGAAGACTATTGTTTATTTGGTCCTTCATTCACTTTTATTAAAAAATATATTAATTGAGTGCTTATAGTAGAACAGGCCCTGTGCTGTGAAGAGGTTATTGTTCTTACTGTCATAAACCTAATATTTGAGTTAGGGGCCCACAGACTTGTTCAACCATACTTGAACAACACAGACTTCTACGACCCATTATATGCACATGTACAATACAAAGTTTTAAGTGTTTTTACATACTATATGTTGGAGAGGGAACTTCTGCCTGAATTCTAATTTGGTAACACACTGCAGGAAGGAGCATCTACCTTTTTGTCCATTCTTCCATTCTGCTTCCTGGCTCCTTTGCAAAGGAGAAGTTGTAGATCTGACTGGTTAAACCCTAAAGCATTCACTAAGAAGCATCACTGGTGCAATTCCTGGGCTTCAAATGGCTTGCAGCTCTTCTCTGAAATCTTTCCTTCACTGTCTGTCTTCTACATAGAAGGTGCAGCCACAGCTTGCAGAAAATCAGAGAAGGTTGATGTGAGGAGGTAAGAATTTAGCTGGGTTTCAAAAGATGAGTATGCCCACTGGATGAAGAAGCTGCGTATGAGTATTCTGGTTAGAGAAAAAAGAAAAGATAAAGACAAAATTGTGACTTCCAGAGACTGTTGGTCATCTGGTTAGGTTGGAGTGTAGGATTTGAGACAGATATAGTAAGATATGTGGCCACAGAGGTAGAAAATGGATAAATCTCCAGTAGTCTTTTATTATATGCAAAGAATGTTCCCTGTCAGTGGTGAGGCTACTATGGGGATTAACCAAGATAGTGATATTATGGCATTTTCTATCTTAGAGAGAACATTTTTTGTATTATTAAAATGTGTCCTACATTCTGAAAAATAAAGCTGAAAATACTAAGTAATATGTGTCCTATTTCTAACAATTGTGGAGTGGATTCAACACTATTCAGTTGTTACACAAACAGTGCTGTTTGAAAATATTGATTACTGAGTCCTCTAATTATCAGCATCCTACTGAGTACGGGGCTTGTTAATACCTCAAGAGTAAGGACTATGTCTCCAGCCTCTTACATCTTATAAATTGAAGACATTTCAGAGTAATCTTAAATCCAATGTTCTCATTTTATTTACAGAGATTGATGCTTATTTATTGTATCTCCAGCATCTCCAGATCAGACTGCCCAATTCTCTGGATGCACCCCAGGGTTTGTGCATCCTGACATTGTGACAGGTTGGGCTAGATCATGGCTGATGAATAAGAAAGGTAAGCGTATCTGAAAGTCAACATCTGGCGTAAAAGTGAACTGAAAAATAACATAGACTATCCCAATAGAGGGTCAGTTTAAAATAGTTGTGCAAGGAGTCAAGGTCCAAGTCAGAAGTAATGAGAGAGAACTAGAGACCTCAAGGCAGGATGAGTAGATCTGAGAGAGGGGCTGATTCTGAGACATCTATGGAGGTACGAAACACTGAAACCAGAGTCTTGTTACAGAGGGACGTCGGTTATGGTCATAATCATTGATGGGAAGAGAGTCCTGAAGTACACTGCATCAGCTGGCTTTTTAAAATAGGTAAACATTACTTGATTGCCATGGAGGATGGCTAAAGTCTGATCTCGGTATGCCAATAAATAAATAAATAAATAAAATGCTGGACTGAACTAAATCAGCTGATACACTGTGTTGCAACTGAAACCAATAACTGCAAGGAGTTCCATATGAGCTAGGATTTCATGTTGCAAGGAACAGAAAATCTAATTTCAGTTGACCTTTTCAATGAAAGGGATTTATTATTTTATGGACCTGAGCATGAAGAGGCAACAAAGCTTCCATGATTGGCTGATCCAGCAGTTTGAGGGCAACACTAAAAACTTAGTTTCTTTCCATCTCCCCTCTGTGGCTCTCATGGTGTCATTTTCCTCCTAAGTTTGGTTGCCCTCATGGCTTTAAGATGGCTGTCACAGGCATTGGGGTATTAGGGTTTCTCTTCAGTGCTGGTAAGGTACAGTGGGTTTATGGCCCAAGATTCTGAGCAAGAGTCCTGCAATCAACCTTGATTGGCTTGCACAGGTCACATGCCCACCCTTGAACTCATGCTTGATTAAAACCAACTATTGGAGTGACGGGAAGGTTGAGCTTATTCCGAAATAATATGGGATGCATGGAGAGATGTAGCTATTCAAAAAACATATGGGAGTTATTAAAAGAAAGATGTGAAAGGTATTGGGTGGGTAATCAACTGTGTCAATTATAAGCAAGAATGCTTGACATAAACTGAACTTCTGGATGCCACTTGCCAATAATCTAGACCCCCAGCACCAGGGATACTGATTCAGTAGCTCTGCATTTTAGTGCATTTCCCCCATTTATGTGACAATAAAACACTTTTGGGAACCACAAGAATACATGACTTTAGAAAAATTTTTAAAAATTTCCATGAATTCTTTTCCCTTATAACAATACTATTAGTTCATGTTGATAACCTAAAATTTAGAAAATACAGAAAAGTAAAGAGGATAATTTGAAATAGTTTTCTTTCTTCCTTGGGAAATGTCTATATTTCCTAAAGAGGGATGGTATTGCATTTGTTAAGTGGAAGTACTGAGCATGAGCTTTGAAAAATCTATTGTGCTCCTTTCTGATGAATGCTTTACATTTCATTAGAATTCCTCTACATCTTCAGAGCAATTTTGGGATACTTGCCAACAGTTAATGGACTTGCTGTACTATTAACACACAGGGACAGAGGAGCTTTGTCATGTCATCACTAAGACTGGCTTTATGGAGAAAGTCATTAATCAAGGCAAGCAGGGCATTTTGCAAATATCCGGGCCTGGCAAACCCAACCACCTCAATTGAGGAAACTTATACCTGGAAGAATCTAAATGTGACTCAGCCCTCCCTGGAAATGACTGAGCTTCAGCCTGAAGGACTTTATTACCTGAGAGAAATCCTTATGGATCAGGCCTGAATTCTGTTTATCTATGCTTTGTTGAAGGTGAGCTTGTTTTCCTAAACTTGTATGTTCAGCTGTTCACCTGAACCTCTGGACTGGAGGGACTGTTGACACTCACAGTTCTCTGGACAGGTCACCACTTGCCCTGCCAGCACCTTGCTCTCACCCTGTTGGAAGGAAGTTTAATTAATACAGGGAAGATGTCATAGATGTGATGAGTTTTAAATGAACATATTATGATAACAAAAAATGTTCCAAAGTTCTACAACCTTCAGTGCCTCCCAAGAAAGATTTCTGGAAGTCACTTTATAGTTCCTAGGAATGACAGTCACATAGCAGGATTTTTTTCTTCTTTTTATGCACTTTGTGCCATGGATTCTTTTGAGAATCTTAGGAAACCTATGGATCCCCTCCCTAGCAAAAGATACATCCATACAATAATTTTAATGTAATTATTGAACTATCCCTAGACAGATTAACAGGGCTCCGATTGAGATATATGATAACTCCTTGCATGGATGGTTTAAAAAGTGGACTCTTGAGTTAGGCCACCATATTTATTTATTCACCTGTTCTGATACTTGTGTGATCTTCAGCAAGCTGCTTAACCTCTCTATTCCTCAGTTTCATTAGCTACAGCATGGGAATAATATGATAGCTTTACTTCCTAAAGCTATGGTGTGTAATAAATGAGATAATGATATGATCTGCCACAGGGCTGTAGTGCTAGGTTCAGGGAGGAACTGTATTGTGACCAAACCTGCTATAATACTTTATCCACTCACTGATTTAGGTGAAGTTGTCGAGGGTGCTGCCTGTTACATCACATAGCATCCCATGCCCTGAGGCAAAGTTTAGTTTACTTGCTATGTACTGGGAAACCATGGCAAGGTTTTAAGCAGGGGAGTGGTAAGATTTTTCATATTTTCTTTTCTTTTGCATTAAATGTGCAGAGAATGCACAAAATGAAAGCAGAGAGACTACCTGGGGAGAGAAAACTAGTCGTAGGTCACTAGTTGATGTGGAAAGTGAAGGAGAAGGAGTTGAGAATAATTCTGAGATTTTCGTCTTGAGTAGCTGCGTGGTTTAGTGGCATCATTTATCCAGACAGTAAGAGGGCTTTGTTTTCATTCAGAAGTGGATATAATCATATCGATACACTTTGTTTTGAATGCTTGAGCTTGAGGACTGGATGGTCACTGACTTGGAGATGGCTGATAGGAAGTTGAAGGTATGAGAATGGTAAGGTGGATTTACACGAGGGAGTCATCAGCACATAAGTGTGAAGTTCTTGAGAACTCGGAATAACAAGAGAATAAGGACATGAAGAGGGCAAAACATACACCAACATTTATCAAAAAACGAAGAAGAAATCCATAAAGAAAACTGAAGTGAGCCAGAGGGCGAGACGAAAATCATGATTTGGGTCATGGACTCCATAAAAGGTAGAGGAGAAGGGGGCATTCAGTGAAGTCACATGATTCTAAATGATCATGTGAGATTAGAACTGAAAAGTACACAGTGTTTGCCAGAAAATTTTACGAGAATATTGAAGGAAAGCATCCTCATAGTAAGCTGATACAGGAAAGGGGTGTGGGAAGTGGAAACCATGAGTGTGCATGACTCTTACAGGCTCTGAATGCAGAAACCCAGGTGTGTTCGTGTACACAGAAGGACATGGGGAGAGGGGCTATCTTTGTACAGTCTGCCATAACAAAATACCACAGACTCGGGGGCTTACACTTACTACTCACAGGCTTGGAAGCTGGGAAGTTGAAGACCAAGGTGCCAGCAAATCTGATTTCTGGTGAGGGCTGGCTTCCTGGCTGCCTTCTCACTGTGTTCTTACATGGGCTTTCCACAGTGCCAGTGAAGGCGGTGGGAATAGCCCTCTGGTGTTTCTTCTTACCAGGACACTAATCCTATTGGATCAGGACTATACTCTTACAACCTCATTTAATTACTTAATTACTTCCTTGTAAGCCTTATATCCAAATGCAGTTACACTGGGGGTCAGGGCTTGGACATAAGCATTTTGACCGGACACACTTCCATCCATAGTAGGGGCATTTGTGTGTGAGAAAAATTATTAATAAGTAAAATCTAGGATTTTTCTCGCTGATTTGGCCTGCAATTAGTGAGGCTGACTGCCTTATTCCCAGCTCAAAAAACGTCTAGTGTAAATGTTAACTTTTCTCCTGGATACCCACAATAAATTACTTGTGTTGATTGGCTCTTCAGCATCTATTGTTTAAAGATTTGGGAATACTGCCCCATGGAGCTCTGCAAAGCAACCACTTTGGCCACAATTCCTGATTACCTTAAGCCCATGCTGCTGTATGGGTAATGCTGCTGGCCACAGTATGTTCCATGCTGCTGGCCACAGCGATGGTTAGTGGATGGGCACATATCCCAAGTCAGGCTAATCAGAGCCAAAGACACTTAATTTCAGGGATTTTATTTAAACTCTCAGGGTTGCAGATCAAATTTCTTCTAGATTTGTTCCAGGAAACATGTAGGCCTAGATGCTATTGGCAACCATTTTGTGACTATGAAGGTGGTGAACTGTTGAGAAGCTGGAGCTGAAAAATAAAGGGAGAAAAAATGGGCCCTGCCTGCCCTGTTTCAGCCCATGCATCTAGTCTCCCTCCAGGCTTTCTCAGAAATTGAGCTAATAAATTCCTTTTATTGCTTAGGCTAGTTGCAATTGGGTTGCTTCTTAAATGTAAGCAAAAGCATTTTAGCTAATACACCCTTATATTTCTTTGGATACAAGTTTAGAAATAAAAATTAAAATATCCATTTATTTTTTACTTTGCAGTTTACAGGAATATTTTACATCCATTATCTCATTTGATCTTGACAAATAGCATGCCATTTTAGAGATGAAGGTCATTAGTGGACAATTTGAAACTAGAATTTGCATCTTTGATTCTTACTCACTACATCACCATTAAATCTATTTTAAATATAATCAGTTGAATATTGAATCAGTAGTTATATGTTTCACTGCTAAGGCCATCTCCATGTTGTGTTTTTATTTTTAATGTATTGTTCTACATCACTAAATCCTTTTACAAAGGCTACTATGACCTGTAGTGAATAATCAATACTTTAGTATTAAAATACATAAAATATTAATGAGTCTGTAAAAAAAAACCACAAAGTTACTTTAAATGCATTTAGCCGTCCAAGCCTAGATGGATTATATTCTGCAGTCTTAAAGAAACTTTCAGATTTACGCTATGCTTATTATTTTAAGATGATGATGATTGTCCTCATTTTTGAGACTTTTTGGAGAATGGGAGAGGCACAACAAGGGCAAACCTGAGAAAATACAATGTGATTTTCAAAAGGGAGATGTGAAGAATTACCTAAAGCTTGATGTAGAAAAATCTAAAACACTTCTTGAAGATAATTAAGAAGTGTCTCATTTGTGGAACTTTGGAGAAGAATTTGACAATTACTGGTATAAATCCTTTCTGTCTAGCTGACTTGGTCACTAATACAAGTCAGTCATATCAGTAACAATAACTTGTTAGAGACCTGGTTACTATTTTGAAAGCTCAAAGTTACTCCACATTCTTCTGTGATCTCAGCAAAACTTTTTATTCTCCTCTGATAGCTTTATGGATAAGTAGATAAAATGAAAGCTGTGAGGTGAGAGAATTGAATAGATTTACAGGTAATTTAAAAACATACCCTAGGAATGACTGTGTCTGTGACTCAGCTGCCTAGAAAGGGGTTGATTCTATACTTCCTTTGGTGGCATGCTACCCACTTTATTCTGTGTGTGGCTCCTATTTTGTTTATTTTGTTGTTATTTTCCCTTTCATCCCCACTTGGAGTGCCATTTTTACCCCTTGATGCTCACTCTGGTGTATTTATTATAATAAGTGACCTTCCTAGGTTTCTTAAATATGTTTATTTAGATATTGCCATACCTTGGAAAAATATATGGAGTTGTGTGTGTGTTTTTGTGTTTTAAATCTGTTAAATGTAACTGAGATATAAATCAGATTCTCTTTCCATTTTTACTTCCACTCAATGTTATGTTTTAAAGAACTATTTATGTGTACTTGGTAAATCTGGTTTATTGCTCCTGACTATTACATAGTTTTCATAGCATTCAATCACATGCACTTGTCGAGTTCTTCTTATCCATTCTTCTGGAGATGAATATTACTTTCAAGAACAATGTTGCAGTAAACATCTTCACTTGCATCTCCTTATGGACCCGTATGAGAGATTCTCTGAGGCTCATTCCTAGGAGTGAATAATGCCAAATTTTTCATCACACTGTCTGAACTACTGTGTACTTCCATCAGCTGTCTGTGGGGATTCCTTTTCTTCTGATAACTTCTAAGCATTTGATGTTATCCAGTTTTCTATTATTAGTAGTATTATTTGTATGAAGTTGTATCTTATATTTTTAGCATTTCTATGATTATTAGGATTATCTGTTTGTATTTGTTTCCCAGTTTTTGAAGTTTCTAATCTTATCCTTAGTCCATTTTTCTTTTGTTTTTTGGCTGATTTTCATAAATGTCCTAATAGTTCTACATATTAATTCCTTGTGCGTTTTGGATGACTCAAATGTCTTCTCTCAGTCTGTCACCTGCATGATAATTTTGTGTCCTTTGTTAAATTCTTTAATTTTGATATGGACAAATTAATCAATTTACACCTCAGTTACAATTACGCTTCTTAGAGTTTATGTAAGAAATCCTTGCCCACTTTAACATCTCGGAGACATTTTAATGTATTTTTGACCTTTGCCTTAATGGTTTTACCATTTCCTTTTAAGACTCTAATATACCGAGAGTTTTATATATATTGTATATGGATTTTAACTTTATTTTTCTTCAGCTAGTGAACCAATTTTGTTAACTACACTTACTAAATAGTCCAATTATTTTCTTTTTAATTTGTGATGCAAACTCTATACCCACATACACACACATATATGAAAATCCACATATACATCTTCAGTTCTGCTTCTGTAGTTTCGTATTTCATTGACCTAGTTTTCTCTTCTTGAACTAGTAATATATCCTAATTAATGTAATATGTTTCTGTGATATATCTTGCTTGCTGGTGGGGTAAGTCATCCATGTTTGCGTTTATTCGTAAAAATTTTCTCAGTTTTTTGTAAAGTTTTCTTTCACAAAAATTTAAAATTCAGTTTGTCAATCTCCTTCAAAAAACACTACCAGGCACAAAAGTTAATTCAAAATGGGCCAAAAAATTCGATTTAAATATGGAAATTGGAAAGGTGAAGCAAATAGAAGGCTCCACCAATTGCCCCCCACCACTGCAAGGACACCAATTGGACACCTATTTACACACACAAGAAAAAAATCTTTATAAGAACCAAACACCAGGTGAGCACCCACAGCACCTGGTTTTGACTTCATATGGCTGAAAGTGGGACCAAAGAGATAGAAAAAACCAGTCCTGAATCACCAACACCACCCTTCTCCCACTCCCAACAGTCGCAATGTGGTGCAGAGAGCTTCTCTGGGCACTGGAGGAGGGAGAACACAGCAACTGTGAGGCATTGAACTCAGTGCTATTGTGTTAGAGAAGAAAGGAAAACCAGACCAAACTCAGCTGATGCCCACCCATGGAGGGAGCATTTCACCCAGCCCTAGACAGCCTGGAATCACCAATCCCAGAAGTCCAAACTGGAGTGCCTGCAAACCTCAACACTGAGGGCTCCAGTGTTTTGTGTGTCCAAGTAAACTTGAAAGGCAGTCTAGGCCATAAGGACTGTAACTTTTAGGCAAGTTCTAGCGCTGAATTGGGCCCAGAGACAGTGGACTGGCATTGGGGGGTGGGGACCGGGTCGGACAGCAAATGACATACTGAGAAACCAGCTGGGGCAGCCAAGGGAGTGTGGCATCACCCCTGCTCTAACCCCAGGCTGCACAGCTTGTGGCTCCAGAAGAGACCTCTTCCTTCCACTTGTGGAGAGGAGAGGGTAGAGTAAGGAGGATTGTCTTGCATCTTGGATATCAGCTCAGGCACAACAGGATAGGGCACTGGTCAGAGTCATAAAGCCCCTGTTCCAGGTCCTAGCTCCCAGATGGCATTTCTAGACACATCTTGGGCCAGAAGGGAGCCTACTGCCTTGATGAGAGGGACTCAGTTCTGGCAGCATTCATCACCTGCCAACTGAAGAGCCCTGGGACCCTGAACAACTGGTAGTGATACCCAGGTACTACGTCGAGGGCCTTCGGTGAGCCTCTGAGATTTACCGGCTTCCATTACCAGCACAGTCACAGGGGAGTAGAGCACCAAGGCTCTTGGGGTCCACGATTCCAGGACTTGACCCCTGGCTGGCATTTCTGGACCTTACCTGGGCCAGAGGGGAGTGCACTGCTCTGAAGGGTGAGTCCCAGGCCAGGCAGTATTCACTACAAGTTGATTTAAGAGCACTTGAGCCTTAAAAGAATATGTGCAGTAGTCTAGTAGTACTCCTTGTGGCCCGGGATGGCAGTGGCTTTGGGGTGATGCTCCTCTGTCTTTGGAAAGGGGAGGGAAGAGTGGGAGGACTGCATCTTGTGGTTTGAGTGCCAGCTCAGCTGCAGTATAATAGAGCACCATGTAGATGTCTAAGATTTTTGACCTCTATGGTTCCTAAATCCCAGATGCCACCTTTGGACCCAGCCAAGGCCAGGGGGAGTTCATCACCCTGAAAGGAAGAACACAGGCCTGACTGGCTTTGTCACCAGCTGATTATGGAGTCTCGGGGCCTTGAATAATCATAGGCAGTAGCCAGGGAGTAGTTACAGCAGGCCTTGGATGAGACCCAGTGCTGTGCTGGTTTCAGGTCTTTCCCAGTGCAGTCATAGTGGTGGTGGCTACATTCCACCCCCAGCTTTAAGTAGCTCAGAACAGACACAGAGAGAGATATTCTGTTTGTTTGGGAGAAAGTAAGAAAACAGAATAAGAGTCTCTGTCTGCTAGTCCAGAAAACTCTTCTGGATCTTGTCCAAGACCACCAACGTGATACCCCTATGAGTCTACAAGAGCCACAGCATTACTGGGCTTGGATTATGCCCTAAAGCAGATAGAGTTTAGATTACAATACCCTAGTCTTTTCAAATATCTGGAAAGCCTTCCCAAGAAGGATTGGTACGAATAAACCCAGACAGTGAAGACTACATTAAATACCTAACTCTTCAATGCCCAGACACAAATGAATATCTTTTAGCATCAACACCATCCAGGAAAACATGACCTCATCAAATGAATTAAATAAGGCACCAGAGACCAGTCCTGGAGAAACAGAGATATGTGATCTTTCAGACAGAACATTTTAAATATATGTGTCGGGGAAACTCAAAAAAATTCAAGATAACACAGGGAAGGAATTCAGAATTTTATCAGATAAATTTAACAGATTTAAATAAAAAGAATCAAGCAGAAATTCTGGAGCTGAAAAATACAGTTTATATACTGAAGAATGCATCAGAGTCCTTTAAGAGCATAATTGATCAAGGAGAAGAATTAGTGATCTTGAAGACAAGCTATTTGAAAATACGCAATCAGAGGAGACAAAATTAAAAAGAATAAAAGACAATGAAGCATGTCTACAGCATCTAGAAAATAGCCTCAAAAAGGAAAATATAAGAGTTATTGGCCTTAAAGAGGAGGTAGAGAAAGAGAGAGGGGTAGAAAGTTTATTCAAAAGGATGATAACCAAGAACTTCCCAAACCTAGAGAAAGCTATCAATATCCAAGTACAAGAAGGTTGTAGAAGACCAAGCAGATTTGACTCAAAGAAGACTACTCAAGGCATTTAATAATCAAACTCAAAAGAGTCAAGATAAAGAAAGGATTCTAAAAGCAGCAAGATAAAAAAACAAAAAACATACAATGGAGTTCTAACACATCTGGCAGCAGACTTTTTAGTGGAAACTTTACAGGTGAATGTGGTTTGACGGTGTCCCCACCCAAATCTCATCTTGCATTGTAGCTCCCATAATTCCCACGTGTTGTGAGAGGGACCCAGGTGGAAGATAATTGACTCATGGGGCAGTTTCCCCCATAATGTTCTCATGGTAGTGAATAAGTCTCACAAGATCTGATGGTTTTATAAGGGGAAATCCCTTTTGCTTGATTCTCATTCTCTTCTCTTATCTGCTGCCATGTGAGATGTGCCTTTCACCTTCTGCCATGATTGTGAGGCCTCCCCAGTCATGTGGAACTGTGAGTTCATTAAACCTCTTTCTTCTGTAAATGCCCAGTCTCAGGTATGTCTTTATCAGTAGCATGAAAATGGACTAATACAGTAAATTAGTATTGGTAGAGTGGGGCACTACTGTAAAGATACCCAAAAAATGTGGAATCAATTTTGGAACTGGGTAACAGGCAGAGTTTAGAATAGTGCAGAGGGCTCAGAAGAAGACAGGAAAATGGGAGAAAGTTTGGAATTTTCTAGAGACTTGTTGAATGGCTTTGACCAAAAGGCTGGTAATGATATGGACAATGAAATCCAGCTGAAGTTGTCTCAGATGGAGATGAGGAACTTGTTGGGAACTGTAGTAAAGGTGACTCTTGCTATGTTTTAGCAAAGAGACTGGCTGCATTTTTCCCCTGCCCTAGAGATTTATGGAACTTTGAACCTGACAGAGATGATTTAGGGTATCTGGCAGAAGAAATTTCTAAGCAGCAAAGCATTCAAGAGGTGACTTGAGTGCTGTTAAAAGCATTCCATTTTAAAAGGGAAACAGCATAAAAGTTCAGAAAATTTGCTGTCTGATAGTGTGATAGAAAAGAAAAACCCATTTTCTGAGGAGAAATTCAAGCCAGCTGCAGGAATTTGCATAAGTAATGAGGAGTTAGATGTTAATTGCCAAGACAATGGGGAAAATGTTTCCAGGGCATGTCAGAGACCTTTGTGGCAGCCCCTCACATCACAGACCTGGAGGCCTAGGAGGAAAGAATGGTTTTGTGGGCTGGGCCCAGGGCCCCCATGCTGTGTGCAACCTAGGGAGTTGGTTTCCTGCCTCCCAGCCACTCTAGCCATGGCTAAAAGGGGCCAAGGTACAGCTTAGTCTTTTGCCTCAGAAAGTGCAAATCCCAAGCCTTGGCAGCTTCCACAAGATGTTGAGCCTATAGGTACACAGAAATTAAGAACTGAGGTTTGGGAACTTCTGCCTAGATTTCAGAGGTTGTATGGAAACACCTGGGTGTCCAGGCAGAAGTTTGCTTCAAGGGAAGGCCTATCATGGAGAATCTCTGCTTGGGCAGTGTGGAAGGGAAATGTGGGGTTGAAACTCGTACACAGAGTTTCCACTGGGGCACTGCCTAGTGGGTCTATGAGAAGGCCACCATGCTCCAGATCCCAGAATGGTAGATCTGCCAACAGCTTGCATTGCATGACTGGAAGAGCTGCAGACACTCAATGCCAGCCCATGAAAGCAGCCAGGAAGGAGCCTGTACCCTGCACAGCCACAGGGGTAGAGCTGCCCAAGACCATGGAACCCACCTTTTGCATTAGCATGACCCAGATGTGAGACATGGAGTCAAAGGAGATCATTTTGGAGCTATAAGATTTGACTGTCTCGCTGTATTTTGGACTTGCATGGGAACTTTAGCCCCTTCATTTTGGTCAATTTCTCCCATTTTGAATGGGTGTATTTATCCAGTGCCTGTATCCCCATTATAGCTAGGAAGTAACTAGCTTGCTTTTGATTTTACAGGCTCATAGACAGTAGGGATTTGCCTCGTCTCAGATGAGACTTTGGACTGTGGACTTTTGAGTTAATGCTAAAGTGAGTTAAGACTTTGGGGGGCTGTTGGGAAGGCATGATTGGTTCTGAAATGTGAGGATATAAAATTCAGGCGGGGCCAGAAGTGGAATGATATGGTTTGGCTGTATACCCACCCAAATCTCATCCTGAATCATAGCTCCCATAATTCCCACATGCTGTGGGAGAGACCCAGTGGGAGATAATTGAATCATGGGGGCAGTTTCTTCCATACTGTTCTCATGGTAATGAATAGTTTCAAGAGATCTGATGGTTTTATAAGGGGAAACCCCTTTTGCTTGATTCTCATTCTCTTCTCTTGTCTGCAGCCATGTGAGATGGGCCTTTCACGTTCTGCCGTGATTGTGAGGCCTCCCCAGCCACATATAACTGTGAATTTATTAAACATCTTTCTTTTGTAAATTGCGTGGTCTCAGATATGTCTTTATCAGCAGTGTGAAAACAGGCTAAGGCACAGGCCAAGAGAGAATGGCATATTTAAAGTGCTGAAGGAAAAAAGGAACTTTTACTCTAGAATAGTATATTCAGTGAAAATATCCTTCAAACCTGTAAGAGAAATAGTTTCCCAACATACAAAAGTATAGTGATTTCATCAACATCAGACCTATCCTACAAGAGATTCTTAAGAGAGTACTTCAATCAGACAGAAAATGCTACTAATGAGCAATAGAAATTATCTAAAGGTACAAAACTCACTAGTGATAATAAATACACAGAAAAGTACAGAATATGATGGCACTACAACTGTTGTATGTAAACTACTCTTATCTTAATAGAAAGACTAAATAATAAACTAATCAAACATGATAACTACACTGCTGGCATGTAGTCATGAAATAAAACATGAAAAAACTTAACTACAACAACCTTTCAAAACATAGCACAATAAAATATAAATAGAAACAACAAAAAGTTAAAAAGCAGGGTCATGAAATTAAGGCATAGAGTTTTATTCATTTTCTTTTTACTTGTATGTTTGTGCAAAGGGCATTAAGTTGTTATCAGGTTAAAATAATGAGTTATAAGGTAGTATTTGCAAGCCTCACAGTAACTTCAAACCAGAAAACAAACAAGGGAGACACAAAAAATAAAAAGAAAGAAACTAAATCATATCACCAGAGAAAATCACCTTCACTAACAGAAGACCGGAAAGAAAGGAAGAAGGAAGAGAAGGCCACAAAACAACCAGAAAACAAATAACAAAATGTCAGGAGTAAGTCCTTACTTATTAATAATAACATTGAATATAAATGGGCTAAACTCTTCAATGAAAAGGCATAGACTGACTGAATGGATGAAAAAATAAGACCCATTGATCTGTTGCTTACAAGAAACACACCTCACCTATAAAAACACACATAGACTGAAAATAAAGGAATAGGAAAAGATATTCCATGACAATGGAAACCAAAAGCAGAATTACTATACTTATTTCAGACAAAATAGATTTCAAGACCAAAACTGTAAGAAGAGACAAATAAGGTCATTGTATAATGAGGAAGGGGTTGGTTCAGCAAGAAAATATAACAATTGTAAATACATAAGCACCCAACACTGGAGCACCCAGAAACATATATAAAAGTATTAATAGAGATAAAAAGAGAGGTAGACCCTGATACAATAATAGCTGGAGACTTCATTACTCCACTTTCAGCATTGGACAGCTCTTCCAGACAGAAAATAAACAACAACAAAAAAAAATTGGGCTTCATCTGCACTATAGACCAAATGGATCCAATAAATATTTACAGAACATTTCATCTAATGGTTACAGAGTACACATTCTTTTCCTCAGCATACAGATCATTCTCAAGGGTAGACCATATGTCAGATCACAATACAAGTCTTAACACATTCAAAATTGTTGAAATAATATCAAGCATCTTCTCTGACCACAATGAAATAAAATTAGTAATCAATAACAAGAGGAATTTTGGAAACTATACTGATACATGGAAACTAAACAATATGTTCCTGAATGACCAGTGAGTCAATGAAGAAATTAAGAAAGAATTTGAAAAATTTTTGAAGCAAATGAAAACAGAAACACAACATACCCAAACCTATAGAATACAGCAAAAATAGCACTAAGAGGAAATGTCATAGCTATAAGTGCCTACATCAAAAAGAGGAAAAACTTCAAATAAACAATATAAATGTGCATTTTAAAGAACTAAAAAAGTAAGAGCCAACCAAATAAAAAATTAGTAGAAGAAAAGAAATAATAAATATCAGAGCAGAAATAAATGAATTTGAAATGAAGAAAATAGTACAAAAAATCAATAAAAGATGTTTTTTTGAAAATTTAAACACATTGGCAAACCTTTAGCCAGACTAAGAAAAAAAGGAAAAAAGATCCAATTAAATAAAATCAAAAATGAAAAAGGAGACATTACAACTGATACTGCAGAAATTCAAAGGGTCATCAGTAGTTACTGTGAGCAACTGTATGCCAATAAATTGGAAAATCTAGAAGAAATGGGCAAATTCCTAGACACATGCATCCTACCAAGATTGAACCAGGAAGAAACCCAAAACCTGACAGAACCATAGCAAGTAACAAGATAAATACCTGACAAAGAAGTGGTATCTAGGATACACAAAGAATGCCTATACTTTAATGATAAAAGGCAAACAGCCATGTCACAAACATGTGACAGACATGTCACAAAAAGGATATTGAATTGCCAATTAGCACATGGAAAAGTACTGAACATAATTATTCATCAAATAAATGCCCATTAAAACCACATTCATCAGAATGGCTAAAATTAGGGAAGGCACAGTGGCTCACATTTGTAATCCAAGCACTTTGGCAGGCCAAGGCAGGAGGACTGCTTGAGACAAGCATGGGCAGTAAAGCAAAAAACCATCTCTTCAAAAAATTTTAGAAAATTAGCTGGGCATGGTTGCATGTGCCTGTAGTGCAGCTACTTGGGAGGCTGAGGTGGGAGAATGACTTGAGCCTGGAAGTCAAGGCCACAGTGAGCTGTGATTATGCTGGCACTCCAGCCTGGGGGACAGAGCAAGGCCCTGTCTCAAACAAACAAACAAATCTTAAAATTAAAATAACTGACCATAAAAAATGTTGCTGATGTGGAGCAACCACAAAATGCTGGGGGTATAAAATAGTACAACCATTTTGGAAAAGATCTGACAGTTTCTTATCAAATGAAACCCTTAACTAAATACTTAATCCTCTGACAAAGCAGTTTTGCTCTTGGGTATTTACCCAGGAGAAATTAAATATCTTCACAGAAAGACATATAAGAATGTTCAATTTTAATCATAATAACTCTAAACTGGAAACAGCCCAGGTATCTCCATCAATATGAGAATAATCAAACTATGGTATTTCCATACAACAAATCACTATTCAACAATCAAATGAAATGAACTACTGATACAGGCAACAACATGAATAATTCTAAGAATGTTACTTTGAGTAAGATAAATCTTATACAATAAAGTATATATTGTCTGTTTCTGTGTACATAAAGTTCTAGAATAGGTAAATTTTTCTATGGTGAAAATATCAGAACAGTGGTTGACTGTGATGGGGGGCAGGAGTTGGTGAGGAAGGGTCATGTTCTACATCTTGATAAAAGTTTGGTTTACAAATGTGTATGCATTTGTCAAACTTGATGCATGTGCAGTTAGGATCTATGCAGTTAATTACATGCATTAAATGTATTCATGTGCATTTTACCCCAAAAGAAAAACGTGCAAAGAAATACTCAATTCAATTTAATAATATGCATTCTAATGTTGATTTTTAAAGGTCAAACTCTAAAATATGTGAAGAGTTTGATTCTAAGCCAAATATGAGTGATCATGGCCCAGGACACAGCCTCAAGAGGTCCTGACAAACAGTGCCCTTAGTGGGTGGGTTACAGCTTGGTTTTATACATTTTAGAGAGACAGAAGTTATAGGCAAAGACATAAATTAATACATGTAAGGTATTCATTGATTTGGTTTGGAAAGGTGGGACATCTGGAAGCAGGGGGCGCTCACAGGTCATAGGTAGAGTCAAAGATTTTCTGATTGGCAATTGGTTGAAAAAATAAGCTTTGCCTAAAGAGTGAAGGCAGCAGAAAGAAATGCTTGAGTTAAAATAAGGGGGATTATGGAAGCCAAGATTCCTGTTATGTAGATGAAGCCTCCAAATTAGAAGGCTTCAGAGAGAATAGATGGTAAATATCTCTTATGGGACCCAAAAAGCTGTTGGACTCTTAGTTAAATCTCTCCTGGGTCAAGAAAAGGAACGAGATTCTTTACAGACTGTGAATTTCCTCCATAAGAGATGGCTTTGCAGGGCCATTTCAAAATATGCCAAAGCAATATATTTTGGCGTAAAATACTTTGATTTCCTTTAGGGCCTCCTATCTTTCATGTAATGTTATACCAGGGTCAGGTTGGAGTTGGGTATCTTATTGCTGCAGAGTCTGTTTTGTCAGTCCTACTATCTGATCTCATTTTAATGTTAATGCTGGTCAATTGTGCCTAAACTCCAAAGGGAGAGAATATAATAAGGCAAGTCCTGTCTCCCTTCCCATTATGGCCTGAACTAGTTTTTCAGGTTTTTCACTCCTTGAACAAGTGGGTGTGTCTGTTCAATTAGCAAAGGGACTTAGAATTTGATTTTTGGTTTACACTAATATATTAAGGGGGATGTACACTGAGTTTGAAATTTACTTTGAAATGCAAATTAAAATTGATGAATATAGAGAGACAGAGGGATAGACATGTGGTAAATAAAGCCTAGTAAAATATAGTTGTAGGTTGTGGGTGGTGGGTATGTGAGTGCTTGCTGTAAAATTCTTTCAACTTAGCTGTTCTAATAATTTGTTCATTCACTTGAATTTCCTATGTTATTGATCATATAATTTCCAAATAATGACTGCTTGTTTTCTCTTCCAGTCTTATAGCACCTCCAGTATTATGTTGCACAATAGTGATGATGGCAGGTGTGGTGGATGCTTTGGATTAGTTTGCTAAGCATCTTTTCCAACCTCATTCTGATGTGTTTATTGGAGAAGGTTCAGCGAATGAAGCAGACATTTTGCTGGCGTGGATTTTAGAAGAGATGACATGTTGTATTATTGCAGAAACTTTCTTGTGAAGCCCAAATATCTGAGACAGTTTCAGTTAATTTAGAAAGTTTATTTTGCCAAAGTTGAGGACATGCAACTGTGACATGGACTTAGGAAATCCTGATGACATGTGCCCAAGGTGGTTGGGGCGCAACTTGGTTTATACGTTGTATGACATCAATCAATATATGTAAGAAGTACATTGGTTTGGTCCAGAAAGGCAGGGACAACTCGAAGGAGGGAGGGGGCTTCCAAGTAATAGGTAGGTGAAAGACAAGTGGTTGCATTCTTTTGAGTTTCTCATAAGCCTTTTCAAAGGAGGCAATCAGATATGCATCTATCTCAGCAGAGGGATGACTTTTAACAGAATAAGAGGCAGGTTTGCCTTAAGCAGTTCCCAGCTTGACTTTTCCCTCAAGCATAGTAATTTTGGGGCTCCATGATTTTCTTTTCACATTGTTCAATAGGCAGGTACAGATAATTTATATCTCTCATTTTGAAAAAGTATGTAATATATATGTAAGTTACATTGCATAATAATAAACACATGTGCTATACCCACAACCCAAGTGAAGAATTAGAAATACTATCAACACTATTGAATCTGCCTGTGTATATTTCCATGCTTTCTCACTCTGCCACATGCCACATGCCCCAGAGATAATCACTGTTCTGAATTTTGTTTATAAGACCCTTTGCTTAGTTTTTAGATGCTATTATCACATATGGATATGAGCTTATTTGTTTGTGATCTTACACAAATGGTATAATTGTGTATGTCATTGCTTGCTTTCATATGTATATAAAGGTATTATACTGTATTAAGTCTTCTAGTTCTTGCTTTTTTCTCTTAACATTATATTTCTAAGATTTATTCCTATAGCTATTTATAGCTATAGTTCATTTAATTTTTAATGCTGTATTTTCTAGTGTGAATATTCTGCAATTTATCCAATCTCTTATTTGCAAACAGTTTTTGCTATTCCCTTATTTGCTACAATCCTGTTATGAACATGCTAGTTACTGTATCCTGGTATACATGTGCAAGAGTTTCCCCAGGGTGTGCCCAACCAAGGAATAACTGTGTCTTCAGATATGTGAGTTCTTAAATTTACAAGAGAAGGTCAAATTGCTTGCCACAGTTTGCTCTATTTACCCTCTGTCAAAAGTGCATGAGTTTTCATGATTCATCTCCCTTAGGACACTTATCAGATTTCTTAGTTTTTGCCAATCCACTCTAAAATGATATCTTATTATGATCTTAATTTGTATTTCCTTCCTTGGTAATGAAAACTTTTTTCTTGTGTTTATATTTATTTGCTAGTTGTAATTCTTTTCTGTATGAAGTATCTTTTGTCCATTTAAGTTTTTTGTTTTTTAATTGGTTTGAATAATTCTTTTTGTATTCTAAATATTATTTCTTTGTCATGTGTATGTTGAAATACTTTCTCCTGCTTTGTGCTTGTCTTTATGTACTTTTAGTGTTTTATGATGAATGGATATTAATTTTAATATACAATTTGTCAATGCTTTTGCTTATGTTTATTGAGTTTTGTGATTTGTTTAAGATATTTTTTCCTATCTTGGATCATATTCTATGAATACAATTGGCTTGTCATTTTCATATTCTTTCGTAGTTTTGGTGACAAATTTATTCTGCTTTCTTAGAATGGATGGGGACTAACATATCATCTGTAAGTCTCTAGAAGAGTTTGTGTATTTTGGAACCATTTATTTGAAAATTTGATAGAACCTGACTGAAAAATGACTTTCCTGTGTAAAGATTTTTAATTATTGATTCTATTTCCTTATAATTTCTCATACAATTTAGGTTATATTTCTTCTTGAATCAGTACTATTTTATTTTTCTAGTAAGTGTCCATTTTATCTGTTGTCAAATTCATTGTAATACAAATTGGTTTTCATGTTATTTTATTCCTTTTTACATCTGTGTGGAAGATGTTCATATGCCCTTCTCTCCCTTCTTCTTCCTGCCACCCTACCCCTGACTTATGATTACTAGGCTTATTCTCTATCTCAATAGACTTTTCAAAGAATCAGCTTTGGCTTTTTGATCCTGTTCTTTGATTTGGTCTTATTTTATGTTCTTCTTCTTCTTCTTCTTCTTTTTTTTTTTTTTTTTTTTTGACTTTTTGGGTTCATTTTGTTTTCCTCTAAATTCTTAAGCTGGATGTCTAACAAATTAACCTTCAGCTTTTTCCCCCAATACAAGCATTTAGAACTATAAATTTCTTTCCAGATACCAATTTTGTTTCAATGTACAAGTTTTGATAGATTTAATTTTAATTTTCATTTAGATATATCTTTAAACTTCCATTGTAATTTTGTAATCCTCTTTATTTTTATCTTTAGTTTTTGTTTTATTAACTTATCTGCTCTTTTCTTTATCTTCCTTTTCCTTTATTTTGATTTATCCTAGTATTTTATTTCTAAATTCTTAGCTCAATAAATTTCAGTCTCTATTTCTTTTATATCTATTCAAGGCTATATATTCTTCTTCTCAAAATATTACTTTTGCAGTTTTTCACAGATTCATCCCAGTAGTTCCTCATATTCCAAATTTTCACTGTATGATTTCGTGCTATGTGAATAGAAAGAGCAACCATTTTTTTTTTTTCTTTTTAGATAGATCTGAAGACTCACATTTTCTCATCTGCAAAATGGGGTTTGTATCTGTTAAAGCTCTTTCAATTCCATAAGACAAGAAACTCAGTTCCAACCTATTTAATAGGAAGGGAGGCTGGGCACGCTTCATGCCTCCCTTGTTACAGTAGTCGTGCCTGTAATCCCAGAACTTTGGGAGGCTGAGGTGGGAGGATTGAGGCCAGGAGTTCACGACCAAACCAGGCAATATAGGCAGCCATGAATTTACAAAAATTAAAAAAAAAAATAGCCAAGTGTGGTGGCACATGCCTGTAGTCCTAGCTACTCAGCTACTCAGGAGGCTGAGGTGGGAGGATCACTTGAGCACAGGAGTTCAAAGCTGCAATGAGCTATAATTATACCACTGCACACCAGCTTGAGCAACAGAGTGAGACCCTATCTCAAAAAAAAAAAAAAAAAAAAAAAAAAAGAGCAGGGATGGTGGGAATATCATGACTCATGTAACTTAAAAGGTCAGGAATATGTATAATTTAAGAGTATCTTCTGGGATTGGCTTAAACAAGGTGAACAGTCTCCAGTCTTTATTTTTTGTTTTTCCATTTCTTTTCTGTTATTCCTTTGTGTTGTCTGCAATCTCAGGCTTCCCGTAGGAAGATTGTCAGAGTAGCTTCAATTTAGATATAAAGCAGCCAACTTGCAACACTACAGAGTCAAACATGAAGATGAAAACCGCAAAATAAGAACATCCCAACAGAAAGAAGCATAGGTTCCTGACTGTATCATGATGCTGCCTCATACTTATGCTTCTATAAGTATAAGAAGCATACTCTATGCTCACTTTTTAAGAGTTATTATATGTAAGATTTTGTTTCTTCTTGCCAAATGCAGTCCTAACTGAAAGCATTTGAAAAGCTCATAATACAGAGACTAGCCCAAACCAAATGCTCAGTGAATCATAGCAATTACCACTTCAACACTCCCTAGGAGTGATATTTTCTTAGAGCATACAAACCATACTATGGAGCTTACCAAACCATACTATGTGGTCACTATCTATCAATATTTTATTTTTTGGACTTCCATAAGATCAAATCCCTTTTCTGAAATCAGGTTCAGGTTCCTGCCTAGGAAGGGAAAACAAGGATTTGGGAATTTAAATGATGCGTGTGACTTAGATTTTCTCCCCGAAGAAAAGATTGTGTCCCATGGAGCAATGTTTGAGCAGGTATGAAAGGGTCTGGGGAAAGCTGATGAGTAATTCCGTTTTACTGGCCTCTAGGTCATTTCAATTGTGTTCCATAAGGCACAGAGAAGACAGCCAAAGGAAAATTCAGGGTTGCCACAGCTGACATAGTTTCCATGTCTAATCAATGACTCTGCAGCTCATATGAATGAGAAATTTTAAATTGATTACACAGCAGTAAATGAGTACTTCACTGTCTTTTCTGTGTGAAAAATGGCTATGTTCATCCTGTCAAATGGAATAAGATGATTACATGCACTGTTGTTTTATAATAGTTATCCCATCAATAAAACATGATTTCACATCTTTCAAGGGGAGTTAAAGTGCTAACATTTATTTTGAAATAAAAAGGAGACATTTATAAAAGCTTCCTATTTAAAGTCCTCTAAACCATTTAAATAATAAGAATAGTATTTCTACATTTACCTTTTGGTAAGTTATAGCTAACATAAAGCTGAAAAAATAAATAATAGTTTAGTTAAAAGGAGCAGAAAAAATATTGAATCAGAAACTCCTTCCCTCTCCCTATTCACACTGTGATGGATTGTGAAAAGGGTTTTGTTCTTTAACCCCTGCCAGTGTCATGCCCTTTACAAGGCGACATTATCATCCCTTCCGTCAAGGGTGAGGTCTAGAGACTGCCTGTGGCAGTTTTAAAGTACAGCCCCCAAATTCTTTGACACTCCTTCACTGAGAGATGGGCTTATGTTTCCTCTCCTTGAATCTGGGTACTTACTGCTTGACGAAAGGAATGTGGTATAAGTGGTGCTGTATCAGTGTCTGGGCCAAGCCTTAAGAAACTTAGCTGTTATTTCCTGTCTCTTGTGATGCTCACTCTTAGGACCCAGCCATTATCCCCCTGGAGAGTATCACAGGAGAGAAATTTGCCAGCTAGATGATGGGATCATCTTGGAGGTGGATCTTGCAGCCCTAGTTTAGCTTCCCAGCTGATATCTACTGGAGCAGGGATGAATTTCTCTACCAAGCTCTGCAAAGAGCAGATCTGTGAGCAAAACAAACGGTTGTTGTTTTAAATTACTATGTTTTGAGGCGGTTTGTTACATAGAAATTGGTAGCTGGAATACTGCCCTTGAATATGAGCTATGTGTGTTTTGCTCTAGCCAATAGAATGGAGGAAGTGATGTTGTGCCAGTTCAGAGCCCCGTATGTATACTCAAAAGGCCTTGAGAGCTTCTGTTCTCTTGGTATCCTACCTTTGGAGACTGTTGGAAGATGAGAGACATGTGGCCAGCTGCTCAGTGACCCAGCCAACAGCCAGCCTATCTGTAGAAATGTAAGACCATTCTAGACAAATCAGCTTTCTACCAAATGACCACAGATGCATGAGCAAGCTACTCAAGAGCCACAAAGCCTAGCCCAGACTAGAGCATCTTGAAGGTTTCTCTTACTAGAATCATTTTGGCCTTTATCATTAATAGGATGTTGTTGTGGATGGGCAACAGATCACACCAGCAAGTCCCTCTCTATGTTTACAACAAGTTAAGGCTAAATTCCAACCATGATGCATGTTTGTTAGGAAGTAGGTATTAGCATTGAGACACGGGTACAAATAGATGACAAGGTAAGAAGGAAGAATGTTTTGAGGTAGCAAAGTATAGTACTAGCTCAAAATAATTATTAATACAAAATTAAATTTTAAAAATGGAATATATCAACAATAGAATGCAATATAGTACTGAAAATGAGTTAACTAAAACCACATGTATCAATGGGAGCATCTCAAGAATATAATGGTGAGTGAAAATACAACTTGGGCGGCAGACTGAAGTGTTTTCCTACTAGGTATCTAAAGTTTTGCAACAGTTGGCCGTGTAATTAGACACTGATATTTGGGTGGGCTGCATGGAAAAGGGTATTGATTATAGTTTATTGGAAGTAAGAAAATGGATTTTATGAGTTATATAAGAGCTGTCAAAAGACAAAATTACCACCATCACCACCCCAAATTAGTTTAAAGATCTAATTGGCTTTTGTTTGTGATTCTAGAATCAGGCAACACCTTATTTAATAAAATAGAATAGTATTCTGCTGGGCATGAGAGAACAGTTGGTTTTTGTAAGGTGGGAACAATTTTTGAAAAGCAGGTTGGTTAACACTGGTTTACTACATGTTACTTTTCTTGGAGGGGTTAAAGCACAGTGAACTTATGCTGACTTAGGCAGACTTGGTTGCTGTGAATCTCTTGTTTTCAGGAAAGATTGATCTGTTTGGGCGTTTACTTGCTTTCTTAAAGTTTCAGTTTGATGATGTGGCATTTAGGATTAGTGACTCCATTTCAGTTTGGTCTGGTCTGCTGAGGCCTTAGTGCAGAAGCTCAGTCCAAAACAATGACCTCTCTTAATTTTGTTTAATAAAGCATTTTCAAAATTTGGTCAAGTTTATACAAAAAATAACATTTAAGCCTAATAAGCTATCTATCACAATCAATAAGCTATTGGTGTTTTAACAGACAATAATTTTTGACAATTATGGAGTATATATAAACATATCAATGAGTTAGACTTTAGCTTTCATTTAGTTTTATAAGAGAAAAGGGATCATACATTGCTCAGAATTGGGTTGCATAAGATTTTCATAAATGTTATTTAGTATATTCACAATATACTTGTCCTCTAATTCCATGGACTCAGTTTCTGCTAGTAGGGCATTGTTTACTTCTACCTTAATCAATGCTTTTGAAACCGGCGCACAATAGGGCAAAAGTGCATAATTATTCTGACACATCCTGAGATTTGCATTACAGAGGCTGCCACAAGGCTTAAAGCTTGATTCATGCTTAGTGGTGAATTTCTTCTGAAATTGTGATTTTTCACTCTGCCAAACAGCTCTGCAGATTTTCAAGATCTGTGATTACATCAACTGAGGGTCTTTCACTCTGGGAAATGAGTCCTATCCCCACTTGCCTTCTCCCACATCTGGTCTGTGACTATATGCCAGTACTCTGAAAACTGATCAGCAGTGTTCTTTCTTCCTCTCCAGTTTTGTTTTTGCTGTGGATTAGATTATATTACTCCCTCCCTGTTAGAGGTGTATACATCCATACTTTAACATATGACTTCACAATGCTTCTTGCTGTAGGAGGGGTATACCTCCCTTGTCTCCTGACCTGGGGCTTAGATAGGTAATTTTGGCCAGTGGGATACTAGCAAGCATGACATAAGCTGAGGTTTGCTTGCATGGTTGAGCTTGTTCTCTTGCTTTTTCGTCATCGCCATGAGAAGAATTTGCACCTAGTAGTCTCTGGACCAGAGGTAGAGCAGATTTGAACCCAACCCACACCTAAAGCAGAGCCACCAAATGGACTTACATACATTTGAGTAAGAAAAATAAATGCTGAAGGTAAGATTTGGGGGTTGTTAAATGCAAAAACTAACTAATATAAGTTTCAAGTTGGGCAACTCAGAGCTATGTAATTCCAAATAGTCCATGATCTGAGGAAGTTTGGTAAATCTTTTCAACAAATAACTGTGGCACAGCAATTTTACAATATTAAAATAAGTTGAAGACGCCTTGTAGACCTAATAAATATCCAGTTTCCTCTGTTAATACAGCTTTTAATATAGGTAAAATATAGATATGAATTTCTTCTTAGATGTTCACAGGCATTCTGTTTCTTTTCTGTTGTCAATGTGTAATTTTCAAAGAGTTAAAAGCATAATTGCCATGCAAATGTAGAAAGTATACTTGTCAGCAATTTAGTCAACCTATTAATGAGAGAACAAGTGAGGTAGTAAAACTGGTTCCAAGAGTATATGAGGGACAGTTATTTCTAGACATTAGCAAAAAGAATGTTAAAATAAGGTTGCTAGGCTATATACAAAACTGGTTAATGTTCTATGGGGCAATAAACATCAACTTTTGAGGTTCTCTTTTCTAGAGGAAGGTGGAAGTAAACGACAAACAAAATGAGAAGAAACAATGGCTACTGTTGACAGTTTGCTATAGCAAGGGAGTCAGCCACTATTACTTATATTTTGGAAGAGACTCAAAGGCATGCAGAGTAAAAAGCTTTATAATGGCAAAAAGGGAAGGCTTTGGGGGTACACTGATTGAAGGCTGCTGTCATGGGGGAGCTGGAGGCAGGTTAACTAGAAATGGTGCATCCTATGTAATTGGTTGGGATGCGTATTTGGCTTTCTCTGGCTAGTACTAAGTTGAAAACAGAAACAGAAATTAAAGAAACTGTCAGTTATTAATCTAGTCCTACCCATTTTGGGCCAATTGTTACAGGGGCTATATTTTGGCTTCCTGGATGGTTACTAGAAATGGTGGTCTGATTTCCTGTAAATTAGGCTGGCTATAAGTCAGAAGGAGGCTGGCTTCCTATAGATTGTGGGTTGGTTTCATGGGATGATTTTTGCAGGCGATGGATCAGAGGTCTATTTTTATATATGGTCTGAAAACTTACCATTTGTATACTCAATCTTTCAGTACACAACTCTACAAATTAACATAATGTGTAATAAGTCAAAAACAGATACATTCACCTAGAAAATTAAACAATCCTTTGCGTAGGCCTATTCGGCAAAATTCTAGCATGGCATTAAGAAAACATCCTACTTTCTCTTTACCTTATTTACAAGTTTTCGATAATGTTTTAACACTGTATATTAGAGAAGAATATAGAGGTTGTGAGCAATTCATACAATTCTGGAAAACATAGATACTAGATAAGAACTGGACAGAAGCACTGTAATTATTTCAGAATAAATTTAATCCAGGAAGAAAAGGCAATATTAGAAAGATCTATGTTGGGCACAGTTTGAACAGCATTCTTCAATCTGCTTTACCAAGCGTAAAACTTGTATTTTTAAATCTTTGTCTAATTTACTTCTTTATTTCTCAGTTGGTTCACACTTCAAGAATTGAAGAGACAGATGTTGTCTCTTTTTATCCTCACATCTTAACACTAACTACTTCCTACAAGGTATCATTCAATAAACCAGATAAGTAAGATCGATATCACAGATGCTCTCGATCAATGATACAAGGGAAACTGGACGCATACACCTTATCTTTTGACTTGAAAGGCCCTTCTCTCCCCCATCAGAGTAGCATATGAGACAACTGTACTCAGCTTTGTAAATTATTGGCCAAATTCCTTAAAATTCTTAAATTCCTTACTGGCAGGTGGCTACAATCTACTGATGCATGTGTGTTTGAGAATTAGACATTTTTCTTTTCCAAAAATGTATAAAATAAAAGTCATTCTATGCCATCTTTTGGGTGTTTCTGGCATTATGTTATTTGTCTTTACATATATAATTGTTAATTCTGGTAGGCATCTAATCATGGACCACTATTTCATAAGACAATGGGATGGTATTGTTAATGGGAAACAGCTTCAAAATATAATGTTAACTTTAAATACAAATTTAATTAACTGGTCTCAACCATGAGGAAAAAGTCTGTATTTATAATTCAAATTTTATTTAAACTGAACCTTCTCAAGTACCATTGTTATGCAGCTTACTCATTTTTACAGTGCTATTTGTAGCAAAAATATCAAACACCTGGTTGTCCACTAGATGTCAGTCCATCCTCATGCTGAGGTAGCAGGTAGAATATTCATCTGGTGACAAAAAAAAATCTATTTGAGAAGTCATATACTTGCCTCCCTCCCAGTGGCATGAGAGACACCACAAGCAGGCCAACTTTCCATTCTTTTTTGTGTAATATAGGCTTGGATTGCCTTTATCATTGGCTAATTGACATCGGCAAACTCTGGTGTCAATAATCTCTTGCTTCCCTCTCATTAAACATGGCAGGTTCCAGATGAATTTGAAGAGAGTAATCAATACTTTGTTTGGCCATGTTAAATTCATGACACAGAATGGAACTGGATGCCAGGATCAGATGATACAAAAATAAATGTGTCTTTCAATCATGTGGTTCATTTGTAATGACCCCCAGAATGGAACATTACACACCCAGTGACTGTAACCATCCTGCCTGGCATGACTTTAGCTGCCAGCCACTGGTGCTCAACAGCGTCCTCCCAACAAAGGCTCAGGGTATATTTAGGATGCACAAAATTTATAGTATAATAGACTCATATGCTCTTAACTTCATATGAGCAAGTATTTTCATCAGGATGATCCTGATGCAGGCTCAGAGGCATTTATGTAGTTGATAATTATGGTTTCAGAAGCTCTGTGCAGGGAACAGTTTATATTGGCAGTCTCTAAATCATATCTAGTTGAGTTAAAGCTACATTTGCCAAAGTGTCCTCTGACAGACACTGGTCCTGTAGGATGTGAATAGATTATAATAAAAGGATTCATAGAGGAGGATTCCATGGAATACTCTGGAAGAAACAGAATCAAACCTGTTTCTCTGATGCAGGACTTCCCAGCACTTTTAATATTATCATGTGCAAATATCCAAGAAGAGGCTATAATATGTGGATTTTCCTTTTTTCTGATTTTAGAATAATTATTTTAGAGAATATTTGCCAAACAAGTTGATTTTGAAAAAAGTGAAAGAGACTTCTGGACTACAAAGAGATACTTAGTCTCATGTTGCCCTTCCACCCTTTCTTACTGGTTTTCTTTCTCTTTCCTCGTGCATCATATGTTGAACATATTTTATGTGTCAGGCACTATACTGGAACAAAGTAATTTAGATGTCAGGCTGCAAAGAGCAAAGGCTATTACTAGGGCATACTTTTTCTAGTAATGCATAGAAATCCTTGTATCTAGGTACATTTTACATTTGGAAAGTTTCAAGGTCTGCTGCCCACCTAAAATAGGCATTGGCTATTGCCTTTGGACCCATGTTATATCAGGGAAGGAAGTAGTTCTCTACACAGTCAATGGAATCCTTTCAGCTGGGTTTGAAATCTTTCAGTGAGGACTTGGCAAGAAAGGCGTTTAACCAATAGGAATTGAATGGGAAAAGCTTGGAGTTGTTGGCAGGACGGAGGCAAGTTTTGAAACAGAATTATGTGATCCAAAGAGCCTGCCTTAAAAAACTACATGAGGGAGAGTATTAGAGGGAAGAAAAGGGTAAAAATGCACATACAGAGCAAAAATGAAGGCGTGCCATGGGAATATGCCATGTCCAGTGGAAAGCAGGGGTCTACGGCTGAAAGGAATATTCTTGGTTTGATACTTATCTCTTGTGAGCAGTACGAAGACCCTCTGTAAAATGGACATCGAGACCTCAGTGAGGCAAATTCAGGCTGCTAAATATAGATGCGACAATGTCAAAGGCTCAGCCTCATTTCCCTTGGGAAAGGTCTGTGTGGTGGGTACCATCTGCTCTCAAATCTATCAATTTGCCCCAGAGTCATTGTCCTGGAGATTGAGAATGGCTTCATTCCCATCCATGCTTGATCATCTCTTTTAACAGATTTCTAGTGTTTTCTAATAAAACTGCAGAGAAGGCTAGAGGAGACAGTATGTGGAGAAGTGAAGTAACATTATTTCTGTTGAGAGAACATTTAGATAATGGTTAGGTTATGAGAATGAGCTGCATCAAGTAGAAAAATGAAGATGGGTACTGAATCTTCAACTAGAGGCCCTGGGCTCTGATAAATAAATTTAAGGCTTTAACAATCATTCATGTGTAGATTTCACTTCACCAGCTTGAAATACAATATACAATTGCTTTCTTAAAAACGTTTCTTGGGCTGGGCACAGTGGCTCACGCCTGTAATCTCAGCACTTTGGGAAGCCAAGGCAGGTGAATCACCTGAGGTCAGGAGTTCAAGACCAACCTGGCTAACATGGAGAAACCCAGTCTCTACTAAAAATACAAAAAATTAGCCAGGCATGATGGTGCATGCCTATAATCCCAGCTACTCAGGAGGCTGAGGCAGGAGAATCATTTGAACCCAGGTGGCAGAGGTTGTAGTGAGCTGAGACTGCACCACTGCACTCCAGCCTGGGTGACAGAGGGAGACTCCATCTCAAACAAACAAAACAAAACAAAACAAAACAAAACTTTTCTTGAAATTATGATATACAGGTGTACCTCATTATATTACACTTTGCTTTATTGAGCTTCTCAGATATTGCACTTTTTACAAATTGAAGATTTGTGGCAATTCTGCATCAAGCAAGTCAGTTTTTCCAACAGCATATGTTCACTTCGTGTTTCTGTGTTGCATTTTGGTAATTTTTATGTTACCAAAATATTTCAAGCATCTTCATTATTATTATATTTGTTATGATGATCTGTGATCAGTGGTCTTTGATGTTACTATGTAATTGTTGTGGGGAGCTGTGAACCATGCCCGTATAAGACAGTGAACTTAATTGATAAATATTGTGTGTGTTCTGAATGCTCCACTCACTGGCCATTCTCCAGTTTCTCTTCCTCTCCTCAGGCCTCCCTATTTCGTGAGACACAAAAATACTGAAAGTAGGACAATTAATAACCCTACAAGAGCCTCTACATCTTCAGGTAAAAGGAAGAGTTGCACATCTTTCACTTTCAATCGAAAGCTAGAAATGATTAAGCTTAGAGAAGTGGTGTTGAAAGCCAAGACCGGCCAAAAACTAGGCCTCTTGTACCACACAGTTAGCTAGGTTGAGAATGTAAAGGAAAAGCTCTTGAGGGAAATTAAAATTCCTTCTCCAGTAAACACATGAATAAGAAAGTAAAACAGCCTTATTGCTTGTACGGAGAAAGTTTTAGCGGTCTGGATAGCTCAACCCAGCACATTCCCTTAAGTCAAAGCCTAATCGAAAAACAAGACTCTAATGCCATTCAATTTTATGAAGGCAAAGAGAGCTGAGGAAGCCACAGGAGAAAAGTTCGAAGCTAGCAGAGGTTAGTTCATTATGTTTAAGGAAAGAAGCCATCTCCAAAACATAAAAGTGCAAGATGAAGCAGCATGTACTGATGTGGAAACTGCAGCAAGTTACTGAGAAGATCTAAGATCATTGATGAAGATGGCTACACTAAGCAACAGATTTTCAATGCAGCCTTCTATGGGAAGCAGATGCTATCTGGTTCTTTCATAACTGGAGAGAAGTCAATTCATGGCTTCAAAGCTTCAAAGGATGGGCTGATTCTCTTGCTAGGGGCTAATGCAACTGATGACTTTAAGTTGCAGCCAACGTTCATTTGTCATTCTGAAAATCCTAGAGTCCTTAGAAATTACGCTAAATCTGTTCTGCCTGTGCTCTATAAATGGAACAACGAAGCCTGGATGAAAGCACATCTGTTTACAGCATGGTTTACTGAATATTTGAAACCCATCATTGAGACCCGTTGCTAAGAAAAAAAGATAGTCCTTTCAAAATATTACTGCTCATTGACATTGCACCTGGTCACCCAAGAGCTCTGATAGAGAGATGTACAAGGGGATTAGTGTTGTTTTCATGCCGGCTAACACAACATCTATTCTGCAGCCTATAGATTAAGAAATAATTTTGACTTTTAAGTCTTATTATTTAAGAATTACATTTTGAAAAACTATAGCTTCCGTAGAGAATGATTACTCTGATAGATCTGGACAAAGTAAATTGAAAATCTAATGGAAAGGATTTACCTTTCTAGATGCCGGTAAGTACATTTGTGATTTATGAGAGGAGGTCAAATTGTCAACATTAAAAGGAGTTTGGAAAAAGTTTATTCCAAGCCTCGTGAATGACTTTGAGTGGTTCAAGACTTCAGTGTAGGCTGGGCATGGTGGCTCACACCTAGAATCCCGGCATTTTGGGAGGATGAGGTGGGAGGATCGCTTGAACCCAAGAGTTTGAGATCAGCCTGGGCAACATACTGGGTCCTTATCTCTACAACAAAAAATTAGCTGGGCATGGTGGCACGTTTATAGTTCCAGCTACTCAGGAGGCTGAGGTGAGAGGATTGTTTGTGTAGGAGGTAGAAGCTGCAGTGAACCATGGTCTTGCCACCGTACTCCAGTGTAGGTGACAGAGTGCGACTCTGTCTCAAAACAACAACAACAACAAAACAAACCCAAAACAGAAAAACAAGACCTCAGTGGAGGAAGTAACTGTGGACATGGTGGAAATACAGAGAAAACTAGAACTGGAAGTGGAGTCTGAAGATCTGAATGAAATGCTGTAATTTCATGATAAAACTTGGACAGATGAGGATTTGCTTTTTTATGGATGAGCAACAAAAGTGCTTTCTTGAAGGGAATGAAGTCTACACTTGGTGAAAATGCTGTGAACATTGTTGAAATGACAACAGAGGTTTTAGAACAACAATAAACTTAGTTGACAAAGCAGCAGCAGGGTTTGAGAGGATTAACCTCAATTTTTTTTTTGAGAAACATTTTTATTGAACATGAAATTTAAAGTTGGAGAGAAGATAAAACAAGTTTGACAAGATGTTGGTATTGGTTTTATTAGTTAAAACATATGTAATTGGTTATCAGTATCTCAATTTTAAGATAATATTTTCTCTACTTTTAGGCATGTTTGAAATTTTCCATAGTAACATTTAGAAAATGTTTTAAATTGTACAAATTTATGGGGTACATGTGAAGTTTTGTTACATGTATATAATACATAGTGATCAAGTCAGGATCACCCAAGTTCAAGACTTTTCTGTTTAATTATTGACTCAAATTTTGAAAGAAGTTCTACTTTGAGTAAAATGTTATTAAACAGCATTGCACGCTATAGGAACTCTTTGTGAAAGGAAGAATTAATGCGGCAAACTTCTTTGTTGTCTTATTTTAAGAAATTTTCAAATTTCCACAGCCACCTCAACCTTCAGCAACCACTATCCTGGTCAGTCAGCAGACATCAACATCAAAGCAATACCCTCTAACTGCAAAAAGATTATGACTCACTGAAGACTCAATTGATTGTTAACATTTTTTAGCAATAACCTATTTATTAATTATTATTATTATTATTATTTTGAGACAAGGTTTTGCTGTGTTGCCCAGGCCGGAGTGCAGTGGTATGATCACAGCTCACTGCAAACTCAACCTCCTGGGTTCAAGTGATCCTCCTCCCTCAGCTTCCCAAGTAGCTGGAATCACAGCTGCATGCCACCACATCCAACAATTTTTCTGATTTTTTTGTAGAGACAGGGTCTTACTGTGTTGCCCAGGCTGATCTTAAACACCTGGGCTCAAGTGATTCTTCCATTTTGGCCTTGCAAAGCACTAGGATTACAAGCATAAGCCACCACACCTGGCCAATTTTTTTTTTTTTTTTTTTTAAGATGGAGTCTCACTGTCACCCAGGCTGGAGTGCAGTGGTGCTATCTTGGCTCACTGCAACCTCTGCCTCCCGGGTTCAAGCAATTCTCTGCCTCAGCTTCCTGAGTAGCTGGGATTACAGGCGCCCACCACCATGCCTAGCTAATTTTTGTGTTTTTAGTAGAGATGGGGTTTCACCATGTTGGCCAGGCTGGTATTGAACTCTTGACCTCATGATCCATCCGCCTCGGACTCCCAAAGTGCTGGGATTAGAGGTGTGAGTCACCGTGCCTGGCCCAATGTAATATTTCCAAATTAAGGTATGTACATTGACTTTTTAGACATAATGCTATTGCACATTTAATAGATTATAGTTTAGTGTAAACACAACTTTCATATACTCTGGGAAACTAAAACTTTGTGTGACTTCCTTTATTGTGATATTCACTTTATTGCAATAATCTGGAACTGAACCTACAATATCTCTGAGGCATACCTATACATACAGAAAATTAGACGTATTATACATGGTAAAACTTGATAAAATTTTGCAAACCAACATTTTGTTTTAAACCAGTATCAAAATCAAAATCAAAACATTACCAGGGCACAGAAGTTCTTCTTGGTCCTCATCTAATCATTACTCCACGCCAAGAGTAACCGCTGTCTGGCTACTAACAGCATGGCTTACTTTTGAGAAATCTGTTACAAGAGGTGAGCAGGAGTGTACGGATGTCATCCTTACGGTTGTCATCCTTCACTGTCTTATAACCCATCCCCAAGATAAGCCCAAGGACACCGAAAGTTTAGCCCCACTGAAAAGCAGAACATCCAGTGCACCTGACCATAATCCTGTTCTTAGCTGCTCTTTGAGACACTATCTGTTGCACCATGTCACAGGCGACGCATCTGGCTGTAGGAGACAGGCTGTTACATTGTAGGGTTACCACATCACAAGGTCATCACAACAAAATATGCTCGCAGGACTAGCTCTTGCCATATGTATACACAAGTAAATCCCTCCAACCCACACCCCCATATTTTGCCCATGAGCCAGGTCAGCTGCATTGGGTAACATTTTGCCCCCAGACCTTCACATGCAGTATCCATAACCACCTATCCTCTGGTCAATACCAAAACACAGGTCTTGCGCTGAGGTCTGAGTCTCAATTTAGATTCCCCTCTTCACTCATATAGTGATTCCGTTCAGAGTTCTCTGTTGAATTTTCCTGCCAGGGACCATGTGGTCCATTAAATGTGTATAAATGTCGGGGGGGTCTCAGAATAGGATACTGCAAAATATGACACCTTGGTGCACATGCAATATTTTCAGCTGAAGGAAGTAGAGAAAAGCAAAGAAGCAGCCAGGGGCGGTGGCTCATGCCTGTAATCTCAGCACTTTGGGAGGCCGAGGCGGGTGGATCACGTGAGGTCAGGAGTTCGAGACCAGCCTGACCAACATGGTAAAACTCTGTCTCTGCTAAAAAATACAAAAATTAGCCAGACATGGTGGCAGGCGCCTGTAATCCCAGCTACTTGGGAGGCTGGGGCAGGAGAATTGCTTGAACCCGAGAGGCGGAGGTTGCAGTGAGCCGATATCGCATCATTGTACTCCATCCTGGGTGACAGAGCAAGACTCCGTCTCAAAACAAAAAAAGAAAAGAAGAAAACCAAAGAAGCACGAAAGTCACTCTGATAGCTCACTTTTCTCCCCTGAAGAAGGCCATAAAAGAATTCTGTGACATACCTCCCCTGAAAGTAAGTCATAAGACCCTCATCTTAGAGGGATCCTGCCTGATACCTAGAGACCAAGAAAACTTTGGACAAGCAGGCCTTGCTGAGTTTTCCCCTGTATATTACCATTGAATCACACCCTTTTGTCCTCCTCTCATGCTTCTGTACCACAGTTCATAAAAACAGTTTTCCCCCTGAGTCTTTGGGTCTTCATTTGTGAAGGTTCCCATGTCATACAAAACCTTTAAAATAAATTTGTTATGCTTTTATTTTGTTAATCTGTCTTTTCTTATAGGAGTCTAAGCCGTAAAGCTTGTGATGAGTGAGGAAAAAAAGATTACCTTTACTCCCCTATATATACAACTCAAAACTTAAGAGAAATGGGGTCTTGACCTTGCAGCTGTTTCTTCCAGAATGGTCCTTGAGTTCTTGATCAATTAATGGATTCAGATAATCGCAGTATGTGATGTGTCACCTAACTCCACTGCCACCAGCTCTAAGCTCTCAGCCCTGGTAAAGCTAAAACATTTTCCAACGGAACAAGAGTATCTGCTTTCCATTTGTGTAATTAAATGGAAAAAAGACTATTTTTTCCAAGGTGATCTAATATTGAATAATAAAAAGAAAGTTGCAAAAGGATGTATCAAACATGATACCATTTGTATAAAATTTAAAACCTCACCAAATGTAGGTATGTATTATTGACAAAAGTTAAAAATAGACCTGGAAATGAAATGTACCAGTCTCAGGACAGTGGTGACCCTTGAATAGAAGTGATTGTAGTAAGGTTTGAAGAAGTGGGTAGAGGTCCTAACTGCATTTGTGACATTTTCTTTTCAGAGTGATTCAAAGCAAATATAGTAAAATGTTAACATCTCTTAAATCCTGGCAGTGGGTTCCTGGGTGGTGGTTATATTATTTTCTGAACTTCAGTTTATGTTTGAAAGATTTCATAATTTTAAATTTTAAAAAGTTTTCCCCATATACACTTTTTAAATGTTAAGTTGAAAATGTTAAGTTGAAAAAGTAAGAACCTAAACTGTATATTATAATCTCAACCATGTGCCAAAAAAATGAAAAGAAAGGGGATTGAAAAACAAGTAAATCACCATGTTAATAGTAATTTCCAGTTTGGGGGAATAATGGGAGATTGTGTGTGTGTGTTAGAGACAGCATGTATGTTCTTTATATGTCCCCTTATTTTCTTAGGGAAGGGATCTGGAATATAACACTATAGCATAAAATTATGTTGAGCTCAAGACATTTGAGAATCAAAATATGCAGAAGGAGGCTTTGCCTGACACCCCCACCCCCACCTTGCCCTTATGTGCCTAAAAAAGCAGAGCCTTTCAAAAGAATTCAACTGCCATAGATTCTCCTTCAAAAGAGGCTTTCCTATATGGGGTAGGCAAAGAATTGATTCCTATGATTTGGGGGGATTGATTCCTATCACCAGATAAATCACATAAACTAACATTACCATAAATCTATCATACCTCCCGTCTGTTCTCTGAAGGGCCAATTTATCTGTGCTCAGAGTCATTCATTTTTCCACAAGCGCCTTTTTTCTCCCTCCCCTTCTCCTATGAAGATGGTATATAAGCCCCAAATTATAACTGCTTCTTTGAGCCATGTTTTCTGTAAGCTCCTGAATAAATGTATGTGAATAAACCTAGTCTATTTTTTCCTGTTAATCTTTTGTCAGTTTAATTTGCACTCCTCCAAGTGCTGAACTAAAGTGGGTAGAGAAAAAACTTTTCCTCCCTAACATTACCTACCTAATTTTTACGTGATTATTTAAATTGCATAAATGAGGAGTGAAATGTGTTAAAAAAAATCTAGCTCAGAGTTAGCAGATACTTGCCAAGGCAAGGATTGTGTATGTACGAGTTTGCCGCAGTCCCTTAGCACTACGGGAAGTGGTAATTTATTTCTGTCTCCTTCTACCTTGTTCAAAGGAGAGGCTCTTGCTCCTGCCTTCTCAAACTGTAGGTTTTAGCAATTTCCTTACATGAAAACTGGGTTTTATCTCTGGGAGTTCCAAGCTGCTGTGGTGCTAAGAAGGGGTTGAAAAGAAGCTCAGCAGGCCCTACTAAGGAACATAATTTAACAGTTCTCAACTTCTGGCAGGAGCTGGTTAATCTTGTTTAAAGAAGGCCTGGACTTCTAATTTGAGCCTTTTATTATTTGCATCAAGAATGTGCTTCCTAAATTGCAATAAGACATTTGTCTGAAATGAAAGTCAGGTTAAGAACAAGACCAACAAGGCAAAAATAGGCTACTTAGTGAAAAGAGACATTACTGAGGATAAAGGATACCTGGAGGTAAATCCACAGTAAGTAGCAGCTCTGAATCAACCATCCCATATCATGTGCAAATGCCCTACCCTTACCTCACTGCTACTGCAACCATCACATTTTAGGAGCTCTCCACAAACCTCTCTGCTTTCTGGAACCATACTTTCCCCTACCAGAGAAATTATTCCTATACCTTATCCCCTAGCAATGCTTCTCAAACCTTAATGTGCATATAGATTACCTGGTAATGTAGTTAAACTGCAGATTCTAGTGTAGCAGGCCTGCAATAGGGGCCTGAGATGCTGCGTTGCTAATTTGCTCCCGGGTAATGCCAAGGCTTCTTGTCCGTAGACCACATCTGGAGTAGCTAAGCACTTATAGGACCTTCTCAACTTTTTAAAATAATACTTGTGGCATGAACTGGGTTTATTTCTAGAGAAGAAGGCAGAAAAGAGGAAAAAGAACATCTACTGAGCACCTATTATACACCAAGCACTTGAAGCTCATTTGATGTTATTTTTTTACCTCAATGTAATTACTTAAGCAAGGTCCTCCACATGGAATAGCCCTATATTCCCCCATTTCTGTGTCACTGAATACTGAATCACCTTGTAAGACTTCATCCAGGTATCCTATATTCAATAGATCTTTTCCTGAAAGGAAGAAAACATAACCCAATTCATCCTGTGCCCTGAATCTCTAGCAATATCTGACATTCATTAATAGTGTTGGCATTGTGGGGGAGGAGAGAGCTTTCCTTCTTTTCTCTTAGGTTAAGTGTCTGAGGACTGTGAATTGAACTGTTAAATGATAAATTAACAAGAGACAGAGCATACAAACTTTAATTTTACACAAGGTCTCCACATAAAGGAAGTGAAAACCCAAAGAAGCCAACTCAGTGCTTATATACCATTTTAACAAAGAGTGATACATTGTGAAGGGACTAGACAAAGCAAAGCAGAGGTTGAGCTCCAGGGGCAGCACATTGTGGGAAAGTTACTAACAGGGGAAATGAATGGAAGATGGGATACTTTAGTAAGGTTTCTTTGTAAAGATTCGTGTTGGTGCTAACTTTTCCACTTAGTTTATGGCCAAACACACCCCCAGAGACAGGATTAATGGCAATCCTCATTTCTCAGAAGTTTCTGCTTTTAGTCAGATAAGCCCTGAAAATGTTTCTTTCTGCATCTGTTGCTTTTCAGTTGCTTTCAGCTCAAAACAATTCATATGCCACAGTGGCATATTTTGGGGTGGCATGTACTGATCTCTTTCAGCATTCAATAAATGTTTAAAAGAGGACTAAGAAATCCCTAAGGAACAAGCCTAAAAAAGAAATATTTTATCATCACAAATGAGGAACCTGGGGCTCAAAACGTTTATGTGACTTGTGCAGGGTCACACAGTAAGTATTAGAGACCCAGGTGTGTATTATTGTAAGATCAAAACACTTTTTAATTATGCTACTTTGAGTTTCCAAATTTTTTTAAAAGGCAACTTACTAGAAGCTGTAACAGGTGATATTTTCTCAAGTTTCTTGTTGTTGTGTTTTCCTCCCTGATCTCTGCTGTTACTATGGAAATTCTAATAAGTACTTGTTTATATCATTTTTACTTTTAGGTATTAAGCTTGAGACTAGGTGCTCAAGTTGAATATTATAATATACTTTAATTGTTCACAGTACAAAGTGCATCCCAGCAAAACTGAAGCAAGGCAAATTTGGAAAGTGGCGGAGTGTATCTTGTGATGCCTCCCTGATATTTTGGCCTTTTTTTCTTCTCCTTCTCCCATATAATACCTTGGCCTGGGTGTCCAAGTCTCCCTACCAGTGTGCTAAGCAGGGGCTGAAAACTGAAATGCTTGCAGCAAGCTGGGCACTGAAAAAAAGATGACAAGGTGCTTGTATTGAAGTCTAGCATCACACTTGCCAGGTACTTCACACTTTGCCCTTTAAAATATCAAACTGGTAAAACGAATCTGACAAAATAATATCCAGGTGTTGGGTATTTAGTAGCAGTGAAGAAAAAGCATGGTAGTTCCTGATTTCAATGGACCTAGTTTCATTTAGTAGTCAGGTACTCCTTGTTCATATTCCTCCTTACTTTCCTAAAACAACCAATGCCTTAAGTTGCTTACCTCCTTTAGGTACTCAGCCTTCCTTGTTGCTCCCCTGTGGATCCATCTCCCTTGCTTTCCTCCACCAATCTCCTCCATCTCTATTTTGCCTCATGTCTAAATCTCTGCAGCAAATTGATAAACAAATCCATAGCTAATAACATCTAAATAGTTACTCAAGAAATATTTGCATTTTATCAAATGCGATAGATGATATAATAGAAGAAAGTGACAACTAGTAAGAATATTAAGAATAGGTTTGAAGTATGAGCACCTCTCTAATATCCTTCAAATGACAGTATTTAGCTGAAAATTGATTCCAGGTTTATAATTCTTGTCCATGTCTGGGGCTCTGCCTTCATTTTAGGGCAGTATTTCTCAAAATTAGTCCACAGGTCACCTAAATCAAAATTTCCCATGAAACTTATATAAATTCACCCTTACATGACAAAAAAAGTAAAGATAAATGAGTAAATACACAAATAGAAGAAAATGAAATAAAAAGTTTGTTCTCCAAATGTCAAAAAGGAATAAAACAAATGTACCTAATCGTGTGTCATATTGGTGACATAATATGAGAGTTGGCAAATTACAGTCTGTAGGACCAAACAGGTCTGATGCCCATTTTTGTAAACAAAGTCTTATTGGAACCCAGTCATACCCCTTGGTTTCCTTATTATCTATGGCTGCTTCTCTACAACAATTGCAGAGTTCAGTAGTTGTCACAGAGACTGATGGCCTGTAATGCCTACAATATTTGACTTGGGTTTTTACAGAAAAAAATATTGCCAACCCCGATACAATCACAGATGAACATAAACCTTTCACATGACATTAGATTAGACTTTCTAGTCTGTACATCCTTAATGGAATCCATCCTATGGACAAAAAAAGCTGCAAAGAATTCCGTAGGACTGCTGTTATTAACCACATTGGCATAGTGGTTTTGAAAATATTCTGTGTATATAGGATGGGAAATGAAATAAGTCATTATGTTAATGTTTTTGGCTACCAGGATTGTTAGTGTGAAAAAAACAAGAAAGGTATAAAATCAAAGAGATTAAAATATTGTAATGTTAACTTTTTTTCTCGTTGACAATGTTTTTCCTAACTGCCTCTTCTAAAAAGGCCTTGAAGCAACACCAGTCTTGTAACACTGAGCACTACTGGGGCCCAGATGATGGTTTCTAAATACCATTCTTCACAGAAATGAAATAGAACTTGAAGAAATGGCTGATTTCATATTTGGGGTGGGGAATGGACAAGATGAGTGTGGATTATCTTGATGAGCTAGAAATCAAGGAAGGTATCAAAAGCTAGGAGAGTCATGTCCAAAGGACGTTGGAGTTAAATTGAAGGATCTTATTAGCCAAAGATGAGAAAATTTGAGCATCAAAATACAAACAAATAAAACAAACTGAACCCAAAACCCTCTGGTTACTCTTGAAGGTAGCTGGATCACAACACCTTCTGTTAATAATTGGTGATTAAAGGAAAAGAAAAAATTTATTTTGCCTGCCCATATGAACTGTATTTCAGGATGATTAGCCTAGTTAATATGGGAAAGTTGGTTTTCTTATAGAAAAAACTCCTGCTAGTAAATAGAGAAGAAATGATAAAATTTTTAAATGACCATTTGCAACTATTAATAAAATAGTGCCAAAATCATTAGAAGAGTTGCACGTTAAGTATTTCACAAAAGAGAGATCAGGGTTTTATGATCTGAACTTGCTGATCAAATTATCACCAATAAAAGTGGAACCATCAGACTTTATGTGACTCCTGATAAGATGCAATGTGACATGCATAGAACCAACTATGAAAAATACTGAATGTGAATCTAATCAAGTTTTTAGATCTAACTTGTAGTTTACAGGAAGGATCGGAGACAGAGGGATGAATTAATAGATGATATAACCAGACAAATCTAGAATGTGAAGCATCACACCAACTTAGCGTATTTCTTGAAAAAGTCAATGGTGTGGAGGAGGAGGAGAAGGGTATACTTTACAGGATAAGAGATTTAAGAAACATAACAATCAAATACAATGTATCACCTTATTTGGGGCCTGATTTGAACACATGAGCTACAAAAGTTACCTTTGAGATACAGAAATTTGAATATGCACTGGGTATTAGATGATATCAAGGAAATATTGCTGGCTTTGTCAGGTGTGATATCGGTGTTGAGGTTATATTTTTAAATGTCTTTATGTATTAGAGATCCAAATATTTGTAGTAAAATGGCATGCTGTTGGAAATTTTTCTTAAAAGCTACAACAAAAGAAAGGAAGGAGAGCTGAAGTAGAGCAAAATATTGATAATTTTTAAATTTGGCAGTTGGATTATGGTGTTCATTACACAATTTCCCTACTTTTATTTATTTTTTAAAAACTGTCATTATAAGAAGCTAAAAAAGCAACTACCTGATCTAACAATCTGGCATAACCTCAGAGAAATTCTCATTCAATACATGTATATCGTTGTTCATTGCAGGCTTGTTTGTAGTAGCAGGAGGTGGAGTTGAACACAACCTACTGTACTTATCTATCACCAGGGGAATGCATACATACAGGGTGATGGAGATATACTAAGCAGCAGTTAGAAGCCATAAATTCTGTGGGATGTACTCTCAGCAATCTGGCTAGCTCTTAAAAATAGAGTGTTAAGAGAAAAAAGTAAGAAACAAAAAACTTATACCAGAATTTAGTTTATATATACAGTTGTCCCTCAGTATCCTTAGGGGATTGGATGCAGGACCTCCTGAGGTTACCAAACTTTGAAGGTATGCAAATTCCTTATGTAAAATGGTGTAGTATTTGCATATGACCATGCACATCCTCTTGTGTACTTTTATGTCTAGATTACCTAATACAGTACCTACACATCACTTCGTGTGTGTGAACTCAACGTAGTACTCAACATGCAGCAAATTCAAGTTTTGCTCTTTGGAACGTGTGGATTTTTTCCTGAATATTTTCAATCTGCAGTTGGTTGAATCCATGAACGCAAAATCTGTGGATATGGAGGGCTGACTATACGATATATATATTCTTTTCTTATGGTACACATGTTATATATTACATATGTTATTTTATACAGGTGTATATACATGTAAATTCATATAAAGCCACAATAACTATTTTCCAAAGATACTTTAAAATTCTAGAATATATACCCAATACATTCAAATGGTTGTGTATAGTGGGGAGGGGAGTTGAAATTGGCAGTGGGAATGAAGGGGAATCACCAAATGAAACAAGAAAGTGGCTTTGCATGGAGTAACAACGTCGGTGTGCCAAATTTAGGGGTAGGATTAAACTTTCTGTGTCTGAAGTCCAAAAGACATGAAAATGACCCACCTAGGACCTCTTGAATCAAAATAGGAAATAGAAGGAGTGAAAATCTCCTTTTTTTCCTAAGTCCTCTCAAGTGATTCTTAAACACCAAAAAACGGATGTATCTTAAGGGAAATCACCAGTTCAAGGTCACCAGACTAAGTCAAGAACAGCAGAGCATAAACTCTCCAGAAGGGCCTGATAAATTCTCCCCAATGTCAAATGTCTGTTTGTGTATAAATGTGAGTTAGTTAACACTGAATTAGTTCTGAGAATGAAGAGCTATATAAATGCTAATTACTCCTGGGCAAACCAATCTCCTATTTATCACTTAGGGAATTTCCTTTCCAATCACCTGTAAAGGGGAAAAGGAATCTATTGCTCTTCTCACCAGTGTTAATTATAATACGAGTTTGGCGTAGCACAAAGATGAAAGAAGAAAAGATAATATCCAATGTTTGTGAGGGTGTGGAGGAACAGGCCACTTCAGGTATTGTTGGTGGGAGTGTAAACTGGTACAGCTAGAAAATCTTGTCTGAAAATCTCCCCTTATAGAAATTCATCTTCCAGAAATACTGTGCAAGACATACGTACAAGACTGGTCATTTCAGCATAGATTGTCATTGAACAAAGGACACAACCCCCAAATCCTTCAGTATGGCTATAACTGAACATATTAAAGTATATCAGAAACTGTTCAAAAGCATGAGAATCTATACACACTGATGGTAGAAACAGCTTTCCAAGACGTAATAGTTCCAAGAAATATTGCTAACAGAAAAAAAACCATAAGGGAGAAGCAATATGTATGACACCAGTTTCGTTTTGTGAAGAAGAAAATGGAAATTAATTACTTTAGCACATGTGGGAAAACAAAGTTGAATATTTATGCTCTAAATTGTAAACAATGATTATCTCTAGGGTACAAGACTGAGGGAATTTTTATTTTGTGTATTATGTGTTTATGAAATAGTCGTATGCCAACCAACTTTGCATTATATTTATAATTAGAAAGAAAACAAAACCAATCAAGATTTGTTGGTCCCCTAGTGATACAATTTGACTGTGTCCCTACCCAAATCTCATCTTGAATTCCTACATATTGTGGGAGGGACCCAGTGAGAGGTCATTGAATCATGGGGACAGGTTTTTCATGTGTTGTTCTCATGAGAGTGAACGAGTCTCACAAGGTCTGATGGTTCTATAAGGGGGAGTTTCCCTGCACAAGCTTCCTTCTCTTGTCTGCCACCATGTGAGATGTGCCTTTTACCTTCCACTATGATTTGTGAGGCTTCACCAACCATGTGGAACTGTAAGTCCAATAAACTACTTTTGTAAATTGCCCAGTCTTGGGTATGTCTTTATCAGCAGCATGAAAACGGACTAATACACTTAGCATATTAAGAGGATAAAAGTCTTAAAAGGTCTCTTCTACACTGCACATACTAGGACTTAGAGCAACATGCTGTGGGAACATGTCTTGATTAGTTAGATGCTTATGGTCAAGGAATTTTACTAACAGGAAGTTACTGGCTTATCCTATAAGTGAAATGAAATTGTCCCCCCATAGTCAAGCAAAAATGACACCAGCAAGAAGTCCAAGACAGACTCAGTGCTTATATATAGAAGGACTCAAATGGAATATAAATAGCTAGATCTATAATCTTCTGAACTGATTATTTTCTTCCATATATCCTTCACTGAAGCACAGGACAGGTTTTTAGAATGAAGTGTAAAATTGCTATTAAAGCAATCTCTCCATCCTCCTCCCCCAGTAGAGCAATAAGGAAGCCAGGAGGGAAATTAGAGTGTAATGATGGGGAAGGTATTGTGAGAACTCCAATTGCAGTGACCTGGGAGCATGTTAATAATGTAAGTTTGTGACTAGTTAGGTGCCCTGGCACCTTCCCGGAAGACTGCACCAAGGAAGCTATAGGAAGCTCAAGTGCCTGCTGCATCCATGTCAGAAAGGGCAAGCAGGAAAGTATTTGCAGCACAAGGGCTTTGCACTCTGAGTTTTCAGGAAACCAATATCATATATAAGATCTTGCAGAGCTGTGCCAAAGAGGCATAATAGGCTGTCAGTGACACCCAAAACTGGGTGTGGTATCTGAGGATGTGGGGTCAGTCTTAGCTGTATCACCATCTAGCTTGTTGACTTTGAGCAAGTTCATTGCTTTTTGTAAGCCTCAGTTTCTTTATTTGAAAATGAGGTTGATAATAGTACAAACTGAATTAAACTATTCATCCAATAAGATGGTTATGAGGATTAAATAAGATAACACTTTCAAAGTGCTTAGCACACCACCTGACAAGTAGTTAGTACTTGATAGGTAATACAAATGATTATTATCATTGTTATTGATGAAACAAGGGAAACTTCGAGTAATCTTTTGGATGGCATATTACCTATCTATTTCAGTGTCACAAATTATGGTAAATATTTATAATCTCATGCAATTTCTGTGGGTCAGAAATTTGGAAGTGACTTGTCTGGACAGTCTTTCTTCGGGTTTTTCATGAGATGTTACAGTCATGACGTCCACTGGGATGGTAGCCTTTTGAAAGCTTGACTGGGGCTAGCAGTCCCACTCTCAAGACAGCTGACTGACATGCATGGCAAGTGATGGCTGTTGCTGGAAAGAGGCCCCAGTTCCTCACCATGTAGACCATTTCATAAGGCTGCCTGAATGTCCTAATGACATGGTAACTGGCTTCCTCTATAATGAGTGATGTAAGAGAGCAAAGCAGAAGCCTCCATTTCTTTGACAACTTAGCCTTAAAAAATCACACCCATCATTTTCTTTCTTTCTTTCTTTCTTTCTTTTTTTTTTTTTTAAAGAGGTGGAGTCTCACTCTGTTGCCCAGGCTGGAGTGTAGTGGCGTGATCTCAGCTCACTGCAACCTCTGCCTCCTGGGTTCAAGCAATTCTCCTGCCTCAGCCTCCTGAGTAGCTGGGACTACAGGTGCACACCACCATGCCCAGCTAATTTTTTTTTTTTTTTTGTATTTTAGTAGAGATGGGGTTTCACTGTGTTGCCCAGGCTGGTCTTGAACTTCTGAGCTCAGACAATCCACCCACCTCAGCCTTCCAAAGTGCTAGAATTACAGGTGTGAGCCACCGCGCCCGGCCCACATCCATCATTTTCAAAATGTCCCATTGGTTATATGAGTTGTTCCTACTTAGTGTGGGAGGGGGTATTCACAAGAATATGAAGATCAGGAGGTGAGAGTCATGGGAACCATCTTGAACACTGGCTCCCACAGACCTTAAACCTTCCTTGGCCCAAATGGAATCCAAATTCTCACTTCAACATTCCATCTGAGCCAGTCATGTCTTCCTGTTAGATGAGAAGGGAAGTTTCATGTGGAACAAAGCAAAGATAAATCAATTATGATAACAGTCCTCAAGATATTTACATTCTAAAAGAGAACACAGATATGTAATAAACCAGGTCAGAGGAAGAGAACCTTATAAGTTACTGTTTTAATTTTTAAATAGGAAGCAAATCATCATCATCATCATAGTATGATCATAATGAACACATATTGAGTGTTATCTATGTGCTAGGCAATGTACTGAATGTTTTACTTGTAGTACTCTTCAAGTTAAGTAAGATTATTATCCTATTTTTCATATAAGGCAATTGAGACATAGAGAAATTAAGTAATAGCCCAAAAAAATCACAGAAAGTAACATCAGGGACTGGACTTCTGCCTCAACAAGCTGGCCCCAGAGTCTATGTTTTAAATTGCTAAGTGTATCAGCCTGGGTTCAATCTGGGAAGCAGAACCACCATGAGTATTATAAGAGGTTTATTTATTTATGTTTTTCATTTTAACTTCTAAGTTCAGGAGTACATGTGCAGGATGTGCAGGTTTGTTACATAGGTAAATGTGTGCCATGGGAGTTTGTTGTACTAATTATTCCACCCAGCTCTTAAGTTTAGATCCATTAGTTATTTTTCTTGATCCTTTCCCTGCTCCCACCCTCTGCCCTTTAATAGGTCCCTGTATGTGTCCCCTCTATGTGTCCATGTGATCTCATCATTTAGCTCCCATTTATGAGTGAGAACGTGCGGTATTTGTTTTTCTGTTCCTACATTAGTTTGCTGTGGTTAATGGCCTCCAGCTCCACCCGTGTACAAAGGATCTCATTCTTTTTTATGGCTGCATAGTATTCCATGGTGTATATGTATCACATTTTCTTTATCCAGTCTATCATTGACGGGCATTTGGGTTGATTCCAGGTCTTTACTATTGTGAATAGTGCTGTAATGAACATACAAGTGCCTGTGTCTTTATAATAGAACGATTTATATTCTTTTGGGTATAAACACAATAATGGGATTGCTGAGTCAATGGTATTTCTGTCTTTAAGGAATCACCACACTGTCTTCCACAATGGTTGAACTAATTTGTACTCCCACTAACAGTGTACAAGCATTCCTTTTTCTTCACAACCTCACTGGCATCTGTTATTTTTTGACTTTTTAATAATAGCCATTCTGATGGGTATGAGATGGTATCACATTATGGTTTAGATTTGCGTTTCTCTAATGATAGTGATGTTGAGCTTTTTGTCATATGCTTGTTGGCCACATGTATGTCTTCTTTTTAGAAGTGTCTGTTCGTGTCCTTTGCCTACTTTTTAATGAGATTGTTTGGTGTTTTTTCTTGTTTAAGGTCATAAGGGGTTTATTATAAGACTTAGAATGTACCCAGTTGTGGGAGGAGCTAGAGAAGTAAAGGTCACAAATAAAAGTTGAAGGACTGGAGAAAGGACATGTATTAGTCTACGAGGGCAGCCAAAACCAAGTAGCACAGACTAGTGATTTCAACAACAGAAATTCATTTTCTCACAATTCTAGTGGATAGAAGTCTAAAGATCAAGGTGTCAGCAGGGCTGGTATCTTCTAAGGCCTTTCTTCTTGGCTCGTAGATAGCTGTTTTCCTCTGATGTTTGCATGTATCTTTCCCTCTGTGCGTGTCTGTGTTTTAATCACCTCTTCTTATAAGAAGACCACTCATATGTCCTTATAGTGAGTCATAGGGCCCAAGCCATGACCTCAGATTACCTTAATTATCTTTAAACACACTATCTCCTTGAGCCAGGCATGATGGTATGTCCCTGGAATCCCAGTACTTTGTGAGGCTGAAGTGGGAGGATTGCTAGAAGACAGGAGTTCAAGACCAGCCTGGGCATTAGCAAGCAATACCCTGTCTCTACCAAGGAAAACAAATAAATAAAAGAAGACAAAGAAAAACACTATCTCCAAATATAGTCACATTCTAAGGTACTGGGGTTTAAGACTGTAACACATGAAATCCCAGCACTTTGGGAGGCCGAGGCGGGTGGATCACAAGGTCAGGAGATCAAGACCATCCTGGCTAACACGGTGAAACCCTGTCTCCTCTAAAAATACAAAAAATTGGCCAGGCGTGGTGATGTGTGCCTGTAGTCCCAGCTGCTGGGGAGGCTGAGGCAGGAGAATGGCATGAACCCGGGAGGCAGAGTTTGCAGTGAGCCAAGATCGCGCCACTGCACTCCAGCCTGGGTGAAAGAGTGAGACTCCGTCTCAAAAAAAACAGACTTTAATACATGAATTTTTGGGGCCATATTCAGCCCTTAACAGGTCACTATCCAGCTTTGAAGTAAGTGACTGAGTCCAAGCTTTCAGGGAAATCTGGAAGCTACTAAATCCATCTCCTCTGTTGACAGAGGAAGCTGATGAAGTTCATGGAGGCTATCTGCTTCCTGTGACCAGTGCCTAGTGAGTTCACAGTGATGATAGGCTGGGGCTCACCACGGCTCATCATGACTTGCAGTAGGAAAGGAAAGCTGCTTCCCTGTAGCAGGGAAGATCGAGGATAAATTGAAGCCCACTTGCATCTCAATGTCTGTTCCTCAACATCCCCTACCAACATGGAACTTCATATCATAATGACTGCTGCTTCACTTCCACGTCCCAAACTCATCCAACTTCACTTTTGGCAACTCTATCCCAGACCACATAAGAAAAAAGATTCTCAGAAATGTAGTTCCAAGCATAACTAAGTTGTGGAAAGAACAATACAGCACACTACACAATACTACATCTCTGAGTGATAAGCTGCCTCTGGACAACTGGAAATCTTGAAAATCACTTCTGTTTTGAAATACTCTATTTTTGGGTTTCTGTTGCTCAACATCTTAAATACTACTGCAGTCCATTAGGCTCACAAATAGTCCTTTTCAAACAGAACTCAAAAGAATTACCAATTCATGATTGCAATACATTAAGGGAAAATAACCTTTATTAGATGTTTATTATATGTCAGGCATGGTGCTAGGATTTTTTAAACGTATTGTGCCATTTTATCTAATAGCTATCTTAAACAGCATTATTAGCATACGTGATTTGCAAATGAAGGAACATAGACCCAGAGGGATAAAGCATTTTCCTCACAATAATTTAGTTAGTAATAATAAAATTAATGGCTAAATTTTACTGAATGCTTGCTAAGTGCCTGACACTGTGATTTAAATGCATGTTGTCAAATCTTATTACCAGATACTTGAGTCAGAGTCTATTGTTATTCTTGCTTTACCATAGAGAAAACTAAAGAACAGAATTTTTCAATACTTTGTCTAAGGTCACACAGCAACTCACCAGTAAGGTCATGTGTCATGGGCACTGGGGTGCTTATTAAACATACCATATGCTTTCAGTTATCTCCCAGAGTCCCTTGCAGTTAGTTGTGGTCATATGACTACCTATGGGCAATGGGCTATAAACAGAAATAATGTACGTCACTACTGGGCTGAAATTAGAAAAGCATAGGCAAAGTTTTGACTTTCTTTCTTCTCTTACTGCAGCGCCTGGGTGGATAGTCCACATGGTGGAGCCTCCATTAGCTTGGGTCTCCCAAAAATTGTGTGAAGCAGAGGCACCTACTCTGATGACTGTGTTGGATGTACAACATAAGGAAGAAGTAAACCTTTTTATGTTGGAACTAAGCGAGTTTCTATTATTTTTATTTATTTATTTATTTATTTATTTTTTGAGACATAGTCTCCCTCTGTCACCCAGGATGGAGTGCAGTGGTGCGATCTCGGCTCACTGCAACCTCTGCCTCCCGGGTTCACACCATTCTCCTGCCTCAGCCTCCCGAGTAGCTGGGACTACAGGTGCCCACCACCATGCCTGGCTAATTTTTGTATTTTTAGTAGAGAAGAGGTTTCACCATGTTGGCCAGGCTGGCCTCAAAACCCTGACTTGTGATCCACCCACCTCGGCCTCCCAAAGTGCTGGGATTACAGGCGTGAGCCACTGTGCCTGGCAAAGTAAGTTTATTTTTTACCACAGCATATATAGCCTATCTTGACTAACGTAGCTCTTGCTAGTCTGACTCCAGAAGTCCATGATCTTTTTTAACCACTCAACTATGCTATGATCCCCCAGTGACAGGGCAGAATGAGGACCTAAGTGTGAAGTGATACATGTTATTACCTTTCAAAAACAAGAAAGCATACAGAAATATAAGATACCAAGATATTATGATAGGTCCAATCTGACTACAAGTGCTTGACCACTGAGGCCAGTTATATCAATGAGGATTCCCACTGACAGAATTTTAAGGAATAGTTGTAAAATTTCACCTGAAAAGCAGAGCCGTGTTTCCTAGAAGTGACAAGAGGAAAGGAGAGCAAGTTAAATCCTAGAGCAGGCATTAGTAAACTATGAACTGCTGCTTGTTACAAAGTGTTATTGGAACGTGGCCACATTCACTCACTCATTCACTCATCCAATTACGTTTCATCTATGGTTGCTTTTGAACTACAACAGTAGAGCCGAGTACTTGTGACAGAGACCACATGACCCATAAAACATAAAATATTTGCTCTCTGATTGTTTACAGAAAATGTTTGCTAATCTCCAATCCAGAGTTATTAAAATGCAACCAGGAGGCATTGGGTTTTTCCTTAGGGATCCTGAAAGACCTTCCAGATCTTCCCAAGGGGCCTGCTTATGACCTGAAAATTCCCTCCTTAATCACACTTTCAAGTTAAATTAAGACCTTAAGGGATCCCATAAAAATGCAAATAGATTATCTGCTAACTCATTACCCCAATTAACACTGTGGTACTAATTCCATTTCCAGCCTTGTCTGTCTTTAGTATATCTGAGACCATAGTGAACTGTGGAGGGGGTGGAAGGAGAAGAAAGTTTGGGATGGGTTAGGAGCAAGGTTGGGAGGCTTCTGTTAAACCACTGGTCAGCATGGCAAATGGAGAATCAATGTCATTTGCTTCAGAATTTGGGCTCCATCTACCATTTTATGATAACTCATAATCATTCTTCTGTAGATGAACCCAACTATTGCCAATCCCATTTCTAAGGTTTTGGGGTTAAGGTAGTAGCATTTCTCTGATTTTGGGAAACAAAAAGGCACATACTCTCATGAATGATTGAACATCAACTCTTGTGAATAGTTCTTAGCGATTAAGGCCCTTTTACATGTGGCTCCTCTATGTGGAATCCCTTACCCTGTTTTATGATTGGCTCAATTTTATGCATCTGCTGAGGTTCAGTTTAGGTTCATTTCCTCCAGGAAGTCTTCCTCACTGGCCAAGAGTGAGTTCGTTCTTCTTTTAGCCCCATATCCTATTCCCATTCCCAATACTTCCCAGGTGATTGGGCCCCTTCCCTAGGTCCCATGCTTTTGAGAACTTCTCTCAGACCTCTTGTGGGCTGCACTCCTCCCATGGGGTGAAGAGTTCTGGCCCTGCTTCTATATCTTTCTCTGAGTAACCAGGACCTTGTAATTCCCAACCCAAATGGCCTTAGGTCTCTTCAAAGTGCCTGTAGAAGTTTCTCCCAATATTCCTTTTACAAAGGGTGGATGGCTTAGCTGGGGCACATTCCTGGTCCTGAATGTTGGCCAAAGGGTGTCTGGTTAGGATGACAGTGATGGTGGATCAAATTTGGACATATTGGTGGGGTGTCCACATGAGGACCCTTGAAGTGTGAGTAGAGCCTGGGATGGGAAGAGAATGAAGTCAGGTTTTATAGCGCCCACAAATGCTAGAAATAGACCTGGCCATCACAGCATTCACCGTACAATATTGCTTTGATTCCTGTGCCATTAGACTGCGAACAAATCAGGGGCAGGAATTCCTTCAAGTTCCTGACTGGGTGAGTTGCCAGGTGCCTTGTTAACTGCTTCAGTATAGAGCATCGCTGGGAAAGGGAGATGCACTATAGCTCTCAAGCCTTACCATCTGCAGAAATATTTTTGTAAAGGAAAAGGTTCACCCAGATTCTCTCTCTGTGTGTACCATCTGCAGAATTCAGTTGCCTGGAGGCCACCAGAGCTTGAAATGAATGAAGAATCTATCCTGGCAGACAGTGCTTCTACCACCTGATTCACTTCTAAAGGCTGAAGCATCTCTTAGAAAGTCGGTGAAGTGAATGACCTTGCAAAACTACACCAGCCTTAGAAGCTTTGAACCATTAATGCTTAGCAGTGAGCTGGGGAGAGAGACAGATGTGCTATGAACCATCTAGGTTGAAACTTGCCCCAACCAGCAGAGTTTCCATTCCACCAGAGCAGAATTTCTCACTTGACTTGTTTATTCAGGGCGTTGGCAGTCTAGTTTGCTTCAACAACTGATTTTAAAAATTGATTTATTGAACATTTATCATATTAAATATTCAGGTATATCATGAGCCACTTGAAATTGAACATGGTGGGAATATTTGCATCATGGAAATCAACAAACACTACAAATCAGGGCTCCCATCTTTCCCCCTCTCCAGTCTAGCTGATTTACCAGCATACCCCTACTTACCCTGAAGGAAACCTTATCCTGTATAGGCGTGCAGGGGTCAGACACAGAAACAATTTCTCTTCTTTAAATCTTTATTTTTAAAATAATAGAAGTATATATGCTTCCTGTAACAAACTCAAAAGAATAGAATGCATAAATTGAAAGAACAATTCTCTAGCTTTCAATCCAACACCCCCTCTCCTATAGAAGTAACTTTGGAGTAAAGACTTCTAGAATTTTTCTACAGTTATACAAATGCGTTAAAAAAAATCCCACACTTCCCAAAGCTATCTACAGATTTAATGCAATTCTCATTAAAATACCATCATTCTTCACAGAACTAGAAAAAAAAAATCCCAAAATTCATATGGAATCAAAAAAGAGCCCACGTAGCCAAAGCAATACTAAGCAAAAAGAACAAATCTGGAGGCATCACATTACCCGACTTCAAATTATATTACAAGGGTATAGTTATACTACATATAGTTTATACATAGTATATATAGTTTATAACTAGAAACTATAGTTTATAGTTATAAATTATACTACAAGGGTATACTACAAGGGTATAGTTACCAAAACAGCATCATACTGGTATAAAAATAGGCATGTAGACCAATGGGACAGAATAGAGAACCCAGAAATAAAGCTGAATATTTATAGCCAAATGATCTTTGACAAAGCATACAAAAACATAAATTGGGGAAAGGATACCCTATTCAATAAGAGGTGCTCAGAAAGCTGGTAAGCCACATGTGGAGGAATGAAACTGAATCATTATCTCTTACCTTATATAAAAATCAACTCTAGATGGATCAGTCTAAGTCTAAGGCCTGAAATGATTAAAATTCTAGAAGATAACATCAGACATTGGCTTAGACAAAAAATTCATCATGAAGACCCCAAAAGCAAATGCAACACAAACAGAAATAAATAAATGGGACCTAATTAAACTACAAAAGCTTTTGCACAGCAAAAGAAACAACCAGTAAACAGACAACCCATAGAATGAGAAAAAATATTCACAAACTACGTATCCAACAAATGACTAATATCCAGAATCTTCAAGAAACTCAAACAAATCAGCAATAAAAAGACAAATAATCCCATCAAAAAGTGGACAAAGGACATAAATAGGCAATTCTCAAAAGAAGCTATACAAACAGCCAACAAACATGAAAAAAAATGCTCAACATCACTATTAAAACCATAATGGGATACCACCTTAAGATACCACCCTTACTACTCCTGCAAGAATGGCCATAACTAAAAAGTCAAAAAACAATAGATGTTGGCATGGATGTGGTGAAAAGGGAACACTTTTACACAGCTGGTGGGAATGTAAGTTAGTACAACCACTATGGAAAACAGTATAAAGATTCCTTAAAGAACTAAACGTAGGCTTACCATTTGATCTAGCAATTTCACTACTGGATATCATCTACCCAAAGGAAAAGCAGTTGTTTTATGAAAAAATGCATGCACTCACATGTTTATAGAAGCACAATTCACAGTACAAAGATATGGAACCAACCTCAGTTTCTATCTACCAATGAGTGGATAAAGAAAATGTGGTGTACATACACCACGGAATACTACTCAGCCATAAAAAGGAATGAAATAATGTCTTTTGCAGCAACTTGGATGGAGCTGGAGGCCATTATTCTAAGTGAAGTAATTCAGGAATGGAAAACCAAACATCATATGTTCCCACTTAGAAATGTGAGCTAAGGTATGAGGCATAAAGGCATTAAAAATTATATATTGGACTTGGGGACTCAGGGGGGAAGGTTGGGAGGAAGTGAGGGATCAAAGACTACCTATTGGGTACAGCATGTACTGTCTGAGTGACAGGTACACTAAAATCTCAGGAATCACCACTTAAGAATTTATCCATGTAGGCACAAACCACCTGTACCCCAAAACTGTTGAAATAAAAATTAAAATGGAAAAAAGTATTTTTAGATAAACAGAATGAAGCTACATATATTTTTAACACTTTTCTTTTCCCCTCTAAAATATATTGTGGACATTTGTCTGAGTTAGATCATATAGATCTACAGCATTTATTTTAATGATTGCAACGTATTCTATAATATTGTCTTCTTAGTGTCCATTTAGGTCATTTTCATTTGCTTTTCTTTTCTTTTTTGCTTAACAAAACATCCTGCATATGAAATATGTGTGTATGTGTGTGTGTGTGTGTGTGTGTGTGTCTGTGCATGTGTGTGTATTTCTGTGTCCAAGTAGACCTATTTCTTTAGGATAAATTTCCAGGAATGAAATAATTGAGTTGTTAAATAATATCTTGGTAAATAGGGCTAAGTTGACTTGCAAAAAATTGTACTAATGTCCCCTACCTTCAGTAAGGAGAAAAGTTCTTATTTTTAAAATTCCCACCAACAATATATATTACCAATACTTTTAAGTTTTGAAAATTTGTTAAAAGTTATATTTTATTGTTGTTTGTACTTGCATTTTTTTATTCACTAATGGACAAAGCGTCTTGTTTTCCATTTGTATTTCTTCTTGTGTGAATTACCATATCATTTTGCTCATTTTTATTGATTTATTCATTAAAAAATCAATTCACAGAAGCTATTTAAATAAATTGTAGTTTTGGCCATTAGTCTATAATATGCATTGCAAACATCAGCTTCAAGTATACTTGCCTCTAAACTGTGTATTATGTTTATCCATATAGAAGTTCTATACAGGGGATTATTTTGTGTTACATTTACAAAGGATATCCAAATCCCAAAGTATAAGAGCATGATCTTATATTTTTCTAATATTTTCTCTTTTTCTTTTACATTGAAGTTTATTTGTAAGTTTATATTCATCAGAATTTATTTTTGTATATGACATAGTAATAGAAAAGATATATATATACAAGAATGTCTTCTGAAATATTGTTTGTAGCAATAAAATTAGCAAACAAATGCTCTTTACTAAGGGGAGATATATATATATATATATATATATATATATTTAGGTAAATCTATACCATACTAAGGGGGGATATATATGTAAAAAATATATAAATATATATATATTTAGGTAAATCTATACCATACTAAGGGGGGATATATATATAAAAAATATATAAATATATATCTATTTAGGTAAATCTATACCATACTAAGGGGGGATATATATATATAAAATATATAAATATATATATTTAGGTAAATCTATACCATACTAAGGGGGGATATATATATAAAATATATAAATATATATATATATTTAGGTAAATCTATACCATAGGGCACTATATAACTCCTAAGGAAACAGGTCCAAACCTATATGGAAGTATGTCTTTGTTGTATTAATAGAGGGTGCATTTCAGAGAAACGTATACAGTATGCACTGTGAGGACTTATGCTTAAGGTCATGTAGGTTGTGTATTGCTAACTCCATAGGACAGTGATATGATTGGCATCCCTGGAGTTAGGCAATATAGTAATCCTCTTCACTGTACCACCCCAGTCACTGACATAGGTGATGCATACTCTGTTGATCTCTGGTGAGTTTCCCTTATCTTGTTTTCTCTTTTGGTATACATCTGCAGTTTCTCTTTCTTGGTGAAACCCTCACTGGGGTTTCAAGAAAGCTGGAGGCTGGCTTTATTCCAAGGAATCTAACAGTACCATGGGACATATGCAGGCTTCCTCACTAGACTCCAGTAGTACAGACTCACTTCCACCGTAGCCTCTCTTTTCACTTTGTGGATGTGAGAGCCCACAGCAGGTTTCTACTTTCTGACCTCTCCAGGAAGAATCAGGCACTATTCTCCCCTTCCCTCCACACTCCTAACTCTAGGGATCATATGTCAGATTCTCCAAGAATATTATCAAGCTTGTTATGGGGACAGTCTTGGGTGGGCCTATGAGTTTTTACAGCTTAGTAACTATCCATCTTGTAACTGTATGTAGGGAAGAACAAGATAGGAAGGAAGTAGTTAGAGGTGAGGGAAGAAAGACAATGTTATAATAGAAAATTATGGACGGCTTACTGTAGCAGATAGAAAAATTGATCCCACCACTCTCCTGTAGTAGTTGTATAGAGCAAGTGTACCTCACCCCCTTTGCTGTGGTCTCCTCATGGTCAAGATGCATTTCCTTGCCTTTTGAACTTGGGATTGTCCATATAGTTTGCTTTGGACGATAAGATCTTACTGGACATAGATTAAGTCAAGGCTTGAAATATTCTAGCATGACTGGGCTTGCTCTATTGTGTTGCACGTCTGCTACTGTCTTGGAAGAACTTGCCCCAGGTAGCCCTCTTGTGCCAGAAGAATGAGTCAGATGAAGTAGAGTGAACTGAAGTCCTAGCCTGCGGTCAAGCCTACATAAAAAAGGATGAAATCATGTATTTTGCAGCACCATGAGTAGAACTGGAGGCCATTATCATAAGTGAAACAACTCAGAAACAGAAAGACAAATACTGCATGTTCTCAATTGTAAGTGGGAGCTAAATAATGTGTGCCCATGGACATAGAGTGTGGAGGGGTAGACACTGGGGACTCAGAAGGGTGAAGGGGTTGGAGGAGCGTGGATGATGAGAAATTTCTTAATGGGTACAATGTATATTATTCAGGTAACAGATACACTGAAAACAAACTTCACCACTACACATGTATACGTGTAACAAAATTGCACTTGTATGCCTTAACTTTATCCAAAAACAAAAGTCAGCCCAGCTGAGACCATTCTCAATCTGTGATCCCTGATTGACCTAAAACACACAAATGAGAAAGAAATGCTTGCTGTTGTAATTCACTGAGTTTTGGCATGGTTTCTTGTGAAGCATTCTTGTGAAAATGATTGGTTGTTTTTTCCTTTATTCTATGAAAACACAATCCTAATTTTATTGGGGCAGCAAATAAACTCAACCAAAATCATACATTTTTAAGCTTTCTTAATTGCTAAATGTGTCAGTGTGACTAAGTTTTGACCAGTAGGATGAAATGCTGAATCAGATTTCTGAGAAATCTTATTAAAAGGAGCTGACTCAGCTAAGACATATACTCCTTTGCCCTTTCCTCCTTCCTTTTTGCTTCCAGCTTCACACATGTGAAAACTGGAACTTCAGTGGCTATCTTTGAAGCATAAGGCATCTTTGGGCTGGAAGCCAAGCTCTAGGATGGTGAAGGAAAAAAAGAAGAGCCTCAGTCTTTGATGACTGTGAACCACCATAAGAACCACCATAACATTCTAAATTGCATACCTCCAGACTTCTCTTATTTAAAAGAAAAAAAAAATTCTACCTTGTATGAATCACTCCTAATTGTAATTGATAATGTAGTATAATGTTGAGTGAGAATGTAGATTAAAACTACCTATGCTTGTACTACAAATACATTAAAATAGAATATCTGTAAGAACAAGGACTAGAAGTTAGTAGGGTCAAATGATAACAATGATTTTATTATGTGAAGGTCAATATTTGCTGAGTGATGAATAATTATTGTCAGTCTGAATGAAAAGGCAGTATGCCTGGAGGTAGCTAAACCACCAGGCTGGATAGAAAACTAGTTTTGGCTTTACTTTTAGCTATGAGCAAATAATTATGATGTCATCTTGGGAATACCATTTAACTTCCTGAGTCTCAGTTTTCTCATCAGTTTCTTGCAAAATGGAAACAATGCAGTTAAATACTATTGAAAAGTTAATCATGATAATGTTAAGTCAGCTATAGCTAGAGTGACAATCAAACTAAATACCCTTACTGGGACATTTTTGCAAGTAAATGGGATATTGCTGGGATTTTTCTGGCCATACTAGGTATAATGCAACCGGGTTTTAGGACTGATCTTCACTCAGTGGAGGAATTTAAGTTAATTGCATATTTTATTTATAATAAAGCTAAATTCCTACACATCTAATAAATAAAAACTTTTTTCTTTTTCCATAAGGTAACTGAAAAAACAAATAAAAGATGTGTATATTCATTAACTTCATAATAATGCAATCCCATGTTTTATGCAATTACTTTTTTGGGCCCCATTTATCTCACATTACAGGATTTTGTTGTAATAACACTCATATATGAGTCTCTTCCAGGACCGTCATATATGAGTCTCTTCCAGGACCGTCACATATGAGTCTGTTCCAGGACCGTCACATATGAGTCTCTTCCAGGACCGTCATATATGAGTCTCTTCCAGGACTGTCATACCAACCACATGAGCATCTACAAAGGGACAGTGCCTAGGAAATTGTGAAAGCTTATGGGAATGCTAGGAGTTTTTACTGAAAAGAGGAAAATGTGACATGGCAGCCATTGGGGAAACATTAATCACATTGGAACATACATGTCAGGTACAAAGAGATGACACAGGTAGAGATATAAGTTATATGAAAAAAACAGTAATTACATCTCCTCTCCAGACCTTCTCTCCTGAATATGGTCTTTGGGAAAATTGTGACGGAGACATCTTTAGATAGTCAAAATAAAGAAACAGAAGTGGAAGCAACAAACTAGTAGGTGTACAATATTCCTGAAGTTGCATTCTTGTGCCAGCTAAGCACATTATTACAATTGTTATTGTCATTGACTCCAATGTATTAAGTACGAATAATTATAATGTTGTAATTATGTAGTAAATTGACTCCTTTAAAGCACTTTGAAAACATTAAATAATTTTCCTGTAGGAGCAGTTTCTGAGGAGGAGCGTAGTTAGGCTGCTGTGCCTGACTTATTTATATATACATGTGTGAAATCCTGCCTCAGAGATGTCCTCTACTTGCTTAGTTCCCTGCCTGAAATCAGGTCATTAGTGCCACATTCCTATGAAATGACTCACTGATTTACACTTATTCATTCATTTATCTAGATTTGTTTGGGGGACTTAAGATCTGCCAGGTGCTTAATACATCTGTGAAGGAACTGCAGAAGATGCTCAGTTCCCTGCCTTATCCTCTGAATCTTCAGTCGGCTCCCGAGGCTTCCAACTGCCAGTATCTGTATCTTGCTTCCTGACGGTATTCTCCAAGGCAGTGGAAGACCACACTTGCCATCACACCCTGCAGCCCCTAAACAACGACTGATAAGAGCTGGTGAATAAATACCCCTATTCCCTCATTCCGCACAGGGAATCACTCTGAGACACATGTTTTATACAGTTTCCCAGAGTTACCCATCAGAATTGCAATGAGATGCAGAGTAACAGGGGCTTGATAAAACTACCTTTATTCATTGCTTTCCTTCCCTGTCTTATTGCCTACTGGGGCTATCTGAGATTCCTTCCCTAATGAAGTATTTTCATTAAATCTTTGTTTTAGGATCTGCTTCTATGGGAACGTTTGAAGGTATAACCACTGCCTTCTCGAAGGGTTGCCCACTCAATGGCCTCTAAGGGCCAGGCAGGTATGGTAAATAAGTGAAGCAAATTGACATTCCTCCCCTGAGCTTTACCTACTCCCAGTATACTTATTACTCAGGGATCTCTGCCTAAAGATGTTAGCATACTAGCCATTCCTTCTTTTCAAGGTATATTTCTTGCTCCCAGGGAGCCTGAGGAGGAATGATTGACTAAATGAATGGTGTTGCATTCAACAGCTTATCTAATCATTTATTCACCACCACCCATCAACCCATTCCCCATTTACTCACTACCCATTCAACCCTCTACCCATTCACTTACCACTCATCCACCTATTCTTTCACTGCTCACCTCCACACTACCCATCTCCAAACATTATTAAAATATTCTCTTTGGGCAGATAATCTAAATAGGGAGAAACAAGAAATGTATAAAAGGTCAATAAGCCAATCTCAACATATTTTAGATTTAACTACTTCCTTTCCCATGAACAATTTGGTCTGTTGGAAATTTTCTGAATACCTCAGGCTGCTTCACTTCAAAAAGCATTTGCTTTAACTATTTTCTGTTTGTAAATCTCTTCTCCCTTCTTTAATATGTGGATAGCTCACATTTATCCTTTAGAGATTTCTTGAAACGTAACACCCTTAGTGGATGCAGTGGTTTGCCACAGAGGGCCCCCATTCAAGTCCCCATTCAGGACTGTGGCACTCATTTACTGCATTACTGGGAGTGTTGGTTGTTGATGGCTTGTAGTACTCACTCCTCAGGGGCTTGACTGGTCGATGTGGCCATACAAAGGCCTGATGCCTTTGCCACAAATTAGGATCTCTCCTAAGGCCCACCTGCATTTCAGAGCTTCTCATTTGACTGGTTGAGGTCTCAGTTCCAGCTGCAAAGTAGTTTGTATTTTCTTTAGTCCAATTCTGCTTTCCTCACTCCCTTACAGAGCACTCCCCCATCAACCTCCCCAGTCAAATCTCAGAGAATCAGAGTTGGTTTCTGATGTGGTTTCGCTGTGTCCCCACCCAAATCTCATCTTGAATTGTAGCTCCCATAACCCCCATGTGTTGTGGGAGGGACCTGGTGGGAGGTGGGACATAATTGAATCATGGGGATGGGTTTTTCCCATTCTGTTCTTGTGATAGCGAAAAAGTCTCATGAGATCTGATGGTCATATAAAGGGCAGTTTCCCTGCACACACTCTCTTGCCTGCCGCCATGTAAGACATGTCTTTGCTCCTCCTTCACCTTCCACCATGACAGTGAGATTTCCCTAGTCATGTGGAACTGTGAGTCCATGAAACTCTCTTTCTTTATAAATTACCCAGTCACAAGTATTTCTTCACAGCAGTATGAAAATGGACTAGTATAATAAATTGGTAGCAGTAGAGTGGGCTACTGCTAGTAAGATACCCAAAAATGTGGAAGTAACTTCGGAACTGGGTAACAAGCAGATGTTGGAACAATTTGGAGGGCTCAGAAGAAGATAGAATATTATGGGAAAGATTAGAACTTCCTAGGGCCTTGGAGGGCTCAGAAGACAGGGAGATGTGGGAAAGTTTGGAACTTCCTAGAGACTGGTTGAATAACCTTGATCAAAATGCTGACAGTGATATGGACAATGAAGTCTAGGCTGAGGTGGTCTAAGATGGAGATGAGGAACTTGTTGGGAACTGGAGTAAAGGTCACTCTTGCTATGCAATGAGACTGGCTGCATTTTGCCCCAGCCCTAGAGATCTGTGGAATTTTGAACTTGAGAGATGATTTAGAGTATTTGGCAGAAGAAATTTCTAAGCAGCAAAATGTTCAAGAGAAAGCAGAGCATAAAAGTTTGAAAAACTTGCAGCCTGACAATGTGATAGAAAAGAAAACCCCATTTCCTGGGGAGAAATTCAGGCCTGCTGCATAAATTTGCATAAGTAACAAGGTGCCAAATGTTAATCACCAGGACAATGGGGAAAATGTCTCCAGGGCATGTCAGGGACATTCATGGCCCTCCCATCACACACCTGGAGGCCTAGGAGGGAAAACTGGTTTCATGGGCTAGGCCTAGGGCACTCCCTGCTCTACGCAGCCCCCAGATATAGTGCCTTGCATCCCAGCTGCTTCAACTCTAGCCATGGCTAAAAGGGGCCAATGTACAGCTCAGGCTGCTGCTTCAGAAGGTGCAAGCTCTAAGCCTTGTGAGCTTACACATGGTGTTGGGCCTGTGGGTACACAGAAGTCAGGAACTGAGGTTTGGGAACCTCTGCTTAGATTTCAGAGTATGTATGGAACAGAGTGAGACTTCGTGGAAAAAAAAAAAAAAAAAAGAAGAAAGAGAGAGAAAGAAAGAAAGAAAGAAAAGAAAGAGAAGGAAAGAAAGAAATCATAGTATGGTGTTCTTTTTAGTTGTGACTTCTCAGGATACTTCAAGTGAAAAGGATATAAACTATACAGGCAGAAGCCCCTTTTTGTTAAAAAGGATGAGGCATAGGAAAAACGATAGAAAATATAGAAAATGTGAAAGTAGTTATCGCCTGCCAGTAGGATGACTGATGATTTTTGTTCTTAATGTGTTTTTGTATGTTCTAATTTTCTGCTGTGGATTTACTTTTATGATCAGAAAATATTTTTATAAAATATACTTAAAACTAAACACAATAACAACAACAATAAAATGTATTGCCTCAGTGTTGGATTTTTCTGCTTTGAAATCCCTCTAGAATCAGGACAAGAGTAACTATAGCCTGTGGGCCAAATCCTGCCCATGGCCTATTTTTGTAAATAAAGTTTTATTGGGACACAGTGACACCTATTTGTTTACATAATGTCTATGGCTGTTTTCTTCCTGCAATGGTAGAGTTAAGTAGTTATGATAGAGACAATATGACCACCGAGACTAAAACACTTACAGAAAAAGTTTTCCAACCCATGCTCTGGACTGTGAGATCTGTGAAGGGAGGAACTGTTTTACTTCTTTTTGTGTCACCAATGTCAGTGCACTGAAAAGTCCAATAAATATTTGTTAAATAATTGAATTTGGGAAATAAAATAAAAAACCTATACAACTATTAACATAGGAATCTAATATATTCAGAAATATAGGTAAGCATAGTTACTGGAGACATCAAGAACTCTGTTCTTTTGGGGCTGAATATATAAATTATTATCAGGTGATATAGGAGATATCAGACAATTCTGAGTGGATGTAATGAAATTACTAAATTTTCAGAGGAGTAAAATAGAATCCTCAGTTTTTTGACATGGCTCAGTCATTTTCTAGACATACAACCTAGAACAAGTCACTAAGGGCTCTCTTAGCTTCTTTTTTCTTGGCTGTGGAATAAGTAGGAGAACACTGGCTTGGCCAAATTCAGAGGGTTTTTGTGGTAAGCTAATGACATGATGGTGTGAAATGATCTGAAAACTGTAAAGTATTACCAGGTAAAAGGGATTACGTTGTAGTCAGAAGTCATTTTCAAAATTAAGGTGAAGCACCAGGTTTGTTTCACCAACCTGATCTATTTGTGTTTTCTGGGGGTCTTAAACCTTGAAGGCTTGGTTGAATCAACCAGGACCTATGAGTGTGCTCCTAATGTGAGCTGAGATGTCTCAGATGTTAGAATACAGGATGGGGTGTTGGCAGAAAATGGCCCTTTCCTTCTAAAAATTGTTCAAGTCTTCAGCTTCTCCCTGGCAATGGGGTTTGGCTTTGTATAGAACAGCATCTGATTTGTCAGCAACTTTTAAGTAGTTTATTGATTTAACATTTCTTCCGAGATGCTAAAAAATCCTTGGTCTGCTGATGGCAACAGGGAGCTGCATCTTGAAAGAGGACTCTGATGGCTTGCTCTCAGATGTCCTGGCTCCAGCCTTTGCAATCACTGTTTTTCAGAAAATTGTTTTAAATAGCATTTATGTTCCATTTTGAACAGCCTCTCTTTTTTTGCTTCCTTCTTTCCTAACAATCGTTGGTGACTGCAGTGTGTTTGCATGGTATCTAACTATCTAATACACTATTGCTGAATGAAGTCATTTCATGGTGAAATAACCGAAGCGGAAGACATGTCTGTTTTGGTAGAATACTGAAGTTCACTATGTCAATGCAATCAGGTTCGTGAAACAATTTGCAAAACTAAATTTTCCATTTATTTTTTTCAGAGCACTAAAGAAAAATAGAATTTGTGGAGATAGTCCTTCTGCAAATCTCTAAAAGGCAGGATGTGCTCTTAAGAGAGTGAAAGGAAGGAATGCACCTTAGAATTAATGCTTTTGCTCCAGCCTGGGTGACAGAGCGAGACTCCGTCTCAAAAAAAAAAAAAAAAAGAATTAATGCTTTTGGGGTAGGCGGGCTCTCCTAGCACTCTTCCTCCTTTACTCTAAATCCTTTCATAGCTTCCCACTTCCAAGGAAGAACAATTTACTAATCTGATTGGACTCTATCTGATTTGTGAATGGACTGCTAGACCTTAAAGATCAGCAGGAGCTTCAGGATTTCCCTCTTTCTTTCCTTTTATCCTGTGCCTCTAACAGTGTGGGTCAGGTCAAGGTGTTCATTCTCCCTAGTGTCCCATTTCCTCTTTCTTGTGTTGTTCTAAATATTTAGATTTGTAGGAGAAGTAGGAGGTGAGGGTGACCAACTCATCCCAGTTTGCCTAGGACTTTCTGGGCTTTAGCACTGAAAGCCCAGCATCTCCGGAATCCTTTCAGTTCCAGGCAAATTGACATAGTTGATTGCCCTAGACCCTATTTCAGCCTCCAAACTAAGCCACATAACACCTTAACTTTTTATGAGGAGCCTTGAATTGGGGATTATGGAGTTTAAGCTACTAGTTAAAAGCTGTTTTTAAAAAACATTTAGAATTTCAAGTTAGCTTTTCTTTCTTCTACCTACTCCCTCAATCTGTAACCTCCTGGAGAAAAGTGGGGAGAGACAGGATGGCTTCCCTGCTATAATGGCCTGAAAAATGACTCTTAACATCTAAAATGGCTATGTATTTTATGGACACAGATACAGAAGGACCAAAAGGACCCTGGGGTAAGTGGCCTGGGGAGCAGGATAAGCAAAGGAATTGGTGGAGACAAAAGAAGAGGAGAAGGGAAAATAAAGGCTTTTAAGAAAAGGAGAAGGGAAAATAAAGGCTTTTAAGGGCCAATTCTCTTAACAGGTCTCATTTTGAAGACATTTATTCAGATGAGCAACGTTGAGTTTCCATGTTGTGCTGGGTCCTGTGCCAGGCCCTGGAGATACTAAGGTGAGTGAGACACAGTCTTACACCCCAAGAAGCCCCTTGTCTTGATTTCTTGGTAACTTTCAGCCTGGTGAGCTCAGCTTCCTCCTTGGACTACTGTGAAGGAAGGCTGGGTAGAGATCCAATGGGAAATCCGCACTGAGGCCACTTTTTTCAACTGTAACTATGTCAGGAGAGCTCTGCTCAGCAACCTAACCCACTCTCATTAGGTGGCATTAGGTTTCTTGGTCTGGGATGAATGACATTTGTTATCCAGCGCAAATGGGCATTGATCTCTTTAGAAGCCAGGTTTCAGTGTGGTTCCATGTCACTGGCAGGCTTTTCAGGCCCCATCACACCAAATTTGAGAAGATCTGCTGCCTTCTGGCCAGAGGAGATTATTTTAGTATCCTTTAAAAGATGTCAATGGTTATTTCACTGGCACATTCGGGAGTATTGCTTAATCCTGGTCTCTTCCAGGGTCATGATAGGTAGTGAATAAATGATTATCTTTTTATTGCGAGTTTCTTTATCATTACCTCATGGGTAGATCTTACAAAAATCCAAAAAATTTAGTTCCTTTGAGAAATTGGCAACTCTGGCAAATACTGGGCCCCATTCTTTGAATAACAACCATGTGGAGTTCAATAGAGACTTTAGAGACGGTTTGCAGTTCCAGGTCCCTCAAACCACCCCATCCACTGCTGTCTCTCTCATCCCGTAGCAGAAAGAGTCCATTTTAAAAAAATTCCTGCTTGCTCCTTTCTGTTTTACGTTATCAGCCTATACATAGTTGATTTTCCAAACCCTGAGTTAGAGTCTATCATCATTGCACCCTCTTCCATGGTGATCATTTCCTTCCTCCTTTTCTTCCCTCCTTCCTTCCTACTCTTCCTTTTTCCCTCCCTTTCTACTCCTGCCCCTCTCTTCTCACATCATCTCTCTGCCTGCCTATATCACTTGATGTAGAATTGTGCATCACTTCTAATGTGCACAGAACAAACATTTACACACGATGTCCAGCACAATCATCTAAACCAGGAGATTTCAATGTGTGGTCCACCGATCATCAGCATCAGTATCACCTGGGAATTTATTATAAATAAAGTTCTCAGTTCCATCTGGACCTACTGAATTAGAAACTCTGGGGGCGGGGTCCAGTGGTCTGTGTTCTAACAAGTCTCCCAGGCAATTCTGCTGTGCATAAGTTTGAGGACCACTGATCTAAACCTTCAAGCGGCAGCCATTTGTTGAAAATGAGCTTGTGGAAGGCAATTTACTTCCTTGGCTATCATCTGAGAATAACAGAAAATCCGTCCTTGTTTTGCTCCACATATGTGCTGTGGAGGTGAAAGAATGTCTGTTTGCAGGGTGAGGCATCTGAGGGCCTCTTAGTTGAAGTCTTGTTCACTTTCCATTTCATGAGATGTTTATTGTGGTCTGGAAGCATTTTTTTTGTCCCTGTCACTGGCAAAAACAAGGGAGAGGATAAAATCCTCCCTTGTGGTCTGTTAGTTCTTGATTAGATACTATTTGTACTGCGCCTTCAAGTGGTTCCTTGGGCATAAATCTTGTCTCCCCAAACAGCTGGTAAGTTCCTCGCAGACAGGAGCTTAAAGCTCAGCAAAGGCCGGCTGACTGATCTGAATGAAACAACTTCATTTGCTTCCTTTGCTAAAAGTTGTAGCAGGGACTGAAAAATTCATTTCTCAATTCAGCTGAGGATGGCTTGTGAGGGTGAGCTGCTGAAGTAGCTCCTAATCATGCCATCTTGGGTGCACGTGCCTTTTGTCAAAAGGTCCCCAGAATCCTCCCTTCCAAGGGTCCTGCTCACTGAGGATCCTGGAAGCTCCTTTGGGAACAAAGTCTTGGAACCACTTTCACTCCAACATGCAGACCATTGTGCCTAATCACTTGGCAAGGAAGAAAGGAAACCCTGATTTTGGGGTAGCTGGGAAAAGGCCATGGGTGATGGATGACAGGTGATGATTTGATTATGCAGTTGTTTAGTTGGTGGCAAGGCCTTGATCTGGCTTGCAGGCTGATGAGATACAATTGGACTGTGCCATCCACTTAATAGCAGGTTAACTACACCAACACCTCCATACTCCCTGCTTCTTATACTCAGGAAATTGAGGTACAGAAAGGGTAGGGAATCTATCAAACGGCTATTAAGGGAGACTATTCATTAATTCAATCAGTCAGTTAGTCGTGCACTCTGTCCATATGCCCCTATCAAGCTCCTGCTCTGTGCCAGACAATGAAATGTTCTATATACATGTGTGTGTTATGATTTTCTCTTCTGTCATGTTCCAAATAATGGCTTTGATACTTCTGCAATTGATTTCATTAATTAAGTTAATTTTACTCATAATGTTGGTGACATAAGAAGTGGATGCAAATGAATGCTAATTTCTGAATATTTCAAGCTAAGGCCCTTGCCATTTTTTAAGGGAAGATTGCTGCAGTGGTATTGGAATTCAGAAATAGAAGCTTGTTTTTCCTCCTCTCTCATTTAAGCTAGGTAGGCTCTCACCCTGAGAAGGAAAGTGTCTGAAGTCTCGAGGACTTCTGCCCCAGTTTTATTCTAGCTCCTGGGAAGGATTCATTAATGCTGAAAATGCTACCTTTTGCCATCTTCCCTCATGACTCTTTTTTTTGTCGTAGGTCATAGAATTGATGAGAAACTTATCTTCTCTTTCTGCTCCAGTCCCGCTTTCCTTTCTTTGGCCTTTTGCACACATACATAGGATGGCACTGAGACAAAGAGAAACGTACCGGACAGGATGTAAGCTTTTCAAACCTCTCCTTCTGCTGGTTCCACCTATCATATGTTTCTGTGTTAGCTCAAGCGCCTGGGGCAGGAATTCTTAAGGAGAATGCTTAAGTGGAAAACTTTCCTACACACAGCAATCATGTTGCCTTAATGTGCTCTTTCAGGTTGGGCAACTGAGATGTTTGTTTCAATGGAGGAGTCTCACTGCAGATGAAATTCCACCTTCTTTCTCTGAATGTTTTTGCACTGTAGTAGCTCTTTTTTGTCTTTTGGGTGGTGATGAGAGTGGGGGGTGGTGGTTGGATTTTTGCTGGGAGAGCAGAAATTTCTGATTCCATTTCTTTGACTATTTTAAAGCCTCTATTGGGAGACAGGAAGGATGGTGAAATATGCTGCTCATAGCAATATTCAGGAATTCATGTTCTGGATCAGACCCCTTAGCTCAACCCACAAGACCTTTGATGATCTAGCCCTTTAAGTCTTGCAGCTTTTGTCTCTTACAGTGCCTGCCTCTCCTCACATACCTCCCCAAGGTCTAACCATATGGAATCTGCTTTCCGTTTTTCTGAATACTCCACACTGCTTGGTACTTTTAGGCCTTTGCCCATTCAGCTTACCTGGGGGAGAGCCTGCTCATCTTTCAAGACTCAACTCGAACATCACCACTTACATCAATCCCAAGAGAGCCTTGTCTGTCCCATCCCATACCACTCCTGGATAGAGGTGACTACTGTTCAATTCTATTGTTCATACCAATGCTGTGGCATTCATTTTTTAGTTGTTTTATAAACAATAATTTACTATCACAGTGTTTAAAAACAGTTTAAAAACAGAAGCAAGGTTACATGAATTCACTACAGTTCTGTCATTTACTAGCTGTGTACTCTTGGGAAAGTTACCTTGGCTCTATGCTTTACTTTCCCCACCTGTAAAACGAGAGTAATAATGATAATACTTATCTCATAGGTTTGTTTTGAGGAGTAAATAAATCATTATTCTCCCCTTCCTCCTCTTCTTCCTTCTCTTCCTCTTCCTTCCCTCCTCCTCCTTCCCTACACTTTTCCCTACCCATTACTTTTCCCTTCTATACACCCTGCCCTCAGGAAATAGTGGATATAGCCTAGGAAACTAATTTTTTAATTTTAGATTTCTTAAATAAGTTTCTATAAATAATACGAAAGTAACAGTGTTAAATGTTGGCTATTAAATATCACCAAGTAATCTATTAATAAAGTAAATCCAAGTTTATTGTTTACTTCAGTAAGGGAGATCACTCCCTTCACAGTCTTAATGCCATCTTAGAGGGGGAGGATGAAGTTGCAATATTTACAATTTCATTAGACATGTGCAAGGTTCATGATAAAATAGTGTGGCGTTAGTTGACATAACAAGGTAACAATTTCAAGGCAAGTAGTTCAAAGCAGGTCTTGGATTGTTGATGAACTTGTTTGAGTTATCTATGGTTATTTGTTGAGTACTTCCAGGAGTCCCTTAAATATACAATAAAAGGCATTTGGAACTTCATCGTCCTGGGCAATAGTGTCCTGGAATAGTCATGTTCATGTGCAGAGCAGCTGGGCAGGCATAGATAGTTTCAGTTCTTAATACTTAGAAAGATAGTATATTTTTTATTTTCAAGATCCAGGCTTTTTTGAGTAATAATTTGTTATGAAATTCCAAATGGCTGAGCTGCAAACATAAACTTATAATGCCTGGAGGAATTTGAGAATACAGTATTTATCATACACAATAGAGATGGGGAAGTATGAAATGATATAAGAGCCTTTGAATCTCACACAAGAGAAAAAGTACAACCATCCAACAGGAAGAAGAAATTAGGAAGAGAAGTTCCTGGGGCTTAGACAATGTTTTGGAAAAAAACCAAAATGCTTGGGCAGGGCGCAGTGGCTCACGCCTGTAATCCCAGCACTTCAAGAGACTGAGGCAGGTGGATTACCTGAGGTCAGGAGTTCAAGACCAGCCTGGCCAACAGGGTGAAACCCCATCTCTACTAAAAATACAAAAATTAGCCGGGCGTGGTGGCAGATGCCTGTAATCCCAGCTACTCGGGAGGCTGAGGCAGGAGAATTGCTTGGACCCAGGAGGTGGAGGTTCCAGTGAGCTGAGATCATGCCATTACATTCCAGCCCAGGCGACAGAGCAAGACTCCATCTCAAAAAAAAAAAAAAAAAGAAAAGAAAAGAAAACAAAAAAAAGCTTGGTGTGTCTTCTTTAGGAGGTGATAATTGTGGAGCTCCCCAGATATTTGTTTGTATTTTTCTTCTCATGTAGAACTGTGCCAACAAGAAGGAATTGAAATGATTAGGCAAAGGCATTTCCTGTCTGGAGAAGGGTTGGAAAGTAGCACTCTGTGTCTCCCATGGGACCAGAAGGTTGGAGTGTGGGGAGCTTGCGGACCTCCAGGGTGTCATTGTGACACTGAGAGGGCTTTATAAGGGAAGCTGTGGATTACTCATCGCAGGCCAGGGACTGGATGGAGAGCATAGACAAGTTTTAGAGCATTATCCACTTGAAAGAAAGGATGGAGCTCTCCCAGTCAATTACTGATGATTGCTGTTGCAGAGAGAACAGGTGGTGATGAGCATCCACCGAGGTCATGTTTCTGTTGTTTATTGTTGTATAAGAAACCACCTCCAAACACGGGCTTAAGCTACTAGCTGAAGTTTAAGCCCATAGTAATCATTAATTTTGTTCACAAATCTGGGGGAAGGTATGACTGGGGTCAGCTAAATTGTTCTTGTTCAGGGGCTGTCATGTTGTTGCAGTTAGATGACAGCTGGGCCTGAGGTTACATTGAAGGCTTCTATATTTGTATGTCTGACCACTGAGCTGGGGAAACTCAAACAGTGGAGAGCAGGTACAGCAGGGATGGCTCAGGATTCTCTTTCTTTCTTCATGTAGTTTTTCCACAGGACAGCCACCAGTGGCAGACATCTTGCATGATGGCTGAAAGCTTCCAGACTGAGTTTTCCTAGAATAACTCACAGAAGCCCCATGGCCTTTTCTACACTAACCTTGAAACTCACAAGGCTACCCTTACGCTACATTGCCCTCATTGATGCAATCGCAAAGGGCTGCTCAGGTTCAAGGGAGGTGGCATAGACTCCACATCTTCTTAGGAGGTGTGTAGAGAATTTGGAGTCATTCTTTAAAACCTTCACAGTGTGATCAGACAGAACAAACAGGACCCCACATTTCAGAGAAGGCCCAGATGGTGCTCCTTCATTCCAGGAGAATATGAGAATCTCTGGAAACCCAGGTCAACTGAGAGACTAAGAGGGAAAGGAGGAGGATAGAGAGTATCTTCAACTGAACAAATTTAAATCCCGAATTGGCTTGTTTAAATTTGTCAGTTTTTGATTCGCATTGATTGAAAAAGTTAAGTTCCTCAATTCCAAGCAGAAAGAATGGCAAAAGAGCTGAGTTAAGTTTAGTTACTAAAAAATATAGTTATGTATTATACATTTGAAGCTATGCCTGTGTGAACCAGTGCTGGAGACACTGGGAAGTTGGTGGTCTGCTCTCATAAAACCAGCTGACCTGTGCCCAACTCAAATCCAATTTCTGTGCAGAGCAGATGATCTGAAAGATTTCAGCAGGTTTTGGGCTTTGCTGGAGGCCATGGAAGGAGCTGACTTAAGGCTTTTTCATCGCTGGGGCTAATAAGAACAGAGTCACTAGCAGAGAGCCCTGGTGGGGAGGGTCACAGTACAGTTTCCTGGAGAAAATGTGGCCATCAGGGGTCTGAGAAGCAGGGCATGTTCTCACCCGATGAGTGGTTCTGGGACTTCTTGCTGGTGCCACATCCTAAGAAGCTATGATGGGTCTGGAAAAAGCAGAGTGAGTCCTCCCCAGTTCTAAGATCCTGAGAGTACTAGTGTTTCCAGATGCAGCCAGGGAGCCCAGAGACTCTACCCCAATACTTCCACTGGAATGGCAACTTCCCAGCTGGGTCAGCATTGATCCGTGGTAAGGAGCAGACACCATTACTGTCAGCCAAGGTCCCCCAGAGTTAAACCCTGGGAGTATCTATTTATTTGAGACCCAAGACAGGCACTTAAAAGTACCCCCTTCTTTTTATGACAACATTATTTTCAGTGATATTTGATATTTGATAATCATCACTTAATTTATTTGTCTTTAAACAAACAACAATTAATGAAAAACAATACATTTTAATATTCAAAATGTTATTAAAATTCGGTCACATGTTTCAAGTATGAACTAAATTTTTCGCCTCCCAAGGAAAACTATTATGGCTTATAGTTTGTACTCTTTTTCATTTTAAAACATTTTGAACACACAAAAAAACTCCAAGTGTTCACATAGTAATGGAACTCAGGTGGCCCAAGTACCTTACCTTTTCTTTACCTTTAAGGTTACTGCGCTATCATTGTTTATTTAGAATGTACTGTTTAAATGTAGGAATATGACGTACCACAGGGACTGGAGATGTGGATTGAATCTGAAGAGAGCTGGAACAATTCTGTACCACTATGAACTTAATATTCATAGACACTTGTAACTGAGTCTTGGTGTGTTAGGGGCTAATTTATAACTGAGAGTTTTCTGAATTAACTTCCACGTAGTATACAATGTTTATTAAAAGATAAGTAATCAAAATGCACTAATTTTAAGCCGTCCTATGTATAATTGAAACTCAACACTCGCCATAGCTAAAACTACCTAACTTAGACCAACAACAGATTTTAGGGGAAGAGACGTATTTTATCACTGACATTGTTTAAATTGCTGTGCATGGTGAAAATAAAAGGTAGGCTGGCTTCTAGTTGGTTTTATTGTGATTTTTAACTTCTCTGCAGATACCGTACCTCTTTGTAGCTGACATTCAGGAAAGACTCTTCCACTGTCCTCTCTTGTGATATCCCTGGTGGGCTCTGGCCCAGGGGTAAAGTGGTAAAGTGGTGTAGAAGCCAGAGCAAGAAAGGAGAAGCAGCTGAGCACTGGTCCAGACAGCTCCTCAGAGAAATGAAGGTGATAGAAAACACATTCAAGTACTCAGCAAAGATGATAAGAACATCAAAGGAGATTTGACTGAGCATAAAGAAAACAAAGTTATCTGAAATACAAACTATAATCTTTTAATCTAAAAGTTTTGTAGATGAATTAAAGAGGGCGGTGACCTTTGAAACCTGAACTAGAAGATCAAGAGCAAGGACTATTTTATAACTCAGAGCAAAATTGCAGAGAAGGAAATCGTGGAGAAAGAAAGAACTTAAGTAAATTGGTGTACAGATCCACGAGACCTAATATATGAGCCATAGCAGTTCCAGAGGCGCAAAGAACAGATGGAGGAGAGCTTACTTATAAATAAATAATAAAAAGAAATTTATCTGAACTGATAAGAGCATTGAAGCTAAAGAAAAACCTTAGTCTGCAGAGTTCTTAGAAGTGTTCAGAGTACCAGGTAGTGTTAAAGAGAAAAGCCATATAACTCAGTATATCCTGGGAAAATTGCTGAACTTAGAGGGTAAAGTGAAAATCCTATAAACTTCAAGATAGCAAAAAAAGTTACTTAGGAAGAAGAAAAAATGAATCATTGCCATTTGAACTTTGTTTCAGCAACACTGAAAATTAGAAGACAGTGGAATAACGTTTCTTTATGCTTCCAAGAGAAACTGAAGAATCTTATATGCAGCCAAGAGACTATTCACCGGACAGGGTGAAAGAATGAAATTTGTGAATTTGTAATAAGTCAGAGAAAGTATGTACACGACTCTCCATGTATCATGTGAGTCAAATAATTGAGAAAAGATTCTGAGTCGACCCCAGCATGGTAAGCAATGGACAATGTTGGAATGAATGGAAATATATAACGTAGGTGCTAAAATGAAGATTCTGCAGAAAAAGAGGCCTACTCTCTGGATAATAATCTACAAGTATCAAACTGGCCTCATAAACCTAGATACAGGGAAAGTAAAAACATTTAAACAGTCTCATCTCAGGGAAAGGAGAGAAAGAAGAGAGAGGACAGAGATAGGACTAGCTTCATGGCCTGTGATCCGTAACAGGGTCTCATGTTCAGAAAGGCCTCACTTGATATAATGCTTTGATGTTGGGGTCTTGAATAATTTTGAACAAGTGGCCCTGCATTGTTGCTTTGCAATGGGGCCCCGTATTAGTCCATTTTCACACTGCTATGAAGAAATACCCGAGACTGGGTAATTTATAAAGAAAAGAGGTTTAACTGACTCACAATTCCACATTGCTGGGGAGGCCTCAGGAAACTTACAATCATGTCAGAAGGCAAAGGAGAAGCAGACACCTTCTTCGTAGGGTGGCAGGATGGAGTGAGTGCAAGCAGGGTAAATGCCAGATGCTTATAAAACCATCAGATCTCATGAGACTCACTCACTACCACAAGAACAGCACAGTGAAAACTGCCCCCATGCTTCAATTACCTCCACCTGCTCCCGCCCTTGAACTGTGGGGATTATGGGATTAAAATTCGAGGTGAGATTTGGGTGGGGACACAGAGCCAAACCATATCAGGTCCCCAAAATTACATAGCTGGTCCTAAATGGAGATCTTCAATAGAATACATTTTAGTCCTGAATTGGCCAAGTTTAAATCCAGAAGATTTTGAGGTACTTTGAGTTGAAAAGACTTAGAATTTTCTCCTGAATAGATAAGATGGCTTGAGAACTTGGTTAAATTGACAAATAGAAAGAAAAAAAAGTTAGATGTTTGTACACCAGCCTCTCTATCAATTTTATCCTTGACAATTTGCAAACTTTTTGAGAGCAGAGACTAACTTCCTCATCTGGGTATCCTCCTGGGACTTCTCACAGAGAAGGTGCTTAATAAAGGTGGAGGGAAGGTGCCATCTGCTATCGTGCTGCACAATGCACATCCCATGTGCAAAAGCAGTTGCTGTTGAGGAAGGGCAGTTTTCCTAGGTTACAGAAAGTATCGAGAGCCTGTAGTCTCTGACACTTTGATTACAATGAAAACATTTCAAAAACTGCCAGGCACTGTGCTAAAAGTTGCCAGGAGACACAAGATACATAAATCAGGGGTACAGTCACCTCCCTTAAATTCTCCCTTCCTATCTCTTGAGCAAAATTTCTCTTGAATCCTTCCCTTTCTAGCTTTCCAAGTTTGGTCTTGTTCTATGTATTTCTTTTCTATTTTAAAGAATCTACTTGACTTTATTGCACCTACTAAGACGGGCATCTCTGGGTTTTGCTCTCCAGCTTCCATGTTTCTTCTGATACCTGTCCTGATTTTGCCACAGGTCCTTGCTCTCCTCCACACTTCTCCCTAGGAGAAAGCATTTCTCTTCATACTGTCACTTCTGTACAGAAGCTTTCCAAATAGACCCAGCCCACCCTGATTTCTGAGCTGAGCTCCTAGGAGACATTTTGGTTTTCCTATTGTATATCTCCTTTGGGAAGTTCTATCATTATCTTAAAGTAAATCACAAAGCTGATCCTAAACCAGGTCAGCATCCCACACTTTCCATTTTCATCATTTCTTCATTTGTTTAGTGCTCATTTTGCTCCATTCATTTGGGTTTTGAAAACATGGAGTTCTTGCTCTCTTAGAGCTCTCTCTATTGCCTGAATTGAACAGGTTCATTTTCTCTTTCAGATGCAGCTGAAATTTTGTTCAAAGCCTTTTGGAATATGGGTTCCTTCTCATGCTTCCTCTTGACTTGAAACCCACCAGGCTTCGTTATTGAATGTGTCACAGCCTCTGCCATAGCCTTCTGGCTTCCAGACCTTATGCCTTCTCTAATGCAGGAGATTTTAATCATTAATTTTTGTGCCTGTGTATCCGTGTGTCTGTGCCGAGGGTCCCTTTGGCACAACTCAAGATCTCTTCCAAATAATGATTTTAAATGTACAAAGTGTAAAATACATCAGTTTACAAAGTAAACCAATTATATAAAACTACAGTTACTGAAATAGAAATCTTACTCCCACAAATTTATGCTACATTAATACATGTGCTTCTCTATTAATGCCTTATACAACAATATGCAGTGTTAGGTTCAGTAAGCATTAGAATTTTGAGGCAGTAATGGGTATAAGTGTTACTCTGATATACTTGCAACACTGGTAACAGGATATAAAATTATCTGTACGTTTTATGTTGGCGAATATACAAGTACTGCTGATACTATTGAAGTCTGTTGCTACATTCAGAATAGAACAAAAATGCCACATTTCAATTGAGATTAGTGTAAATAAAGCTATCAAGTCTTTCCAACCTAAGTACATGAACCCCAGGTTAAGAGCCTTTGCTTTAATCAGTCCTGATATAGCTGCCAGGCTTATTTCCCCCAAATAATCTTTTCATTATGTCACTTCTTTCCTTAACCTGCTCTGGCTGTTTACTGCTTCTTGGTCCAAAATTAAGTCAGAAAGCTTGGCAGTCAAGAACCCTCATGATAATTGCTACCCTACCTCTGCAGACTTTTCTGACGTCATCATTTACCTTGGAGACCGCTCTCTAGCTAGGCTGAGTTCCTTGTTGTCTCGAGGACACAGCAAGTGCATACCTGTATGTTTTATTCAAGGTACTATATTTGATAGTGAAAGAAACATAATTTGCTTAAGCAAAACAAGGATTTAATCATGAGTGAATCCAGGTGTACAAATATATCTTCCTGGTATATTATCTATAAATCCCCCAATTCCTTTTTCTGTATTGGATTTAATTTCAAGCAGGATCTCCTTTACTGTGGCAAGATAGAAACAGAAGTCCAGGCTTTCTTACGTTTTTTTTTCAGTGTATTAACCCCAACAAAAGGACAACCTCATTCTAAATGATGCCAAAAAAAGCCCTTGGAATTCCTAGTGGAATAAAACTTGGATTCTGTCTCTTTCCTTGAATTGACTACAGTGAACACAGAGCTACAATATTCAGACTGACCAGGCCTCGCTATTGTACCCAGTCCCAGAGCTGGGGATGAGATCAGCCTATTCAAATAATATGGAAAGAACAGGACAGGGCTGGAACCCCAGCGAAAGGTCAGGTTGCTGTTACCAGGAGAAAGTCCCTAAACGGGGCAGGTAAAAAGCAATAGATAACTGTTAATTCCTTTAAGACTGGCTTCTTGTCCCTTCCAAAAATATTTGTTTCTTGGTCATATTTTTCTAGACAATTCCTTTCCTTCATCCACAGAAGGAAATTGCGGTAATTAATTCAGATATTAAGGGCTAATTAATATCATTGAGCACCTACTGTGTGCCAGGTGCTTTACGCCCACATGCCAGATTTAAAATTCAGTCACGGTTTGCAAGTATAGCAGTGTAATTCAATTTATTTCTCTTATCAAATTAATGTTACTCTTTATGGGGGGGGAATTTTTTATCAAAATAATTCCGGTTCTTCCGATCAAAATGACATTTCTTTTTGGGTCAATACTCAATCTAGGCTTTAAATTCAGATAATTCAAAGTTGAAACTCACTATCAAGGCTGATTTTCCTTCTTAGGGTTTCTGCTCTCCTTCTTTTCCCCTCCAGGATGGTGTTTGAATACAAAGAGAAACGCAGCCAGCATCATAGCTGCCAGGCAAGGGAGTCTTCCACTGGCTGCTGTCTGCTTGCTGCCTCTGCCACTGTCCACGGACCACATCATGAACTGCAGTCAGGAGGTCTATGCCCTTGACACCCAGGCCCCGACCTATGCATAGACCTTCTCTGCCTTTTTCTGGGTTTCTCCACCGGAACATGAAGAGTTATGGATCTCTCTGGAAACTACGAGTACTATTCTCGGGTGGTCTCACTGCCTAAACGCCTCAAGCCTCCATTTCTGATCTATGGTCCTTCTTGACTACGCGGGGCACACTCTGAGGGGCTTCCTCCTAGAACTATTAAATTGAATTGGGAAGCCCCTTTCACTTTCACCATGTCTTGAATTCAACCCACCTGATTTATTTCACTGGCTCACACACATCTACCTGTCCACTTTCCCTATGGGACAGGAGGACCGCATCTTGCCTTTGATCTTGTCCTCCTTCCACGTTCCTCTAGGTTGTGTCCCAAGCTTCTTTCTCCTCCCTGTGTGGTGGCTGAACTTCTCTCAAGACAGACCCTCTTTCCTCTGATCTTTTGAGTTTACAAGCTTCAGATCTTTGGAACCAGCAACAACTTTTTTCTCTCTTTCTCTCTCTCTCAAAAAATCTCAGCTCTTATAAAATGAAAGTTAGCTTTCACCACTGTTGTCTCTGAATGTGCTTCGGGAGCCAATTTTGAATGTAAAAAGCTGAATGCCTGATGCAGTGTTCTTGCCTAAGCTCTGTTGTCTTCCTGAAGCAATGAATGCCTTCGCCTCAATGGCTGGCAGGTAGCAGTTAGCAAAAACAACCTGCTTTAGCCTATCCTTGCTGCTGCAAGAAATTACCACAATCATAGTGACTTAAAGTAATACACATTTATCTTACAGTTCTGGAGCAAAGAAGTCCAAAATGGCTTTCACGAAGCTAAAATCAAGGTATCTTCAGGCCTGTACTCTTTCAGGAGGGTCTAGGGCAGAATCCATTTCTGGGCTTTTGCCAGCTTCCAGAAGCCCTCTGCTTTCCTGTGTGTGTGGCCCTGCATCACTCCACCCTTATTTCTGTCTTCACATCTCCTTCTCTGACTCAGATCCTCTTGACTTCCTCTTATAGGGACCCCTGTGATTGTACTGCGCCCACTCCAATGATCTAGGATACTCTCCTCACCTCAAGCTCCTGAACATAATTGCCTCTGCAAAGTGTTTTCTTTTTTTAGCCAAGCAGAGTAACATAATCACAGGTGCCAGGGATTAGGACATGAACATCTTTGGGGTCATTATTCAACCCACTATTCTACCCAACATGAAAAGTTTGTCGAAAATGTGTTGTAAGATATTACCTTGCTCCATGTTCGAACCCCTTAAGTCATCCACAAGTCAGGTACTATTATTCTCATTTGACAGAAAAGGAAATTAAAGTAAAATCGCAGGACCTTCAGGTTTGGGTCTGTGACTGCCTGACTCCACAACCAGTGTTCTTTCCACTACTTTCCCCTAATGAGGCTACTCCAGCCCATACCAAATTTTTCCTTAATCCAAATTCCAAAATCACATTTTCATGTCACCACTTTCTATTTGATTGTAAATTGTTTGGAGTATTCAGAGTGCAGTGTGTGAGTGTATGTATGCATGCACGAATGTGTGTACTCACAAGTGTGTATAAGTCTTGCCAGACAAGATTGTAAGTACCTAACACTGTGATGCTCTAGTATCTCTTTTGAACCACCACTCCAATACAGAGGTCACCGTGGTATGGTCACACAGGATATCTGTCACAAAAATTTGCTGATTTTGATGGTTGGTACTGGAGTCAGCACCATCGATGCACTTAGCCAGCTGAAGTGTATTGAGTTTTGGGGGCATGCTGAGCCCTGGGCCTAGTTGGGAGACAGAGCATCTCTGCATGCTAAAGATGGCCGCAGTCATCTTTATGATGACTGATAGCTCTGATAGCTAAATACAGTGTCTATTTTTCCTCTCCCATTGAACACCAGACTATGGGCCATGCTCTGCTGGACACTATATGTCAGTTATTAAATTCTCACAGGAACCCTGAAATTCAGGGATGAACTTATTTACTTTTTGGCTGCTTTGCTTCTCTTTCTGTGATTTTCTCCTTATTTCCCAGACTGCTTTCATTGATGATTACAGCCCAATTTTGGACTAGCAAAATAGGAGAGCATATCTGGTCATTCCATTCAAGAAAGGATGGTGAAATGTGAAGCTTATTAGGATACCAGGAGAGGGAACTGCTCAACCTGCTCATCCTTTGAGACAAGATGAAGAGCTTTAGAGTTTTGGTAATTCAGTATCTAGATTTTCCAGGTCTCTAAAAATTCTTGTCAAAGAATTGTTGACTATAACACCAGGCTACTGGAATAGGTACAGGTAAAGGTCACTTCAGAGCTGGAAGTGACTTTGGGACCAATGGCAGCACTTACCATGACCCAGTACATAGCTGCCTAATGGGGCCTGCTCACAAGTCTCGAAAGCCACTAAGCTGCACGTATCTCTGGCCACACTAACATTTTCTTCTACTTCCCGGCCACCATCCCAGGCACATTTTTAGGAGAAATGGAAAGTTGATAGAGATCATTCTTAGAGCTTCTGTTCTGATCCTGTTCTGTCTTCCTTCCCCGGTTCCGTTTCTTAATTGACAGGACTCTCACCTCCTCCCTTCTCCTGCTAATCGCTCTCACAGAAGTGTCTGTCATATTACCTAACTCTAGATCTAGATTGACATAGGTATATATTTTAAACCTCGTGGTTACAAAACTTTTGGGTGCATCATAATTCTCTGGAGATTCTGCTAAAAATATAGAAATTAAAGCCCCATCCTCAACCTCCTGAATGAGAACCTTTTGACTATGGGTATTTTTAAAAATGTATATAACAAAAAGGTTCTTGGCAAATAATTTTGCTACCCCTAATATTAGAGAGTCACCTCCTTAGTGCAACTCTCTCTTCCTGGTTTTCCTGTGCACTGTCACATCTATTTCACTCATTGTGAAAAGGCATTTCAGACATCAGCAAACAGGTGGGTAACACTGAGGTCCTTGATGCAGTGAGGTAGACATGAGAATGGAGAAGATTAAAATAAAATACAAAGACTATTAGTCTTTCTGGCACTCACTTAGGGTGAGGCATTGAGTGGAGAGCTTTATATATAATATCTCATGCAATCATTTCTAAATATCTCTTAAAAAGTATTATTGTCCCCATTTTACAGATGGAGAAATAGATCTCATAGAGGTTAAGTAACATGACTGATGTAGAACAGCCAGAATATGACAAAGGCAGTTTTTAAAGCGTATCTCTTGTTTTCCCCAAAACTTGTATTACTTTGATTCTGAAATATACCATGGGAACAGGAAGATTGAAGTCTAGTTTTGCCTTCATTCCCTTTGGTCTTCTAAACTACAGTCCTCGGACAAGTGGTCTATGAAATATGGAAAATATCCACTCCCCTTTCCCAAATAAAGGATTCAGTGGTCAAATAAGTTTGGAAATGCCATTTTCAGTAGCCGGGTCTTGGAGAGTTGCCATATAGTGACATACTGAAGACCTTAAAAACCCATTACAAGGAAGATAACTCGGGTGAAGCCCATCTTTTTCACATTAATTTCACATTCATGATGCTGTATTTTCAAAATACATTTTTTCAATTTCTGAGGAAATGTGTACATTCGGGAGAACATTAGTTTAGCACATAGACACCCCCCTGCTTTGGAGGATATGCAGGAGAAATAGAATGAGAAGATATAGCCAAAGAGAAGAATCATTTGCTGTTTCTTCCTTCAAAAGCAGGGAAATAACACCAGAGCTTCCAAAATGGCATAAAAACATTCCCATATATCCTGTGCAATTTTCTGGGATGTGGCACGGCTTACAGCGTCTTTATTACAATTACAATCTATTAGGGAGTGATTTCTCCGTCGATTTGCTGATGTTGCTTGGACTACACTGCAATAATATCACTAGCCTGATTTTCTGGGTCAAAGAGAGCCAAGTAGTGGGAAGCAGCTTCTCCCTCTGCTTTCCTGAGTCTTGTGTGTTCATCTGCGGCAGAGCCTTCAGCTAATACACCTCGAGATACAATTTTTAAATTAAAAAACAAGAAAGTATATTGGATTAATTCATCATGGCTGGTTTTCTACCTGGAGCAAAACAGATTTTACAAGCTTCCCATCCAATCTTGCACAAGAAATGGCACAAAACCTGGGCTGGATTTTCCCCAATACTGTAGTCTGCCTGGCAGTCTGAAGTGAAGGGCTGTTGAGAGGCCTAAGGAGGGGAAGAGCAATGCTCCTGGCTTCTAAGAGACAAAACTGCCAGCATGTTTCCTAGGCTAAGAGGAATGCCCTATTCTTGTTGGGCTGTTTAATCTACTGATTTCATTGTACATTGCTGGAGAATTTTAAGGTGAAAATATTATGTGGTTAATTATACAGCTCATAAGCTCTGGGGAGTGGCTTTCAGATTCTATCACTCCAGGCAACAAGAGGAAAAAATGCCACATAACATGTTTTGCCCCTGGGAAATAAGTTAACAGAGTTAAAGTCAGATTTTTGAAAAGTAACATTTTCAATCTGTAAGAAAAACATTTGTCAGAGAAACATCTGGAGTTCTTGAGCATCTCACATCCAGGTGCATTAGGTATGCCTTGTTTCTCCTTCTGAAAAGGCCCATTGTGGAGAATGAGTTTCTCCGTCTTGATTATAGTCTTCTGCAGCAATATGGTTGTATCTGAAGGTGAGAAGGGAGGGGATATTCTACTTGCATTGCTTCATCCAGGTCTTCTGATAGGGCAAAGCCTGCAGAAACTCTGGGGCCATCCCTGTGTCTGCATTCCACCAAACAGACATTAAATGTAATTTACCTTTTACGTACCCACCCTTTCTTAGGAAACTACTGGAAGCAGTTTTCCACAGTAAATGAGACACCAAGAAAGTAGAATGCTTGATGTTAAGGAAACCAAGAATCCTACACATGACTGAGGCAGACGAAAGCCCCCAGATGAGCGTGAAGGAAACATCTGGGGTGACAGCTGTGCAGCAGGCCCAGACAGCAGGAGGACAACGGCTCCTAGCGGGAAGAGTTCAGAACATAAAAGTAGAACCAACAGATGAACGAGTACATTGTCCTGTGCAGAAAAGTGAATGAGAGGCGATTGGACAGTGTAGAAAGAATTAGCTGTAACTACAGAGAAAACTAAGTAAATGAGGAAAAAAGGCTATTTTTAACTCTAGGTAAAATGAGAAGTTGCATAAGAAAGAAGCCATTCATAGTATACTACTTATATGCACTGCCAGACTACTTGGTTTAGTAGTGAATATAAATTACAGAACATTAATGTAATGGAAGTATACTGAGATGAAGGACGTGTAAGTGGGAGGTGGGTGGCTGTTATTAGAAAGCTAAATATTGATCTCCTATTACAGGTCACTAGTAGAAAATTTCTAAAACTGATAAATCAAGAAAAAGCAATAAAATATATGCTTTGGTTAGCTATAAAAAAACCAAACCACAAAGTAACAGTGACTTCAGGAAAAACTTTATTTCTCTCTCAGTCAACATAGAACTAGGCAGTCCAGGATTGGAGTGAAAGCTTTGTTCGTAAAATCCTCAGTGACCCAGTCTCCCTCTCTACTGCTGTTCCAGAGTGAGGGGCTTCCTTTCCCAAGTTAACCGCATGGCTCAGTGTAGCTGCTCAGGTTCCAGCTATCATGTCTGTATTTCAGTCACCAAGAATGAAGAAAGAATGAAGAAGGAAGCAGTCAAAGGATGTTTTTCAGGTGTCCTTTAAGAAAGCTTCTTGAAAGTTGTATGGAATGCCTTTATTTACATTCCTTTGTCCAGGATTTAATTGCATAACTATGTGTAATTAAAAGAGGAGCTTGAAATACATTTCTGGAAGTCATGAGCTCAGCTTGAAATTGGGGTATATATTTCCACGGAAGAACGAGAGGATGGATATGGTGGAACTAGCCATTTCTTCCACATATATTATTTACAAATGTGGAAGTAAATTTCAGAATAAAGATCTAAAGGACTAAAATCACTGAAATTGCTGGTTGGGGAATGAGGCTTTTGGATAGGAAGGGGTGGTAGATATTATTGCTGCATTTTATTATAAATGTTTAGTACCATTATCTCTTAACTTCTTATGACATGTATTGGAAGAAATCATAAAGGTCCCTGACATAGTGGGTGTGATAGCAGGCTACGCAGGTTGTAAGAAGGGAGGGTGAGAGAATATGTACCTCCATTTCATCTCATATTTGTCCCTTGCTTATCTCTGAATACAGAAATAATCTGGTGTTCTTAAGCTTCATTGCAATATGAACTAATAGTTGGACCTGTAAGTTCTTCCCGCTATCTATCTCTTTTCCTGTGATCCTGTGAATACCAAGAAAACTTTTGAGTGGACATCAAAAGTAATGGTGATGGAGATAAGCTAGGAAGACACCTCAGAAGCTTAAGTAATACATGTTTACTTTTGAGGTGTCAGAATCCTCCTTTTCAAAAGTCAGGTATCTTTCTACTGTGGCTTTCCTCTTAATTCATAGCCTCTTAGATGGTAAGAAGCATCAGCTTAATCTAGAGATTCTGATTTTGGCCAGTCCAGGTGATAGCTCATGCCAGGTCTTATTCTCTCAAATTCTTTGCAGTAAATATTTTTCCCTTTCCAAATTCTTATTCACCCCTGACTTAGAGAATGCCCAGTCAATTCCAGCATTCTTGTCTCCACAAATGGAAGTGCAATTCATGAAAGCTCAATCCTGCTGCTTTGTGAAAACATCTACAGTCACGGAGAAGAAAACAAAATGCTGGGCTGAGACCTCAGCATGTGACTGAGGTATAATGAGCAAGATGACATCAATAGTATTATTTTTAAAAACATAGCTTTTGCAATAACTATATTTTAATTTACTGTAGTTTGATTTACTGAATATTAAGAACTACTTTCTTAAAACTCATCTCTGATCTTTGATAACTAGACAGGAATATATTATTTTCATCTCCACTTTAAAGATAAGGAAACACAGTTCAGAGATGTGCCATATCTACATCTCAGTTTCACAATAAGTCAGAAGGGTTTGGGTTTCAACACAGGACTGTCTGACTTTAAAGGCTGTGCTTTTTGAATAGTATCATAATTTGAAATTTTGATGGCTACTTCATCCAAGGTTCAGCCACCCAGGATTTTCTGGACATCTGCTATCTTAAGCACTGTACTGGCTTCAATGAAGCACATGTAACTAGATCACACTGAACATACCCTAAAGGATCATATCATCTGAGTGGAGATGGAGAGAATCAGATATAAAACTCACTGTTATAAATGCAATACATGCTAATTTGCCCAGGACCATCTTGATTTTTTTGTCACAATAATTATTAATAGTATTTCTTTTCACTCTCAAAAGTGCCCAGGTTTGGGTAATAAACTATCGGGTTATTGTAGCAGACGCTGACAGGCCCCACCCATATATCCCATTGCTCCTACCAACTCAGTCTGCTCCATCTGATTGCCAACTTCCAACACCTGTATTTCTTTCCAATGGGGCTTTCTTTTGCCACTGGAGCTTGTTTTGCTAGTAGGACAGAAGTGCTGAGGAGTTCATGCACCCTGGGAGCAGCCCTCTAGCAATGACTGATGATTAGTTGGTGTGTCTGTACTCCAACTCCATCACCCCTTGAATGAGATAATTGAAGTGTGTATCCTATACTGGCTCCCCTGTTCCCCACAGGACTAAGTTCCAATTGTCCACAGTGGTAACTGGCTTGAAAATGCACCTTTTATTGGCTGTCTTTCCCATCTTGTCCCTCTTCTCCACCACCCTATCATATCTTCCTGTAACTTCCAAATAACATCTCTACATTCAGATACTTGTCTGAGCCTTTCCTTTTGTCAGTAATCCAAACTGGAATACCTCTCTTATCTATAGAAAAGTTAAGGACTGAGTGATTTGGCTTAAAGTACAACCTTCATGGGTGTAGTGAGACTTGACCTTGACATTTGGATATTACTTAGGTAACAACGCGAGGAAGGGAGGATGACACAGGTAAGGGTGGCCAGGTGCAAAAGGAAGGCAGATGATGGAAAAGCGTACAGACTGGGGATGGACATTTGTTCTGGGAGAGAAACACAGAGAGCAATCACAGATGTTTGAGCAGGGTAGTGAAATGTTGGACACACTATTTTAGGATACCATGTTTGGCAGTGGGCAGGCCGACAGGATGAGGAGAGAGCTGAGTCAGAGAAGCCAGTGGGGAGAATGTTGATGTTATCTGAATAGGAAGAGATGAAGGCTGAGCTCAAAGTGGAGGAAAAAATATAGTAAGAAAGGGTGGTTATGAGTCATTTCAAAGGTGAATCCACTGGATTTAGTAGGTGACTAGCTACAAAGGATGAAGGACAGAGATGAGTCAATGGTGACTGCTCCCCTCAACCTACAGCCACCCTATGAATCAAGCTGTGAACAACATGGATGACAGGCCGACACATTTAAGAGAAACCAATTCTCTCAAATGTTAAAGTGCATTCTGTGTCTCATTGTGTTTCTTTTCCTTTCCAAGGCCACCCTGAGTGCCTGTTGAATGGTTACTCTCTAGCGTGTACTTTTCTTTAATTAAATGACACTGTGGTTAAGAACTCAGGCATTGGGCTCAGGCTGAGCAGGGTTCAAATTTTAGTATTGTTTCCTGGGGGTGTGGCCTTAAGCAAGCTCAGTAACATTCTGAGCCTCAGTTTTCTTTTTCCTTTCTTTAATGCGGCTATAGTTAATTGGTTTTTTAAAATGTAGTGTTTTAAGAATTTAATGAGATAATACACATAAAGGTTGTCACAGTATGTGGCACCTATATAAGTGCTCAGAAAATGATGCCAGTTATTATTAAACTGGTAAGAGCAGGCACTACACTTGCTCTTAGCCAAAAGCTCAAGAAGCAATTATGCAATTACTATTAACAAGGTGAGGTGAACTGTCTGACCATGTCTCAGAGTGGCTGTAAGTAAAGAGGATTATTAAAGTATATCTATAGATCAATGTAGCTAGCTAGATCCCCGCCCCCACCCCCTGCCACCCTCTCTCATTCTCTTTCTCTGTCTTTCTCTATTCGAGGCCCAGAAACAGATAATACTGTTCAGCATTCTGCAGGAAGCCCAGCGTCAGGAATGCGGATGAAGAAATAAAGTCTTAGCTCCAGACAATTTTTTCATCTCTAGATAGCTACAGTATTGGGGAGTTTCTATTCTATTCTTTGTGCCAGAGATCATATCCCATTTCATGGACTGCTTTAGGTCAATAAATAGGTCTATTTTTCACTGTTCAAAACGCTCCCAGACACAATTCATTTCAAACAAAAGTCACCACCCACCATCCTGCTTTTCACGCTCCTTCCCATGAAAATGATCCTCTGAACACAGAGCTCCCACCCCAGTCCGGGGGCTCAGTGGGGAGGATTGAGGTGTGAATTCTAACTGACAGGCCTGAGCTCAATAGGAACAATTGTCTTGCAGGGGAACGGTGGCAAAGGGGATGCACCCTGTCCCCTTTCAGTCTCCTCTGAAGTCAATGCTGGTTGATTCTGCAGCTGGTGGATTCAAAATGCAGCAGTTCGGAGAGTGGTCATTTATTTTGAAAAGACCTCTGAATTGACTAGGAAGTCCCATGTGGCACTTTTCTTGAACTATGTGGACGTGCCCGCAGCTTTCTTGCAATCCAGGGAGTAATTCTGAGGCAAGCCGGTGGGGCCCTCTCTCGCAGCCTCTCCCCTGCAATGGCAGTGTTTCCCACAGGTCCCCCTACTGCCCACTGCAGCGTTTCCAGGCTGGCAGGGTGTGTGCGGAACAAATCCATGGATTTCCTCAGATTTCATCAGAGATGGTCAGGGTGCTGGAACTTCTCAGTTTGACCTTCTGTGACCACAGTCACCCACAGGACCAAGCTCTGTGAATTCTGGTACTTAACAGATATCCCCAAATGCTGGAAAGGCCTCTTCTAAATCTCCTCAGTATCAAAATGGCAAAACCCTAAAAAGGCTGCTCATCTCTGTTCTCAGGGACTTAGTCCCTCAGCTGAGCTGGGGGAACAACAGATTTCAGTAATCCATCTTATTTGGCTTCTTCAAAACAAGATTCCATCCACTGAGACCAAAACCCTGGAGTATGCAGCAGCCTAGGTGAGGTTTCTGCGGGGAGGATGGAAAGTTTGGAGAGGATGAGTGCACATCTTTTAATAAAGGCCAAAACACTCAGTTACAAACGAGAAACAAATAATTTTCTTTTAGTCAGGCACCAGCATGGGGTAATTATAGAAGGAGTGATTTGAGGATTAGGTTTTCTTCTTTAGAAAATCACTGAAAATCTACTGAACATGGCGGCATGTGTAAGCCTGCAGAGCACGTCATCTTGCAGTGGAATTTCCTATGGGACATCAAGGTTTTGAGGTAACCTAGTGTAACAGATGCTTATGGAACACTTCCCCCACCATCTCTTTACTAGGCTGATATGCTCACCCCCAGCTACTGTGGGTGTTGGTTGCCATCAGCTACTCCATTCTCCAGAGACGGTCTCTCTTTGGCTAACACTAACCACCCAGTGACATTAGGTGGTTACACCTCCCATCCCACCTACCTCCACCAGGCAGCCTGTGGCCAATGAGTGACTGTTACCAAGGGTACAAGAGCCCAAACTCCCTTGCTTCTGGGCAGGACAACTCCAGAGATCACCCTGGGATGGATGAGACTAGGCTTCATGCAAAACATTTTTACCTTGCTTTCTTTTTCTTTTTCTTTTTTTTAAATATGCCCTACCCTGCTTCCCTTACTCCCCTACAAGTTTCCTTTGAGAGCACACTCTCATTAAATCACATGCACAAGAACCCCTGCTTCAGGCTCTGCCTCTGCAGAATGCAAACGAAGATACCTGGCTTATACAGAAAGCAGTGAGCTGATTGGCTTCCTTGTCAGAGGCACTGTAAAGGGGCTGTCTTTTCTCTAGAATATAACTCTCTGAGTTGTCTGATTATAATTCCCTTAAATTAAAAAACATCTTAACTGCCTATGCTCTTGATTTCAGTTGGACTTTTTCTTTAAAAATGCTTAGTCAGTGTGCCATAGAATTCTTAGAAGTTTTCTACTAATTAGAAAGTGACTCTCCTCCTCCTAACATACTTACACAATTATCTAACTACTCTAGAAAATTATAATTTAGATTTCCATTCCATGTGTTTCAATTCTTTTTGCCAAAATCATGACTTTGAAACTCTTGAGTTTCCTGTTAGAGTTAATTATCTGCAAGTATATTAAAATGCCCCTTTCTTTCCAAAAACATCTATCCATATAAACATTCCAAAAAATGAAAGCTTTTTATTTAATTTTTCAAGGTTTTCATTCTGAGTGGTTTAATTTAATGCCAGTGGGAGGGAGCTGGGACACATGAATGGAGAGTCATGGTAGAGCTGTATAAGAACTCAAGGGGCAACAGCTTTCTCCAGTATTTTTTGCTTCCTCTGTATTATTGACTCCTAGTCAAAATGGAATGTCAACTGTTGGATTCTGCAGAAGTGCACCATGAGATAAGAGTACATATGCAAAGGATTTATCAAGGAAGTATGAGGAGAAAGAGAGGTGGGGAAGGCCAGGAATGGGAAGAAGCTAAGCCAGACAGTAGTATAGGGAAATCCTACAGAGGGCAGCTTCAGCTGGTCACTCAGGGGAGCTCAACAGTGTCAAGGACACCTTGAAGCAGTTTCTACAGGAAGGAAGAGACAGGGCTTTTGTTCTCCCTCACCCAGTGGTCACTGTTCAAAGGCCCCACAGCAAGAAAGAGGTGGGAACAGGTGTTTCTGTTCTTTTTCTGTTTGGGCAAAACAGCTCCAATAGCCCAAGATAGCCCAAGATTAGTCATTCATAGATAGTCAGGGGTGTAGCCTATTCCCAGCCAAATCAAATGGAAGCTGGGAAAGGGACATAAAGGAACAGCAAAAGGGACTCCAGGGGATGTAGGTGAAACACTGACAGAGTCCACTACAAGGGGTTAACAGAAGGAAAATGTGCAGTGGGAAGGTGTTTGATCCAAGCATATCTAGATTCGAGTCATTCAGGTTAAAGACTGTGGTCCAAGCTGCACTTCAGCTACAACATTTGCTACTTTCAGATATCCCATCCCACCCTGGCTACTATGTGATGGTAGTGGCTGGATTCTTACTTGGGTTCTCCTTTGGGGCCTATCTTCAGACAGCTCTCAGGTAATCCAGTTTCTGCACTGTCAGTTGGAGTGGGACAAATCAGACCTATCATAGGCATAAATGTTCGTAATTGTGGATGTGAATGTGTCCGAACTGCTGAAGATTCCTGAAGTTATGGACTAAAGTAGCGAAGTCAGTAGATAATCTGCTGGAAGTGCCTGAGGGCCTAACTGTCTAGGTGTAACCAGCAAGGAAAGCAGGTGCATAGCTCTGGAAGAATATAGACTGTTGCCTCCCCTGGATCTCAGTGGAAAGGTGCTCAGAGGATCTGTCTGGCTCTCCAGGCAAGTGAGTACATATTAGAGAGTACAGAGTGGCTCTGGCACCATGAAAAGGGAAAATTGGAAATAAAACCACATCATATAAGAGGTTGCTGATGGGCCCTTTTTCTTTGTTCCAGAATGTTGCCTATGGACCAAGGCTAAAAACAAGAATGTTCTACATTCTGAAAAGAATGACTAAGGAGTAACATATGGGACCTCCCTTAGTCCTTTCTTGTTGCTATAAGATGTCTCACTTGATCTTAGCCAAAAGGCTGATGAGTGATAACAAAATATCTTAGACTGAATAACTTATAAATAATAGAAATTAATTTTTGTGGTTCTCAAGGCTGGGAAATCCAAGCTCAAAGTGCTGGTAGATTCAATATCTGGTAAGACTTGCTCTCTACTTCCAAGATGGTGCCTTGCTTATGTGCCTGTATTAGTCCTGCTAATAAAGACACACCTGGGTCTGGGAAGAAAAAGAAGTTTAATTGGACTTTTAGTTCCACATGTTGGGGAGGCGTCAGAATCAGGAGGTGAAAGGTGCTTATTTCATGGTGGTAGCAAGAGAAAATGAGGAAGAAGCAAAAGTTGAAACCCCTGATAAACCCATCAGATCTCATGAGACTTATTCACTATCCTGATAACAGCACAGGAAAGATTGGGCCCCATGATTCAATTACCTACCCCTGGGTCCCTCCCACAACACATGGAAATTCTGGGAGATACAATTCAATTTAAGATTTGTGTGGGGACACAGCCGAGCCATATCAGTGTCCTCCAGGGAGGAGAGTACAAAATGAAATAACATGGCATAGAATGCTGAAATGATAGACAGAGAATTCAGAATCTAGTTGGCAATGAAGATCATCAAGATCCAGGAGAAAGTTGAAACCTAATTCAAGGAATTTAAGGAAATCCAATAAAACAATACAAGAGCTGACACACAATATACCTATTTTAAGAAAGAAGAAAACTGATTTTCCAGAGCTGAAAAACTAAAAACAAGAAATTTATAATACAATTGAAAGTATTAACAAGAGAATAGACCAAGTTGAGGTTTAATCTCAGAACCCAAAGACCAGTTATTTAAATCAACTTGGTCAAAAATTAATAATAAAATAAAGAGAAAACAATTTTAAAAATTAAATAAAACCTCCTAGAAATATGGGATTATGTAAAGAGACCAAACCTATGACTCATTGACATCCCAGAAAGAGAATGAGAGAGAGCAAGTAACTTGGAAAGCATATTTGTGGATATTCTCCATGAAAATGTCCCCAGTTTTGCTAGAGAGGTTGACAAGCAAATTTAGGAAATTCAGAGAACCAGAGAACCCCAGCGAGATATTATACAAGACACACATCCCAAGACACATAGTCATCAGATTCTCCAAGGTCAATGTTAAAGAAAAAATATTAAAGGCAGCTAGTGAGAAGGATAGACCACATACAAAGGGAATCCCATCATGCTAATAGCAGGATGTTCAGCAGAAACTTAATACACCAGAAGAGAGTGGGGGCCTATATTTAGCATCCTTAAAGGAAACAAATTCCAACCAAGAATTTCCAATTCAGCCAAATAAAGCTTTATAAGTGAAGGAGAAATAAAATCCTTTGCAGGCAAGCAAACACTAAAGGAATTCGTTACCACCAGACCTGCCTTACAAGAGGCCCTTAAGGGAGTGCTAGACATAAAGAAAAGATCATTATCTGCCACCACAAAAACACATTTAAGTGCATAGCCCACTGACATGCTAAAGCAACTATACAACCGAGTCTACATAACAACCAGTTAACAACACAATGACAGGATCAAATCCTCAGATATCAGATATTAACCTTGAATGTAAACAGGCCAAATGCCCCCACATAAAAGGCACAGAGTGGCAAGTTGAGTAAAGAAGTGAGACCCAATGTTGTCTTCAGGAGACCCATCTCACATGAAATGATACCCATAGGCTCAAATTAAAGAGATGGAGAAAGATCTATCAAGTAATAGAAAACAAAAAAGAACAGGGGTTGCTATTTTTATTTCAGATAAAGCAGACTTTAAACCAACAACGATCAAAGGGTACAAAGAAAAGCATTACATAATGATAAAGGATTCAACAAGAAGACTTAACTGTTCTAAATATATATGAACTCAACACTGGAGAACCCAGATTCATAAAACAAGTTCTTAGAGATATACAAAGAGACTTACATAACTGTACAATAATGGTAGGAGACTTTAACACCTCACTGAGAGTGTTAGATAGATAATTGAGGCAGAAAACTAGCAACAATATTTGGGACCTAAGCTCAACAGTTGACCAAATGAAACTAATTGACATCTGAGAACACTCCACCCAACAAAAATAGAACATACACTCTAAGATCAACCACACATTTGGTCATAAAGCAATTTTTAACAAATTCGGAAAAACTAAATTCACACCAACCACACCACACAAAAAAAAGAGTAAATCAATACCCAGAAGATTTCTCAAAATCATACAATTACATGGAAATTAAACAACCCATTTTTGAATGACTTTGGAGTAAAGAAAGAAATTAAGACAGAAACCAAGAAATTCTTTGAAACTAATGAAAACAAAGATACAAAATACCAGAATCTCTGGAACACAGCTAAATTAGTGTTAAGAGGAAAGTTTATTGTACTAAACACCTAAATCAAAATGTTAGAAAGATCTCAAATCAACAACTAATATTATACCTAGAGGAAGCAGACAAATAAATCAAACCAACACCAAAGCTAGCAGAAGAAAAGAAATAATCATTATCAGAGCTGAACTGAATAGAATTGAGACATAAAAATTCATACAAAAGACTAATGAAACCAAAAGTTGGTTATTTGAAATAATAAATAAGATTGATAGACCACTAGCTAGACTAATAAAAAAAGATAGAAGATTCAAATGAACACCATAAAAAAAAATACCACCAACCCCACAGAAATACAAAAACCCTCAGAGACCATGATGAACACCTCTATGCACACAAACTAGAAAATCTAGAAGAAATGGATAAATTCTGAGAAACATGCAACCTCCCGAGATTGAACCAGGAAGAAATTGAATACCTGAATAGACCAATAATAAGTTCTGAAATTGAATCAGTAATAAAAAAGCCTACCTTCACATCACTAATCATCAGAGAAATACAAATCAAAACTACAAGGAGATACCATCTTTTATGAGACAGAATGGCTAACATTAAAGAGTCAAAAAACAACATGCTGGCAAGGTTGTGGAGAAAAGGGAATGCTCAAACACTGCTGGTGAGAATGTAAATTAGTTCAGCTACTGTAAAGCAATTTAAGATTTCTCAAAGAACTTAGAACTACAATTCAACCAAGCAATCCCATTACTGGATATGTACCCAAAGGAAGAGAAATAATTCTACCAAAAGACACATGTATACAGATGTTCATTGCAGCACTTTTCTCAATAGCAAAAACATGAAATTAACCTAGATGTTCACCAGTAGTGGACTGAATAAAGAAAACTTGGTACATATATACGATGGAATACTATGAAGTCACAAAAAAGAAAGAGAGAATGTTCTTTGCAGTAACATGGATGCAGCTGGAACCCATTATTCTTATCAAATTAACACAGGAACAGAAAATCAAATACCACGTGTTCTTACTTATAAATGGGGGCTAAACATTGAGTACACATGGACACAAAGAGGGAAACAATAGACATTGGGGCTTACTTGAGAAAAGAGGGTGGGAGGAACAAAAACCAACTACTGGGTACTCTTCTCAGTACCTGGGCAATGAAATCATTTGCACACCAAACCCCAGCACCACACATTTTACTCATGTAACAAACCTGCACATGTACCTCCTGAACCTAAAATAACAGCGGAAAGAAAAAAAAAAGAATAAAAAATTATTCATTCAATAAGAATTTCTCATGCAATATTTAGGGCATACTTATAATAAAAAATAATGTTTTTAAAATCTGAAATTTAAATTTAACTTAGAGTCCTGTACTTTGGCAATCCCAGACCCAACACTTCCAACCCAGGGCTTATCAACTGCAGCAGAGGTGTCTCTGCTTCTAACTGTTAGCTCACTGTCTCTCCTGTCTATATAATGAAAATATTGGGGTAGGAGATGGCCATTGTCAGCAGTCTTGTGGGAAGACCACTGTGGGGAGACAGAGGTTTCTCCTCCCTTCCATGCAGAGGAGGAAATGAGGGTTGCATTTTCCCGTCGATCGCAAGGAAGGCATAAAGTCCTTGAGAGCACTTGTAAGACTGAAGGTATCTGCTCTGCAAGAGGAGATTTTTATTTTTATGTCGGATTTCTGCTTGGGCAGTGAACCTGCTGATTGGCCCCTGTGCATTGAGCAGGGAGAAAGGGAGTGAGGAACAGAGCGAGGAAACAGAGGGAAGGAAGGCAGAAAAGCTTAGTGTACTCCCATCATTTGTCTTGGCAAAGATGAGCCTGTTGGTCAAGGGGATGCTGCACAAGGAAGCTGAGCTTATGTTAGTCCTCTGATGTATTGCCCCGGAGGGATGCCTTCTAGATGAGGGGATCCTAGCAGCAGAGACCACGGGGAGCACACTGGAAAAGGCTGTGGTGCTGGGGAGCTGTGGAAGGGTGGAAATGGAGCTGGATGCCTACTTTAGGAAACTATGGTGTGGAGAGAAACTTCAAGCCTCTGTGAAGCACCCACCCATGTTCCTGTAAGCACCTGGAAGACTGACACAGGATCTTGAGGTTAAAGGTGAAGGCCAGAGGAGGAGGCAAAGTCGATAAGAAGAGCCAGTCTTGCTTAGGTGGCCAAGTAAGTGATGATGTTTCTGCTCTGGAGAAGCTCAGAAGATATGGAGTCACGGAGTGAGGGAGGGGTGTATGCAAAGCAGTCACATTTCTCTGCCCACTCTGCCTTCAGCCACAGGTCTAGTGGGTATGTAGTACAGACAGCTTTGAAGTGAACATAAGATTGAAATTAAAAACTGGTCCAGACTTATCTTCATAATGAATATTGATGAAATAGTTTGGAATTTCCCCAAGATGACGTTAAACGATAGAAAATGTGGATTTGATAGAGATAAAAGTGAAAATGGGATAAAATGGACCTTCTTTATGTCTATACTCTGATGAAAAAAGTGCTCAATAAACCATGTCTATCTAGCAAAATGGAATCCAAGAAGGGCAGAATTCCCTTGATGATGTGATGGTTGGTGCTGCCGTATCTGCTGCCCATGAGGGAGATGCAATCTGCATGCCATTGCCTGCCAAATCTACCTGGTGAGAGGGTGAGAGGGTGAAGTGGAGAGGTATCTGTGACGTGTAAGAGCCACCCCGAGAATTCTCTCTACAGATTTGCAGCTGAGCCTGTACCCAAACAGTGTAGGGAGCCCCTGAGACCCTCAGTCTGTGATGGAGTCTAAAGAAGTAAGTTTGAGGCCAGGCACCATGGCTTATTCCTGTAATCCTTGCACTTTGGAAGGCCAAGGCAGAAGGTTTGCTTGAGCCCAGAAATTCGAGACCAGCCTGGACAACATAGTGAGATTTTGTTTCTACAAAAAGTAATAATTTGAACGTGTGTGAATAAAAACTGGATGAATGTGGGGATTTTAAAATGACGTTACAAATGGTATGTTATAACCAATGGAAAGTTTAAGTTGGTGAGCTGCACTAGTTATTATTTATATCATCTCTTTGATATTGTAATTCTTCCTGCTTACCTTTAACATGGATATGAGTGTGTGCACATACAAATATATTCGCATAAAAATGGTGTTAGTGTGATAGATTCTACTATTCTCTTCCAGTTCCGATTGAGTTATGAATAAAAGTTCCTTGGTGAAAACTTAGCCGGCAGTTGTGCTGATGACGTATGAGAAAAGGTTGGACCTCATTCACATTTCCACATTTGCATTTGCCCTGCAGGGCTTAGTGTGGTAGAAACTTGCATATGTCAGTGAAATGAGAATCCCTGACTCACAGGTTGCTGCTTGGAAGCGGATCTGATAAAGAAAGCCAGCCCCATTTTTCCATAGTCAATTCCAGCTGGCAATTCTTGCTCTAAGCACTGCTTTCTTCATCCCCCTTTCACGGTGTCAGACATAATGCATTGCTTTTCTTGCTGCAGAAGCTTGTCAGAAGTATTTTTCCAGTTTGCTAATCCATGATTTTTTAAAATGATGGATAATAATATTCACATTGATCATGCAAATCAGAGTTTTCAATAACCAGTTATTTCCCATGTGCCATTATGGCTACAGTCAAAATGGACTATCACAAGTTTGCAAAGTTTGAAGGCAAGAGGCAGTATTATAAAATCAGAGTTATATGAAGTTGTATTGAGAACTGAGGTTGAAAGCAAGGTTAGCAAAATTCTCTCATTTTTTTCCTTGGCTGGCATTATTAGGTAGGGTGATTTTAGGAGAGGATTATTGTTAAATAACTTTTATCTTTTGTAGCTTTGTGACCTTGAGAAAATTACTTAACCTCTTAGCACCTTAGCTGCATCATATTTAATGAGGATAATAATAGTATCTACCTTTAAAAGTTGGTGTGAAGATTAAATGACCTTTTATATATCTATATCTAGGTATAGGCATAAGTCTAGACAATAATACAATATAGGTATTTTACATGCATTCCTAGCACATAGAAGACTCTCAACAAATGTTATTATTACTATTTCTGCTACTATTATTATGATCAATTTTCAAGATAGTAAGATTTAGTATGGCCTAGTAGAAAGAGTACACGTAGGTTTTAGAGAAAATGAGTTCTCAAGTCACAACTTTGCCATGCACGGTGAGAACTTGAAAAAGAGGATGGCCTCTCTTAGTTACCATATCACCAAATGGGCAAAATCATACTGCTGTTATAGGATTTTCATTAAGGACGGTGAAGGCTGAATAAGATCATGTTTATAAAGTGTGTTGCACCTGTTTGTTAGCTCCCTCCCCGGTTTTCAGAGGCCAGTGAAAGACCCCGAGTTTTGCATCTTCACACCAATTTCTTTGTCCTAACACATTTCACTCGTCTTCCCTCAATCTGAGGAGATAAAACACGATTTCCCTGTACCCGATCATACCTAATCCTTCTCTGGAAGGGTTAATACATCAATAGCACTCAAACCATCGAGTTAAAGTGACTCGTCTTCGTTCTCCAGGACCAGCTGAGTCTAGGTAATTAATTTAGTGAGCATGATGTGCCCAGTGAATATGTGACAGCAATTCTGTTTTTCCTCTCCAAACCTTCTTCTGGAATGGGGCAGTTCAGGCCAAGGTCTCAATCAACCTCCACAAGGTTTGACATTAGGGACCTTATAATACACTTGGGATACCTGGTGGGGAAGAATCTCAGCCACATTCTCTGCTAGAAGATCCCTGGGCAGGTGAAGGGGAGTTACAATCTCAGTGGTCCTCTACCTTGGCTATACACTGGAATCACTTAGGGACCTCTGAAAAATCTCCATGCCCAGGCTGCACCTCAGTAGAATACAATCAGAATTTTAAAAAGTTATCCAGGTGGGATTTTTAAAATTTATTATTATTATTTTTTTAGAGACAAGGTCTCCCTCTGTTGTCCAGGTGGAGTGTGTTGGCCTCATCATAGCACACAGCAACCTCAAACTCTTGGGCTTAAATAATTCTTCTGCCTCGGCTTTCCAAGTAGCTGGGCCTACAGGCACAAACCACCATGTCCACATACTTTTAAAATTTCCTTTTACTTCACTCAGCTGACCTTCTCTCAGCAGGGAAATGCTTTTGTAAATGAATGCTCCTCTAATGGAACTTTATAATTACAACTATTTAACATGTGATAATTGTTTTTGCTTTGCTATCAACCTGATTTTATAATTTTAATAAATTTTATTGAGGCATTAATTTACATAGAATAAAATGCACCTATTTTAAGTGTATAGTTCAATGAATTTTGACAAAGAAATACACTCCTGTAACCACCACAATCAAGACATAAAACATTTCTATCATACCTAAAAGTTCTCTTGTGCCCATAATATGGTTTGGCTGTGTTCCCACCCAAAATCTCATTTTGGGTTGTAATCCTCATAAGCCCCATAATCCCCACATGTCAAGGGGGGGGGACCAGGTGGAGGTAATTGGATCATGGGTGCAGCTTTCCTCATGCTGTTCTTGTGAGAGTGAGTGAGTCTCGCAAGATCTGACGGTTTTATAAGCATCTGGCATTTCCCCAGCTTGCACTCACTCCGTCCTGTGAAGACGGTGCCTGCTTCTCCTTTGCCTTCTGCCATGATTGTAAGTTTCCTGAGGCCTTCTGAGCAATACGGAACTGTGAGACAAACCTCTTTCCCTTATAAATTACACAGTATTTCTTCATAGCAGTGTGAGAATAGGCTAATACAGCCCCTTTGCAGTCAACCTTCCCTCTATCCCTCCACCCCCAACTCAGGAAAACAGTGATCGTTTTTCTGTCATCACAGACTAGTTTTCCTTATAGTAGAACTTCATATAAGTAGGTCATACTGTAAGTATTCTTTTGTGTCTGCCTTCTTTTGCTAAGCATAATGTTTTTGATATTTGCTTATTCTGTTGTATGTTTCAATAGTTTATTCTTTGAATTGTGAAGTTGTAATCCATTCTATGAATATATCAGCATTTGTTTATCCATTCACCTTTTGATGGACATTGACCAACCTAATTTTAGTACCTTTTTTATTGTGATTTTCTCTCTACTTTTCCTCTTACAGCTATTTTATAGTGAAAACAGAGGTGATCTTTCATCAGAACCAGCATTTTTCTATGAATTCCTGAAATGAGTTCAAGCAACGTACTTAGAGGTGATTGGACAAATGGTCAAATTACTCTCCCTGATATAAAATGGAGCTACACAGCCATACAATCTGTTTCATGAACTCTCAGTGCCATTGGGTTTGCAAAGCCACAGACATTGCTTGCTCTAGGCTATTTTATTGATTCTTTGTTGCTATTTATTTCATTATCTTCAAGCTCAGTTATTCACCAAGAGTTAAAGTGACTCATTTCATACTCTCTTTGGTCTCCTGAACTTAACTCTTGTGTTTAACAATGAAACAACAAAATAATAGACAAATTCAACACTGTAGCTGGTTCAGAAAGTCCTTAAAATATCTCTAAGTTGCCAATTATTCCTTAGAGGTAGTTTTGAAAGGGAGGCTTGCAATACACACACACACACACATGCATACACATGTATATATCATATATGTGTATATGGGAAAATATATACATGCATGTCTATATGAAAATATTTTTATACATATGTATATGTATATATGTTATCTATCTATATATAAATATGTATACTTTTATTTTAGAAAGTATAGATTTTGTTATACCAAAAAAATTCCTTTTAACATTATTTTTACTGGCTGCATATTAAACTTTTGAGTGGATATACCACAATTAACTTAATTTTTATTCTATAAATAAACTTTTAGGTTGTTTCTATTTTTTTCTAATATAAAATGCTCCAAAGAATGTATATGGACACAAACATTTTTATGTATTGCTTTCTTTGTCTTAACTACTGTTTTTTGATTAAAAAAAAATTATACTATGACTTTGAGGTTTTTTTTTTTCCTTTCCCTCTACAGTCAATACATATCTATGCTAGGTCACTGATATAAATATACATTTCTAGGAAGTTTTCTTATGTTAGGAACTCTGGATCAAAGTCACTGGCCTTTCATTACTCTTGGATTTAATGTTACAAAGACTTTTCAACTTCCTTAGCAAGCGTTTTGCCATCAAGGCAAAATTCATCAAAGTTAAGGGTAATATCTTGTATCACAAATCTCAATGCTGCTCAAAGGGGCCATGGTACAACAGGAGATGAAATTTGATGATAGAAAAACTCAGCATTCTAGAAAAATTTTCAATGATATCCAATAACAAATGATTTTTATTCTATAAGATTTCAAATATCTGGTCATTTTGTTGTAGTGGGTGAATTCATTTTACCCATATTATTTACAAATTTAAAAGACCACCATTTGCTTTACAGTATTAAATAAACAGGAGCTTTAAATCAATGCACAGGATATTTATGTTTCTGGTATTAGGTGGGTCATGCACAGATTTCCCAATGATAATTTAAATTTATTCCCAAATCTTGTTCGGTTGCTTTCAGCAGAATTTTCCTGATGTCCTCAGCAGGTGGAGACAATCATTGGGTCACAAGTGCATTTATTCACAGTGGGTATGGCTTACGGAACAAATTCTCAGGCACTGATCAAGGTAGCACAGCATCATTTTTCCCCCTAATAAATCGTAGTTTATCCTTACATGTTTTCTTTTTTATCACATTCTTTGCTGGTAGGGTCAGTACTGTAGATATAGGGAGAAATGTAGGTCTAGTGGCCAGGAAGTTACTAGAAATATTTACATTTTGGTACACAATTATAAGTTGAGGGATGCAAGAAGATTAAACATGCTTCCAGGTTCAAAAATGGCCCTTTGGATATAAAAAATATGGGTAATTCCTGCAAGGCGACTGCTAGAGAAGACAATATTTTAATTGTGTATATAAATTAACATAAGTCCTAGATCTGTAACCACCCAATGGGTTCAACTTGCCTGTTGCCTAGACAGAGCCAATTTATCAAGACAGGGGAAATGCAATGGAGAAAGAGTAATTCACACAGAGCTGGCTGTGTGAGAAACCGGAGTTTTATTATTACTCAAATCAGTCTCCCCAAGCATTCGAGCAATCAGAGTTTCTAAAGATAATTTGGCAGGTAGGAGCTTGGGAAGTGGGGAGTGCTGCTTGGTCAGGGTTGGAGATGGAATCATAGGTGGTTGAGGTGAGTTTTTTTTTTGCTGCTTTCTGTTCTTAGATTACCCATCTCGGTGGTATCAGCTGATCCATTGAGGGTAGGTTCTGCAAAATATCTCAAGAACTGATCTTAGGTTTTACAATTGTGCTGTTATCCCCCAGGAGCAATTTGGGGAAGTTCAGACTCTTGGAGCCAGAGGCTGCATGACCCCTAAACCTGTAGCTAATTTGTTAGTCCTGCAAAGGCATACTGATCCCCTACAAGAAGGGGATCTTTTCGGAAAACGGCTTTTATCAAGTTTGTTTCAGAGTCAAACCATGAACTGAATTCCTTCCCAAAGTTAGTTCAGCCTATGCCCAGGAATGAACAAGGACAGCTTAAAGGTCAAAAGCAAAAGGGAGTCGGTTAGGTCTGATTTCTTTCACTGTCATAATTTTCTCCATTATAATTTTGCAAAGGCGGTTTCAGATTCATCCTCAAGAAGTGCACAGGTGGAGGAAACCTGAAGAATCATAGCAAGGCTTTGGGACCTGAACAAAAATATAATGAGTCAGACACAAATAATACAATGAAGGCCTTGAAATCTAAACTGACACTGAAACCACCATCCACAAAAGATGAGGAAGAACCCGCAGTCTGACCCTAACCAAGTTGATAGATTGCTGTAACAACAACAGAACCCCTGCAATCTCTTGAGGATTCTAATAGAGCCCATAGTCTCACAACATAATATTCAAAATGTCCTGAATACAATGCAGTCAAAAATTATTCAACAAAACGAGCCAGGAAGAACAACCATATTTTTTATTAAAAGTATAAGCAGATGTCAAACATAAAATTACTCGGATGTTAGAATTATAAAAGACTTTAAAACGGTTATTATAACAAAACTCAATGAGATAAAGGAGAAAACTCTTGAATGGAAAGACAAAAAGATTTCAGCACAAAAGAAGAAACTACAAAAAGAACAAAATATAAATGAGAAAAAAATTAAAATATTTGAAACCAAAATTTACTGAATGAAATTAATAGTATAGTTAAGATAGGTAAGTCAGTGAACTTAAAGATATATTAATAGAAATAATCAAATTTGGTTAACAGAGAGATTAATCTTTTAAAAAATTAACAAGGCCTCAGGACCCTGTTGAGCAACATCAAATGGTCTACTATTCATGCTATTGGGGTTCCAGAAAATTAGGAGAATGAGATTTTTGCAGAAAAGTAGTTGAAGAAATATTATCTGAGTTGAAGAAATATTATCCTGAATTTGGTGCAAGACATAAATTTACAGTATCAAGAAGGTCAGTTAATCCCAAACAGGTAAAATTCAAAGAAAACCACCCACAACCACTTGAATTACTGTGGATTTCTCATCAGAAACCATGGAGGACAGAAAACAATGGAACAGCATATTTGAAATGATGAAAGAAAAGAACTGTTAACCAATATTTATATACTCAGTGGAGATGTCCTTGAAGGATAAAGGCAAAGTAAAGACATTTTCAAATGAAGAGAAAAGCAAACAAATGTGTTACTACTAGACCCACTCTAAAAGAAACACTAGATGATACTCTTTAAACTGAAAGGAAATAATACAGAGGAAAACTTGGAATTTCAGAAATGAAAGAAGAGCAAAAAATACAGTAAATATCTAGGGACATATAACTTTATTTCTCCCCTAAGTTTTTAATAATACACATGACTATTAGTAGCAAATATTATAAAATTATCTGGTTGATTTTCTATGTATACACTTGCAATACATATGACAAGTGAAATATGCAAGACAGAGGGCAATAGATTTGTCGGGATTCTCTATTTTATAAAAGCTGTAAAACATTAACTCTAAATATACTATGAAAAAAATGCATGTATATTTAAATCATAAAAAAACCATACATAATAATTCAAAGAGATATAGCCAAAGAGTCAGTAGGTCAACCAAAATTAAATATTAAAAGATATTAAAATTATCTGAAGGAAGGCAAGAAAAGAAAAACAAAAAAATGAGGTGAACAAAGATAAATAACAAAATGTTAGCTCTAAATCAAATTATATCAGTGATTACATTAAACTTAAATGGTCTAAACACATTAATAATGATTGTTGGATTCTATAAATAAGCAAGCAAGCAAACAAAACACACAAGACCCAGCTTAGCTGTCCACAAATATTCTATTTTTAAATATAATAATAAAAGTAGGTTAAAAGTAAATAATGAACAAAATTTACTAGGCAAACACTAATCACACTATAACTAGAGTGGCTATGTGAATATGAAACATCATAGATTTCACAACAGGACAATTGCTAGCAATAAAAAGAACATCCCATAACGATAAGAGGGTAAATTCACCAAAAAGAAACAATCCTAAATACGTGTTTACTTTAAAAGAGGGTTTCAAAATATATGAGACAAAAACTGATGAAACTAAAGTGAAAAGTAGACAAATTCACACAAATACACTGAGAGATTATACTGAAAGATTTACTACTCTTTCAGTTACTAATAAAATGAATGAACAATCAGTAAAGATATAGAAGACTGTAACAACATCATCAACTAACATGACTTGACAGGCATTTCTAGAACACTTCACACAATAACAGTCTACATTCTGTTTAAGTGACATGGAATGTTGAAAGTATATTACATTTGAGAAACAAAAAAATAACAAACTTAAAAGAATGAAAATAATGCAAATTAAAGTTCTCTGACCATACCATATCTAAACTAGAAATTGGTAAAAAAGATATCTGGAAATTCCCTGATTATTTGGAAATTAAACCATGCACTTCTAAATAGATAGAGTCAAATGTAAAGTTTTCAAAGGAAGTTATAAAATACATAGAACATGATGAAAATAAAAATACAACATGAAAATCTGTGGTATGCTGCTAAAGCAGTATTTACAGAGAAATTAATAGCATTAAATGCTTGTATTAGAAAAGAAGCCTCAAGTTAACAATCTTAAATAACTGCTTAAGAAACTAGAAAAAGGAGAATAAATTAAACATAAAACCAGCAAAAGAGAGAAAAACAAATTAGAAGACATCAATGAAATTGAATAAAGGAAAGCAGTAGAAAATAATAAAACAAAAACGTAGTTCTTTGAAAACATCAACAAAATAAATAAACTTCTAGCCATAGATAACCATGGAAAGAAGAAGAAGATGTAAGTTACCTATATCAAGAATAAAAGAGGAAATATCACTACAAACCCTACAGATATTAACAAAATAAGGGACAAATAAATAACTCCATGACCAGACACTTGACAACTTAGGTGAAATACAAAAATACTTTCAAAGATACAAACTACCAAAATTTACTCAAACAAACATCGATAACCTTAATAGTCCTGCATTTAGTATGTTAAATTAATAAAAAAATCTTTTGACAAAAATCCATGCACAGATGGTTTTACTGAAAAATTCTACTAGATTTTAAAGTAAGAAATGATATCATTTCTACCAAATTTCTTCCAGAAACTGGAAGAGGAGAGAAATACATTTTATGGGGACAGCATCACCCTGATACCAAAACCAGGTGACTGCATTACAATAAAACCACAGACCAATATTCCTCAGGATATAGAAATAAAAATACTCAACAAAATTTTAGCAAAGAGAATCCAGCATTATATAAAAAAATTATGACAAAGTAGGAATTATCCCAAACAATGCAAGACTGGTTTAACATTTTAAGAATGAATCAACATAATTAATATTAACAAATTATTAAAGAAAAACCATAGATTCACATCAATACATTCAGAAAAAGCACCTGTAAAAATTCAACATCCATATAATATAAAATTCTTAGCAGACTACGAAAGATGGGAACTTCCTTAATCTGATAAAGGGCAGCTGTGAAAAACTTAACATGAAACATACTTACTAGCAAAATTCTGAATGTTTTCCCTTCACGATCAGGAGCAAAGCAAGGATGTCTGCTCTTATAATTCTTATTCAACATCATACTGGAAGTTCTAGGCAGTGCAGCAAAGCAAGTAAAAAAAATATAAAATGCATACTAGTTGAAGAGAATGAAATAAAGCTATCTTTTCTCACAGATGTCATGACAATCTATGTAGAAAAATCAAAGGAGTCTTCAAAAAAGTATAAAGCTAATATGTGAGTTTCATCTAACTCACTAACATGAACAAATTCCTAGGATACAACAACTATACACAATATTAAATATAATTTGATATTCTCACAAAGAATTGGAAATCAAAATTTAAAACAATACTATTTATAATTAACTCTAATTAAATCTGTACAGAATCTCAATGCTGAAAGCTACAAAACACTAATGAAAGAAATCAGAGAAATGATGCAGGGCAGGCAAGCCTCAAAGCGGGGCTTAACCTGTGTGGATTCTTGGTTTTGCTCAGGAAAGAATTCAAGGGTGAGCCAGTGGTAGGGTAGAAGAAAGCAGCTTTACTGAAGCAGCAGTGTTAAAGCTCTGGTGGTGTTACAACTCCATGACTGTGCTTGTAGAGAAGGGCTACTCCCTAGGCAGTGTGCTGAGAGTAACATCTCAGGGCAGTTTTGCAGTCATATTTATATCTACTTTTAATTGCATATAGAGTAAGGGGCAGTTGATGCAGAAATTGCTAGGAAAATGGTGGTGACTTTTGGGTCATCAAGTTATTGCCATGGAAAAGGTCACTAGCTGGTTGTTACCATGGCAATGGTAAACTGACATGGTACTCTCGTGGGCATGTCTTATGGAAAGCTGCTTCCACCCAGTTCCTTTTTTAGCTTGTCTTCAATTTGGTCCAGTATTTGAGCCCCACCTCTGGAGTGAAGTCCCACCTCCTACTTCAGAAAGACTAAAGAAATAGAAAGATGTGAATATCTTTTTGTGTATTTATTTACAACTTGTATATATTTTTAATGAAATGTCTGTTCATGATTTCTGCCCATTTGCTACACTTGATTGTAGCCAAAAGGCCAAGAAGTGATTTTTTTCCCCCATTTTCTTGTAGAAGGAGCAGACAGCAATCTTTGCTGTTCTGCAGCCTCTGTTGGTGATACCCAGGCAAACAGGGTCTGGAGTGGACCTCCAGCAAACTCCAACAGACCTATGGCAGAGGGGTCTGACTGTTAGGAGGAAAACTAGACAGGAACAACATCAACATCAACAAAAAGGATGTCCACAGGCAACCCACAGAATGGGAGAAAATTTTTGCAATCTATCCATCTGACAAAAGTCTAATATCCAGAATCTATGAAGAACTTAAATAAATTTATAAGAAAAAAAATAACTGCATCAAAAAGTGGGCAAAGGATATGAACAGACACTTCTCAAAAGAAGACATTTATACAGTCAACAAACATATGAAAAAAAGCTCAACATCACTGTTCATTAGAGAAATGCAAATCAAAACCACAATGAGATACCATCTCACACCAGTTAGAATGGTGATCATTAAAAAGTCAGGAAACAACAGATGCTGGAGAGGATTTGAAGAAATAGGAATGCTTTTATACTGTTGGTGGGAGTGTAAATTAGTTCAACCATTGTGGAAGACAGTGTGGCGATTCCTCAAGGATCTAGAACTAGAAATACCATTTGACCCAGCCATCCCATTACAGGGTATATACCCAAAGGATTATAAATCATTCTACTATAAAGACACATGCACACCTATATTTATTGTGGCACTGTTCACAATAGCAAAGACTTGGAACCAACCCAAATGCCCAACAGTGATAGACTGGATAAAGAAAATGTGGCACATATATACCATGGAATACTATGCAGCCATTAAAAAGGATGAGTTCATGTCCTTTGCAGGGACATAGATGAAGCTGGAAACCATCATTCTCAGCAAACTAACACAAGGACAGAAAGCCAAACACTGCATTGTAGAGAGCCAGCAAAAGATCCTGACCAACTCAGCATTCCCCTGAGGCTATATGATCAAACAGTAAACTGTTTATCATGAATGCAGGATGTGGGCAAACTCACATCTGCTCCAGCTGCCAGAAGGTTTGCTGAAGGCAATCACTCCCTGGTGCTGTGCTCCTTGAGGTTATCTACTGGGACATCTAGAGCCTATTGTTCGTAGAATGCAGTGTTGCAAGCCTGCTGTGAATCAAACTGCTGAACCGACAATCACCCCCGCTTCTCGCTATCTCTTTTACCTAATAAATATGAAGGGCTAAAAACCTCAGGGCCCCTGTTCACTAGAAGCAAGGAGCCCCCTGACACCTTCTTCCAAATGCACTCTTTTGTCTTTATCTTCATTCCCACGTTCGACACCCTTTATTCAGTCCAACAGGGGTAGGGTCCGCAGCAAAGTGGAGTCCAAACACAGGGGCTTCGAGGACATGAACGAAGAAGGTCTGCTGGAGCAGAGGAGGTAAAATCAACAAGATGAATGGGGACCTCAGGACGAGTCTGCCAGCAGTGGATATAAAGTCAGTGCCCTAAAGAGGTACTGCAAGTGATATAAGGTCAATGCTCTAAAGAAGTACTGTGAAAAGGAAGTTTTCTGAATCAGGGTAACGGGGGGGGCAGAATCTGTCTGTTAAAGAAAAACATTATGTGCAGTTGCTTAAAGTTCTGTTAAGACAGTCTGGAGCTCAGGTAATTTGCAGACACTAAGATTCTGCTGGAGGTTACCATGCATAACCCATGGTTTCCACAGGCAGGCACTCTTGATGTGGAAAATTGGGACAGAGCAGGAGAAGGATTAAAACAGGCTCATCTAAAAGGTCTTAAAGTTGATTCTTCTGTTTTCTCCCCTTGGAGTTTAATTTGCACTGTCCTTCTGCCATTATCTCATTATTTTGCTGGACAGTAGGCTGAGTCTAAAAATCTGAAAGAATCTCTTGTCCCACCCACAGATCCAATTGAAAATAAAAAAAACAGGAGAGGGAGGATAAAAATTGGCCTATACTGCCCCCTCTAGTTGCAGAAACATCTGTACCGCCTCCTTCAGTAGCAGAAATGGAGAACCCAATACAAAGAATTTTACGCTCTGCTGCCATAGCTGAGGAGCCTTTAGGACCTTGTACTTTTCCTCTTTCCGTAAGGCCTGACCAAATAATCCACAGCAGTTTGTTCATGAACACACCCCACTAGAGTTTAAGTTGTTGAAGGAATTAAAAACTAGTGTAGTTAATAATGGGGTACAGAGTCCATTCACTTTAGGATTGTGAGAATCTGCATTTGGTGCTATGCGCCTTCTATCCTTTGATGTAAAACACTTGGCTCGAACTTGCTTGTCTGCTAGTGCATATCTGACATGGAATTTAAATTGGCAAGAACTGTGTGCAGACCAGGCTAGACAGAATCATGTTGCTGGACATGGGGACGTTACAGAGGATATGCTATTGGGTGATGGCCCTTATTCAGACCTGGAACGTCAAATGGCACTCCCAGACACTGCTTATCAGCAGTGTCCACAGGCTGCTAAACGTGCCTGGGCCACAATTCCTGAAGAGGGAGTCCCAGTACAATCCTTTTTACATATCATGCAAAGGTCACAGGAGCCCTATGCACATTTTCTTGCAAGATTACAAGAGACAGTGAAGCGTCAAATTCCTCATGCCACTGCCACAGAAATGCTAATCTTAACTTTAGCTTTTGAGAATGCAAATGCGGATTGTAAACGTGCACTAGCACCTGTGAGGTATACAAAAAACTTGGAAAATTTTCTCAGAGCTTGTCAGGATGTAAGGACTGAACTTCATTGCTCTGCAATCTTAGCACAAGCAATGGCTAATTTAGTAGTTGACAAATCTAAAAGGAGCCAAGGATTAAGCCCAAAAGTAGGAAAATGTTATAATTGTGGAAAAACTGGACATTTTAAAAAGGAATGCCACCAGATCTCAGGACAGAAAGGACCTTACAACGCAGCACCCTGCTCCGTGGAAAAAACACCAGGACTCTGTCTTGCTGTAACAAAGGAAATCACTTTGTTCAGTCTAACAGGGATAGGGTCCGTGGCACTGCATGTTCTCACTCATAAGTGGGAGTTGAGAACACATGGACACAGGGAGGGCAACATCACACACCAGGGCCTGGCAGTGGGTGGGAGGCTAGGGGAGGGAGAGCATTAGGAGAAATATCTAATGTAGATGATGGGTTGATGGGTGCAGCAAACCACCATAGCACGTGTTTACCTATGTAACAAACCTGCACATTCTGCACATGTACCCCAGAACTTAAAGTATAGTAATAACAAAAAAAAAGAAATTTTAAAATGGTCAGCTGGTGACTCATGCACCAAACATTAATTCAAAGTTATCACCTTTATGCAAAAAAATACATTGTTCAATTCTTGAGAGTTATATTTGTATTTTTTACATATTATTAGAATACAGTTTCAAAGTTGAGACATATTCAGAATACATAATGATTGAGCAGTCATCACATTTGTTTTAATACATTCTACACCTCCTCACTTATTTAAAAATAAATAGTTACACAATAGAAAAAAAAACCGGTTTTAAAATTGTTATGAAATTCAATCAGGTGTTTTACCAAAGTTGATAAAAGTTGGTAAGAAGATCCTAATATTTGGCTGAGCAGCACATAAAATATCTTTAATATCATTAAAGAAATGAAAAGTGAAATCACAATGAGATACCACTACACACTTATCAAAATTTTTGAAAGAAAGGTATGGACGATATCAAGTATCAAGTGCTGTCAAAGATGCTGACCACCTGGAATTCTTATATTTTATTTGTGAGAATGGAAAGTGATATCGTTACTTTAGAAAGTAGTCTGGCAGGTTCTTGTAAAGTTAAACTTATACTTTCCATATGACCTAGCTAGAGCCCCCCAAAACTTATATATGAATGATTATAGCAGTTTATTTCATAATTGCTCAAAATTGGAAATAACCAAAATGTCCTTCAGCTAGTACTTGGATAAATAAACTGAATTATAATCATACAATGAAGTGCTATTCGGCAGTGAAAAGAAACAAACTATTGAAACAAGCAATAACGTGGATGAATCTTAAGTGTATTATACTAAGTGTTAGAAGCCTGACTCAAGAGGCTACATACAATCCCATTTATATGACATTCTAGGGTAAATAAAACTATAGGATCAGGAATAAATTAGTAGTTTCCAGGGTTTAAGGGTGGGGAGGATTTGAGTATAAATGGAAGCATGAGGAATGTTTAAACATCATGAAGCTTTTCTGTACCTTTATTGTCATGGCAGTTATACAACTCTACATATTTTTTAAAACACATAGAATTGTACATTCCTAAAAAAGTAAATTTTACTGCATATACATTTTGAAAATAATTTTGTAATGGCAACCTAAATAGGTCTGTTGCCCTTAACAATTCTCTGCACCCCATATTTCCCCATCAACTCTAAGTAAGCAGAAAACTGGGACAGGGAGAGCAGGAGAGAACTGACGCAGTTCTGAGTCACTGGCCTGCTGTGTATTCTCTCCCCTACAAAATACTCCATTAGGGCGATGTGAAATTTGATGTCTGTCTGTAGCACATTTGCTAATTTCACTGCCCTATGTCTTTTTGAGTAGGTGGAGAAGAGAACTAGAGAGTGAGTTTAGTGTGGAAAGAGAGGGCAGTCACAGAATGTCCTGCACCTCCACTCCTTGGTGTGACAAGGAGACGTTTCCCATGGGTGCAGCTGAGTTGTTTTCCTACCACCCATCTAAACGGAATGTCAGCCAGATAAGAAGATCCTAATAGCAAGTGGCCATGGAAACTAGCAGTATGAAACGGGTTTTGAACATGAAAGAGAAATAAAATAATGATCAAATGGTTGTAGCTTCTTTAATCGGGACTGCAATGCTAGGGCTAGTGGAAAAAAATGGATTAAACACAATGAGGGGCACAGCTAAAGGAAAGTTGAGGGGTTTAGTTTTCAACCTGTCTTAGTTTCTACAAAACAGCCAAGTAGAGAGGTACTGTGGGCAATTAAATGCAGGTTTTGGAAATTTAGGAGAAGGCTTGGACAAGAGAGGAGATTTATTATAAGATAGTTCAATTTTCAGCACCATGTCATTATTACAGACTTCAGGTAGAAATAACTGTCCCTTGTCTCTATCAGACTGATCTCAGTCCTGTCTTATTTCCTCCCTCCTCTGCATGGTTCCTCTTAGTGTCATATAAAACAACCAAACCAAGCCAACGCAAACCAAACCCAGGAGACTGGTAAGGCGGCTGGGACACAAGATAATGCTGGTTTTGTTGCAGCTGCCTTCCCCTCACAAATCTGTCTGCTCCCATTTCTTTCTTTTTTTTTTTTTTTTGCTATATGATTGAAATTATTTTGCTATATGATTGAAATTTTAAAACAGACTGGACTTTTAAAAAAATCAAACAATGGAAAAGTACAGAATCCTTCCAAAATATACAACAGGAATGGAGATTCAACAGAAATGGTCAAAGAGAATGATTGGGAAAATCATAGGTCTACTTGTGCCCAGACAAGTTCAGACTGTTCAATAGATCTGCTTTGTACAGATGGTTTTGCATCATCGAGTGCCTTTAGAATGCACTAGTCATGGCAGATGAAAGGTGGCCCTTCTTTTGACAGCTCTTGGCTTAAGAAGGTCTTGTACTCCAGGATCCAGCTCCAGATATGGGAAGTGTTTCCTAGGGCAAGCGAAGTTACAAGATTGATTCTAATCACTCTTGGGAGCATTTTGGAGGTATATAACAGGATTTTGAATCAAATTTTTACTTTTAGGACACAAGGCAACACTGTATTAGTCTGTTCTCACACTGCTAATAAAGACATACTCAAGCCTGGGGAATTTATAAAGGAAAGAGGTTTAATGGACTCGCAGTTCCACATGGCTGTGGAGGCCCCATAATCATGGTGGAAGGCAAAGGAGAAGTAAATGTATGTCTTACATGGTGGCAGGCAAGAGAGCTTGTGCAGGGAACTCCTATTTATAAAACCATCAGATCTCCTGAGGCTTATTCGCTACCACCAGAACAGTATGAGGGAAGCCATGCGCATCATTCAATTATCTCCACCTGGCCCTACCCTTGACACATGGGATTCTTACAGTTCAAGGTGAGATTTGGGTAGGGACACAGCCAAACCATATCAAACACATTAATAGTGTTAGTTTACCCTGCAAATACTAATTTTGAAAGCAAGAATTGAAATGCATTGAGTGCCCACAATGCACCAGGACTATGTTAGCTCTGGCTGTATAATCTGGCTTCTGGACTTCCCATAACTGTAAAAGAATAATGATAAAAATGTGAATTAAACTACAGAGTGACAAAAACTTAAAACTTAATCTACAGAGTGACAAAATTAAACTACAAAACCTTAAACTACAGAGTGACAAAATTAAAGTCTCAGATCTCCTTTATCAATCTATTAAAAACAGCAACAAAAGCATTTTCATTGATTCATCATTACTTTTTTTTTTTTTTTTAACTTATTTTCCAATTTCAGATTCAGGGGGTACATATGCAGGTTTATTACATGGGTATATTGTGTGATGCTGAGGTTTGGGCTTCTAATGGTCCCATTGCCCAATAGTGAACATAGCACCCAATGGGTAGTTTTTCAACTCTGGCCCCTTCCTTGCCTTCACCCTTTTAGAATCCTTGGTGTTTATTATTCCCATCTTTGTGTCCATATACACCCAATGTTCAGTACCCACTTATAAGTGAAAACATGCAGTATTTGGTTTTCCCTTTCTGTGTTAATTTGCTTAGGATAATGGCCTCCAGCTGCATCCATGTTGCTGCAAGGGACACGATTTCATCCTTTTTCACAACTGCATAGTATTCCAAGGTATATGTATATATACACCACATTTTCTTTATCCAATCCACTGTTGATGGGCACCTGAACTGATGCCATATCTTTTCTATTATATTCACTGCTACTTCTGATCTAGCTGTCTTCTTTCTTTCACTAGATTTCGTGATAAAGGGGGGCTCAAGCTACCAAGCCTTTCTTAAAAGTTTGGAGATGAAAGGGCTCACCAAGTGCCAACTGTTGGGACAGCTGGCTATTTTCTCAGTTGAGCAGCAGAAAAAGTAGGTGTTTTTGCATTTATGGAAATTTCTATCTTAAACATTAGAATAATATGCAGGGTGCTGTGATGTTCACGTGATGAGACACATAGGGCATAATACTGGTGAAATAAATCAATTCATATTTCCCATCTCTCACTGACTTTGACCCAGCCACTGTCTGAATTCTTTGGATTCTCTTAGCAATCACCAATCACAGTCCTTGTACACAAGAATCACTTTTTTCTCCTAACACCTGTGACTCACAGTCTGTGTACTTTCTCTGTGCTGGGGCAGGCTAGAAGTACTCAGTTCATGGCCTGAGGAGCAGCTCTCTACCAATCATGGACAGGTGTTGGAGGATAAATACTCCAACTTCCTCATTCCTTGTATGGGCCACTCTGAAATGTTTTTAATACAGTCTTCTAGAGAACCCCTAAAGGAATGAACCCCATTTGCAACATTCTGCACCTTAATGCAATCTACATTAGTTTCCTTTCCTTCCCTTTCTCACTTTCCCACTCCCTCACCAATGTTCCCTGGGATCACCTCTCAAATAAACTGTTACTTTTAATGGTAAAAACTGTGATTACTTTTGTACAGATCTAATACGTGCATCCATTCCTTGTCCCAGAGTATGCTTAGTGGGAACCCATTCTAAGTCACATTTGCCTAACACAGTGAAATTTCCCACATTATTACAACTTATTGTGCATCTTATGCTATCTCTCTAAATTTGCAATCATATATGTTAAACATGCATACAATGAGATGTTGTTGTCTAAACAATCTTAACTTATCAGTTGCAAGTTATGTTTCCCTTATGAATATATCATCTCTGTTACTTTCTAGATATACTCACAAAGGCATCCACATGTCCCAGTATATATTGCACAATTTCCCCTCTCCTTTTGTTCTTTAATGTTTCTTTGCACTAATAACCTCTTTGGTTTGCCTGATCCCAGGGAGCCATTTCAAATTGTTTGAAAAGTTTCAAATGGGGAATTGTGTGCTCGCTCCTTCCTCTCATTATGCTATGGTTAAATGGATATCACAGAGTGACAGACTTGGGCTGACTGTCCCTGGTCATTCACATCAAAGCAGATAGGCAGTGGTAGGTGGCAGAGGGAAGTGATGTGGCATCTCTCTAGAGAGGAAGAAATGACTTGATGTGGTTGAGTTTCAACTTTTTAGGTGGGTGTTGGGGTGCGAGGACAGCTATGTATCCCAGAATGTAAAGAAGGGCAGAACACCTACTTGAAAGCACTATGTATGTGTTGCCCAGGTACATGAACATGTGCATACACATATATATGACAGTGACTCTCCCACAGAGAGAAGTAAACTCTGTTGGCGATTACTTTTGAGCAAAATCTCTAAACACTAGCTATAGTTACTAATAGTTTAAGGCTTTTTATAAAGGTTCTGTGATTCTCTCTCAGGCCTAGATATGGTCTTCTTCTGAGTAACTGAAGAGTATATGAAGCATAGTGAAGTTTGGGAGAAGGAACACTATAGTTGCTAATGATTCTTATACATTAAAGGAGTGGATTTATTATGCCAGCTTTTCTGTGAGATGAGCCTGTGGTAGACTTCCCTCCCCAAGATGTCCTTCCTTCACCAAGATGTCCACTTCCTAATCTCCGGAACCTGTGATTGTTACCCCCTATGTCAAAGAAGGGACTTTACTGATGTAATCAAGTTTAAGGATTCTGAGCTGGGAGATTATTCTAGACTATTGAGATGGAGCCTAAATGTAATTTAAATGTACTCGTAACAAAAAACGAAAAGGCAGAGGGCCAGCATGATGGCATGTGCCCATAGTCCCAGCTACTTGGGATGCAGAGGTGGGAGGATCACTTGAGCTTAGGAGATCAATATTAGCCTGGACAACATAGTCAGACCCTATATCTAAAAGAAGAAACAAGAAGAAAGAGGCAGAGGGAGTTTTTGCCACAGAATAAGAAAAGATAATATGGTAATGAAAACAGAGATTGGAGTGATGCAACCACAAGCCAAAGATTGCCAGCAGCCACCTGAAGCTAGAAGAGGCAAGGAATGAATTATTCCATGAAGCCTCTAGTAAAAAACCTATCCTTCTGATATCTTGACATTAGTCAGGTAAGACTCATTTTGAAATTCCAACCTCCAAAACAATAAGAGAATAAATTTGTATTCTTTGAAGTCACTAAGTTTTTGGTGATTTGTTATAGCAACGATAGGAAACTGATACAGATCTGCTAGACTGCAGAAACTACTGGAGAAATTGTAACAGATGGATGACGCACTGTTGTGTGAATTGTTCAGAGATTTCTTTTCTCTTGCCACCCAAATTCAACTTGTACATTCTTGTCACTGTGAAGGCTTATGGTAGATATTCACCGATATTTTTTAACACAACAAAGGCTGGATTGACTTGATGGCTAATGGAGACTGGATAGAGAGGACTATGCCTAAAAATGAAAGAGGTCCTGTTCTGATCCAGGTGAAACGGTGATTTGTGTGGAAGCTTACTTGGTCCTGGTACTTGAACCTTTAGACCAAGGAGTCCCAAGTGATGCTGTGGGAAAGCAGACAGTCCAACACGGAGACATTAAAGCCTCAGGAACCTAGCTGGAAGTGTTTGGCTTGATTACAAGTCTCTCAGCAGTCATTCTTGCTGGCGATTATTAGATTTCTAGTTGTACATGAAGACCAAGGCCCATTTGGTGAATTTTATATGAAAGCCAGATTTCATTCAATGGGTATGGAGGATAGGAAGATGCATAACAACTGACTGACTCTATTGCACTTATTTTGAAGTCTTCTATTTCTCGGAACTCTTCTTTTAAGCATAATGACAACCACTGTGTATGCATGAGAATTTACTGTGTGCCAGGAAACAGATACAGTACCTAAATTAATATTAACAACAAACCAACAAGAGGAATAATATTGAGCACTGTCTTACAAATAAATGAGGCTCAAACAGGTTAAGCACACCGTCTGGATTACACAGCTAGCAAGTTGTAGAGTTGAGATTCAAAACTGGATCTATGGAACACAGAAGTCTGACCCTAACTTATTTGCAACACTGCCTCTTCTAGTTCAAAAACCTACAATGGCTGGGAATTATTCCTCTTCTTCTAGTTCTTTTTCTTCTCACACCCAGATACCACTCTTCTATCAGCAGCAGAGACTACATAAAGTGGAAGAATTAGATATCATAAGTTTGTACCCAACCAAATTATCTCATTATTTCCTCCTTCCACTCCATGCACACACCATTTTATGTTCTATAAAGAGAGCCCTATTGAAATATTTTATTTCAGTGTGTCTGCTCTCAGTTACAGCTGTGAATAACAACGACTAACACCACAACTACCACCACCAAAACAATCAATAATGTGCATGACACATTGTATAAATTTTTGCAAAACTCATTCATATATGGGCTTTTCTCATTTTCACAGCAATAATTAGGGCCGATAATATCCCATTTTATAGAGAAAAACAGCAAGGCTCAAAGAGGTTGAACAAATAGGAGGTCTCCAGTTCATTTCATTCCAGATTTTACTTCCCAGTTAATCAATGGTACTCCATTGACCAACCCACCACTGTACAAGACTTTATTGGTGTTAGGCTATTTTGTACACAATCACTTGGCCACTTTTAGCAAAAAATTGTTTCTTTTATATAGTGATACTTCACGGTTACCTATGCCTTCAGAGGAAATCAATGTCCTTTCAAAATTTTTCTTCCGTGTGAAGAACCAACCAGCCCTTCTAATGGCTCTACTGCCCCTGTTTGCATTGAAGCACTGAGCTGTATCTAATGCAATCTTCCAGTTTCATTCATTCATTCTATAAATATTTACCAAGAATTTACAGTGTGTCAGGGACTTTCCTAGCTGATAGTGTTGTTGCAAGACCTTTCCTTAACTCAGCTAAAGATGGGGTCCTTGTCCATTCCACGGCCATGAAAATTTAGGCTCGCAGGTGGTTTGAAGGGTTGGTAAATCAGGGTTTTATTGGGTGAAAAGGAAGAAAAGGGGGAAACAGAGACTCACAAGGCCAGAATGCCTGCTAGAATGCTTCCTGCCCAGCCTTTCGCCTCTCAGGTTCCACACAGGAAGAGGAGGGGAACAGGCTCCGCTCCACTGCCAACAGTGCAAACTTCCCCAGGCTCAATCCCAGTGTGCAGGCTGGCTGGAGTTTCTCTGGGGAACCCTCCCTCCTGGCTGTCTCATTCCCTGCCCTCTAGAGAAGTACAGCCAACTGTGGTTAGATTAAGGATAAGGATGAAGACCAATCTTAACTGCTTCCTCCTGACAAGAGGCACTGTTTTGGGGAAATGGCAGTCTGAGATTCCTCAGAGGCCTATCTATGGGTCCCCAGCAGAAGGGGCCATCATCAGAGGCTCCAGTTGCATGATCATTTGGTGTTTGATGGCCTGAAGGCAAGAACAGACAAACCGGGTTATTAGAAAACATGTATCAAAATGAAACAAGGGGAGGGGTAGGGATAGCTCAAAAATTCCAAGGCCTTTTACCAGTTTGCACAGGGAGAGGGAGGCCAAAAGCCCAACTGGTAAAAAACTTTATCCTTTTGCTGGCATGTTGGGCTTCTGGGTTTCCTTCCCTTGAGTCCGATCCTAAGCCGATCAGTTTAAGGTTTGGAAAATTAACTCTTTCCGGTTTGGAGGATATATCTGAGGGAAGTGTCCCATAGTATGGAGACAGAATTACCTCTTAGTGAAGACAGAACCAAGGAGAAGAAAGGAAAAAGAAGGCATTTTTTTAAAGGAGTCCCAAGGGTTTGGGATGTATTTAAAAGGGATACAGGCTGAAGATGAATGGTTACCCATCTGGAAAGAGTGGAGCAGGCAACCCTGGTTCCCTTCTCTTCCTGGCAGATATGCAGGGTACATGAGGGACAGAGAGAAGAGCATCCTCTTTCCCTCTTCCTTCCTTGCATCCCCGAGTCCTGGTGACCTTGGCAGGTGCCATGATGAATGACAAAGCAGCTTGCACCTATGGAGCAGGGAGGGCCTAGAGAGCAGGAATTATCAGCTCTCACCTGTGCCTCCTTCCTGCCTACTGTTAGTAGCCTTGGCGTTCCCTATACCTCATTTATGCCATGGATATTAATGTGGCCTTTATCCATGAAACAGGAAGCCTGGGGTGGTCTTAATTGGCAGGAATCAGCTACACTCACCTGTGCCGTATCTTTTAACCTCTGTTGTCATTTGCCTCTGGATCCCTGAGATCCAGTTTTTCTTCCTAGGGCTTTGACCAGAAGCTTGGAATTAAGTTTGGGACAAAAATGTGTCTCAGGGAGTTGCATGGACTCCTTCTCATAAGCCAAACACTAAGGTGAAACTGCAGAATTGAGTCCTCCTCCAACAAAGGAGAGAAAAGGATGTCTTGTGACACACCCAGGTAGCTGATAGATATCATTATGCTTGCTAGGATTTGGGTGCATGGTGCTTGGCTTTGGTTAGTTCCCTTCGTCTTACTTTCCCAAAAAGGAAACCTCTGGGTGATGGCACCCTATTTATTCCATCACCTGGCAGGATTGGGAGGATAATTGCTCAGAACTAGAAAATTGATCCGTATTTCTACATTACCCATTTCTCTTGTTCTTTCTGGGCTGCAACCAGAGATTGCTGGTAGGTTCACAGGAATGAGCAGGGTTAGTCTAAAATGTAGGCAAAAACAAAAACAACTAATGAGTTTAGAATTTAATGAGAAATGTTTAAGTTTTGAAACATGATTCCTTTCTCTCCAGTCCTCATGTTTGTTAAATAAAACAAATCATCATAGGACTGAGTGATTTGCAAAATACACTTTAGTCTTATACTTGGCCTGATTATTTGCATAAAGGGCAGCAAGAATAATTATTTCTACAAAGGCCTTTTGGACTGGCTTTAATGGAGCTCTGTTCCCCAAGGAATCTCATATAAGACCTTTTAAAGCCTAGCCCAACCATGGATTTATCCTCAAATATCTGTGAGTTGGGTGCTCCTCTCTTCTTAAGTTCCTAAGATAAACTTGGAGCTCCTGGACCTGCTAGAAAGTGACATTTTTTAATTGGCCACAGGTCAGGAATCTTTTACGGGGACTACATAGACAAGATCATGAGGCCAGTTTTCCCACTGGACTTTATTGGCTCTGCAAGTTGAGATTGACTCCTTAAAGGGAAGTATACGTTTCCAGTCAAAGCCTTGGTAAAATTACCAGTTTCTCCAATTGCATCCTGTTGCAAAAGAAAAATGGGTTCTTATTGCACTGATACAAATAACTATATTGCCATAAGAATGCTCACAGGTAGCTTCTAAATTCTGGAAGAATCAGGCAGAGAGAAACAAACATGCTCTAACTTTTGATCACAGGAGTATACCTTCCTTAATTATTTAAGGCTGTAAATAGTTCAAAATAAGTTCCCTTGACTCTGAAAAACAAAACAAGGTTCAGCCATATTCCAAGCAAAAGTCAAAAGGTTGCTTCAGGTTTCTGAGTTCAGTCCATTCAGTTAATTGGTTTTGCTTGATATTCATGAACATTTTAGCTCTTCATGAGTCCTGTACATTTTTCTTTATTCCAATGTTACAGTATCCAAAGTTATCAGAAACTTGCATTTGAGAGTACCTGTTAAAGTTCTATAGCTTATTATAAACTATCTTTGAAAAAAAAAAAAAACAAGATTAAAACAAGACAACAACGGTCTGTGAATAACGAAATGTCCGGGGTAGTTAGAAACACAATTGACAAACTTTGGTTCTCTCTGTGGTTTACAATAACTTAACATAACAACCTTCATTATGATTGGTAGCATATGCTAGATGTTAGAGTTTTAGAAATCCCATACAATTTTGGAACATGTTTACCAAGGTATAACCTAAAGAAGATTGAACATCATTTTGGCAATCCCGTGTACCTAAACATGTCAAATAATAATGTTTGCTTCTCTTTTCTGGACAGGCGCCCTGTGAAATATTAAAAAAGGCAGGTGCCAGGGAAGACAATTTCGAAACTGAAGTTTGATTTTGGGAAGGCTGCTAAATGTTCGGGGTTTAAAACACTTGATGTTATGAAATAGAATTCCAGGTTAGCGTTAGCTATTTATTTTGCCAAAATGATGACTCAGAAATTTTACAGAAGCAAAAATCTTTTGTAGCCCTTTAGAAATTTCATCAAAGAGCAGATTAGCCCCTTAGGAAAATCTTGTTATTCTTTTATTTCAATGCTCAACTTACAGAAAACCATATAATACCCTTTTAGGAATTTAGTCAATATGTTCACAAAGAGAACCTCTTTTGCAAGATTAATTTCTAGAAATTCTTCTACCACTTCTTTGGTCCTTCAGTTTTTTCCTATCTAATTTAAAACAATCCTTTAACCCTAGGCCAAAGTTTACATTTCCACACCTTCTTATAACTTTTAGAGAAAAAAAAAAAAAAAAAGAAAAAAACCTTTTACTGTTCTTCCACATCTTCCATGTAAATCTATTTCAGGTAGTCTCAACTACATGTTACAATGGTAACTCCTAGCAATTTTTAACTTTTAAGGTGAAACCTGGTAAGTTGTTTTAATTGTATGCTAGGTGCAGGCAAGTTTTGACTCCCAGCATAATTAAGGGCATGGTTAGTTCCTTATGTCCCCAGGCCTTACCAATTGTGAAGCCAGCAAGTCAAATAGTTCTTGAAACCCAAAAAGCAGTTTATAATTTTAAAACACTTAGCAAATCTTGCATCTGACCTTCATTATTTAGCCCACCTATTTACATCTTAAGGACACCCGCATTTTACCAATAATATTTAAGTCTGCTTTCATTTCTCAAAGATGAAAGTCATGTGAACCGAAAGGTACCATAGCTTTTAACTTCCCTTAAAAAATGTTTGATCCAAGCACTTATTTTTCTTTAGGTCAAATTAACTAGAGCTCTTTTTACAGACATCACACACAGTATACACAAAGGCAGAAGAAAACCCAATCACTTGGTGGGGTCCTCTAAGAGATAGGGCTAGAAGAAAACGCAGATGTCAAACCAGAAAGAAACTTATTCCCTACAGCAGGATTACTAAACAAAGCCCCGGCCTCAGGATGTAAAACAAGGTGGAGACTTCATTTCACAACCAAAACTTTGCAGAAAATACAAAATGATAATTCTGTGGCCTGGCCTAGTAAAAAATGTTTCCAAAAGAAAAAAAAAAACTAAAAAAAAAACTAACAGTTAACTTGCTGATAGGGTGAGAAGGGGAAAGAAAAGAAACAGTTTAAAAATGCCTGGGGAAGAACCTCTTATTCTTATGCAAGTGGTTTCTCCACCATAGAGTCAAGTTTAATTGCTGCGGGTCAGAGCTAGTCTCCCTGGCCTGGGGAGGAGGAGACTCTGTGGGTGTATGGTAGAAAATGCCAGCCAGTAGCTGGTGGCACCTCAGGCTATGTTTCCCAGTCCCATCAGGGAGGGGAGGGTGGAAGGCAGATGTTGCTCTCTGATCCATCCTGAAAAATAAAGGAAAAGTTCATGAAAAGGCACAGGAGTGGTATGGGGGTAGGGGCATGGTTCCTCCACTCTCAGAAGTCCAAGGATGAAAATGCTTAGGAGCAACAGTGAGAGGTTTTGAGTTCCCATTTCACTCACCACTTCTCAAGTCCCATGTTGGGTGCCAGAAATGTTGCAGGACTTTTCTTTAGTTTGGCTAAAGATGGTGTCCTTGTCTGTCACATGGTCATAAAAATTTAGGCTCATAGATGGTTTGAAGGGTGGGGAAAGCAGGGTTTTATTGGATGAAAAGGAAGAAAAGAAGGAAACAGGGACTCTCATAAGGTCAGAGTCCCTGCTAGAGCACTTCCCACCTGGTCATTTCAATCCCAGGTTCCACACAGGAAGAGGAGGGGCCATGCTCCTCCCTGCTGCAAATGGCATGAACTTCCCAAGGCTCCATCCCTGTGTACAGGCTGGCTGGAGTTTCTCTGGGACCCCCTCCCTCTTGGCTGTCTCAATAGGAAGGTAAAGATGAGCAAAACAAACATGAAGTTAACAGTTTAGTAGAAGAGACAGACAATTAAACTCCCAAAAGTACTTGTGTTATTGGGTTGCTCTCTTGCTGCCCGTGTAAGACAGCCTAGATCAGCACCACCCCCCACCTTCCAAATGACCAAAGGACACCTAAGAAATGGATACTTATAGCTATATGCCATGGAGACTTTGTGATTGTTTCACAGCAATTGTTGACCAATAAAGCATCCTTGACAGTTGCAGAGTTGATTTTCACAAAGAGTAATCCAGAAAAATAAATGCTCTGGTTTCACTCTATTTTCTCCATTCAATATCCTTACAGAGCTAGAGGGCAAAGAAGAACATTGACATAGATCATAGAGATTATCCCTCTGAGACAGAGAATAGGGGGGTGAAGGTAGAGGGTGGATCTGTAGGTGAAATGGAGACTATCTAGCTGAGAGACCTAAAGGCCAAGTAAGAGTTAAACAGTAAAGGGAGCAAGTACTAAGCTAATGATATAGCATGTGCAAAGGCCCTTGGGTGGGGGGCAGCATGGTGCCTTAGAGAAACAGAGAGAGACCAGTGTGGCAGCAAGATAGAGACCAGTGTGGCAGCAAGATAGAGACTGAGTCCATAATGAGAGTGGGAAGGTACAGGCAAGGGCCTGTACTGGGACAAGGACATGAAACTTATTTTGAACTGTTTCTTAAAATGGTTTTTTGCAAGGATAGGGAGTGACATAATTTTATTTATGTTTTCAAAAAGACAACTCTGGCTGCTAGGCTAATAATAGATGGGAAGGGAGGTGAGGGAATATGAGGAGGCCAGTTAGGGAGCTGTTATAATTTACATCTTCAAATGTTGAGTTGTTGCTGCTGAGCCAAGTGACTGCATTAGCAACCTGTAGCATTAAAGTATTACGAGTGCCAAGGGAGGGGCAGTTAGGCAAAGTCAGGACAGAAATAATAAGAATTGTTTCAAATGACAGGGCAGAAATGAGGCTGGCTCCTGTGGCCTGAATGCAGGAAATGGTCTTTTCCAGCTAGAGAGACCTGTGTCAGCAAATAGTTTAACAGAAAGTCACCAAGTGATTAAGGAGGAATGCTCTGCTTCAGAGGATTCCACCTGTCCACAGGGGCCTGAAAATGATGACTGAGGCCTTTGAACTTCTGCCACTCAGCTTTCTTCCCTGCCTTGTTTGAAGGATGCATTTCATTTGCCCTTTCTATTTGGCTCCCCAGGAATAAGCAGAGCAGAAGGAAGTTTCCAGGAGCCTCAGGTCAAAAAATTCAGGGCACATTCCTTCATCTCACCTCCATTGCCAGCCACTGCTATTGCTGCTGCTGCTGCTACTATTCTGTCATTGCTTCTTGATATGCTGGCCATGGGAGAAATCTGCAGTTCCCTGAGGGATCTCCATATCGTCTGCTTAGCAATCATTCCTGAGCCTTCAAGTAATTGCCTGCCAATAGGGAGGGAGAGCAGAAACTGAGAAACCTGCATGGACCACCACTCTTCAATTCCTCATTTCCCTCTCCTGCCTCTTTTTGCACTTATCTCTCTCTGCCTTTCCTGTTTCCTTATTTTTTCCTTTGCTCTATTTGCCTCCAAAGTAATAACCCATTTCTCTTCAATTTCCTGAATGTGATAATCATTTCTGCCAGGCCCAAGAGACGATGAAGTTAATGAAATTTCTGTCAATAACAAGAGGACATTTATTAAATGGAAATTATGCTTAAAGATGACAGTGAGCATCACTCAAGGCTAAGGGTTCAGAAGAATAAAGAAATTATTTTGAGGAATGTCTTGTTTGGGAAGATTTGTACTAAACATCAACATGTGCGGTACACAGAGAACTCCCTCCTTGCTTTAGGGAGCAGATGGAAGAGGTGGCAGAGTTTGGGGCTGAAGAGCTAGATTCCGGAGTCTGGTTGAATCCTGCCTATGCTGTGGACTATGTGTGTGACCTTGGGAAGGTTACTTAATCTCTCTGCCTCTGTTTCATCTATGAAATGGGAATATCTATAAAATTTTACTTATGAAGTTCTTGTCATGTGAAGTGAATAAATTTATATCACATGCTCAAGACAATGTCTGGCATATAGTAAGCATGTTCTAAATGTTTGTTATTATTAGTCTAAAATGAGGTCAATAACAAAAAGAATTAATCCCACTTTACAAAAAATTAGATTAATGAGGTTCCTTTCAGACAAAAATAAAACTGGAAAATTTGGTTGCTTTTTAGATCATACCTTCAAAAGAAAAATTAGAGTAAAGTAGAAATCATAAATGAGAATGCAAATACTCTAATTGTTTCACCTAATGGTTGAAAGGCTTGCAATAAAATAAAGATGATGATGGTAATTTAGCATAATAGAACCTACAGACCTCGCCAAAATTATCGTATTTAGCTTTTTGTTCACCTTCTGAAATGGTATATAGAATCATAAAATGTATTTTTTGTTGGCTACTGTAGCCTTGTTCCTATCACTGGGTAGAAATACTGCTGCTTTCAGAATTGATTTAGTTGAGGAGTAGCTGAAATATAGCAAAGGTGATAGGAATCTTTCAGGGCACAGTCTGGGCCTTGTTCATCTCTGTGTCTCCTGGGCCGATGACAGAAGCTTGCTACACAATATTGCTATGTGGGTATCCAACACTCAATAGATGGGTGAATAAATGACAATCAAAACGTTAAGTGAACATGAACACTTGGGGGGAATATTCTTAACAGAATACACAGACAGACATACACATGCACACAGATAACTAATAATTATTGATCACATACTATGTACAATTGCTGTGTTAAGAACTTTACCTCATTTTATGTTAAATACAACCAGTTAGGTAATATCTCACCCCCATTGTACAGATGACAAAACCAAGATTTACAGAGATTAAATAAGTTATTATACAGTTTGTAAGTATTTGAGCCAAAATTCAAACCCAAACTATCTCTAGTGTTTGTGTGTTTTACAACGACATTATAAAGTAAAATGAAAGGAGGGTGATTTTTTAACTGAAGTATTGCTAAAGTCACATAAAACACAAAGATTATTTCTTTGGCAAAAGATAAAGTTGAATAGAATATGTTTGCTGGCATTAAAGTATTGTAGAAGCATATTGGTTAGCTATTGCTACAAAACAAAGCACGCTGAAACTTAATGGCTTGTAAAAACCAAAGTGTTTATTATTACTCATGCATCTGTAGGTCAGCCGATGTTTGGTTGATCTAGGCTGAGCTGGATTTGACAGTTCTACTTTGCACTGTGGCTCTAGGGTTGGCTGAGGCAGTTTTGCTGACTGCAGTGGCTGGGATGGCTTTGCATCACATGAATTTCACCTCTCTCCTGGGACTAGGAGTGACCACAGTATGCTCTTACGGAGATGACAGAGCTGCAAGAGGAGAAGGTTCTGCTGGGCAAGTCCTTTGCTTGTGTCATAGCAAGGCAAGTTATCTGGCCAAACCCAAAGTCAAGAGGTGAGGAAGTTTACCTTACCAGAGGTGGTAGGGGTAACTGCGAAGTCAACAGTGTATCATTTAGAGTGTGATTAGAAAATCAGAACAATAGTGAGTGACATAGCATAAGGGATTTATTACAGGGATTGAAATCTATGCAATTGTGGGAGCTGGTTAAGAAGTCCATGTAAAGCTGTTGCCTCTATATCTGAGGTTGGACCTGAAGTAATCAGGGCCAGCAGTTGGAAAAGAAAGTTAGACATAATGTGGTTAGAACAAACAACTGGAATCCATATTAGTCTCTAACTGTCCCCAGATAAGAAGACATGAGTGACTTGCAGGAGAAGTTCGTGCCCTTGGTACATGTGGTGAGGGGCACATAGACCTGGCTCAGGAGTTACAGAAGGTGAAGGAGGATTTCCAACAGGAGCTGGAAGACCTGTGGGGCTGGCCACGTCAGCAAGGGCAGCCAGCAAGTCAGTGGGAAGGGGGGTGAGCTGCAACAGTGCATGCCCCACACCCACCTTCAGAGTGTGGGAAACGGCTGCTGTTTTACTTCCCTGTTCCAAAACTCCATGAAGTTTTTCTTGTGGCAAACTTTATCCAGAACCAGATAGAGAAGGACATTTTTGGAAACGTAATTCTAGTTTAAGCTGACAAAGCAAAGCTGCCACCCATGGAAAGGATGTGGATTCTGGAAGGGGTAAAATATTTGTGCTGATAATGCAAATGGCCACATATAATAGCTGTAGAGAAATTGAGTTTAATGCACAAAAGAAGCACTTGCATGTCACTACCAATTATGGCTTATTGAAAATGAAGATCTCAATGCTCCCCATCAACTTTAAAAATCTTGCTTCTACCCTCTCTGAGGAAAGCAATAAATGTGGATACTAGCGGGAGTGCAAGACAGAAGAGGGCAAATTATACAGTAAAAATAAAAGGAATAGGCTGCAGGCCGATCACAGTACTCTTTGATAATTCATATTGTGTCTACTTTCTGTGTCACATATTTGTTGGGAGTAAAGGGAAAATAAGGACTACCTCATTTAGATTCTTCTGTGGTGAGGGCTACACAAAAGGGCCTGGAGAAAGTGAGTCAAAAAAAGGTTAAATGACCGTGAAGTAAAAGGCATTCAGGAAAGAGCATTGGCTTAAAGGTCTGGAGACCCAGGTGCTATTTCTGATAGAGCACAACTAATTATACTATCTTAAGTTATTGCACCTCAGTTTCCTCATCTGCAAGCAGAAGTGTTAGACCAAATAAATCTCTGGCCACTCTATGCCTTATGCGCCTGATTGAACCTTATATCCTATCCTTTGACTTCCATCAGAAAGGCTGCCATGTTTCTGTTTGTCTCATGTTTTCAGTCATGTGCTTAGACTTTGGGGCAAGGGCAGAGGTTGACTTGTAGGTCATGTCGTCCAAGTCGGATACCCAAGTAATAGATTCTCCTGCTAGAATAGCTGCTATAACTTTGGTTGGTACAATTTATCTTGTTTCTGTTTCCGTTTACTTACTCTCCTTTCTAAGACAAAGAGGTATGGGTATATGTGAATGCCAATCTGCAGCTTTGGCATAAATCAACTGTCCAAAACAAGGAATTGGGCTAATTCTTTCTTCCTGGAATGAGGAGGTGCACCTAATGAAGTGAGAAGGAAGGAAGAAGGATGGTTGTATGGTGTTAAGGGTAGAAAGGGGTTGAAGAAGTGCATGTTGGAGGGGAAATGGGGGAAAATAAATCCCTGTAAAACCTAACCTTTTCTTGCTGATTTGTCAGCAAAATTGGGTTTCTGAGTTGAAGCACAGAGAGTGTTGCCCGAGTGACGGTGTATATCTCTTCAACTGGGACTATTTTTTAAAATCATTTTTACTTTTTATTTGTACTTTATGGGGTAAATGTTCAATTTTGTTACATGTATAGACTGTGTAGAATCCAAGTCAGGGCTTTTAGGGTATCCATCACCCAAAAGCATACATTGTACCCATTAACCAGTTTCTCATCATCCTCCCCTCTCTGAGCCCTCACTCTTCTGAGTCTCCATTGTCCATCATTCCACTCGCTACATCCATGCAAACACATTTTTAGCACCAACTTATGAGTGAGAACATGATATTTTTCTTTCTGTGTCTGGGTTGTTTCACTTAAGATAATGACCTCCAGTTCCATCCCTATTGCTGCAAAAGACATCGTTTCATTATTTTTTTATGTCTGAATAGAATTCCATTGTATATATGTGCCACGTTTTTGTTTTGTTTATCCAGTCATCCATTGATGAACACAGGTTGATTCTTTATCTTTGCTATTGTGAATACTGCTGCAATAAATGTATGAGTGCAGGCATCTTTTTGATGTACTGATTTCTTTTACTTTTAGTATATACCCAGAAGTAGGATCAAATGGCAATTTTGTTCTTAGTTCTTTAAGAAATCTCCATACTATTTTCCACAAAGGCTGTACTAATTTACATTCCCCAAAACAAATGTATAAGCGTTTCATTTTCTCTGCATCTTCACCAACATCTGTTGTTTTTTGTCTTTTTAGTAATAGCCATTCTTACTGGGGTAAGATAATATCTCTTTGTGGTTTTGATTCACAGTTATCTGATGATTAGTGATGTTGAGCATTATTTCATATACCTGTTGGCCATTTGTTTGTCTTGTTTTGAAAAATGAGGCAATCTTTTAAATAGAAAATTTAAAGAGGAGGGAATGCATGTATAGTCCTGGTCTGGATTACAGATTGAGAGTTATAGAATCCAGGTCACCCAATGAACTTCTACTCTGAATAGTCACTATGGTATATGAAAAAAATGAACACTGCTGTTTGTGCATGGTACAATGAGAAGAACTGTTTCCAGATAACCCTGGGGGGCTACCCTGGCTTATCTGGACAATGAGCCACCTGGAATCAGGACCCCATTCTCCCAGTGGAAGAGGCTACATTCACGATCAACTTCCTACATAAGCAGAGTCTGGTATCTTAATAGCCAGTTTTTCCCCAGAATCAGAGCAGCTGGTTTTCTCAGACAGCTCTTATAAACAGCTGGCATCCCAAACCCAGACTTCTTGGCAGCGAGGTTTCTTTATTTCCCTTACCCTTACTATAGCAAGGTAAAAATGGAAAGCTAAAAAAGGGGGAAGGCTACTTCCTCTGGAATAAAATCCACATTGTGTCTAGCAGATGCCATGGCTGTATTCATCTGGATGAGATCTACATGATTTCATCCAGAAAGCATACAGCAAGATGCAGTTACAAGTGCAAGAAATTTACTGGTGGTAATGTCTGTGAAAGATAAGGGGAGAGTAATCAGGGGAAGCAGGAAAAGACTTCAGACCACAATGTGGATCTAAGCCCTATGTCAAGAGAAAAGGAAGGCAGATTGGGGAGGAAGAAGCTTGGGCTCTGATGTAGTTCTGGGATAGCTTTTGCCAGCCCAGTGGAGAGAGCCAGCTCATACAGGATTTCCATATTGGGCAAAAATGGCCAGGCCTTAGTACCTGTATGCTGCTCAGTCATTGGTTGGGAGCTGCTCAGGAAGAGCACGACCTTATTGTGGTAGATCTCAGAGGCCTCCAAAGAGAAACTTTGGAGGTACATCACTAGCTGTACTCTTTATGGCAGGTCTCCCTTGAGGTGAGGTCTGAGGGACACATCTCCACACCTGCCTCACTGGCCTTGGCCTGCCTTTCATGGGATAATGAAAGACTGAAGTACAACACGCATTTCTATATTGCGAACCTTGCCCTTGTGAATTTTCTCATTCCTCAGTGAAATTAATTTCTTAACTTTCATTGTGTGACCTTGTACAATAGAATTGGTCCTGACATTTGGTGCATAAATTGGGAGGAAGTAGGAGACCTACACACCTATCATGATGTAATTAACCCAAGTAAGCAAACCTATGTTCCTCATTTTCCTGCTACCCAGAGGCCACTGTGGTCATTCTGGGGTGGGTAGGAGAATTATTGCTGTACATGGTGGTGGCTACAACAGCAGTGGTCCTCTGAACCCCTTGGGTTTTAAAAATAACAGTTCATAGAAAGTGCTTCTTAGTACATGTAAATTGAATAATTTGCTTGTGTTTTTAGCAGTCACAAAAACGATCAGCTTCAGTGAAGTGACATCTATTTAAGTACAGTTTGCACAGAATCTATAAAAGCAACAGAGTGGGTGGGTTGCCATTGTATTTAGAGAGGCAATGCTGCTCATGCTCTCCAAGGATAAAGTAGAGAAGACTCAGGGGTGTCATGATGATTGTTGTTACCAAAAATCCTTTTAAAACCAATTTCAGAAAGAAGGAATAAGCAGAGTGCTATGGAATCATAATTCTTCATATTTTAAGCAGGGCCATGTAGCTTAAGGCCAAGTACACCCCTTCATCTGTCCTCCCAAACTGATACTTAAACCCTGCATCAGACATTGTCTGACAATCAGCATTCTCCATCCTTCTAACTCTCCCGCATACTTCAGGGGCTAGATGTCTGTGAACTGTAGTTCCCAGACTCTCTTGTTTTCATCCCTATGGATATAATTTATGTCCTAATTATTAGATGTACTGTACATGATGGTGGAGTAGAGGTGGAAGCCATTTTCTTCTCCCTCTAGCAGTGGCAGCAGATGATTATATGGGGCTTTGCATACATGCAATTTGTTTGGCTTCTGAGCTTCCCTGATATTCACCTGACTCAGGGCTGCTGAGGAGCAGTGGAGTCCAACATGTTATTGTTCTCTGGGCGACAGCAGCATTTCTTTGGCTTGTGAGACTATAACTGTAGCAGTGAGGCTGAAATCTAGTGCCTACGTCCTGCCTTTAACTTCTCTACCCCTTTCAACAATTTTGTGATCAGTGAATTATTTGTATTAAACCCTATTTTCTTTGAAATACCTCACTTGTCTATATTAGTTTTCTTGAATGATTGAAATCTATCCATAATAGGTGTCCTCTATCCTCATGTTGGTCATCTCCAGAAATTTAATGGAACCCTGTAAATCATAAGCAACCATTTAATTCTAGGGCAGCTATCACTACTAGGACATTTCTTCCTTAGATCAGTCCTAATTCTGCCTGACTACAATGCTTCTTTGATGTGTTTCTATCACTTGTGACCATTTATAAATTGATATAATTCTTCTTCCATGTGACAGATATTCAGAGATTTAAAGTAGCTTTCTGTCTCCTTCTTAACCAACTGACCAATATTCTCTTCTCAGGTGGAATGATGTTGATTTCCCTGTAAGTTTCTCACCATCCTTCTGAGGGTGAGTTGTCCAGCCATTCTTTTGCCTCTGATTCTTTTGAAGTATTCCCTATCCATTTTAGCCAATGCTTTATGCTTTATGGTAGAAACTAAGCCAAGAATGAGGTGGCCCATAAACAAAGTCAATTTTAAAAATCTGGAAAAAAAATAACTGTAATGAAGATGGCATTCAATGGGTAGCATCTATAATATATGAAGAGCTCTTATAAAATTGACAATAAAGAACAGTTAGAATAAAGTCATAAATATATGCATAATAATTAGCAAAAGATATAATTCAAATGGCTGAAAAATATAAAATAATATGTTCAAATTCAACCAGTAGCCAGGTAAATTAAAAAACAAACGTAACACAGATATTCCTTCATACCCATTAAAGCGAGACAATTACTAAAAGAGTGATGACAGTACTTCATAGTGGGAACATGGATAAATTTTTCCACCCAAGTTTTCATGATACAAAAATGAGTATTAAAATATTTTCTGAACATGCAGTCTTGTAATGCCTATAAAATAAAAATTACGTACCCCTCTGACCCTGAAATTGTATTCCTGGGAATCTACTCCTAGGAACACACCACCAATATGTAAAAGCATATTTATAAGAAGGTATATTACAGTGTTATTTGTGGGGAGAAAAAGTGGAACACAAAATGGATGACTAAATAGAGAATTAACAAATAAATAATAGTGACCCACAACACTGCTGGATATTACATACTCACTTTTTTTGGAGGCTAAGGCTAGACTAAATCTCTTTGAGGAATTTATATGAGATAGTTGGATAAAACAGTCAAGATGCATAAAAATATATGTAACACAATTTTATTTTCATAAACTGACAATGATTTTAAAAACATCATCTGTGAGTGTATGCGTTTGTGTGTGGTACAGAGAGACAGAAACAGAGATACAGATACACACACACATATACTTACAAACATATATATTTATATACATATGTATCAATATAGAAGTATTTGGGCACACAAGAAAAGAAAAAAATAAGTACATTAGATTATCAACATGGCCTTAAGGGAGATAGACAAGGGTAGAAGGGAGAAGGAGAAATAGATGTTCAGTAAAGGAAAAGCAAAAGAAGAGCTTTTGATAAAAACATGTATTGATGCAAGAAATCTTTAAAATATCAAAATAAATGGAGAGAGAGTCCATGTTCATTAGAAGGAAGACTCAATATTTTAAAAATATCAGTTATTCCCACTTTCATATATAGATTCAGTGCAATCCTAACCAAAATCCCAGACGGTTATTTTGTGGACATGAACAAACTGATTCTAAAATATGGAAAAGCAGAAAATTCTGGATAAGCAACATAATACTGAGGAAGAACAAAATTGAGGGACTGGCACCACCTGACTTCAAGGCTTACTATAAAGCTACAGTGATCAAGACAGTTTAGTACTGGTGAAAGAGCAGACCCATAGTTCAGTGAAACAGCACGGAGAACCCAGAAATAGATACACACTAATACTGTCAGCTGATGTTTGACAAAGTAGCAAAGGCAATTTAATGAAGAAGGAATTGCCTTTGCAACAAATGGTGTTGAAAAACTAAATCTCTACATGCAAAAAAAAAAAAAAAAAGATTCTAGATAGATCTTATCTTTTTCACTAAAATTAACTTCAAATAGATCTAAATGTAAAATGTAAAACTATATCACTTACAGAAGATAACATGGGAAATCATCTGGGTGACCTTGGGTTGATGGTAAGTTTTTAGACACAACACCAAAAGCACGTTCCATGAAAAAAATAAGCTGCACTTCATTAAAATTAAAAATTTCTGCTTTCTGAGAAACACTGTTAAAAGAATGAAAAGACAAGCAACAGACTATCAGGTATATATACCTGATAAAAGACTTATATCCAAATGTATACCAGATAAAGAACTCTTAAAACTCAATAATTTATTAAGAAAATAAGCTGCTCAATTAAAAAGTGGGCAAAAACATTTAAGTAAACTCCTTACCAAATATCATATACAGATAGCAAATAAGGATACGAAAAGACGCTCAACATCTGTTGTCATTAGGAAATTGCAAATTAAAACAACAAAGAGATACCACCACACACCTATTATATGGTGAAATATAAAACATTGATAACCTCAAATGTTGGCATGGATGTAGAATAGGAACTTAACGTTCATTCCTGTTGGGAATACAGGATGGTGCAGCCACAGTGGAAGACAGGTGGGAAGTTTCCTGCAAAGATAAATGTAGTCTTACCACGTGATTCAGCAATCACACTTATTAGTATTCACCCAAATGAGCTGAAAACTTATGTCCACACAAGAGCCTTCACACAAATGTTTATAGAAGCTTTACCATAAATGCTAAAAACTGGAAGTAACGGAGATGCCCCTCAATAGGTGAATGGATAACCAAACTGTGGTACATCCACACAATGAAATATTACTCAGTGATAAAAATAACTGAGTTGTCAAGCTATGAAAAGACATGGAGAAACCTTACAGGCATATTGCCATAGAAAAGAAGCCAGTCCAAAAAGGTAAATATTACATGATTCCAACTGTATGATATTCTGTAACAAGTAGACCTATAGAGACAGTAAAAGATCAGTGGTTGCTAGGGGTTCCAGGGGAGGGAGGAGGGTTGAATAGATGAAGCACAGAGGATTTTTAGAACAGTGAAACTACTCTGTATGATACTGTAATAGTGTATACGTGACCTCATGCATTTGTCAAAACCCGTTTAACTGATCGACACAGAGTGACTATGGGCTTTAGTTAATAACAATGTTTTAATATTGGTTTATGCATTGTAACACACTAAATACAAGATATTAATAATAGGGGAAACTGTGCAGGGGAAGGGGAGAGGACATTTATGGGAACTCTGTACTCTGCTCAATTTTTCTCTAAACCTATTTTCCTTGAAACAAAAATGCCTGTAGTGATTGCATTCACTGTTTCCCACATACAACTATATATATATGTGATTATTTCTTAATTTAATAACATATTAACTTTAGAAGGAAAAAATACTTTAATAAATCAGCTAGGTATTATTATTGACCACAATCCCTGAATGAATGAACTAAAATTTTCCCAGTGAGTGAATGGTGAAGCTTATTTCTATCCCAACCTGAGTCTATAGCTCACCTTCTCTCTGATGCATTAGCGGTGTCTTGACTTCTGCAGCACTTTAATGTTTATATTTCTGTGCTACACTTTTAGCACTTTAAAAAAATCTTCTGCTTTATTTTTTGATGTTTCATGTGGTTAATCTTCACTAACTAAACGGATGGATAATGATGACCTCATACTATATGCTTGGCACTCTTGTACACATGTCATGTATGTTTCCCCATTTAATCATCACAACAATTGTATAAGGAATATAAGATACCAGCTCCATTTTACAGAGGAGGTGACTGAGACCCAGAGAGCTTGTGCAAGTTTATTCAACCAGGAAATTGCAGAGTGGGAATTAGTAGGATCCAGGATGCTTGGTTTCTCAGACACATGACACTGCCTCAGACCAGTGATTTTCAATCTTTACAATAACCTGGGGTATTTGTTACAAATATCAATATCTCCTTCTGTTTTAGGTATGAATCAGCATGTTTGTGGTAGACCTAGAAATGTGAGATTTTTGCAGACACCCTAGGTG